>NC_080684.1:95720430-96322571 GCF_030445035.2 Dasypus novemcinctus
TACATCTAATCCTCCAGCTGTGTCCAGATAGGTGGAGGAAATCTGGCCACTGGCTATTCTTCTGTCCCTGGATCCAAAACTCCTGAATCCTGGGAACATGGAAGCAGGGTATTAATAAAAGGACAGATAATTAAGCTCGGGTTCCATTAAAGGGGAAGAAAGCCAATGGGAGCGCTAGGATTACAGAAAAGAATGACCTTTTTCATACTCCAGAGTTCATTCTGAGATTGGTTTCCTAATGAGGTGCTTATTATCCACAGTCTGAAAGCGTATTTGGAAATATTAATACTTAATTCCAAAAACAATGCCAACTGTCTCAGGCTGTGCATATAAGATGATTGTAAAAAGAATGGAGAAGACAGGAGGGAGGAGGAGAGGAAAGCATCTTTTTAGTTATCCTGCTTTGCAAGCACAGATTCCTATCATCTATCAGCATGTGGATTCCAGCCACTGCCAATCAGAATTGCCTGCGAGAGATCAGAAATTCAGAAGACTAGAAGAATATCCTGTTGTGGAAAGGAAAGAACATCTTTCTCTCCCACTTCTGCTTGTCCCCCAGTCATTCAGCACCAGATACACTTTGGTAATCCTGCCTGCTGATTTCTGATCAGATGCATTTATCAGGTCCTAATGTCTCTCCTTCCTCATTAACTGCCTCTTCTGTGATTGACAGAATAAGCTAAGCATGGACATACAGACATGAAAATGCATTATTTTTTTTTTTACCACAGTTAAAAGAAAAAAGAAAAAAAATGCACAATCTTTGGAACAAAAGAATTAAAGGCAGAAATTTAAAGGAAAAATACATATTCAAAGAACATAGTGAGGTATAAAAAAGTATTCTCTCTTTTTTTGTGTTTTTTTTTGTTTGTTTGTTTTTCCTCTTCATCTTGCTATAGAGTTCCTCTACTAGTAAATATTGCAATAGCCAGGCCTCATGAACTGGGGGGCTGTCCCATTTGCAGGGGTCTCACGTCACTTCAGTAGGGGGCAAATCGGCTGTAGCCACCTCGGTACAAACTCGCCTGCAATAATGAGAGACATAAAAATAATTTAAAGTTGATGAGAGGAGCATTAAAAATGAAGAAAAATGTCCTGGGAAGGGAGGTAGAAAAATAGCTTCCTTTGAAGCCTAAAAGCAACTGATTAGATGTTGCCCCACACAGTGAAGTCAGGAAACTAAGTTCTATCTCTCAGATGCTCATACCAGAATCCAACTCATTTATTTGCTGGTCTGATATTCTCAAGTAGAGAGTATGATGACGGTTTCTATTTAATTATGTACATTTCATTATTTATATGAATTGGCACAGAAGGGAAATATTGTTTAAAACTAGATGTGCAAATTGCTTGATTTTTAAAAGCACTGTCTTTCTTTACCTTGATCCATCATTACAATCCTGGCCTGAAAGAGCCTGCTGATTTGACTTCTTTCTTGCACAGTCCCTGTTACTAGTACACGTTTTACTTCTGCCCATTATCTTTGGCATGTGTGGTCACAGCCCATGTTTTAGATGGTCCTGTATTTAAACCTGAGTTATTCAACTAATATAATCTACAGAATACATCAACTAGGTTATTTCTTGACATATCCTAATTCATATATATAGCTGGGGTTTTAACTGGGTTTTACTCTTTTTTTTTTATCTTTACCTAATGACTGCTTACCTTTTTTCAATTTTAAGTTCTTTGGGAATGTTTCTTCCCCTTGGTTATTCCTTCAATAAAGGTCTTATATCATAAGTAAATAAAACTTCAGGAACTTCTGTCACCGTCTTTATATTATATGTCTTCTCTTCAATTCTAAACATTCCCCCAGGACCCTGTTACTTCTTTCCACAAATCTTCATTAGTAGAAACTTAGTGTGAGAAATGATGGACCCTCATATTCCTTTAAGTCTTAAATTTTATGCTATGTTCTGTCTCTCAGACAACTTCTCCCCTTTCCGGAGACAGCTTCTCTCATTTCCAGACAACTTCTCAGTTTTATTTTGGATTACAGAGACTTCCTGGCATTTAGCGCTGTCACTGTGGAATGGTCTATCTTCATAGCCAGTGAGTTTCCATCACTGGCATTGGAGATAGCCAAGTCAATACCTGAATAAGCATAAGAATACTGCAGTGAGGATCTAAATTTGTGTAGGGGACTTTTTCTATACCTCCATGAAAACACCATATTCTGCCAAAAATGGTATCAGTAAAATATCAAGCTATTTATTATTCACTTGGCTACCTAGTACTATCTATCAGAAAGCTTAGGAATAGCAGAAACATCCTTTGGCACCTGCATTTGAATTTTATGCACAAAAGTTTTTGAAAAGCTTACAGTGAAAGCTGGAGAGCCTTACACCTCCAAGTCTTGGCCAACACCTATCGCACTCCTTAAAACTGTGTCAAGATAAAATGTCAACCTGTTCCCCCTTCCTTTCCTCCCAAATGTTGCCTTTACTCAGGGCAGACTGTCACTGTTCATTCTCTCTAGGTGCCCTTAACTCGACTACGTGCTGCATACTATAACACACAGATAACTACACATGTCTTTAATGCTTTGGCCAAGGAGAAATGGCTGAATTTATGATCTCCCTAGATATTTTGTAGTATGTAGGTAAAGTCAGAAGAAGCAAAATAGTTTATTAATAATGAAAGGTATATATACTTACCACAGCGCCAACTCCATAGCTAGCGGCAGGGGCAAGGGCATGGTAGGGGTCTGCTGTATACACCCTGCCATAACTGCAAAGAAGAAATACAATCAGAGAGATACAGGAAGGCTTGTTATCCAAAAGCACTAAAGGCTTGACTGTGCTGAAGACCTGTATGTAATTTGGTCTTGGACTGCGATTAGGAAACTGGCAGAATGGAAAAAGCATGTCTATTTCGACTCCAAAAGCATGTCTATTTCTACTCTGAAAAATTCTGAAGGACTTCTATAAAACGGAAAAGATGGAAGTTGTACCAAAGAATTGACAGGAACAATAGAAAGGGAGCACAGGAAGGAATCAGTGCCACTGGACTTTTGGCATGTTAGAGGCCACAGGAGAAGACCTCTGGAAAACCCAGCTTGCAGGTAGCCCTACGCGTGTTTTTAGAACTGAGAGGGAGGAAAGGTGGCTAACATTTTGGGACAGTATAATGCCCACAGCATTCCAAAGCTCACTTCTCACTGTTTTTTACATACCCATCGCTGTAAGCGGCTGCAGCAGCTGCAGCAGCTGTGGCTGCGGTTGCAGTAGCAGGCTGTGCATATCTGTAGGCTGCATATCCACCCTATAGGAGAGAAGAGAACTGACTTTACAGATACCTCTCCCCCCAGGAAGACAGATAAACATATACCCACCCATACAAAGACAGAAGTATACACACACACACACAGACACAGACATACAAATGGGAAGAAATGTTTCAAACTGCATCAGTCTACATGTTATTTCTCTAGTAGACAACTAAACTCCACCCAATGCAGAGATTTGCTTTCCAATTTGTGACTGTAGCAAATTCTCAAAATTAAGAAATGAAGATATGATTTTGGATTTGTCTCATTTCACAGTCTTTGTTGCAACTATCAATAGGGAAAATATTTATAGAAAGTTGGGAGAATTGTGATGAGAAATGTAAATTATAGAATTAAAATACCTTAAATTTGTATGTGTTAAACTTCAAATACTCTGATGCTTCTTCAGATTGATTTACTGCTGAGAGACCACAGGATATAACAGAATGTTCCAATAGAGATCTATGCTCCATTGGGCCTAGCCTGTTTACAAAAAGGCTACCTAAGATCATCAAAATATTTAGGAAAAAACAAAAACAAAAACAAAAACAAACCAAACAACATAGATCAGGAGCTGGCAAACCATGGCCTGTTAGACAATGTAGCCTGCAACCTGTTTCTAAAAGCAGTCATGACAGAGTCCATATGACCCACAAAGCCAAGAATACTTGTTATCTTATCCCTCACAGAAAAAAAAGTTTGCCAACCCCTGATGTACATTTCAGACTTAATCATATCAAATCAGGAATGGCTGAAGATCTTCTGGATTCAAATAGATCAAGAGGGTTTTTATTCTCCCTCTCTACGCCCCCACCCCTCCAGGATTTAACAGTACTTATTTTCCTTCCCTAAAAGGTTTTGAGATTCTTACCCCCCCCAGAAATCCCTCCCAGTCCTAAAGAGTTTTAAATCACTGCCTCCTGCTATTACTCAAAATGTTTTTGCTGTCAAGGTGAACCTTATGTACTCTTTTGTAAAGTATTTCAAAGACACTCACAACAAATGCCACAGGAGACAGACTATTTAAAAAGTGCCAAGTCCTACTTTTTTTCCCTCATTCTTTACCCTTCTATAATTCATCTGAATTTTACCTAAACCTAATTCAGATGTGAATTTTTATTATTACTCATTCTACTAAATATAACCATGATCATTGGTCCATTTGACACCATTTCTATAGTGAACATCAGCCATTTTATTTCTATAAGTTAAGTGTATCCATTTCTCATGATATCCAAAGCTTCCTGCGTGTGCTACTTTCTTTCTTCCAAATGCTCAATTAGCTAAATCTACAAAAAAAATTTCAAATTTGCTTCTGTATCATTTCTTAGGGTTGAAACAAGTATTTTTTAATGGGACACCTGCTCTTTTTAGCCATTTCATATGGCAGCTTCCTGCTTCTTTTATTTCCATTCAAACCTTATTTTGGAACTATATATACTTTCTTGTGGGTTTCTAGAAGCTTTTTGTTTCTTTCTTATATAATATTTACCTTCTCTAACAGAAGAAACAGCATTTTGAGAGGAGTTTTACTATTGCTCTTTAAGTTTATGCTACTTTAAATGTTTATTTTAAAAATCTGATTCCAAGGTTACTCCTTCTTAGTTCTTTAAATGATTGACTTAGAAAACAACAAATTCTTCTACAGATATTCATATAAATAAGAAAATTCTAATTAACCTTACCACAAACACTGGCAATGAAATGATAATGGCTTTAGGGATCTGGGAAGCACCTCAGGGACTATTTGTGACTGACATACCATTTCCTTTGAATTCCTGGCCAGGTCTATGGGAATGGGCAGGTCAGATTAATTTGGGCAAAGATTTACATCAAGACCACAACACAGACATTGCAATATATATACTTAACTAATTTAAGTACTTCTTTACCTTATTTATTTTTTTAAGCTTCTAAAAAGGAAATGAAGAGGTAAAAGCATTTGTTAAACAAGGCAAAAGGTGGTCATTATCATTGAAATTTTAAGCTTTAAATAGACCTTGAAGGTTCAGTTTTTTTCATTACAAGCAGAGATGGTTCCATTAGTTTGGAATTAAAGTTTCCTATTGGGAAGTCTACAGCAGGGCTATCTTTAGTAGTAATTCTTTATAAATAAGGATAATTCAGCATTGTGTGGTCTGTCTCTCCAGTACTCTTTCAAACACCAAAATAACCTTTAGAAAAGTAAGAAGTCAAAGTAATAAAAGCAGTTAAAGCCTGATTTATGTTTACAGTAAATAAAACATTTAAAAACTGAAGGTCTGTGCCATAGGACAGAGGTATAAATTCTCATTAAGGAAGCTGAGGCCTAAAAGTGCTGATCAAGGGGAGATAGTCGGAGTGGAGATCCTAGGGTTGCAACCTCTCCAGGTTTTATGTCATATTTGAGTGTACTCATTTTGAGGGGAAAAAAGACTCTGAGTAAGCAGAACAAGTTCCCCTTGCTTTTCAGCCATTAGTCAGCAACTCGATGTTTAGTAATAAGCAAAACAATTCAAAAGGGGTTGGACTGTAAGGCCAAAGCTTATGGAGTAGTTTTCTTCTTTTATAAGTAAACTCTGACTGTGGAGTTTAATTTTGTGAGATTCTTTTTTATTTAAGTTAAAGAAAATAGGTCAGGGATGCAGATATTATTGACAACAAAATAATATCAGCATTAAGAAAAATCATATAAACAGCGTTTTTAAAAGCTGGTAATATTTCAGTCCAACTAATTACTTTATGATAATGGTGCTGAAGGAGAGGGGTACCTACCCTTAGTGTAGGTAGGTAAAATCCTGATAAATTAGTTTGGTAATTCATTAATGATGCTCAAAAGATTAGAAAAATTAAATTGGATAGCATGGATTTACTCCTTTTAGATATAGGCTAACTCCAGAGTACTTCTGCTACTGTTTAAATATAAAAAAATTAAAAAAATAAGAAAAAGAAAATTCAGATATATCTATTTCTATTCCAGATTTCAGAGTATACATAAATTACAGGCTGAGAAACTTTTCCCAACTTCCACTTCTACTAGCAAATCTGGAGATTTTCATGAAACATGAGAACAAAGTGCAGTTTGAAACACCAAGGTTTTCATTACTTTTTCTTAAGTCTCTTCAAAAAGAACAAGGGTGGGGAAGAGGGTAGGAGAGACAGGGTTCAGGCGTGGGGAGGGGATATGGCGCCACAATTATTAATCACATTAAAAACTAAGCATGCCAACATCTTGGAGCTAAAACAACCAGCAAAATCACCACGTTCAGACTCAGATTGGCTAACTATCTATCCCAGCATTCTCTTGGGACAGCGGTTTGCCCTAGGCTCTACCACAAGCTCGGTGAAGTACAGCCTCAATTACTAGAGCGTGCAGCCACAACGACCTGGTATTACGGAAACAGTCAGTCACCACTTGAGTTAACATTCCATACCCTAACGACTGGCCCCTCCCCAGCCCAAGGAAATAGTAAATCTTGCCCACCCTATCCCTGGCCCACACCACAATGTTAATAATTATAACAAGCAGTAACCCATCTGTTATATCAGAGAAGGGAACAGAGACTCCACTGAGAGATTTAGAGTGAGATGTTAACATTTCTTCAGCTGACTGCACAAACAAACAAACAAAAAAAAAAAAAAAGAGGAGAAATAATTCATTTGGAGATATGAAGTCATGAAAATAGCTGATGTGTATTGCTTTTAACCATGCACTGATGCAAAACTGAAGCAACCATTAATAATAAAAATTTAAAAGAACATATGTATTTACACACAATCAGACCTGTTTGATCTGAAGCAGTTTGCAGAGTCTATCTGTGTATGATTTGAAATAAAACAAAAAATGGGGATTAGCATGGCCACAGCACACCCTAATGTAGAAGGGCACACACAGACAGCTTTTAGAAACTCTGATAGCTGGATAAATTTGGCATGACATGCCCCTTTTAAAAGAATTACTTCCTTCCTCCTTTGTAATTAATTTGAGTGACTCCCAGTGTTTTAAAATGGGACAGCCCAATGCTATACCATTCCTGTTCAACCTTCCTGACCCTGCTAACATAATTCAGCCTTGACCCACAGCACTTACTCATTCGCTTGCCCTCTGTCAACATGCTTGAGTCTGATCAACAGTGATCCAAAAAATATTTCCTGTATTTAAGAAGTATGTCATTTCACAGATTTGTAACAAACCCTGACTTTGACTTTCAGCTTTTTCAAAGGAAAATGATGTTACCTTTAAGATCCCTTTCCATAATGACTTTTGACATTATCAAATATAAGGTTTCAGTTTTCCATGGTTCAATGTCACTTCCACTCTGAATCAATTTTATTACCTAATTAACTTTATAAAGTTGCTACTGTGACCACACGACTTTCCTGCAGTTTGTAGCTGTGTTCTCAAGTAGGACAAAATGGATGGGTTCTATGTGTCATCCCTCCTATAACTGACCTATATCTGCATATTTATTAGTTTAACTCATATTGGCAGACTTTCCCCCCCCCTTTTTTTGTGGTACAGTTTTAAATATTTTTTTTTTTTAAAGATACATATATCACACAAAAGCCCTTGTCTTGATTTTAACCTAGGCTTTAATTTTATTCTTTTTTTGTTTTTGTTTTACATTAAAACAGGACTTTGGTGAGCATGTGATGTCAAGACATCTTTCTACCTGGAAGACAATGACATTATGTGACACCGAGGAGAAGAGTGTGTATACCAAGACCAGCAGACAGAAATGAAAGCTTGTTGCCTCTATGTGATGTAAAGCTCTAACAGCTATAAAAACTGGCAGACCAGGGAATAGTATAATGTAACTAAGGAGCAACCTGAGTGTGGGTGTGAGGAGGAGGAGTGTTAAGGGTAAAATAACTACAGCAGAGAAGAGATCTAGTCCAAATAGCCTGGGTTTAAGACTGTGCCGCTAGGATTGGATCATTTTTTTTGTCTTTTCCAGACTTCCCTTCACCCGGGCTGAGAACCACTGCTCAATTCTGAACATGCATGAGGGGCTCTTTAGGAGCTGTTAGAATCCTTATTTGGCAATATGATACTTTTGATTAAGTGTGAGTAACACAGACCTGAATTAAAAAACTTATAATAATGGTAACATTGTTATTGCTTTTGCTTGAGAGGCCTATCTATTTTGAAAAGTAGTTATGAAAAATTTTAAAGGAAAAGTGTTCAAACTTATATTCTTATTCTTTAAAATGAGGTAGGGGAAAAATTGTTATGATCAATGCAGTATCTTCCACTTATTATTTCTGTGGAAGATGAGAGATGATCTTAGGTCTTTCCTGAATTAAACTTTTCAAATACTACTATTCCATATCACACCAAATTAGTTCTATCCAAAATCTTACTGGGTAGCCACATATTTAAATAAACTAACTGGATTATGAAGTCATTGACTGTTTTCTTCCTAGCATCCAGCTATCAGTAAACCTTCTAAGAGTGCATTATTACCCAAATGAACTCACTGTCCTTCCTTTAAGGTGAAAGGAAAAGAGGGCAAGGGAAACACATACCTCAATTTTAGAGTTCCAACATGTCTAGATTTTTAAGGCAACTTTCAACTTATGAAACAGCACAGTCCAATTACTACTCTAATTTCAGGTCCCAATCTGGGATTCACAAGTCCTACTTCCTCCATTTTCTCATTTCTAACACAGTAGTAAGAAAATGTCCCTTACTACTAAGATCTCCAAATATAAAAGACCATTTTAAACACCACGGATAAATGTGACTGAGAAACTTAAAGAGGTGGCAGTGATGGGATAGTGCACATAACACGCCTGGTGCGGATATGTGACTACGGGACAAGAGCACTTGATTTTGGAGGAAGTGCCACTGTGTGTGAAAGTCGACTGTGTGCACTGCTGTGGCAGCAGGGCTCAGATCACACGCTCACAAGTCTTGACTGTCCAAAAAAGCCTCTGTTCCCATCTCTAACGTGGAGCTGGAATGGTTAGTATAATTCAATTTTTTCACTGCAATCCACAATCTGATTGATTGGCAGGTCACACTTGGCACTCCTACCTGAGGTATTTTAGCGCTAATGATTGGTTCCTGTAAGACTATTCTATAACAGAACACAGGAAGAGCAGTTCAAAAAACACAGCTGTGGAAGGAAAACAATCATACAAAAAGCCCACTAAGGGGCCCACCAGCCTTTTCTTTCCTTTGGATGCAAGCATGCTTTTCAACGAATGAGCATTAGAAGCAGTTTGTTATCCCATTTAAAAAGTGAATTAGGGTGAACCATGCCTTTTCTACTGGTCAAAAAAAGAGGGGGATGGTGGGATGGACACATCACCTGTCTTGCCCCATTCCCAATTTCCATCACAGTGGATCTCTTTACAAATTATGGACATAGTTGCTAGACCAGCTCTCCAGAGAGGAATGTGCCATACAATAAATAGAAAGGAAGAAAATAGCTAACAGGGACCACTGTCCAAGAATAGAACAGAGACAGGGATTTAAAAAAACTCTACCATTAAAAGCCAAAATGAATATAAATTGAATAAAACCAGCAACTTAAACCTTTTCCCTTGTATCTTTCTTTTCCTTCAAGTTCTGGAGTTCTGGTTCAATGCACTTTACTAGATAAACCTGCCACTGTCCACTGTCTGTTTTCAACCTGCATTTCTGAGGAAATAACTCGACTTAAACTGATAGAATCCCACAGATGGAAAAACAGACAGGGAGAAGAGCCCACTCAAGGTAAAACAGGGTTTTTGTTTGTTTGTTTTTTTAAGAAGCATCCTTTTGCTCCCTTACATATTGGAATAAGGACTATAAAGTTTTAAAAGCTGTAATTATATTTAGGCCTAGCTCAACAGTTACCTCATAATGTATTCTTGTTTTTCATTAGTGGGCTTGGATATTATTTCAGCACTAGTCACTGACTTTTGTTTCCAAGTAACTCTGCTTTAAGGTAGGAACTAAGAAATGATAACAACATTACTGTTAATTCCTTTCATCACAAGGTACCACTCGTCTATCTATAGGCAAGATCACTGAATTAACCATTTAACTTGATAAAGTAATCCAGATAGTGCATTAAAAAAAATCCTAGAGTGTTTTCTGGATAGGTACAGAAAAGCCATCTCTCTCTTAATAAAATCATACATTGTGGACTAAGAAAAGGAGAGAACGGTAAACAAATATTTGCTTGGTTGACTTACCAAGGTCATAGTAGGCAAATGTTAATAAGATGGAAATAGGTCATACTTTAAAATCCCCAAATAAGGAAGGTATTGGCGGGGGGATGGGACAGCACCTTGATTTAAGAAACAATCCGGATGGATTAAAATGTTTGCTCTAAAAGACCAGATTTCAAAGAAAACAACTCAGATAACATCAAGATGAATTTCATGAGAATATGAATACCAAGGTATATGGGACATGTACATGCTCAAATCATATGTAAATATGTATTATATAGTATATGTAATTTGGTATAAAATTGGATATATTCTCCTAATCCTCAAGTTTCACTGTGAGCATGGGGAAAGAGATATCTTTTGTCACTTCTTGAAAACAATCCGAGGAAAGAGGTGGACTCTAATTAAAGCACAAAGAGCGAATGAAATATGAATTATCTGGGTTTTATGCTCAGCTATACAACTGGTTTGTGTAATTACGGGTAATACACAATTTCTTTAAACTATAACTAAGAAGTGAGAGGTTGGATCAAATCATGGCTAAGGTTCCTTTAAGTATGTCTTAAATTCAGGCATACTTTGAAGGCCTACTATAAGCACAGGAGTATACAGTCACCTGCACCTCCAGATTGATTATCCTAGCTCTACTTTCTTTAATACACAGAGCCTCTAAGTGAATTCTGAAAGTACATTCACTTTTTTAGATAGCCAAAGAATCCCTGGCAGATTGTGGAAATAGCTTACCAAAAAAAAGATTCCCTTATTGATATTGGGAGCTAAGGGTATGTGTGTGTGAAAAGGGGTGGGAGCATTTCCAGACAATTCTAACCTATTCCCACAGAATAAATTCATGCAGGGAAATAATTCCCACAGAATAATTTCATGTTTTTTAATGACTTGGGTGGTTAGAACAAGCTTGCTTTCAGAAAAAGACCATTTGGTGAGATTCCAATAAAAGACTTCAAAACTCAAACTTTCACTCTTTGTCACTTAGATCACTTGTCCACATTTTAAATAAAACGTGACAAAACAAAAAACTTTAGCAATAGCTAATTTAAATTATGATTACATGTAAATGTGGCTGATAGAATCAACAAATATTACATGATAATTATTTCCCCCTAGACTACTCTTTAGAAAAAAGAGATTTGCTGGTTTGTGGGCCTTTTGATAAAGAAAGGCTTTAAGCACTGAATATATGGCATCTTCTTACTATTATCCATTGCTAACTGGCATCAGTTCCTTATTTCACTTTCACAGGATAACACTCTTAAAGTATGTAAAATAGGAAAATACACAGCTCAGAAAGCTTATTGCCACTACATAAATCAAAGCTAGAATGATCTAAAGAGAGACGTGAAATGAGAAGAAAAGCAAAAAAGGGAAAAAGTTGGTTTGAGGCTAAGCTAGTCCTGTTACTTATGTATGCAAATGATACAGACAGTAATAAAAGACTTTAAACCTGCTGATCATCTCACAAATAAATTAGTGGTGCACAGAACATCTGTGGGTATAGGGAATGGAAAAGAATATGTCCAGTAGACTGACCCCAGCAATGATCAGGAAACCCAAAGGCTTAGTTTTTGCACCCAGGGGCAAGCGCAGTGGCAGAGAAGCATGCTTGCATTCTTAAATATATAAATATATATATCCACGAGGAAAAAGAAAAAGAAAATTAAATAAATTATATTTTAAAAAAACCAAACCAAACCAAAGAAACAGAAAAAAAAGGCTGGCTTGTCAGGGGATGGGGTTGAGAAGGCCCCGGTGTGTGTACTTACATAGAGGTCAGCACCGTAAAATCCGTCCTGGTAAACCACACTGCAGAAAATCCACACAAAAACAAAAACAAAAACAAAAAAAAAAACAAAACAACAAAAGAACAGAAACACATTCCGGTTATTGAGGACGGCAGCATGCACATGCGCTCAACACAGGCAGGTGATGTATGAATACATAGCCCGGGCTTCAGGGCCAGAGCAAGTCAGTTAGGAAATGTGAAGGTGCACACGCACGTTACACAGCTCCAGGATATGCAAGGAGAGGGAACGGGATGCAAAACTGGAATAAATTACCTAGATTTTGACAATTAAGATTAAAACAGTAAAATGCACTCCCAGAAAGGCCTAATACAGTTATCTGGTGGACTGGAAACATCATCTTTTCGTATCTGGAGCATTTTAAAAAATAAGCCTGCACTAGGGGGAGGTTTTTCTTTAAAGAGCTTAAAATGGAGGTGGGGTAGGGGACAGTAGGCTTTACATGAAAAAAAGAAGGAACCCAAAGAATTTTATTAGGGTAGGGCAGGACACGTATGTGAAGTGTGTTTCAAAATTATATTTAGTATTTTGTTTTGTTGCATAAAAATATGAAAAATTTTTGACATCCATACATCACCTGCTTTTTACCCTGCACATTAGACATGCGATAAGATTTGGCTGATCACACAAGCATGCAAAGTATTATTATTCAGCATTTTAAGAACCAATGCAACACCTCAGAAAAACAAGTCAATCAATTCTGACCAAAGTAAACAGAGAAATGTAATTTAAAACAAAAACAAAAACAAAAACACAACCAAAAATACCCACAATGCATTGCTTTCACAAGCAGAGATAATGAGCTAAAGGTTAAGGTGATTGGTTCAAGGTCTAAGAATTGAAAGGTGCAGTGGGGATCCCAGATAGTAACAATATAATCCAGAGTGGGAAGGAGCAACTAGAAATTAAGGGTTCTTTTTGATCAAGTAAGAATTCATGGAATTCTGAAAAATGCAATTGATAATTGAAGTTCTAGATATGCCCAAGGAGCATACTATCCATTTAAAATAATAAAACTGAGAAGGCAGTTGGTTAGGAATAGAAGGATGTATTTTCTTGTTTGGAAAATTAACTTGCACCCAGCAAACAATGCCTGACTTTTCTTGTTTTTTTAAATCTGGAACAACACTATACTATTAAAATACAGATTTCAAACCTTTGAGGTATTTTTGTGTATTCAGATTTTCCTCAAAACATCATTTTGGGATTGAAAGACAGGGAAGTGCAGTAGAAATAAAGAAAAAAATTAATGCTTCATATCTATTAAATCGAGATTTGGCTATTTTAAATTAGAGGATCTGTTCATCATCTTTCCAACTAAAAAAGTTGGGAATTTTCACCACTACTTTCTCTGTTACAATATGCAAGCTAGAAGTAATATCATCACATCCTATTTTAAAAAACTCAAATGCGAAATAACTTGGATCTTATAGGTAGCTGATAAGTTTCTGGAGTCTATTCCCAATGGCATTTTGTTGTATTTTTAGGATAGTGTGGTCATACTTTGCAATGCTCCAAATGTGTTGTGCCTTTGTAGGACACAACAGGGAACTTAAACTTGTCTTTGAGGTTCAGTTAGCTAGGTTCTAGTCACTTTCACTGTCTCCAATTGCAATTCAAGTCTGATCTGAGAAAGAAATCTGCCTCTAAATGGTGTTTTAGTTAAAAGGAGACTTGCTCATGAGAAGGTTGATAAAATGCATAGCATTGAGGCCAAGTGGTGATTAATTAACTTTCAACTATTTCAGTAAGGGGATATAGGTAAAGATAAAAAAAGCATACCTTCTTTAGAGAAGAGTGGTGGCATTAAAAACATGAATAAATTTTACCCTAAATTCCATCATCCACTGGAAGCATTCACCTAAATTCTAGAATTTCAATATTCCCTATATTAAATACCACAGGAAACTACAACACAGTGATTAATGATGAAATTAGTTTACTAAGCTGATGAGCAATTCTAGGCCATTCCCCATAAAATACTGGACTTATTCCTTGCCATCTTCCAAGTAAACAGGTGGTTTAGTTAATAAAAAAGAAAACATGGGAAATCAGTGTCAATGTAATGCACAGAAATTGATATGATTGGACAAAAATATAATAATATCTTTGAGCAAATATATACCTGACACAGACTTGATAGAGCATGGGCTCTCAAGTTTGGCCAATATACTGAAATAACCTATATTGAATAGGAATGAATTCAACCACTTTAAAAAATAACTCAGGAATGTTACAAAATAAAGAAGTCCCATGTTTCTGGTGAGCAGTTCTCTTTGCAAACATGACGGTAAAGTCTCTTGGATTGAAATGGAAGAGGCTTCATGAATAATTTTCCTAGTGTGCAGAACTTTCAAAAGGTTCATTTTTATTTCACTTGAATATTTCTTGATGAAATAATACTGCATCTTTATTCATTTCTTTAAAGAGATGTCAGAGGTTGAAGGTCAAAGGTCAGTTTGAGAGAAAGAAGTATAAAATTAAAAGTAAGTAATGGCAGAAGATGGAGATGATGGAATGCATGGGATATAAACATCTATAAACTATAAACAAAAGTTAACTTCTGAAGTGGTTCCCTTTCAGTGGCTTTTGGAGTCTGCCCATTTCAATATGTATGCTTGCCTTGTCTAATAAAAATGCTTTAATTCTGTGAAATGGAGGACCCCAGAATGGTATGACCGTTTGTTTTATGAATGGATGCTGAGTTAGTTCACCTCACAGGCCAATTGTGCTGCCAGAAAAGGAGCTACAAAGGAGGCTTTTTCTTTTTATAGTTTAACTAAGTAGCAGCTAATAGGCTTCTTTGATGCTATACTGAATCCTCACTAAGAATCTGGAAAAAACAAAACAAAAAAAACCAACCCATCATTGGCAGAAAAAAGATGAAAAAGACAAATGCCACATCCTTGAAGAGAAAGTCCTTGGTACAAATGACTTGTAAAAATCTACTCTAAAAATATGCATTTTAGGCTCTGACACTAAGAAACAACTAAAAACAAAACCTATCTTTACTCCTTCTCCCCCATTCAATAGCAAAGGATTTATTTGTTGCTATGGAATCATTCCACTGCATGAGACACCCTCCACACAAAAATCAAAGGGTGAAGGATGCTCAGCTATTATTAGTTGTTTTACCATCACTCAGAAGCCAAGTGCAGTTTAATTCGTCCTACTTCTCCCTTTCTCCCTTGATTCAATTGGACATGGTTCATCTTTGAATTAACCACTTTTAATCCGTTTCCTACAAAGAAAGCAAATCCATTGTGGGTAACTAGCTCTGCTGCTCACCACCCAGGCAATGAAACCAAAGGGGGGTGGGGCATATGTGAGAGCTTTTACCCCAATTTGGGGTGGTAAAAAGGGGGTGAAAACAGCAGATTCAGTCTTATACTACAATCTTGAGTCCTATTTTGCTTCTCGGCAGTAGTGTTAATCCATGTTCATGCGATGCTGAGTGAACTCCATGCCAACACACTGCTAGTAAACACAAGACGGTTCTGGCTACCGTCTAAAGTCACTACCATGAAGGCTTAAGGTTACCAAAATGAAGACTTATATAAAGAATTGACATTTTGTTACATTCTGATGATGGTATATTTTGGTTCTTGCTATCTAATCTGTTATTTTGCAAATATTCTCTCTACGTCTACTGTGTGGCACAGCAATGTGCGAGAAGTCATGAGAGGACTGTGGTATTCTTATTTGTCCAATTGCTTATTTAGCAATGTACCTGATTTTGGAACTGGATGCTTACCCTGGATAGGCGGGGATGGCTGTTGGAGGTACCGCTCGAACTGCACCATATACCGTCCGCCCTCTACCCCTCAGATGAGCTCCTCTGAAAGCAGCTGCCGTGGTGGCTGCAGCTGGGTAAGGGAAGCCAGGAACTAAAGGGAGACCCAAAATAGGACAGAAATTTCAACTTTTATTCAACAGCAGCTGAACAGTCACAACTTGATTACAACCAATTATAGAAAAGACGTAAGCTACACCTTTCCTAATACACATATTATTCAATTATATCTTGTGTCTTTGAGTGAGAAAGAAACGGAGACCTAACCCATGCAAAAATCTATGTTCCCATGTCTCATTTATCAAAAATCTTGAGTGTTTTCCCTATGACTTCTCAATTTTGGCATTACAATGCAATATGCTGAGAAATTGTTCAAGCAACCATGAGAACTACTGCTGTAAGAAATAAGACTTTTCATTTCTCTGGCACTTTAAATCAGTTCAAAATAAACTCTTAACTGGTCAATTATTAATCTTGTTTCCAAACATTCTTATGTGCAAATATTATTTCTCAAAATGATATGCTTTCTATATTTTTGCATGAGGTCAACTCCCAAGGTATATCATTGTTTTCAGACATTTCATTTCATGAGTCGACTATATTATCTAAATAGTTTTAATCTAGAAATGTAAAGTGAGAGAAACTATTCCTCTCTTGTAGCTTTTATTCTTTAAAGAGGCAAACATTTTCTAAGGGTCTATTTAAAGTGTGCCATTCTCTGGAAAGCATGCAGAGACAATGATTCCATATCCACTGAACCCTGTTAACTATTCCTCTTACTGGAGCAAACTGTCTCAGGTCAAGATAACTTTAAAGATAGCAACAAAGCTGAGAACAAGTCAGTATTATTGGAGGTACTTTTAAGTGTACTCTACTACAGTGCTCAAGGCTGACTTGCAGAGAATATGTATGATATTAAACTACGTTTTTATTCATTTTATTTTCTTTATTATCAAGCATAAAGACCAAAATGCCTTTACCCACTCTGCCAATTATTTTTGCTTTGTGGCAATCTTAACATTTGGTTAAGAAGATTCTAGAACAGGCTAAGCAAATCAGAGCACTGTGATGGTATTTAGACCTCCTGAAAAGTCTCCTTTTTAGTGTGCATTATACCAGGAAAAAAAAAGCCAAAGCATCATTGTTCACTCACAATAGTCAAAAATCCATGTCAGGTCAACATAGGCTACTTACTGATTAAAGGAATGTAAGTGTTAATACCCCCTCTTCCTGATAGGGGCACTGCTGCTTCATTGCCTAGGGAGACATCTGCTTGAAAGCTGGAGGCTGATTACATTAAAAAATTTACAAAAATGCAAAAAGGTTATAAAGGAATAGCAAATCAAAAATTAAAATATATTATTACAGTTAAATATCACAAACAGAAACTTTAAATACTACCTGCATATAGCTCAGGACCATATACAGCTCCAACTACTGGGCTTAATTTCCAACCTGAAACAGAAGAGAGGGTAGTGGGCATTTTAAGTCCACAACAGGAATATAGGAGAAAGGAGTGATCAATGCATGTGCAAGTTGGCTTCAGATAACTCTGGGCTTATTTTTACCTGTTACCAACTTCTTTTAAAAATGGCAGCTGGGGTTTATATGAGAGGGTGATGATATTTCTAGACCTGATGGTCTTTAGCAGGACTAGTACTATGAAGGGAGAATGAAAGGCAGAAAGGTTGGAAGGGGAAGGAAAGGTCAAAGGAAGAGAGAGAGGAATGATCTTCTCTTAGTTTAGGAAAAGAAACAAAAGCAGAATATATGTCGTTCTGTACCAAACTGTCACGTAGTCTTTCATATATCATCTTAAGTGCTTACTACTCTAGTTATTATATAAAAGCATTCTTTGACTGAATTCAAATTTGACCTGGATCTTTGACTCCAAGTTCAAGGATACCATGCTAATATTCTGGGTAAACTGAAATCCTCTTTTATTGGGATTTAACAGTTAAAATTACCCAGTCAACAAGAAAAGACACAGAGATAAAATTCAAGGTACATTACCAACTTCAGTGCATGTCTTCTGAGGTCTTAATTTATAAAGAACATTGTTTAATTAGACTTTTTAGCTAATAAAGGACACTAGAGTGCTGTTGAATATTAGCGTAAATATTTATATATTTTAAGAATTTCCGAACATTATGTTTGATGTCAATTTTACTTCTTCCCTATTTTTTATATTTATAGGAATATGCAAATCAAAAAAAAAAAAGAAAATGAAAATGAAGAAGAAAAATGTACTACCGCCTACTGAGAGCTAGTAAGTCCATATGAAAACTTTAATTAGTAAATATCTACTGAATTTCATACATAAGCAAACATGCCTTATTTATTTTTCTGAAGGACTGGCTCCTTGTATTACTTCTTTTATATTTCTAAAGTACCTAGCATTTTGCCACTACTGTTCTATAAATATGAGTGGAAAGAAGAAAAGGCCAATTCTATTGAAATTATCAGATTTAAATGGCTGTAAACAAAGACATTCTGAATCAGTCCAATCTCCCATTCATTATTTTATGTGCTCACAATGGTGGATGTCACTTCATGGTTATAAATATATAAAATTTTGGCAAATTCTGGGTTCAAATCCTACTTGAATTGTAAGAGCCGAAATATTCTACACTGTCAGACAAACCATTTGATTTAAACCAACATAAAATAAAATGCTGACTGAGAATTCACCTGGCACACTTTACTCAGCAATGACAGGTTTCTAAAGTTTGGCTCTGTTAGGCTTGAATATTAATTTAGAATAATATTCAGTGTGATGTTTTTCCTTCCTACCAATGGTACTATTTCCTGACCATTCCCTTTAAGTCTGTACAGTGGATGCACACTAATGTGTTGTTAATAATACCTTGAATATGTTTAGCTTTGTACAATTTACAATGTATTTTCATTAAGTCATTTAACCCCCACAAAACCCAAAGGAGGACATAAGATCGGTACCATCTCTGCAAACTTAGGTAAGTACTACAACTTCTCTGGGCCTTATTTCCCAAATAACAACTGAGAGGGTTAGGTTTTGATGACCTCTAAAGAGCATTTTGCTGCTAAAAATTCTGTGACATCCAATTTACAGATATGAAAACAGAATCAGACAGGCTAAGAAAATGGCCCACTGCCGATGTAAAATGAAGTAAAAATGAAGAATCAAATCTAGAAGTAGAATTTTTGTCTTTAGAATTCCAGTAAGTGGTTCTTTGTGCCACACCAATTTCCCTAGATCTAAAGGAAATTTAATATACACTGCCTCTTCTTCCTATTTTGTTTACATTAGGATTTTATTAAAATCAAAGAAACTTTTGTTTTGGTAAAAGCAGGGAAAAGAAGAAAATAAGTGAAAAGTAGGAGTGATGGTATCATATGATGCACCACTGATAAAATAGGCAGTAAAAATGCAAACTATGCTGGTAAACTTGAATCATCTATTTGAAAGCTGTGCTAAATATATTTAATAAGAAATTTGTGGGATATACTCAATTATAATGTACTTCTATTTGATTTATTAAGACATTACCAGCACATACTACTACACTCCAGCATAGTGTTTGCAAACTCTTAAAAAACAGCAGAAACTCTCTCTTTTGTTCTAGATAAAATCTTATGCAGACCCCAATATATACAACAAAGAATGTGAAGTTGTTCAGAATGAAGAAGAGCTAGAGGCCTCAGGACTCAACCCATTTGCCCTCCTCTCCACTCTCTGGCTCTGAGGAAGACAGATTGTAAAACCACTATTTCAGTACAGATTAAAATTATATTCTCCCTACTTAGAGAAAGAACATGAATCTAGATTACATTTGGCAAGTGATGTAAAAGTTGTTTTTGTTAGACAAAATATATATAGACAATTTCCTTTCCTTCTCAATAAGAAACATTTATATAGCTTACTATATAACATAGTCATGGAATAGAAAATTTCACACCATGTGGAACACTCCTATTAGCTCTGGGTCATATCTTAGTAGAGTAAGGGTTCCAGAATTATAAAAGTGACTGAAAAAATATTTATACTTCCAAATTATTCCATTCATGGTCAGATGAATAGGAATCAGTATTAGAAGTCAGAGCTGGTGGGCATCCAGGGGCATTAAGGACAAGCCTAATATATTACAAAGAACAACAGCTGAAAAGGAGGGTTCCCAAGTGGGACCTAACTTGGGTTAATAGGCAACTTCAAATGACATGTTTGCACTAGTGTATAATATGGATTTTACTGAGAAAGTAACATCTTACTAACCGAACAGCTTAATTTTATGAGACAGAGTCAATTTCTAAGAGAAAACACTCTCCTAGGTAAAGAGACTATTTTGACATAAATTAAGCAAACTGTCTTAATACTGAAAATAAGAGATAGTCTTAGAAGTTTATGAAAAATTCATATATTCACACAAGAATAAGTGACATCCTTCTGAAGATGATTTAGTCTCTTACCATTTGCATATGGTGTGACCATCTTCTTATTGGTCATTACACGTGCTGTAGCATTATTCACCTAAAAATAAAAAGTAGAAGGAAGGGGCAGGGAAGAAGTAGACCTTATTAGAGAACATGAAGTTGCACATCTAATAACACAGTACTTAGTTTAAAATGTAAATTTCTGAGAGTATTGATTTAAATAATTAAAATAGCAATATAAAATACTTTAATTAAAAAGCTTATTAAATGAGGTTAACAAGAGTAAAATGCAGTTTCTTGGTCTCCAAAGGAAAAAATACATATGCAAGTCCTTTGGTAATCTCATAGTCATATTAAGTCTCTGCATTAAGGAAAATACAGAAAAAAAAAAAAAAAGGAAAAAAATCAATTTTGTACATGAACTCTGAAGTTCATTAATAAACTAGCGGCTTGCCACACATGGGTCACTACACAGATTTCCAAAAAGATAAGAAAATTAATCTTTTGATGTCAATTGTTCAGATATTCAGCATTTGTTGATAAAGCACAGCTTATAAGATTTTACTATTTGAGATTAATAAACAAATATAGGAACTTAGATTCCCATGTTGACATATTTGAAGGCCATTTTGAATTTTCTAGACTAAGTGGTCTATTCATTTAAGAATAAAGTTTTAAGAAGGCCTTGAAAGTAGGCATGTAAATGAATTGAGAAAATAAAGTTTATATATATTTTTTGTTTTATGGTATTCTTCACCCTCATTACGGACAACAGAATTTAAAGCATTCTCAGTGCTAGGGCAAGTACGAATTACAAAAATGGTGCTGATGAAGAAAACATGAATGGAACTTAGAAGCCAGGATACTGTAGCCCAGTGTCAGAACCAGCTTCAAAGCTCTTGCAAAGAGGGTAAAGCCTCACCATAGAATTCAATTATACTCTGTGTGGTCAGGCCATAAAACAGGCCAATTTTAAAAAGAATTATAAAATACATAAACTATGTCTTATTTTGTCCCTTACAATTTACAGTGTAATATATATGTGTGTGTTTATATTATATGAAAAGAACAATTTTAGGTAGAATTGGAAGTTAAAAATGTCTTAATATATTTTCTTTGTATAGTGATAATCCTCCTATGTGAGGAAAAGAGCTTGAAACTCCATTTACTCGAGTTTGACCCAACAAATAATATAAACATTTCACATTAAAAAAGAAAGAGATACAACAATGATGAGACTGAGAGCATGCAGTTAAAAACACACACACACACATGAAATAAAGGAAAAACAATCAATATTGGAAGGAAGAAAGTGAAGAACGAGATTCTTATAGACAATGATTAGAATGGAGCAAGAGCTTAAATTAGCTGCTAGAGCAGAATGCAACCAAGCACTTTAAAAGGAAAAATGGCCAGATCCAATCAGAAACCATCAGTCAGCAAAAGAGACCAACAGCTCCATATAATAAAGGAAAAGATGGGAAGAAGTATAGGTTAAAGAAAAGGACAAAGGACTTGGGTAAAAAGAAAAACAAAGTAAGGGTAAAGAAAAAAGAAAGAAGAAAGTCAGGAAGGGTGTCATGGGCAGGAAAGCACTGTCAAGGGCAAAGAAAGAGTCATAGCTACAAAAAGAAAGGTTTGGGAAAGAGGCAAAGTAGGGAAGGAAGTAGGGGCAGGAAGTGCATTAATAAAACCAGCCAAACTGGAGTTCAGTAACTCTGAGTAAGATGTACAAGGGAGAAAAAAATCACCATGAAGTCAGTAATCAAACAGCTCAGAATGCTAGAAAACAATATGTACATCCAAAGTCCAGGCGGCATTACTCAACAACATTGAAATAAAAGGGGAAAACAAAGAGGAACAAGTCAAATCACATTTTGTAGTGTTAATGTGGGATGGCAGATGGACTATTTTTCTTTCATATTTAATTTTTTTGTAATTACATTTTTTAAAAGCTACTTCTCTAGTGCTTTTGTTTCACTTACCGCCAATGGGTACCATCGCCAGCACTGTGTATAGTTACCATGGAAAAAGTGAGTCAAGTGAAGGGCCCTAAATGCTAAGCCATTGGAAAAGGAAGAGGGGGAAAAGCAAAATATGTAGACATCTTACTCAAAATGGTGGCTTTCATATTTAATACTTTTAAAAATTGGGAGAGGGGATAGGAGCCAGTTAACCTTCACTGCTTTATTAAAAAGAGCTAACCACCAGGTGGCTGACTCAAACACAGTAACATTACATTCACCAATCAGCTGTCAAACTCTCTGGTTGAAAAATTTTATCCATTAAAAATTTTAAATTAACTTTTGAAAATTTTGATATTTAAATATATTAAAAAACTACATAAGCTCTGGACTCTTTCCTCCCTCCCCACACCCTCTACCATCTTCTAATCATTGCCTATCATACGCACATGGAGGCGAACTGGCCTCCTTAGGGAAAGGGGATAGTGGCTGGCCCCACGATTCATTACAGGACATAATGTTATGTCCTGGACTGGCTAGGTTTAGACATTTTTTTCAGTTAGTTTTGTTTATGCCTAATCACAAGAATTCAGAATCTAGCAAACTGAAGCAAAGGAAAAAAATCAAGAGAGCAGAAGGATGAACATTTTGGAGGAAGAAAAAAGTAAATAACAAACGAACAATCACACGCACACAATAAATCAAAATGAAAACCCCCAAACAACCCCGAAATAGGGCAGGGGACAGAAGTGTTACTTTTACACGTTTTAGTGCAAGAGGGTGAAGGACACAGAGACATGAACACACATACAAGTGTGAGCACACACACAGAAACAAGACAGGGTTCCAAAAAAGAAATAAAAATATAAACAAGAAATTGAATTATTGAAGACATGCACCTCGATTTTACGGCCCTCTACCACGGTGCCGTGTAATTTCTCCCTGGCCCTGTCTGCATCAGCACTATTCTCGAAAGTTACGAACCCGAATCCCTGCATGCAGCGGGAGAAGGGGGGAAAACATGCACATCGTTATATTGAAATACTGATCTCTTCGTAAATAGAGAAAAATATCACAGTATGAAACTAACATCAGCAACAACTCAGCAATACTCTCCCAAAGTCACATTTATATTACATGCATATTTTGTAAAGGGAAATAAAATCCAATAAAAGAAAAAAAACTGTAATAATAATAATAATAATAATTAACAACATAATAGTAAAATAAAGCATAAAGCATGTGAGGCCAGACCAAAATTAAGGTATAGAGTTACTTGGGACAAACTATTCAACCAAGAATCTGAACATTTTTTTTTAATGTCTTACCCTTTTTCTCTCAATTCACAGTTAATGTAGCTGTCTCTTTATGATAATCTAAAAAAGAGTTAATGAAATTGAC
The DNA here is from genome assembly GCF_030445035.2 of Dasypus novemcinctus. Classification (NCBI taxonomy): domain Eukaryota; kingdom Metazoa; phylum Chordata; class Mammalia; order Cingulata; family Dasypodidae; genus Dasypus; species Dasypus novemcinctus. Next base: position 95,744,236 of record NC_080684.1, read on the forward strand.
TCTGACATTCCGTATCTATTATTGCCCAGGAATTTCCACATGAAATTTTAGGTGCAATCATTGTATAATGAGATTTTTCAGGAAGTCTAATCATCTTAGCCCACTTTACTTGTTTTTGCTCGTATTACTAATAATATAACTTCCTTTGGGAAGAGGATAATTTAAGACAAAGTTTTGATGTATAATTCTTTGTGGAAAAGGAGGGAATTTAGTTCTTCTGAGCAAATGAAAATATTGCTAAGCAGTCGCAGTCCAATTATAATTTTTCTTCAATGCTAACTTTCAATGACCAGATTGATAGACTCCCAGCTAAATATCAGAAAATCACTAACCCAAATTTGCCTAAATTATAAATCTAATGCTTATATCTGCTACTAAACTAATTAATATCCCAGGTATAGAGAAAAAATGAATAGTCAATAGGTGATGGGAATAAGATCTAGTACAGTGATATCAGTTATATATCATTCATTAGGAAAAGAATATATGAGTTAGAATTTAAATCATTTGTTCCTTGTAGATGCTACAAAAATAGGGTGAAACTCTAATTCACTAAATATGACAAAGCAGAACACCAGGGAGCTAACTCACTTTACTCCTCTTTTCACATCATGTCAGCGAAGATTGTCTGGGTCATAATTATATTAATAATTTCTATATCAGCATTTACTACATACAGATATGACTATTTCATAGAGCATTACATAGGTGCTTTGTCCTTAATTTTCCATTCTACAACTGTAATTTTTACAAATAAATTTCTCAAGCAAATCCTGTAGTCCTAGGGTAGTGAATTCTTAGATTATCAGGGAAAGCCCTCATATCCAAATAGCTTCATTGTCCCTACAGCATTCTTTGAATATTATAAGATAGAATGACCCGGGACTGTTCATTTTTTCTGAAGTTCTGTCTTGCTGCTTGTCACCCTGAGTCCTCCTATGTATATGAAATATGTTCTGAACTGATATGGTAAGCAGTGTGCATTGTTCAATAAAAATATTTTATAAAAGCATTTCTATTACTTAATAGAATCTTATTATTCAGTATTCTATATGATTATATGGTTGGGTTGACATTCCATGGAGGATTCCAATGAACTATCTATATGCACAATTTGGGTGTCACCATAAAAGATTCTAGACAGGAAAATGCTAGGCTGATAGAAAATTGAAAATGTATATTGCTTGTGATGAAATACTATGGGTATTTCAATCAGGATCCTTTCCTAAAGAATGTACAGATTTGTTGAAAACATGAATGAGAACACATTTTCAGAAACAAATTTTGGTATAAACATGTTAGTCACTTTGACAGTTCAAGGTTTAAGGCAAGGTATTAATGAATTACAATTTGTTTTCTACACCACATTTGCTGAAGACAAGAAGATAATTCTTCAATCTTGGAGAATCCCCCAATAAGAAAGTTAAACCTTTTAAGAAAGGTCACAAGTAGTGATGATTTTCATATTGCCCTTTGGAAGCATTAGAGTTTGTATTCCAACTGATCCTCAAAGCCTTATAAATTTCATACCTTGAGTTAAATTAATAAATTATACATTAATAGTTGAATAACTATTAATTTATAAGGAGACAAATACCTAGGTTTTCAATTTTAGCATTTTGACTATATTTACACACACATACATACACACTTGGTTATCTTTTTTTAATATAACTACGGGGAAGAAAGGAGAAATACGTTTGTTTCATTTTGAAGGTAAAGAAACTGAGTCAAACTGAGGTTAAGTATCCAAGGATAAGCAGTTAATAGTGAGAAATTTAGAAATTTAAGTATCTGAGCTTAGTACTTTACTAAACTATGTTAGTACAAAAATCCTTCTAATTTTCTTTTTCACATCTAATTGTTACATGTCTTCTATGATTCTTCTTTCTGGAATGTTGATAGAACATCTACCACATAGTAACTGCGTCCAAAAAAATGAATGGAGTATCATAAACACTGAAATTTTATGGTCTGTAAATAAAAAAGTTTAACATTAATGTCTGTGTGCATAAGATTTTCTCAATAATGAATTTAATATTTAATTTCATTTTCAAATGCTTAAGTGTTTTATTAAAAAAAGTGCTTATACGCTAAGGAAAGGCTAATCTAGATACCAAAGACATAAAAATAAAGCAACCTTTACAAACATTTTCATCTAAGGTATAGGAAGAGCTCATTGATGGGACTTTGATATGAAACATAAAGGTAAGAGCTTTCCTTTCCTTTGAAGGTAAGTAGACCTTGTGACAGGCAAAATCAATGGTCTCCTGAAGTTGTCTACATTTTAATCTTCAGAACCTATGACTATGTTACACCTTACACAGCAAAAGTGACTTTGCAGATCTGATTAAGTTAATGATCTTGAGATGGGGAGATAATTCTGGATTATCTAGGTAGTTCCAAAGTAATCACAAGGGTGCAAATAAGTGAAAGAGAGTGAGGTAACCTGAGAAAGAGTGGCTATTGCCACTGCTGGCTTTGAAAATGGAAAGGGACCACAAGGAAAGGAATGCAGGCAGCTCCAGGCAAAGAAAGACAAGGGAATGGATTTTCCTTCCGAGTCTCCTGAAGGAAAGCAGCCCAGCTGACACTTCTTTAATCTTGTGAGATCCATTTCATACTACTGACCTCCAGAAATGTAAAATAATAAATCTGCGTGGATTTAACTCACCAAGTTGTGGTAATCTGCCTAGCAGCAATAAGAAACTAAGACAGACTTCTCGGAATTAAAGTTCACGATTAATATAACTGGCATTTTAGACTATGTATCACAATTTCAGTTCTGTTTCAAAAATATTAATTGAAATAAAGCTTTGATTTTTTCTTTTTTTTTAAGATTTATTTATTTCTCTCCCCTTCCCCCTATTGTCTACTCTCTGTGTGTTCTTCTGTGTCCGCTTGCATTGCCAGGCAGCACCAGTAAACTTCGTCTCTTTTTTGTTGCATTATCTTGCTGTGTCGGCTCTCTGTGTGTGCGGCGCCACTCCTGGATGGGCTGTGCTTTTTTTCACATAGGGTGGCTCTCCTTGCGGGGCACACTCCTTGCGTGTGGGGCATCCCTATGCGGGGGCACCCCTGCATGGCACAGCACTCCATATGGTAGGCAAACGCTCTATCAGTTGAGCCACATCCACTTCCCTTAACTTTTTCTTAATATGTTGTTTCTTCAATAAAATTTAGCATTAAAAAATGTGCCAGCAACAATGCAAGATGTTGGTGGTGGGGTGATACATGGGAAACCTGTATGATGATATGCATGTTTGTTTTGTAAGTTCACAACTTTTAAAAAAATTTTTAATTAAAAAAAAAAAAGATTTTTTTAGGAGGTACTGGGGATTGTACCCAGCACCTCATATATGGGAAGCAGGCACTCAACCACTTGAACTACATCTGCTCATAAATTCACAACATTTACTATACACTTACTGTTTATGTATGTTCATGTAGGAATTATGTACCCCAACAGAATTTTACAGAAAAAAAATGTGCCAGGAAGTGTTCTAAGGATATTCATAAAAATTATCTAAGTTTAGAAAGTGTCTAATAGGAAAATATGCTTACATGAAATTATGTTTTAAGGTTCCTTCATTCTTAGAAATCTAATTCACATTAACTCTGGTAATTCTGAGCTCTTGCTTTGAAAAAAAGTTAGTATCTAAAATTAACACATTTTCTTAGAACAGCTTCAAAATGATCACGTAATGTACCCAACAGGGAAGCGGACTTGGCCCAGTGGATAGGGCATCCATCTACCACATGGGAGGTCCGCGGTTCAAACCCCAAGCCTCCCTGACCCATGTGGAGCTGGCCTCATGCAGTGCTGATGCGCACAAGGAGTGCCGTGCCATGCAGGGGTGTCCCGCGTAGGGGAGCCCCACATGCAAGGAGTGCACCTGGTAAGGAGAGCCACCCAGTGCGAAGGAAAGTTCAGCCTGCCCAGGAATGGTGCTGCACACATAGAGAACTGACCCAGCAAGATGACGCAACAAAAAGAAACACAGATTCCTGTGCCGCTGACAACAATAGAAGCGAACAAAAGAATAACACGCAGTAAATGGACACAGAGAGCAGACAATGGGGGCGGGGAGGGGGGAGAAATAAATAAAAAATAAATAAATCTTTTAAAAAAAGCACTCTAAATTTGTAAAAGTTCAACTGAGATTTAATCTCAAACTCTTAAGAGGAAGTATTTCAGGTATGTAAGAATGTGAATACTTTTATTACCTATTTTCTTTAACAAAAACAGATAAACATACAAAAAGTAAACTTTTATTTTTATTTTAAAAAGGTGAGATAATGGTTGTATATACCAGTGCTGTCCAAAAGAAACACAATATAATCTACAAGGGTAATTTAAAATTTTCTAGTAGCTATAAAGTAAAAAGAAACATGTGAAAAATATATATGCATATACATACACATATATATACACATCCTACTGTAGCATTCAACTAGACACTTATTTATTTATGACTAAAATCATTTCACATGCCCTTTACTTTCAGTCAAACCAGCGTCCCCATTATTCCCTCAATCTACCAAACCTTGGGCTTTCTTACTCTATGCTATTCCTCGCTCTAATAATGTATTTTATTTAACTCAGTATATGCAACATATTATCATTTCAACATGTATCAATATAAAAACAGTATTAGTGAGACACTTTACATTCTTTTTGTGCTTTGAAATTGCTGTGCATTTTATACTTAGAACACACCTAAATTTTAAGCACTCAATGTGGCCACTGGAAAATGCAGCTCTATCTATCCGCTTTATACTCCCATCTAAGGTTCTCAAATTCCAAAGTCCTTCAACATTAATAATTTAAATACTCCAGTGGTACATTAAAGATTTACCAGATATCTTAGCTGTCTTCTGGAAATAGAGGAATAGTGTGTTTAATAGGTGTATAGTTGTAGTTAAAACTTCTATCAAACATGACAACAATTTTATCACCTGCCTTCAGACCCTTTTATAATCAAGGGTATATGGGAGCCAAGTAACTGTCACTTTTTTAGTCTGGCCTCAAACTGCAATAAATAACAAGCAATAGGGTGAACACTGTAAAAATATACTTTTATTTGTATAATCTTTGAATTTTTCATATCAGAAGCATGAGAAAGAAAATTTACCATTTAATTTTTAAGGAAGAAATCAAAAGCAGACAGTTCTCCTGGGTATTGCCAGAACACAGAAATTTTTTAAAAAATGAAAAAAAAAAAAAAAAACAAAACCAAAAAACAAAACTAAAACCCATAAAATGATAATGAATGAAAAATAAACTAAGCCTCTTGGAAATCCATGCATTGTTAATTCAGTTGTAAGCATAATAAAAAACATTTTGTCAGCATTACCTATCAAATTTTACTGAAAATCACTACTTAGTGAGACTCAAAGGAAGTATTCTGACCATATTTTAAAAGAAATAATTTCCCTTTGCATGAAATCAAAAGCTAGGAAAAGTGGCAAGAAGTCACAGCATATTACTTATGTCTAAGGCATGAGAATAGAAGTTTTATCTTCCCTAACTCTACCCTAAACTTAAGCCCAGCACAAACCCAGACCCCCGTCATTCCAGAAACCCACCCAAGAAAAGTATTGAGAACATATTAACTAAAAAATTTCCTAGAAATCTCAATACTTGTTGCTGTGCTCTATTAGGCAGGTCGTTAGTGGACTTAGTAATTGGCACTGCCTGAAAAGGTGAAAAGCTTCTACATATTCACTATTTATAACACATGTCCCTACAAGGCGCAACTATACCAAAAGTATATTAATAAGGCTTTATGGAAAATATAAATATTAGAATCTATGTATTTCTTTACTTATTAAGCTTGATTGTGGGAAAATAGTTTAAATTGTATTTGAACTTTGTATGACCTGTCCCGTATTGTAGATGTTGTAGTTGTTCCCTATTATTGTAGACGATGTAGCAGTTCTGATAGCAAATGGCTGCTTGGTAGTTTCCAATAAATACGAGGTGGAAACTAGTGTCCAGGAGCTCAACTTCAGAAGCTGTGAGTCCCCTGGTCCCATCTTTATTTCCTCTCGTGTCTCTCTCTGTCCTTTATTTGGTAAAGTTCTGTGTTGCCTTCCCTTCAAGCTAACCTATCGCTGAGCTGGATCACAGCACTTGATAATTATAAACTGTTATGGGGCTGGGTAACAGTGAGCAGGATGGTGGAAAGTCTGAAGTTCAACAATGGAATAAACTTTCGAAAAGCAGTGAGCTACTACTAGCTATTAAAAGTGTCCAGCAAAGAAAGCAAGATCAATAATACTGAGGGCTGACTAGGTGACCATTACATAGGGTTCTGTTTTAGAACTATGTGAGCAAAAAGACTGGAAGGAAATACATGAGAACACCAGTAGTGACTGATTCTCTTTAGTAATCTATGTACAATTTTTCTTACCACTTTTCATTAAGCACCATGTTTTATTTTTATAATGGTTTTTATTTTTTTTTTTTTTTTTTTTTTAAGATTTATTTATTTATTTAATTTCCCCCCTCCCCTGGTTGTCTGTTCTTGGTGTCTATTTGCTGCGTCTTGTTTCTTTGTCCGCTTCTGTTGTTGTCAGCGGCATGGGAAGTGTGGGTGGCGCCATTTCTGGGCAGGCTGCTCTTTCTTTTTCACGCTGGGCGGCTCTCCTCACGGGCGCACTCCTTGCGCGTGGGGGCCACGCGGGGGACACCCTTGCGTGGCACGGCACTCCTTGCGCGCATCAGCGCTGTGCCTGGCCAGCTCCACACGAGTCAAGGAGGCCCGGGGTTTGAACCGCGGACCTCCCATATGGTAGACGGACGCCCTAACCACTGGGCCAAAGTCCGTTTCCCTATAATGGTTTTTAAAAGGGTGTTTTTAAAAATCCATTACTCAAATGATCTATAAGAAGAGTGACAATATAATTTATTGTTCAAATTGGGGCATTTTGAGGGATGCAAGGGACATTATTTTTTAGAAGTTTATTTATTTATCTCCCCCTCCCCCCATGTCTGCTCTCTGTGTCTATTCACTTTGTGTTCTTCTGTGTCTGCTTGTATTCTCACCAGGCAGCTCCTGGAACCAATCCTGAGATCTGGAGTGGGAGACAGGCGATCATTCTCTTGCGCCACCTCAGCTCCCTGGTATACTAAGTCTCTTATTGTCTTTCCTCTATGTCTCTTTTGGTTGTGTCATCTTGCTGTGTCAGCTCTCTGCGTTGGCTGGCATTCCTGCGCAGGGTGGCCCTCCTACATACGGCGGCACTCTGCGTGGGCCAGCTTGCCTTCACTAGGAGGTCCTGGCTATCAAACCCTGGACCTCCATTATGGTAGATGGGAGCCCAATTGCTTGAGCCACATCCATTGCCCGCAAGGGACATTATTAATAATTATACTAAGGCATGGACATAAATTGGGACTACTATTGATAAACTGTGACATATTGTCACTCTACCTATAAATTATATTCTTGTTGTTTGTGCTACACTTTGTCATAAACTAGTGAAATTTGGAGAATCAATAAAGCTATAACATACTATATAATAATTTTCTAGATTCTATTTGAGTAAATTAGTTAATTTTTTTGGCAGGGGTATCACTTTTTATCATATCCTAATTGTACATTTTTGAAAGGATAGTCTTTGTTTCAGTTAATCAAAGAAAATTAGACACAGCTGACTTCTTTTTAGGTTTTCACAAAGAAGCGGGTGACAAAATAAGATGAAAACAATCACATGAAATGATTTAGATATATATGCATGTGAGTCCATGTTTTTAATATAATTCATTCTACCATCTAGGTAAGCCAAATGCATAATATGAAGGTCAAAGAAGATGAAAGGAAAATAGTTAACAACAAAACAACTACTTCCTAGAGTAGAACTTCACCTCTACAGGTAAGTTTGAAAAGGTAGAATACTGATGGGAAGGGAGGGGTTTTCAAAAGAGTATATTCTAAAGCCCTGGGCGGACAGTCACATTATAAAAAATAAGATATGATAAAAAGCCACATTTGGGGTGGGGGAGTGAGGATTTAGCTAAACACTGTTTTCCATTTTAGTATTCCTTATTTCAGAATTATTTTGTAAGTAATTTTCCATTATTGTCAGAAAAAAAGTTCAATAAAGCTAATTTCTATACAGAGATGCAAATTTATTTAAAAACCTGAGCAACTATTAACTCAACAACAGGACCACACAAGTCTCCTTTTTCTTTGGTTCTTTTCAAGACACGCTGTAATTTCATAGTCAACCTCAACAGATAAAAGAAAAGAGAAACTATACTTAATTCACAAAAAGAAAAGTACTTTTTAATTTATCTTAGGTGGATCCCAGAGAAAGCATCTATGGGTCTGATTCCAAAACAAAGCTCTACTAAGTGCCTCAGAACAGATCCAGGGGGTCCCATTTCAGAAAGAAATTTAAGTTACAGTTAAGAAGGGCAAAGGATGAAGACAAGGTTTTATATCGGATCTAGAGGGCATGAATTATGTGCTTTGTTTTTAAAATATTTATCAATCAGTATATAATAGACTGTTTACCCTTTAGCAGCGCAAGGGAAAAGGGGGTAGTGAGGACACAGCATCAAGCTGAAAGAAGGAGCATATGTTTTTTGATTCCCCAAAGAGAAAAGGAAGGCTTGTGTCATTATTTTTAAACGAAAATTATAGGGAGAAGCAGTTCGATCAGGTACATTAAAATTTTTCTGGTAGCAGGCAAATCCGTGAAGTCAATGAAAAAAACTTTAAGAAGATCAATTTCCTTTGCTTCACAGTAATTCAATCAAATTATTTTCTTAGTAAGGAGCAAGACCTCTATGCCTGATGAAACTATATTGGGCTTTCCATTATTAGTGTCTAGTTAAGAATACTTTAAGTGCACACTTAAAACCAAAAATTTTCAAAATACTACTTCAGATAAACAGTATGGTCAGATAATCTTAACATACTTATTTTACATTCATGTGTTTCCCATCTCTACACCACTGCGATTTTTCATCATGTAGCTAAGAAGGTAACAAAAAATAAAAGCAAACTATACAACAAAGAAATAAAATTCCGAGGAAATTATAAGCATAAATAGTTTTATTGTTTGCACTTTGAATAGATTTCACTTTAAAAATACTTACCAAGTGCTGGAAAAAGTTCTGTATAGGCATATTTGTTTTAACTGAAAACTAGAAGCTCAGAGTATAATTACCTCCCTAATAGTTAAATAATTATGATAATCAACAATGAGCAGGAGCATTAGAACAGTACATACATTTATATTAGTACAGACAGGGGCAGGAGGCATATATAACACTGTAGATATATTTCACTAATGCCCAAAGTACAGCGAATTTTGAGGAGGACATTGAAGAGGGATTAATATTAACTCATTTATTGGCTTTATTTAGCTTTTCTCAAATTACATTCTTAGGCAATTTAATCATAGCCAAGAGCTGTTTTCAAAGCTCAGCAGAGATGATCAAGTGAAAATAAATTAAAAAGCTGCTCCAACCTAAAAATATAAGTGGAACTGAATAGAGCAAGGTAAATATTTACAGGCTTGGCCATGGCTGATTGTTTCTATGGAATATTTTTCACTTGTCAAGGAGAAGGAACAATTTCAAATAAAATTTCCCAAAATTCTGTTCACCAAATATTTTTTCACACCATTCTAAGACTGTAACTATGCTGTGCCTTCAATTCCTGAAAACACAGCTACTTACTTTCATGCATGAAATTCTAAATCATAAATCTTGAGAATTTAAAATAGTAAACAAATCGGGGAAAATAAATTTTAAATAAAAATTTCAGTTCTTATATAGAACACATTAAAAAAAGAAAAACACACCAAATTGTACACTCTTATGTTCTCTTATATACAATTATTCCTATGCAAAAACAAAACAAAACAAAACAACAAAAACAAACAAGCAAAAAAAAAAAACCACTCACTCACTCTAATTGCTATTTAAATGATTCTATAGCCTATCCAGAGCTTCCCTATCTGGGTATGACTTAATGAAGGAAATGGGTTTACTGCTCTTGATTCACTATTCACTGTATTAAAGCCTTGTTAAAATTTATTCGAGAGAGCAAGTCAATAAAATAACTGAAACATTGTATCTTTCTAAGGATGCCATTTTTGAGTTGGGTTTTAAACAGCTGAATTGTTCTGATGGAATTCTCATAAAACTTCACTTTTTTCAGTCTGGTCTACCTTCTTCAAAATAAGAAAGCTTAGGACAAATTTAAGTCTGATAAAGGACTGGTGTCTCCTACATCCTACCTTCCTTACTGCCACATTCTCTCCTAAAAGTTCTCTTGCTCCTACCCTACCACCCTCTCAAGTGAAGTATTAAGATAAGATTTGGCCATACAATAGCTTATTTTTAGAGATAATCTAATCCAAACTAGATACTTTGGATGCTTTTTCACAAGCTTGGAAAAAAGCTTGTTTGCTGAATACTTACTATTTAAAATAAAATAAAACTAAAAAAACACAAAAAACCCAAGCACATTGGATATTGAAATGGAGCTTACCTTAGAGCCACGTTCATTAAAGATTATTTCTACATCTAGAATTTTGCCGAACTGCTGCAGAAACAAAAATAATGACACTTATTAATGGTCATCTTTTTATCCACATATTTTACTTTCTTTTGAACAAGAAATCAGTGGGCACTTGGCTCACCGCGCGGGCACTCAGCTCACCGCGCAAGCACGCTTTCTCTTCTTTTTCACCAGGAGGCCCCAGGGATCAAACCCAGGTCCTCCCATATGGTAGGCAGAGGCCTTATCACTTGAGCCACATCCGCTTCCTGGAAATTTCTTCTTATATATAACCTAAGTCCTTTAGGTTGCCCTTCATATTTTCTGTTGTCCTCCCTTCTGTAGAGATAGAGAAGAGTTGGCTACCACTTTCTGTGTAAAATCCCTTCAAATTCAAGAACATCATTAAATCTCAACTGTGGCCTTCTCTTCAGTGTAGAAAATACATCCAGATAATCAGCCGAAGGTGTACAAAACTTTGCTCCAGTGTCTCATCACCATGAAGTGGCCACAGCAAAGATTTAAAGAAGGGCATGTGCTTGTTGGCAAAGCAGTAAGCAGCCATCCTAACCAATATTTTTCAAACTATTGATTATTTCTTAGTCCTGGGGATCTTGTAAAAATACCCATGCCAGAGCTCAGACCAGTGACGTCATGTTTGGGTATGGGGCACAGGTATTAGTATTTTTTAAGCTCCCCAGGTAATTGCCAATGTGCAGAAAATAATGTGTTATGTTTGCTCTTGTAGCGGAAAGTTAGCATTGATAGGTATGTTTTCTAAATTTGATGTGTGAGCAGGATGACCAACTCATCCTGGTTTGCCGGAGTCCCCTGGGTTTAGCACTGAAAGTCTCATGTCCCCCAGAACCCTTCAGCAAACTGGGACAAGTAGTCAACCTATGTATACAAGAATCTTCAAGGCCAATGTTTTATAGTAGACTAGATGATAGAAAAAGATTTCTAAAGACTAATGAAAATACTGATTTACATCAGGATATTTCTCAATCTATTTGCTAATAGATTACTAACAATAAATTACTAATGGCTAATAATTCATTTGGTAGATTAAATTATATTTTAATTGTTAAAATCCATTAAAAGCCTTTAGAGACTTACCCCAAACATCTGTCGGAGGTCAGGGTCCCGGAAGCGGAAAGGTATATTAGAGACATGCAGCCGTTTAGGGGTGGATTTACTTTCTGAATTTTCACTACTTTGTGTCTGTGATGGCTGGCCGTCTGTCTGTGCTCCCCCTTCTGTCTGCTAAGCAAAGAAATAAACATTGAATGAAAAATAAATACAATTACTTACCAAGAATTATGTATAATAATTATTTTCCTACCTCAATCATTCTCAGTGTGTCTTTAAGCAAAATTATAGTTGCCCTGCCAAAGAAAAAACCAAGCAACCCCATCTATATTAATACTATAATCTATAAATAAAATACAGTATGTATAGCTAATTAGCAAAATGGGAAGTGAGGGACACAAAATCAATAAATGACTTGTCTACAATCACATGGAGAATATATAAGGACAAGTGAAGATGTAAAAACAGTACCTTTGTTTCTTTGATTCTTAGTAGAGCTTCTATTTTTTGAGATTAAAAATTTTTTTTTTTCAAAATGAAGTCGATTGTGCTTAGTTGTGGAAATAATTGCATTTGTGATCTATCATCTCAGGCTCTCTCAAGGAAATGAAATTAGGGAATATTTTTTATTTCATTCTATTAGTTCCAGAGTTTATGACTACTGTGTTGCTCAAGTATTAAAATGGTATCTATGAAGAAAAGACACCTAGTGACAGAGGGCAATTTGTCTGAAAACTGAAGAAGCTTCTTACTGGGAAACCAGGCTATACTCTCCTCAAAAATGTATACAATTTCAGCTAACTTTAGCACAGGTAGACCCATTTATCTGTAGCCTAGAACAAATGTGTATTTACCATCAGAGAATTTAACTGTTGCAAAAGGCTCTAAACAATCCTACCAATCTAACAGACAATACATAAATGCTAGATGTGCATATAACATGTGAAAGAGTGTGAGTGGACGTGGGTTTGCATTTTTAGTCAGCAATCTTTTTTTTAAAATATCACGTACTTAAAATCTGAATTTAACTGGGAGTTCTATATACATATATATTTAAAGATTAATTTTATTTATTTCTCCTCCTACTCCCTCATTATTTGTGCTTGCTGCCTGCTCTTTTGTTGTGTGCTCATCTTTTTAGGAGGCACCAGGAACCAAACCAGCAACCTCCCACATGGGAGGGAGGTACTCACTGAGCCACCTCTGCTCCCTGCTCGTTGTATCTCTCACTGTGTTTCCTCATTGCATCATCTTGTTTTCTTGAGGAGGCACTGGGAACCAAACCCAGGACAGGTGTTCAACTGCTTGAGCCACATCCACTTCCCCCTCAATCTCTTTTGTAACATCCCAGGTATGAATCCATCTAATTTTTTTTTCCTTCACTAAATCCTCCCAAAAAAGTTGCTATTTGAGAAACATTTCTGACAAATACCTAACAGATGTGACATTGTAGGCATGTATTTATTCTGAAGTATTCATCAGGCAACTTAAAAACCTTAAGTTACATTTTACTATTTCCTATGAATTGCATGCCGAACTGATGACTTGCTGAGCTGATTAAATCAATATACTTTTAAAACAGGAGTGGAATTTGTTGTTATTATCATCTCATTTGAGAGAGACCTGAATCCCCACAGATTCTTCTGGATCCTTCAGGAAGGATCCCCTCCCTTTGACCCAATGTTCAGGATAAAAGAAAACTGTGATGCTTTTGGCTCAGAGATGTTAGTAACCATCTTGAAATGAAGTCTGAGACTTTAAAATAGAAAGGATAATCAGGAATAAACTCCAAATGATTACCAGCTTTTCAAGTGTCAATCTAAGTGGATGGCAGTTTTTGTTTTTTAATTTCATTCCATTCAGGCCCTGCAGATGGCCCAAGTGTGCAGTGATTCATGTGATATAAAAATAGCTGAAAGAGGAAGTGCTATATAACAATGTTCTGTGAAAGTGTAAGGTTTCCAATCACCAATCTGAGCACAATGCAGAATAAACAACTCCACTCGAGGATGAAATTCACTAAATTACTAAAACAGCATCATGGACACCAATATCCAGTCAAAGCAGTAAGCATCCATACAATTAATGCTCATTCAAGCACCTTCAAATTTGCCTCTTTCATCTCACAGCTGTATCCTATAAAACTCTTTTCAATCAAACTTTAAAACCACCAGATATTTTCTGCAGGATAATGTATCACTCTGAGAAAAATTTTAAAAGTTGGACTCTACATGCTCCAAACCACATATTTATATAAAACATACATGTAGTTTTATATAAATATCACATACATTATGCCTCACATAATGTATGTGAAGCAGCAGTAAAATGAAAACTTGAAAACTGATTATTACTTCAAACCATGCTGCTGAGGTACTTATTTATTGCTGTGGAGAGTTTTTTGCTGCTCTAAAGACACAATTTAAGGGGGAGATCAGAAGTGAGAATGGTTAATTTTCCAGGCTTGTAGTGAAACATCTGCATTTTCTAAAAATACGACATTTTTAGCTCTAGGGAGCTCTAGGGAGACTCAGCAAGTGGAAAAAGTTAACCATAATTTCTAAAATTCTCAAGCCTTCTGATTTTATGTGAATTTTTAAATTGAAGTATAATATACACAGATAGAAATGCACAAATCACAAGTGTACAGTGTGAATGAATTTTCAAAGTAAATACACCCTTGTAACCATCAAATTAGAGCAAGAAACAGAAATCCAGGAAACCCCTCAAGCCACATTCTAGTCACTGTTCTCAGGCCAAAGGGTCACCATATCCTGATTTCTAACTCCATAGCTTAGTTTTGCCATTTCTGAATTTAATAGAAAAATGGAATCACATGCATTGTTCTCTTGTACCTGGCTTCTTTCCCACATTATATTTATCAAATACACACACACAGAGCTATAGATCATCCATTTTTATTCCATAATACGAGCATACAGACTATTTCGAGGCGTCTCCTAATAATGTTCCCATAAACACCTTTGTTACGTATCTTCTGGTGCACATGAGCAGGCATTCTGTTGGGTGTAGGATATGTGTATGTTTGGCCTTAATGGGTAAGGCCAAAGGGGCTGTGTTGACTTATACTCCCATTAACTGTGTATGAGAGTTCTAGTCGCTTTTACTACAGTTTTCATTTTAACTGTTGTTATGGGAGGTGATGGTATTGCGGTTTTAATTTGCATTTCCCTCAAGATTAATGAATTAGAAGGCATTTTTAGAAGCTTTTTGGCCATTTTGATAACCTCTTTTCTGAAATGCCTGTGGAAATCCTTTGCCCATTTTGTTAGTTTGACTGCTTTTTGCTTAATCATTTATAAATCATTAAGTTCTTTATTAACTCTAGGTTTGATTTATTTGACAGATTACAAATAACCTTTTCATGCTCTGCAGCCAAGTCCTCAGATCTTCAACAAATATTTTAATTTGCTGGTGTCATCACCTGGAACTGCTCTACTACCAAAATGACTAATTCAAACACCCTACTTTTTGAAAACATACTTAAATCTTTTCTTCCTGCTCAAATATCTCCACCACAATAATGATTTGATCTCATTGGAACCAATAAACACTGACTCTCTACTTCCCTATCATTGAACCCTCACCTCTCTATCCAACTTAGGTTTCAGAACTTGTCATCCAACCACTGTTGGGGGTTAAAACATGTCCCCAACAAAAGACATGTTCAAGTCTTAATCTGTGTTCCTGTGGATAGGAAACCATTTATAAACAGGACCTCTGAAGATGTTATTATTAGTTAAATCATTCACTCATTTGTGAACAGGATCTTCAAAGATCCTATTTACATGAGGCCATATTGAATAAGGGCGGGCCTTAATCCACATGGCTGGCAGGAGTTCATATAAGCAAAGGAAATTGGACATGGAAGTAGAAGCCAAACGTCGGAAGAAACCACAGAATGTAGCAGATGGCCATGTGGTGGAGGCAGAGATGAAAGCAAGGATCTCCAAGGATTGTGGCAAGCAGGCACCAGAATACTTTGGGAGAAAACTCGGCCTATTGAGACCCTGATTGTGGACCTCTGGCCTCCCAAACTGTCAGACAATAAATTCTTGTTGCTTAAGCCAACCCGTGTGTGGTATCTGTCACAGGAGCTTATGCAAACTAAGAAACTCACTCTCCTTGGTTGAGCCTGCCTATAAAACCTGCAAGCCCAAATAAATCCAACCATTAATTTTATTTGTATGTACCCGGGCAGGTAACTGTTGCTGGGTGGGGGGAAATCATTCGTCATGGTCACCAACCTAAAAAGGGCCCTCAATACTACCCATCAATCTTATCAACTTTCTCCAGTCAGCTAGTGTTCCTACTTTCAAAAATACTGTTTCAAATTGCTTTACTCTCTTCAAATGCCAGGTCCTTCTTTGTACTTCTACTATTTTGTTCAAACAGGAATTCCCCGTAAAAAAGTAACTCTTTACAGAGTGTATACAATATGCCAGACCCTGCTCTAAGCCTTAAATAATAAATACTTAAATAGTACTTATTAGTTGCTAAGCATTGGTCTAAGTATTTTACATATTTTCATTAATTATTTCAACAAAACTGCTCAGTAGGTACTATTTTTTCATCCCCATTTTTCAGATGAGGAAATTGAGGAATAGAAAGATTGCCTAAGTAATAGCAGGGTATCAAACACAGGCAGTCTGGCTCCAGAGTATATGTTCTCAACAACTATATTTATATGGATTATTTTCTTTAATCCTCACAATAATTCTATGAGGCAGGTACTATTAACTCCAATTCAGTGGGAGAAACTAAAGCATAGAGAGGTTACGTGGGTTAGTTACCCACGGTCTCATAAGTGGCAAAGGAGGAATTCAATAGTAGACAGTCCAATTTCATATGCTATACCACCACCCTTCTCACATTGCACTCATCTTCTCTTCTTTCTTTCTCATTAAAATGGAGGACACCTGTTGATTCCATTCTCTCTCACCATCTCAGGACCCACATCTGAAGTAGCAAGGAATTTCCTGGGGTAAAAGTAAACCTGGGGAAGTGGACTTGGCCCAGTGGTTAGGGCGTCCGTCTACCACATGGGAGGTCCGTGGTTCAAACTCTGGGCCTCCTTGACCCGTGTAGAGCTGGCCCACGTGCAGTGCTGATGCGCCAAGGAGTGCCCTGCCACACAGGGGTGTCCCTGCATAGGGGAGCCCCACATGCAAGGAGTGCACCCCGTAAGGAGAGCCGCCCAGCGCGAAAGAAAGTGCAGCCTGCCCAGGAATGGTGCCGCACACACGGAGAGCTGACACATAAGATGACAACAAAAAGAAACAGATTCCCATGCCGCTGACAGCAACAGAAGCAGACAAAGAAGAACACTCAGCAGAATGGACACAGAGAGCAGACAATGGGGGGTGGGGTTGAGGGGGGAGAGGAGAAAAATAAATAAAATTTTGAAAATAAATAAATCTTTAAAATAAAATTAAAAAAAAGGTAAACCTGGGGGTAAGAAATAGGGAAGGCTACCAAAGAGGTGAGGTGTGTTTTATACCTTGAGAGAAGAGTAGTAGTACAACTTTGTGATTCATACTAGGTTAAGTGATTTCTTCAGGGAACCCCTGGGGTATATACCTTTAAAGTCTTTTCTCTTGAGCTTGTCAAGGTCTTTCAATTTTTCTAGCTGGTGCTACTAGTTTCTAAAACTTTTGAAATTTTTGTGGTTTAAATTGAATTATTTCACAGTTAGAAACAATTTAACTTGTAAATTTATTTACACACAAAAGGTAGGTTACACAAAGCTTCATCTCCTGCAACTTTCTTCAAAGATTTCATGGTCATAAGGACAAAGGTATAACTCACTGTTAGTTGGTCTTAGTATCTTTTGGATGAAAACCTTCAGACAGGTTTTCAAGTGAACCTTTTTCAAAGGATGAATTAGGTATTTCTACAATACAAAGTCAGTCAGAGTTAACGCAATGGACATGGTTTTGAAAACCTCAAGACTAAACCTATCAAAGAATAGGGAGATAATTCTGTAACTGCTAGAAGTAGAGCTGCCATATGAATTACCATGTAATTCATACAGCTTTGATGTTAGGCAGTTATTAATCAAGTTTTCATTTAGGAAAATTCATATAACTTCAAAATTGTGTGAAAATGAAACGTCATTATTTTTTATATGACATGATTTCAAATCTGAATCATTCAAATTTGTGTGAAATAAGATTATAGTTTATATCCAAGAAAATTAAATGTAAAGATTGTAGCCCAAAGTTTTAAGGAGTAACACTCCCTAAACAGTAGAATGCCAGTTTTGCAGTAGGTTAACTTGTATTTTGCAGAAAATGGGTTTCATTGTCAAATAAGTTAGGGAAACATCGGACTAAACCCAGTTAATAAGTTGCTGGATGCATCCATGTTTATTGTGAATTTCCAAGAGGGAGAAACTTACCTCTCTCCCCAGGCATGTATCACACATTGTACTAGTTAGGCAAAATGGTGGTGATGCAAAGTAACAGAAGTCTGCTGGTTTTTATAAAGGGTATTTATCTGGGGTAGAAGCTTGCAGTTACAAGTACAAGAGGTACTTTCTCACCCAAAGTATGTTGCCATGTGTTGACACAAGATGGCTACTGATATCTGTGAGGGTTCAGCCTTCCTCTTTCCTCTTAAGATTCCATGGTTTCAGCTTCTAATCTCAGCTGTAGGCTGGCACAGGACTGGTCTCTCTTCCCAGGGCACGTTTCTTTCTGGCTCAGCTACTCCGGTCTCTTCACAAGGTCAGCTGTAAACTATTAGGCTTATCTCTCTTCCTGGGCCACAGGATCCTCTGTGTATCTACTTCCCTGGGTTCTTGATTTGAGTGTTCACTTATATAGCCTACCAAGGTGGGGCAGGGATTTACAGTCTTCAAAATTAGCATTAAACAAATGTATCAATCAACATTGATTTTCCAATTCCAATTTCCTCCCCACAGAGAATATTAAAACAGAAGCCTTGCTGAAAGGATATTTAGGATGCCTTGCCCTTCCAAATAAATTTGATAATCATGTTTTACATTTATTTTTAAAATGCTGGTAGAATTTTAATTGGGAGTATACTGACATCTGTATTATCGATTTGGGTAGAAGTGATACCTTAATGATATTTAGTCTTCCAATCCATGAGCATGGGATGTTCTTCTAATTATTTAGGTCTTTTTTTATTTCTTTTAACAATGCATTGTAGTTTTCTGAATACAAGTGCTTTACATCCTTGGTTAAATTTATTCCTAAATATTTGATTCTTTTAGTCACTACTGTAAACAGAATTATTTTCCTGACCTACTCCTCAAATTGTGCATTAGTAGTCTTTTTTTAAAAAAAAGATTTATTTATTTATTTATTTCTCCCCGCCTAGCTGTTTTTGCGCTTGCTGTCTGCTCTCTCTGTCCTATGCCGAGCCCTACAAAGGAGGGTCCCTGGAAGCCTGCAAAGCAGGTTCCAAGGTTCACAGGAAAAATGTAGATAAAGAAGGAGGTGCCCCTGAACAAGGTTATGGGTTGAACAAAATATGCTAAGTATGGATAAGAATTCCAGGAAAACTGTGTTATCAGAGGGCTAATGAAAAGAAGAGTAACTATTTTATTTGTAGTGACCTAGAAACAAAAGTTTCCCCGTGAGAACTGTTGAATGTGCTGATGTCACTTAAGGTATAAAATAAAGTATACAATTAAGCTGGCTGCCTGAGGTAGCTACAAGCTCCTGCAACTCCTCATGCTTCACCTGGCCCCTGTTAATTTGTGTCTTTCATTTCTTCAACCTCTCACCCCCCCCCCCCGGAACCGCGTGGAACCTGTTTGGCTGCAAATGAACTGCACGGGTCATAGCAGTGTCCATTCACTGTGCCTTCTTCTATGTCTGCTTGTCGTCTCTTTTTTTTTTTTTAGATTATTTATTTCTCTCCCCTTCCCCCCGCCCCCAGTTGTCTGTTCTCTGTGTCCATTCGTTGTATGTTCTTCTGTGTCAGCGGCCTGGGAATCTGTGTTTCTTTTTGTTCTGTCATCTTGTTGTGTCAGTTCTCTATGTGTGCGGCACCATTCCTGGGCAGGCTGCACTTTCTTTCCCGCTGGGTGGCTCTCCTTACAGGGCACACTCCTTGCATGTGAGGCTCCCCTACACGGGGCATTCCTGTGTGGCAGGGCACTCCTTGTGCACATCAGCACTGTGCATGGGCCAGCTCCACACAGGTCAGGAGGCCCTGGGTTTGAACCCTGGACCTCCCATGTGGTAGGAGGATGCTCTATCAGTTGAGCCACATCTGCTTCCCTGCTTGTCTTCTCTTTAGGCGGCACCAGGAACTGATCCTAAGACCTGGCTGGGAGAGAGGAGCTCAATCTCTTGCGCCACCTCAGTTCCCTGGTCTGCTGTGTATCTTACGGTCTCTCCTCTGTGTCTCCTTTTGTTGCATCATCTTGCTGCACCAGCTCTCTGTGCAGGACAGCACTCCATGTGGGTCAGCTTACCTTCACCAGGAAGCACCAGGAATCAAACCCTGGACCTCCTATATGGTACGTGGGTGCCCAGTCGCTTGAGCCATATCTGCTTCCCACTAGTGTTTTTTAAGGTCTACTTCATCTGATATAAATACAGCAACTCCAGCTTTTTTTTTTTTTTTTGGTTACTGCATGCGTGGAATATCTTTGCCTAGTCTCTCACTTTCAATCTATTGGTATCCTTAGGTCTAAGTGAGTCTCTTGCAGACAGCATATAGGTGGCTCATATTTTTTTTATCCATTCTGCCAGTCTGTGTCTTTTGTTTGGGGAATTTAATCTATTAACATTCAATGTTATTACTGTAAAGGCAGTTCTTATTTCACCCATTTTGACCTTTGGGTTTTATTTGTCATATTTTATTTTCACCACTCTTTTGAGACTTTTAGTTACTTTTACTGATATAATCTTTATTCCTGGACTCCCTTCCAAGTCTCTCCTTTTTTCTTCAGATGGTAGCACACCCTTAAGTATTTCCTGCAAAACCTGTCTCTTGGTTACAAACTCTCTCAGTTTCTGTTTATCTGTGAACATTCTAAACTTGCTCTCATTTTAAAAAGACAATCTTGCCAGATATAAGATTCTTGGCTGGAAATTTTTCTCTTGTAGTATATTAAATATATCACACCACTGTCTTATTGCGCTCATGGTTTCTGATAAGATATCAGAACTTAATCTTATTAGGTATCCTTTATATGTTATGCATTGCCTTTCTCTTGCTGAGAGAATGGTCTCTTTGTCTTTAGCATTTGACATTCTGATTACATGTGTCTTGGAATTGTCTATTCAGATTTACTCAGATGGGAGTAGGTAGTGCTGCTTGGACAGGGATATCTATGTCCTTCAATAGGATTGGGAAATTTTCTACCATTATTTCTTCAAATATTCCTTCTGCCACTTTTCCCTTCCCTTCTCCTTCATGGACTCCTACGACATGTATGTTTGCACATCTCTTGCTGTTTAGTTCCCTGAGACTTTATTTAATTTTTTCCATTCTTTTCTTTGGTATGTTTGTTTTCGGAGGTCATGTCTTCAAGCTCACGAATCCTTTCTTCTTCCTCCTCAGACAAGTGGTAGTTTCTTAAAAGGCTCCTTGAAATACTGAATCTGAAATTTTACTGATGAAGTTTTCATACTGTTACATTAAAATCCATTAGACTATCATGTACTTTGAATAGATCTTTTACTCACACATGATTGTGAACATTATACATTAGTAATTTACACAACATTGGTTTATGGAGTTGTGGAGCTCTTCCAAACACTGAGTTATTTCATTATACAATATCAACCCCCAGAAAGGCTTTAAGTATTGGGAAGCTGACAAGTTCACAGTGGCAGATACAAGTTTTTAAAAATTGAAATTCTTGCTGCAAGACAGGAATTTTATCATTGGCAACAAATACTGCCAGTTTTTTCCTTGAAGTGACAGGCCTAATACTTTGAGAAAATATCTCCTAGATACCCAACTCTATATATCAATAGTTTGTCAATCATTTTTACTAGAAAAAAATAGTGCTTCATGAAAAAAGCGACTAGTTTATCCTGCAACTCAACTGCACAAGTACTTTTTCTTGAGACAACCAGTGTACTTTGGTATTCAACACAAGTACTTTATGAAAATTTCCCATTTTGTCACACAGAATATGAAAAAAAAAAGTGCTCAATGGTGAGGAATTAATTAAAAAAAGAGTACTTTTTAGTGCTTCATCGAAGGACATTCTTAAGTGAATCTGCATTCTCACCCCTGTGAGTTGGCAGTGAAGAATATAGTGACTACCAGTATAGTTTGGTGCCACTGCTTTGGTTTATGCTAAGATGCCAACAAATTTATTTTTCTTTTTTTTTTTGAGGTGCCAGGGGCCAGGGATTGAACCCAGGATCTCATATGTGGGAAGCCAGGACTGAACCCCTGAACCACATTGACTTCCCTGGGGTTTTTTGTTTGTTTTTGTTTTTTTAGGAGGCACTGGGAACTGAACCCAGGACTTCCAATGTGGAAGGCAAGTGTTCAACCACTTGAGCCACATCTGCTCCAGATGCCAACAATTTTATCCACCCTTGTTTTTGCACAATGAAAAGGGCAAATGTCTTAGTATTAGTTCTGAACATGCAGATCCCCTGAAAATGTCTCAGGGACTGCCAGAAATCTGTGGCCCATACTGGGAGGACAACTACCGTAAAGCACTTCCCCTGCTTGCACCGACCTCCTCTATTCCACCAAGATTTAGAGGAATAGAGGAAGTTGTACCCACTTCCCCAAAGTTTTTTCTCAACCAACTCATTTTCACAACACTCTCTCCCTCTAGTACCTACCTAAATTTTGTTTTTCAACTTAAGACTTCTATGAGCTCACTGAAGGCAGGGCCTTATTTTACCTCTTTAAATCTACCTAGTGTCTACACGGTAATATGCACAGAACAAGTATATATAAAACATTTGTTGTAATAATAATAATATAATTTTTGGGAAAGAATACACAGGCTCTGTGAGTCAGACAGCCTGTGCTCAAATCCTCACACTGCCATTTACAAGTCGTGTGACCTTGGACAAGTTATTTAATTTTTCCATGTCTCACTTCCTGGCCAGTGGTGCTCTGTCGTGGTCCCTAGGGGAGCAGCGACAGTCTCCCAGGTACAGTGGTGGGGACCGGGAGGGAGTGAGGGTTCAACAGTGAGCCCCTGATACTAATGACTATGCTTGTGAGCTGATAAACCCAAAATAATAACAAGGCCTAGAGCAACTTTGTGCCTGGGAATTTCCTTCTGTCAGCCTTCATGTTACTCAAATGTGGCCAGTCTCGAAGCCAAACTCAGCATGTAAATGCAATGCCTTCCCCCCAGCGTGGGACATGACACCCAGGGATGAGCCTCCCTGGCAACGAGGGACCACTATCAACTACCAACTGATGATGCAACTGGAAAATGACCTTATACGGAAGGTTCAATGCGGATCAGCAGAATATCCATGTCTACATAAAATACCATGACTTTAAAATGCTGTTTGACCTAAAGTAAGGGGGAAATGGAAAGGAGAAATGAGTTTATATGGCTACGAGTTTCTAAAAAAGAGTCTGGAGGCTGGCAGAAGGTTTGCCCTCATGCACAACCGAGCAGAGTCAGAGAGACAGATAAAGCAGATACAACCCCCAGATATTGGTTCCTTTGAGGGCTA
This sequence comes from Dasypus novemcinctus, assembly GCF_030445035.2. Classification (NCBI taxonomy): domain Eukaryota; kingdom Metazoa; phylum Chordata; class Mammalia; order Cingulata; family Dasypodidae; genus Dasypus; species Dasypus novemcinctus. The sequence goes on from NC_080684.1 coordinate 95,767,523, forward strand.
AAGAGACCCATGGGAGTTATGGTCATGGCCGATGGGGTTAACTACCAGGGCAGATGGCCCCTCTTTGGAAATGGTGTTTATGTGTGATGAATCTGGACTCAGATGGGATCTCCCTTCATAAGACTTTCATGCTAATGTGCTGGAGGTGCAGTTAATGTTGGGGTTTAAGATATATTTAGGGGATTTGAATCTCTGGACTGACAATGTGATAGCCAGATCCTGAGCCTCAACAGACTCCAGCACCTACAATCTGATTTATTGGACTTACCACACTCAGCTAAGATGGAGGTGAAGAAGGACAACCACCACACCATGGAGCCTAGAGTGATTACAACTGAAAATGGGAGGATTGCATCCAGCATCCAGGTGGAATCTGAGCCTCCTCTTGACATAAAGGTGCAATGGACACAACCAATCCAGTGTCCACATAGAAGAGGTGGCATTGGATTGGGAAAAGTGGACATAATGGACAAAGGGTATGGGGAAAGGCAGGAAGAGATGAGAGGTGGAGGCGTCTTCGGGACATGGAGCTGCCCTGGATGGTGCTTCAGAGGTAATCACCGGACATTGTAAATCCTCACAGGGCCTACATGATGGAATAGAGGAGAGTATGGGCCATGATGTGAACCAATGTATATGAGGTGCAGAGGTGCCCAAAGATGTACTTACCAAATCCAATGGATGTGTCATGATGATGGGAACGAGTGTTGTTGGGGGGGAGGAGAGGGGGGGTGGGGGGGTGGGGTTGAATGGGACCTCACATATATATTTTTAATGTAATATTATTACAAAGTCAATAAAAAATAAAAAAATTAAAAAAAAAAAAAAAACTTTCTCTATCTGTAAAAGCAAGGAAATGACAGTACCTATTTCACAGGGTGGTTGTGATGACTCAATAAGCTAATATATACAGAGCACTTCAAAAAACGTCTGGTACAGTATAAGTGCTCAAAGATGTTAGTTTTGTTGTTACTATTAAGTAGTTATTTCTGCCATTTGTATAGATATTTTTAAAAACTTATTTAAGAACACTGATAAAAATGTTGGGTTATATATATGGTAACAGAAATTTTTTTTTTTAAATCCATGGAACTGCACTACACAAATATGAACCCTAAGTTAAATCACAGACTATAGTTAATACAATGATAAAAATGTGCTTTCATCAATTATAATAAATGTACTGCACCAATGCAAGGTATTAATAATAGGGTGATATATGGGAATCCTGTATTTTATGCATGATTGTTCTGTAAACTCACAACTTCTCTAACTGAAAAAAGAACAAAAACCTCTTGAGGTTATCTAAGTGGAGCCCTAGGTTATAGTCTAATATCCCTTGAAGGGAAAAAATATCCTTATATTAGACTCTTTCTTCTCTCAAAAGGGAAAATTCCTTCACCTGATCTCACAGATGGCCTTCCTATGAAAAAAGGCTTCAAAGGCAATTTCAGAGATGATTATAAATTCATAGAAATATTTGGTTTATCTCCTTGGCTCTAATTTTATATGAAATAGTTAGCTACTCACCTTTTAATGGCTTCTATAGAAATTCCTAAACATCTCTCAATAGCTATTTCATGATTTATAAAACTTTTCCTTAAATTTAACAGTCCTTTCTTGGGCTATTTGCTAAAATTCACTACCTCTCTTATTTTAGGGGAGATATGGCATGAAAAGAAGAAACTGATCCACCACCTTAAAAAAATAATAAAAATAGGTATCTCTAATGATTTAAATTCTGAGTTAGGGGAAGTAAATGTTCTTATTTATTAATAATTATTCAGTTAGGAAAACCTTCCACTAAGTGAAAGACTCAATAACATACTGTGTCCTAAAACAGAAAGTATTTACATTATGTGGAAGAAGGTAGGGGAAATAAATTCTGTTACTTGAGCTGGCATAACTATTAATATTTTTAATAGTATATATATATATATGTACTATTAATCAATCACAGATACTTAATGTACCAGTGAGGGTAATAAAAAGAGTGCAAGTTCCTGCCCTCAAGGGACCTATAACTCAAAACATAGGATATGTATACAAACATAAATTTCCTCTCTGAAGATTATTCAACAAAGCTTGTCTAATTCAAATACTTTGATTATAGATGCCTACTGGCATTTGGAAAAATAGCTAAGCATATAGGAACTGAGGTCTTTTCTTCTCTGCAGGCAGGCTCAGTGATAATTAAACCAAGTAGTAGACCCCTATCTGCTACCTCTTTGCTAATGCACAGTATGGAAACTGTCAAAACAAGCTCTCATTTAAAGAGCAGAAGAAACTCTTAAATGTTTAAATCCATTTCTAAAATACATTTTAGAAATAAAAATTACAGAATTCACAGCTTCTGTTTGTATAAGAAGTCCTTTTTTTATGTCTCTTCATCAACAAGGTTAAGGCTATCCAACAAGGCAAGGTTATCCAATGGAAACAAGATCTACATTAAATGCAGCTGTAATAAAAAGCAGAAAGACACAGCATCAACTGGGACAACTTATTTAAAAGTACTAAGATGGTAAAAAGTAACTATCTTAAAGATTTAAACCTAAAGCATTCCCAGCCTATTCTCATTACAACCCTGTAGCCTCAGGTAGGCATCATTAGCCTCATTTGATAGATGAAGAAACTGAAACTTGGGAGGGTAAACTATTCATTCAAGACATTGCATAATAAGAATGACACAATCTTTGACTCTGTTCTTATTTTACTCATTCAATCAAGTGTCAAATCCTATATATTCTACCTTCATAATTTCTATTAAATTCTTTCCCTACTCTGCATAACCACTGTAAAACCCTAGTTCAGAACCTCATTACTGCTTCAAGGATAAGACTCTTTCCTAATCAGTTTCTCTGCTTCTCTACATATCTTGTACATGGTTGCAAAAGATTAAACCTTCTGGAAGCACAATTCTGATCACTTCATTTCCTTGCTCAAAAACCTTCAATAAAGTTCACATTTCTCAGCCTGACATTCAAATGCTCTTCCCATTTTGTACTCAATCAACCTTTCTCCCACCTTAATTCCACTATCCTCCACCAAATATGCACAGCTTTAGTCAAATGGAAACCCATGACTTTATCCAAAGATATTTGATCTTTCCCATCTCTGCATATTTGCAGTTATCTTCCCTACCTCTCCCCACCAGCACCAATGCATGTTCAAATTCTAGTCACTTTTTTTTTTTTCAACCACTGAGCTAAATGCACTCCCCAGTGAGAGTTGATTTTCCATTTGTTTGGTTTTTTTCAGGGAGGTACTGGGGATTGAACCTGGGACCTGTGCATGGGGAGAAGGTGCCCAGTTGCATGAGCTACATTTCCTCCCCTCTAGTCACTACCCACTTTCACCCTGTCCTGCTGTTTTTGCTGTCTGTGTCCATTCGCTATGTGATCTTCTGTACCTATTTCTCTTTTTTGTCTTCTCTTCTCATTTTTTTTTCTCCTCTAGGATTCACCGGGATTCGATCCTGGGGACCTCTGATGTGGAGAGAGGTTCCCTGTCACCTGCACCACCTCAGTTCCTGGTTTCTGCTGTGCTTTACCTTGACTCTCCCCTTCGTCTCTCTTTTGTTGCATCATCATCTTGCTGTGTGACTCACTGGTGCAGGCACTGGCTTGCCGCATGGGCACTCGGCTTGTCTCATGGACACTCGGCTTGCCATGTGGGACTGGCTCACTGCATAGGGATGTTTTCTATTTTTCCTTTTTAGCAGGAGGCCCCAGGGACTGAACCTGGGTCTTCCCATATGGTAGGCAGAAGCCCTATCACGTGAGCCACATCCACTTCCCCCTCTAGTCACTTTTTTTTTTAGCCCCCCCCGCTTTGTGGCTTTTTGCATGCTGCTTGCTCTCTGTGTCCATTTGCTGTGCATTCTTCTGTGTCTGTATTTATTTTTATTTCCCCTCTCTCCTTGCGGCTTGCTTGATGTCTGCTATGTCCATTGACTCCGCGCTCTTCTGTGTTTTTTGCTTGTCTCCCTTTTTGTTGTCACCTTGCTGAGTTGACTCTCCGCGATGTTTATGGGCTGGGCGGTGCTCTGCGCTGCTTGCAGGCCAGGTGGCTCTCCACAGCGTGCAGGCAAGCCTGCCTTCACAAGGAGGCCCTGGGACATGAACGCAGGACCTCCCATATGGTAGATGGGAGCTCAACTCATTGAGCCACAGCCGCTTCCCTCTAGTCACTTTTTTAAAAAATTTCCCTCCCCTTCCCCCTGCCCCCCAATTGTCTGCTCTCTGTGTCCATTCGCTGTGTGTTCTCCTGTGTCTGTTGTATTCGTCAGTGGCAGGCATCGGGAATCTGTGTCTTTTTTTTGTTGCATCATCTTGTTGGGCCAGCTCTGCATATGTACGGCGCCACTCCTGGGCAGGCTGCACTTTTTCTGTGCTTGGCAGCTCTCCTTACAGGGCGCACTCCTTGCGCATGGGGCTCCCCTATGTGGTGGACTCCCCTGCGTGGCATGGCACTCCTTGCATGCATCAGCACTGTGGGTGGGCTAGCTCATCACATGGGTCAGGAGGTCCATGGGTTTAAATCCTGGACCTCCTATGTGGTAGACGGATGCTCTATCAGTTGAGCCAAATCCACTTTCCTCTAGTCACTTTTAACACAAGGCCTGGCTCAATGCCATCTCCACTAAGAAGCTGCAGCTTCTTTCTCCACAGAACCATCATGGTATACTTGTACCTTGTTTCATATTTTTTCCAAGTAACTATTAAGTGCCAAGTATTGGGATAAGTCAGGGAATGCAAAGATGAACAAAAGAAGCTTCTCTTTTAAAAGTCAGGGAGACACATGTAAATGAAAGTGCTACAAAAAGTGGTTAGCTCAGGATTCTACTTGAGCCCAAATGAAGGATACATAAACTTGGCTTTGCCTAGAAAAGTCAAGGAATGCTGCCCAGGAGAAATGACACTTGGGCTGAATGGAAAAAGCTATGTAAGTGCCTGATAAGAGGACAAATGAATATATATATAATCTTCTTCTGTCAGGTTGGATTTGGACAGGTGGGGAGTTAGAGTGGTAGACTAGAGAGTATGGACTTAAAATTTCCCAACTACAAAACCCTAACATACCACAATAAGCCATATTACAAACCACAATAAATACTCTCATAGCAAGTTTTAAACTAAAAAGTGCTACACAAATTGTAAGATATTGCTAATACATGTACAACAATGCTTTCTATCTACCTTTTGAATATAATTGGCCACAGGAATTACCAGACCCATTATAAGAGACAGGTGAGCAGATAGTAAAAGTTTAACAAAACAATATACAATGTTATCAGTTCTAAGCTTTACAATGAACTGCTTTACTACTCGATTTCTCTATAGACATAACACATCCCTAGAAACACACACATAATTTCCAAAGGTAATGGTACAATGGCAGGAAATTCACATACATTTTTAAAAAAATGCTTTAAAAAAAAGGTATCTCTTGCCCGGAGTTTCCTAATAATTTCCAACACTATCATTAACAACTTCCTAAAATCAGAGAAGGTATGCTATCATATCACTGTCCATAGGCTCAACTCAAAGGATTTTCCATTTTCTCCTCAGCTATTTTTGGTACCCCTAAACTATCCTATAACATGGATTCCTATTCTTCTTTCAGTATTTCTTGAGGAACTCAAATTGGCTGATACAATGTAAAATTTTATAAATACACTGTATATAGTAAACATTTTCTAATATAGATGAGGAACAGAAATCTTAACTGTATATTTACATTAAGGACACAGCTTGCACTAATCACTGTCATTGGAAGCACACACTCTGGGGGTCTGAAACAATGGGAAATGGCACCAATAAGGAAAAAGGGAAAGGGACATGGGTAGTGGTGAGGAGTGATACAAGTACTAGTAAAATAATGACATGGTTCAAGGAAATGACTTCTGGCTATCATGGTGTGAACACGTCAGTGAATCCCTTCATTCCTTCCTCAAAACTAAAGAACTAGGAGCGGATGTGGCTCAAGCAGTTGGAAAACCCCTCCCACATGGGGGGGGGGGTCCCAGGTTCAGTTCTGGTGCTCCTGAAAAGAGCAGACGCAAGCAGCAAGCAAAGCAGGAGAAGAAACCCAGGGAAGCCGATGTGGCTCAGTGGTTGAGCACTGGCTTCCCACATACAAGGTCCCAGGTTCAACCCCCAGCCCCAGGACCTGAAAAAAAAAATTAGACTTCATCAAAATTAAAAACAAAAACAAAAAATCCCCTAAAGAACTGGACAAAATTGTTAAAGAAACAAACATTTCAAGATTCTGGAAATCAAGCAAAGGGAGACAATACATAGAGAAGTTTCCTGAAAAACTGCTAAAGCTTACCACAAGATCAATAGAAGTCTGTGAACTTACTGCCAGGGGTAACTCCAACTCTCCTCTTCTACCCCCACCTCAAATGGTATAAACTTGATTTTATCAGGGCAGGGCTGGCCACAAAAACCAGCATCTTTGTTGCCAGAGAGGGCAGACTTGACTTGCAGTGAAGGGGAACCCACAGCTTTGTCAGCTACAAGTGGCAAACTTTGGTAAGAACCTAACAGGAAACTCAGAGTTTTCCTAGCTTGAGACTAGGAGACATTAGTGGTTACACCCTATGCGGGGGTTATATTCTGCAGCTTAAGTCCAGGCAAGTTACTTAAAGCACACACACATGTATGCATGTGTGCATACAAACAGGCCTCTCAGGAAAATAAATAACATTCCACAGTAACTTCTATAGTTGTCTGAAATGTTCAACTTTCACCAGAACATGATAAGACATACAAAAAAAACCATCAATGCATGACCCAGTCTCAGGAAAACAAGCATTAACTAGAAACTGAGTAGGCCTGGGTTCTGGACTTAGCAGATGACATCAAAGCAGCTATTATATATGAATTAAAAGAATTAAAGAAAACTATACAAATAAGAAATCTCAATAGAGAAATATAAATTATAAATGCCAAGTCTAGAAATGAAAAGGGCAATGACTGAAATAAAATATTCATAAGATGGGCTAAACAGCAGATTTCAGATGGCAGAACAAAGAATGAGTGAACTGAAAGAGATATCAACAGAAATTATCCAATATGAAGAACAGAGAGGAAAAAGATAAAAAAGAAAATGAACATAACTTCAGAGACCTGTGGGAGGATGTCAAATACCCCAACATACATGTAGTACATAGGAGTCCCAGAAAGAGAGAAAAAAGGGGCAGAACAAGTATCTGAAGACATAATGGTCAAAACCTCCCCCAGATTTTACTATACTTGGGATCTGTTTAGAGTTTTGGATGAAAAGCATTAATCTATAGATGTAAAAATCTCAACTGACTCTGTGTATGATTAAAAAAAAAAAGAGATCCAGATCTAGACATATCATAGTCAAACTGCACAAAAATAAAAAACCAATGTATATCTTGAGAGCTGCAAGAGAAAAACAACTCATCATACAGAGGAGGAGAACAATACAATTAATAGCTGACTTCTCATCAGAGCAGGGGTTCTTAACCAGGAAAGATTTCAGGGGGTCTGTGAGCTTGAACTGAAAAAATATCAACTTATTATGTATATTTTCTGTGACCTGTAACTGAAATATAGATTTCCTTTACTTATGAATGTGTGCAATAAATTACAGTAGTATTCTGTGGTTTTCACCTGACATGCAAAGGGGTACGTGGAAAAAAATGACTAAGAACCCCTGCTTTAGAGGACAGATGGCAGTGAGAAACATACTTAAAATATTGGGAGAGGAGGAGGGCCTAGTCAGTCAAAGAATTCCATAGCTTGCAAAACTGTCCTTCAAGAATGAAGATAAAAGAAAGACATTCCCAGATAACCAAAACAGAGAATTTGTTGCAAGGAGACCTACCCTATAGTTTATAGAAAAAAACTAAAGTAAGTCCTGCTGGCTGAAGGGAAATAACTCAGTCAACAACTCAGATCCAAAAAAAGTCATAAAGAATTATAATACTGAATTGCTGTGTTTATAATAAATACAATAATAGCACAAAAGAGAAGAGGGAATGAAGCTACACTGGAGCAAAGAAAAACAAACACACACTGCTCGGAAGGTTATGATAAAAAGAGGGCAAGTTCCTGCCCTCGAGAAAAGTATAATCTAATAGATCTATTAAGCTTTCAACTCAAGAAGATAGACAAATAAGAACACATCACACCCAAAGTAAATAGGAAGAAGGAAATAATAAATATAAGAGTGGAAACCAATGAAATAGAAAACAGAAAAATATTAGATGAAACCAAAAGTTAACTTTCTGGAAAGATCTGCAAAATTAATAAACCTTAGCTAGATTATCAAGAAAAAAAGACAAAAGACATAAATTACCAAAATCAAGACTGAAAAAGGGATATCACTACAGACCCTATAGAAATTATATGGAGTATATAGATTATAAATAACTTTATATTAGCAGAGCAAGTTAGATAATTTATATAGAATGGGTAAGTTCATAGAAAGATATAACTCACCAAAACTGACTCAAAAACAAAGAAAAATTTAATAGACTAATAACTAGTAAAGAAATTAAGTAATTAAAATACTTTGAAAAAGCCTCAGATTTACATTTTATTTCTTCTTTTTCACTCCTTTGGTTGAAACAGTTGTTCTGATAGCTCTGTGAGTTTATGATACTTTGAAAGTTATTTGTAAATACAGCAAATTCAGCAGCCTATATATTCATGAACATAGAATAAATGCTATAGAAAGCCTCATTTGTTGCCCAAATCATGCCTAGGCTCCTCAAATAAACTGTCTATTATAGTCCATTACTTATGAAGTATAAAATTATGTGCCTATATATTGCTAATCAATATTGAAAGAAAAACATGCTTTCAAGTTAAGAAGGGATTTCTTGGGAGTTCAATATCTCATAAAAGAAGATGGAAAGCTTTTGCAGGTCAAATCCATCCTTACACACAACAGCTTCCACTACAATGTTCTTTATTAGGAAGAAAATCTTATTAAGTGGCTAAAGGTTGAATAAAGCTCTCCTTCTGGATAACCTGAGAAGAGAAAGGCAAAAAGAAACCTAAAAACTAGACATAGGTTTTTCTATGTAACGTACACATCATTTTTATGTTTAAAAATATCCATAGAATACCACAGAAAATAAAATTTCTTATATGTTGATAGGTATGTAATACATACCTATCGTTAATTTATGACATTTCCTTTACTTTAGTAAGTTAGTAGAGGTGAGGTCATAGAGGTAGGCTGGCTGGGACCAAGGACTAATAAACCAATTAAGAGTCTGGATTTTACTCTAATTGTATTAGAGTTAGAGTTAAGCAGGGCAATAGCACAATTTGCATTTTTTAAACTGCCCCCCCCCCACCTTGGCTGCTATGTGGAGGACAGATGTTAGGAAGCAGTAATACAGTATAAAAGTATGTGCTTTGGGGACTAAGGTGGTGATGACGATGATAAAAATGATACATAAATTAAATGCTCTTAAATCTCATTATAATCCCCTGAGGTAAGTTACTACTATTTCCATTTTACAGGTGAGCAAGCCAAGGCAAAGAGAAATTAAATAACTTGCCCAAGGTCATATTGCTAAGTAGGTGTCAAATTGAGACTCAAACTCAAGGAATAAGGCAGAAAGCTGAGCTCTTAACCATGTACATTATCTAGCTGTAGAAGTTAAGACAAAGTGGTTGAAATAGGAAATGTTTTAGAATTATGGTTTCCAAGACTTGCTAATGACCTTTATGTTGAGATGAGGGAAATAAACAGTGATTCCTAATGTAAACTATGAAATACAGTTAATAGTATAATTATAATAATATTGTTCATCAATTCTAACAAAGTACCACACTAACGCAAAGTGTTAATAATAGGGAAAACTGTGTGTATGGGAAAGGGGGGTATATGGGAATGCTATATTCTGCATGGTTTTTTCAGTAAACCTACAAACTTCTCTAAAACTAAATAAATATATATAGAGAGTGCAAGAGAGAAAGACTCCTAGGTTTTGCTTGAGTAACTAGGTGAGTGGTAGGATAATTTACAAAGATGGGGAAGATTAAGGTAGAAATGCATTTCATAGAGAAAATTAGATTTTTTTTTTTTTTACCTATAAAGTTTAAAATACGTGGTAGACATCCGGAAGGAGATAAAAGTAGTCAGCTGGATTTTGAGTATGGAATTTCAGGAAATTTTGGACTAACGATAAAAACTTGAATGTCATCTGCATATAGGTAACATTTAAAGCAAGGTGAGTAATGAGGTTATATAGAGAGGAGATAGAGAATAAGAGGAAAAGGGGTTCCAGCACCCAGCCCAGGGGCTACGCAAACATTCAAAAACTGAACAGAGAAAAAGGAACCAGCAAAGGAGACAAAGCGTTGTGGCCAGTGTTTAGGAGGCTAACTGGGAGAGTGGGATGTCCCGAAAGTCAAGAGACTAATAAGTATTCCAAGGTGAAAGGAAAAGGTGATGTGCAGAATGCGGCTGAGAGGTTGCAAAAAATAAGAAAAGAGATGGGACCATCTGATTTCACACCATGGGGGTTATCAGTGAAGTTGAAAAGTGCCACATTCTCCTAAGTTTATTTCTACTATTGTATTTACCTTGTTTTAGTATCTGTCTTATCTCTAGATTGTAAATTCCTAGGTAATGACTATGAGTTTTAATTCTAAATCCCTATCTTCTAATTACAGTGCTTGAAGTATAATAGAAATTATATAATAAATGCTAAACTAGGGAAACAGACTTTGGCCCAGTGGTTAGGGCGTCCGTCTACCACATGGGAGGCCCGCGGTTCAAGCCCCGGGCCTCCTTGACCCGTGTGGAGCTGGCCCATGCGCAGTGCTGATGCGCGCAAGGAGTGCCCTGTCACGCAGGGGTGTCCCCCGCGTAGGGGAGCCCCACGCGCAAGGAGTGCACCCATAAGGAGAGCCGCCCAGCGCGAAGGAGGGAGCAGCCTGCCGCTGACGACAACAGAAGTGGACAAAGAAACAAGACGCAGCAAAAAGACACAGAAAACAGACAACCGGGGGAGGGGAGGGGAATTAAATAAATAAAAAATAAATCTTAAAAAAAAAAGCTAAACTAATGCAAAGAACTTTCTGGCCTAATGATTAAGGTGAAGATTTTAACATGACAACATATATCCTTCCATTTTCCACCTCATAATTCTCATACCGTAAGAGATCCATTTTGTGTGCTGGGTGAGTTGCTACTCTGTTCTCCATGGGCTTGTGTACTTCCATAGAGTGTCAGGTTATGCTCACTGGTCTGGCCGGCATAGTCCTGAGTGTGTGGCACTCCGTATTCTGTGGGAATTCCATTCTGTGGAGGTGGTGGAAATGGGATGGTAGTAAAAGGCTGAACCATTGCATCAGGAGTTGTTGTTGGCTCCTGGTTACCCTAAAAGAAAAAGGAGAAAAAATGACTTTTAAATTTTTACTACATAATTACTTTTAAGGTGAGTATATAAAATTCTCTGAATATTCTCTTACTGATCATGGAAAATAGAACATTTATGGCCCCAGGATCGGGATGGCAGGAAATTTCTCATACACAATAAGCTATGAAATCATGTAGCACTGAAATTAGTTTGAGCTCTTAGTACTTTCTTTAGAATACTCTCTATTCCTTTAGCAATTCAGGGAGAAACCAAAAGGAAATAAATTAATTTCCTTAAAAGTAAAATTCATAGCAATAGGTAAAATGACATTATAAATTAAAATCTTCAAAACCAGGGAAACAGATGTAGCGCTAGCACTTAAGTGCCTGCTTCCCACATGGGTTTGGTTCCCCATGCCTCCTAAAAACAAAAAACCATGAAAAGCAAAAAAAAATGAAAAAAACCAACTAAGGGGAACTGATGTGGTTCAGCGGTTGAGCACTGGCTTTCCACATATGAGGTCATGGGTTCAATCTCTGGTCCTAGGTACCTCAAAAGAAGAAAAAAGTAAACTTAAATTTAAAAAATCTCAAAACCCAACAACATGGACCTCTAAAATTTTAGAGCATAAAGTTTCAGAGAAAGTATATTACTAAAAAATGAATGTTTGGATTTCAAGGTAGATATCTGAGACTTGGCTATTAGGTTAATAATAATAAGTCTTACTTTTAATTTGAAATATGAGGAAATTTCCCCAGACCAAAAAAATTCTTTAACAGTGTTTTTCATAATTACTGCCAGTATTATAAGGCTAACAAACACAGCAGGACATGGCTCTCCATTTAACATCTATCCTGGTTGCTTGTTTGGGATGCAGTGTGATATCTGAAATATCAATAAAGACTATGCAGTAATTACAGGAAATTGTTAGATGCCACTGTGGCGCTACAGCCCCTCTCGATCTGTCTTCAAGTTTAAGTACCAAGGAAGGGTTAAATCTTGTGTAACATATTTTACAAAACCCTTCCAACCATCTTTTTTTTTTTCTTTTTTAAAGATTTCTTTTTTTATTTATTTCTCTCCCTTCCCCCCTCCCAGTTGTCTGCTCTGTGTGTCCATTCACTGTGTTCTTCTGTGACTGCTTCTATCCTTATCAGCGGGGACACCAGGAATCTGTTTCTTTTTGTTGCATCATCTTGTTGTGTCAGCTCTCTGTGTGTGCGGCGCCATTCTTGGGCAGGCTGCACTTTTCTTTTGTGTTGGGTGGCTCTCCTTATGGGGTGCACTCCTTGTGCGTGGGGATCCCCTATGCGGAGGACACCCCTGCGTGGCACAGCACTCCTTACGCTCATCAGCACTGCTCGTGGGCCAGCTCCACATGGGTCAAGGAGGCCTGGGGTTTGAACCACGGACCTCCCATGTGGTAGGCTGACGCCCTATCTATTGGGCCAAGTCCGCTTCCCTACCCTCTTTTCTCAATGCCTAACCTCCTGACTTCCCTCCATTCTATCCCATAAAAGGCAAAGTCATTATTTTAATAAAGACATAGGTACTCTGCAAATTCTTTTTGGGTTTTTTTTGTAAGATTTATTTTTATTTACCCTCCCCCAGGGTCTGCTCTGTGTCCATTTGCTGTGTTTTCTTCTGTGTCTGCTTGTATTCTCATTAGGCAGCTCCAGCTACTGATCCTAGGACCTTCCAGATTGGGAGAGAGGTGATTACTCTCTTCCGCCACCTCTGCTCCCTTTTCTGCTATGTCATACTATCTGTCCTCTGTGTCTCTTGTTACGTCATCTTGCTGCGCCAGCTCTCTCTGTCAGCCAGCACTCCTGAGCGGGGTGACATTACCACATGGGCTGGCACTCCATGTGGGCCAGCTTGCCCTCACTAGGAGGCCCTGGGCATTGAACCCTGGACCTCCTATATGGTAGATGGGAGTCCAATTGGTTGAGCCACATCCGTTTCCCCGCAAATTCTTGTGATACTATCCTTCTGGAAGTAGGAGGAAGAGATGGCCAAAGGCTTCAAAAGATTAGCACTTAAGTTCCTCTTCTCTCCCAGTTTTTAATCATCAAAACATTAGAGATCAAAAGTTGAACATCTGGGTTTATATCACATGGTTTCCTCTTAATCATAAGTAAGACTTCTTTCAAACAAGGAAGTAATTCCCCCCTTCTCTCTCAGCCCCAATAATCCTTCTTTCCCCTCAATTCAAGAGGGGAATCTCTACCCACTGAAGGCACCAGAAAACTAAATTTCAGCAGCATTTCTAAACATCATCCTAGGCTTTCAACATGTACCTGATGGCAATGAAACTCATAATACCTCAAACAAAATAAATCCAAAGCTGCAGAAAGACCTCACACTATTTTCTGTCAGAAGGTCCAACCATTGTTACCTCTTAACAGTCATTCTGCATAAAATCTCCTAGTTCCATAAAATAAAAGAATAAAACAAGAGACCTAGGTAGATATTGAACACCTGGATAAAATGAAACAAAAATAAATCTACAGAGAAGTTGGTATAGCTCAGCGGTTGAGTGCCTGCTTCCCATGTACAAGGTTCTGGGTTCAATCTCTGATACCTCCTAAAAAATAAAAAACAAATCTACAAAGGCAGTTGGATCTTCATGCAAATGCTAGATTTTATTCTGTTGTGTGTCTAGCTCTCTAGTAGAAATGAGCCATAAAGCAGAGTGAGGACCCAAGATAGCCCTGAATTATTCTAAATTCTGACCTTATTAACCTCAGCTAACTTTCATATGGTTCTCCCCATATTCAATTCCCTCTTAGTAGAATAAATATGAACAAATAACCAGATTACAAAGTTACTTGAATCTTCAAAAAAAAATTACTTTAAGTAAATGAATCTTCATTACTTGCCCTCTGTGGCAAATGTAACCTTCATTTTAAAGGAGGTAGCTGAAGCAGAACAATCCACTTTGATTTCTTCTGTGTTCTTCAAGGAGTATTACAGCTATCACTTGAAGTTTTCTCTCTTGATCTCACATGCATGTTAGACATGTTCTTGTGCTCTTTCAGCGTAACTCAAAATCCACTTGCATAAACTTTTAACAGGTTTTAAAGACTCTTAAATGTAAGGTCAGCAAGGTTCCAGGTATAAAGTAGCATTTTAGTAGAAGGGAGAGAGAGAGAACTCCAAAAGTATTACTCTTTTTCAAGGGACCTGGAAAGTTTCTGCTTCTAGCAGAAAGATTTCTGCATCTACTGTAACATCATGCTGGATTAGATATTGGATAAATTCTAATTCAATGCCTCCTGAGGCTATTTTGAGTTTACAGGTCTTTAAAAGGACGGGGATTTTAGGGTGCCATACCAAGGCTCATTCCTTTTTGATCAAAGGCCAATGCACCATAAAATCTGCTTTTACACTAAATTTATTACATGGAAAAATACTTTCTTCTTTAATGGATGCTACTACTTAGCACTTCCATTTTCTGCCCAGACACACTTTCTAAAATAAATACCTCTAATTTACTTTACCTTAATTTGTTCCCACAACACCAAAATTATCCAGTTTTCTTTAAAATCTGTTCAAACACTTTATACTCCTCAACTTTATCATCAGACTGTTTATATTCCTACTTCTCGAATGGGTACCAAAGAGAACCAAAAAGTACAATATTATCCCAGAGCAGTAATTTTTCTGTTTGATTCATCTCAACAACCAACCCATTAAATTTCACAAAAGAGTAAATTCTATAATGCAACCATCAATGAAATCAGAGGTTGATCAAAAGAGCATAATTAAGATTTCTTCACTATTTCATAAACCACTATGTAACTTTAAAGAAAATCTCTCAGTTCTCTATTTTTGCTTTCTGAGAATTTATATTCTGGATTGGTTTAGTGAAAATAGAAATGTAGTCAGAATTGGAAGGCTTAGTTTTGAATTCCAACTCTACCACACATGGGTCCTGTCACTTTGGGCAAGCCATTTTACCTTTCTGAACCTTAGATTCACAGGCTTTATGTAACTGTTCATATAGAAGTCACAGAATTTACATGCTGGTCTAATGTCTATGGAAAAATATATAAAAGTCAATCACCTAATTTGCTCCAGAGAAAACCTTGACAAATCCCTAAAAGCAAATATTTTTACAAAAACCACATTTACAAACTATTGTCTAGTGAGACTAAGAGTCAATAACTGAACAATGACTAAAAATGGTAACCTTGTGGAAATTAAGAAACACTTTTTGAAATAATGTCTGGATCAAAGCAGAAATAAAAAGTAAACTATGTGATCAATCTTAAAAAGCCCTGAAAAGTATTCTCTCTCATATCAAAATTCAGAGGATTCAGTTAAAGCTGTACACAGGAAAATATTTAACTCTATGTTTTTATTACATTAACAGAGTAAGAAAATATGAGTTAAGAATTCAAATAAGAAATTAGCTAAAGAACAAAACAAAGAAAGCAGGAAAGACGAACTACTAAAGCTAAAGTTAAAAAATAGAAAAAGGAAGCAGAAATAAAATTTCAAAGAATATTGTCAAACCTAAATGAAACAAAGGTTTTCTAGCATCATCAAAATTGACTCAAGAATTGATAGAATATCCAGAACAGAATAATAACAATAGAATAATCATCAGATATATATTTTTAAATGTCCAAGGTTCTAATGATTTTTCAAATGAGTTTACTTTAGTCTTTAACATTACACTGGGAGTCCTAACCAATACAATAGGGCAAGAAAAATAATTAAAAAGCATAAATACTAGAGAGGAAGAAGCAAAACTGTCCTTACTTATAGATGGCATAATTGTACATCTATGAAACCTTATAGAATCCATGAAACTATAACTAGATCTAATAAAAAACCGGAGGTTGCAGGACAAGACCAATAAATGAAAAACATTTATACTTCCATGTACCAGCTATAAGCAATTGCAAAATGAAGTAAAATACTATTTACAAATGCACCAAAACAAAACATGAGAAACTAGGAATAAATCTAGCAAAAGATGTACACAACTGCTATACTGCAAACTACAAGACATTACTGAGACAAATTAATGAAGACCTAAATAAATGGAGAAATACATGGTCATGGGTTGTAAGGCTCCATCTCAAGACTCCAGCATCAAAATTCCAACATCACAACTCCAACTCTGTCCTTTGCCATGTCTTTTATCTGTGAGTCCCCACCCACCAGGGAACAGGTCCTCAACCTGCTAATGACGTGGCCCAATCAAAGCCCTAATCATAACTTAATCATGCCCACGTATAGACCAGTTTACAAACATAATCCATTATCTATTTTTGGAATTCATGAACCATATCAAACTGCTATATCAAGTAAAAACCAAAATTACTCATCCCTCCCACACACAGAGCAAACTGTCCACATTCCCTTTTATTTTTGGACAGTATGTTGTGTGAATATTCTCCAGTCATATTAAAGTGATATGCCAAAATATTTTCTCAATAACTCAGTAGTGTTCCATAGTAGAGATCACTTCATTATCTGGATCAGGGGTCAGCAACTTATAGTTACCATGCCAAATCATCCCTGTATTTGTAAATGACATTGTACTGGCACACAGCCCGGACTATCAGTTATACACAGCCATAGCAGCTTTCATATTGTAGCAGGAAAGAGTTGAATATCCATACTATAGTCTGCCAGAGCTGAAGAGCTGTGAGAGAGGCCACATGGCTGGCACAACGTAAATTATTTACTCTCTTGCCTTTTATGGGAAAAGTCTGCCAACTCTTGTTGAAAGATGTATCATGGTTTATTAGTCACATTGTATTACAAATTGTACTATTATATAAATAAAACATTTTTTGGCCTAGTTCTTTAGGTGAAATATGTAGGCACTGGGATTGAGATTGCTGAATTAAGTGGTTTGCATATTTTTTAGGACTTTTGATAGGCATTTAAAATTGTAATCCACAAAATTTAAGCTTCCAATTGCAGCATATAATCCATTTTCCAATATTTGACCCAAAATTGATACTATTTTCACAAAATAATTTTACAATTTTGTGATATTATTTCACAAAATTGTTGCCTTTTGCCAGTCAGAAATATTGTTTTAATAATACTTTCTTCAGTTCCTAGAGAGATGAAAATTGTTTTATTTGTTATTACTAGCTATTATGTGATTTTAATTGTTATATTATTAGTTACATGACATTTAATGGCCTGAAGAGGAAAAAAACTGTTATTTCTTTAAAATAAGGCATGCAATAATAAATAGCTTTTTAACTCAATGTCTGCACATCTATACATTAATGATTTGACTAGTATAAATTTTCAGAGGTAGAATTATTGCATCAAAGGTATATACATTTATCTATCTGCCTATCTCTGTCTAAGAAATTAGACAAATATGCTGAATTCTCTTTCAGAAGAGTCGTACAAATTAATTTACTAGCAATTTATGGAACAGTCATTTAGACTGGGTATTATAATCTTTTCACCATAGTTTTCCTATGTTTTATGTTTTGTTTCTTATATTATTTTATAATATTTTACTTTATTTGTTTCTTTTATATTTTGTAGGTTTTATTTTATTTTTCCTCATTTGCTAGGGAATAAACTATTTAATTTCAATTTGCATTTATCTGACAAAGATATACCTTCTTTTTTTATATCATTATGAATTTTATGAATGACTCTTCATGTCCTTATTCTATTTTTTTCTTATGTTGTATTTTTTATGTATATGCTCTATTTATACAATTTGGAATACTAAAATGTACAAGTCAAAAAAATCAGCAAACATCACATTAAACAGTGAAATACTAATACCATTGTTATTAAAAATCAAGACAATTGCACCCATCACTATTATTCATTCTGCATTCAAGACAATAAAATGAAATACAGATAAACATCATAATGAGACCGATTATCTTTACGAATATGATTATACTTTGTAAAGCCAGAAGAATTAACTACAAATTAGCAGACCTAATAAGAATTTGTAAGATTTATATGTAACTATTTTAAAACTAGCAATAACTAGTTATTCAAAATAGTGACAAAATTTATACTATAATATTAAAACATACAATATAAAACAAGACCTGAGTAAATGGAAAGATGCATTTTGTTTCTAGAGGAATACTGAATATAAAATGCTAATCCTTCCCAAGATAGTATCTATCTATATATTTATATACATATATATAGCTAATGTTATTTCCTATCAGAAGCAGTGGTGCCTGGGTAAGGAGACAGGATTAAGTACATTTCTAATTTTATTTGAAAAACTACTAATAAAGTTTAGAAAAGGAAAAACTATGATGTGGGTATGCTCTATCATATATTAAAACTTGCCATAAAACCATTGTAATTAAATAGTAAGAATAGACAAAGTGATCAATGAAACGGTGATAACCCTAAAAGAGATTCAAGTTTATACAGAAATTTAATAGAAGATACAGGTGGCCTTTCAACTCAGTAAGGTCAAGAATGGTTATTTATCACATGGTATTTGCAAAAGATGGCTACACACCATAAAGAAAACAAAATTAGCCCATCAGCTCATACTCCATACCAGAAAAATTCCAAGAAATAAAATCTTGCATAAAAACTGTAACTATGAAAATATAATAAGAAAACCCTGGAATAGAAACAGAGGGTGAGAGATTTCTTAATTAAGGCAGCCAAAAAAAAAAAAAGGAAGACAGATTTTGGCTGTATTAGTAAGAAAAAAACTGGATGCTGGGAGAGAGGGAGGAAAGAGAAAAGAAAGACTAGGAGTGGGGAATGGACTTCAAATAAAGACAGAATGGAAGACTGTGGCTATACCAGTTGATGAGAAATGCACATACACAGCAACAGAAAAAAGGCAAAGGATATAACTGAACAATTCAAAGATGAAATACAAATGGCTAAAGTAATAAAAACCTCAACCTCACTACTCGCCATTGAAATGTGTATTACCAGCAAAATAAGTCCAAAGTTTTAGTCATCAAATCAGCAAAATAAAACTGAGGTATACTTGAAAAACAACAAACCTGAACCTAATTACATAGAGTACAATTTAAGATGACATATGTATGTACCCATGAAACCATCACCAAAACAAAGATCGTGAACCTATCTATCCAAAACCCCACAAAAGTCTCCACATGCCCCTGCACAATAAGCATGCTTTACTTTTATAATAAAACCTACAAAGTAAATTTTTAATGTAAATAAGAATTACAAGAAAAATATAATCAATAACAGGGAGCCACTCAATGAGAATGAAGCATTGAATTATGTTGCTACTCTCAGAAAACTGTAGTAACAAATCTAGAGAGAAAAATTCATAACTCTCATTTTGAAAGTTATACAGTATCAAAATCCAGCTGAAGCCAGTGTCCAAGAATTATTTTCACTTGGCCCTAAGGATTGCTTTATATAAAAATCTTCCCATTGTCTAGTTCATAGAAATCATGCTACGAAAACTTTAAACTTCTGATCCATAATCATCTTTCAGGGAAAAAGTCTACCTTTCTCACCCACCACTCATACATATTTTTTCCACTATCTCTAGGTCAGGGCAGAAATGTATGATTTCTTCTCAGCTATTTTAGGCAGGCCTAAAAGGGGAATAAAATAATATTCTTCCTTCTTTAAAGTATTCAGTGCTCAGTATACTGCTTCAGGAACTATCACAGAATTTACTGGCCTGAAGATAGGTATCAAAAAGAGAAGAACTGAATTCAGGTGGATTGGTGAAAGAGTCTGGGAGCACCAAAGGTCTTGAAAGATCTACACTCCAAGTACAGGCATCAAGAAAATCTTATGGGAATCCACAGGAGGAAGGCGTAACTAAATAATCGGTAAAGATAAAAGACACTGTTATCAAATTATGGTTAACACAGCAAAGGGGACTTTTCTAATGACTTCACTTCTCTCAGACTCAATGTCTTTTACACTAGCCTGCATTCTCTAACTCAACCCTGCTGGGAGTGATACAAGTACACAATACTAACAATCCCACAGGGGTAGTCTTGACAAAGCTGGCTCAGCCAACTGAATAAACACATCAATTAGCTGTGGGAGATGGGGAAAGAAAGGTAAAAACATTTCATATGATCCATTTGAAGCCTTGGCAATGTGTTTCACAGAAATGCAAAACAGGCTACACTGTTTCCCTAAAAGAAAGGAAATACAAACTTTTGTTAAGAGGTCAAGAAGAAAAACTTGGTGGATTATTTTGTTGCTTATAGAAAAATTTTTCTTTTAAAAATTACAATTATATTTATATGCTGAATAGGAATAAAATTGAGATAGGTGTGATTTTCACATTTTATTTCGTATACATCTACAATGTCTGAATTTTTATCCTATATTATTTTTTAATGTTAAAAGAATGGTTTAAGATTTCTATTGAATTTATAGGCCATATTTCAAAGTCGTTAAGTCCAAAAGAGAAATACAATAGTCCCCGGAGTTTTACTATGAAATAAGAGGTCACATGATTATTTCTAGGCATGGACTTACCTCTATGTTTATATGAAATGTTTTAATATCATATGACTAGGCAGTTTAAATATATCTTAATTGAGAAAATGAAATATTAACTTTTTCTTGTAGTCAAGAATAGACACAATTGTTCTTTTCCCTAATATATAAGTCTATAAAACTTTACTTCCATGAAATTAACAATAAACAATGAGAAGTATCATGCAAATAAAACTTCTACATCACCTAACAATAATCTAACTGAGAATTTAACTCTTAACTCCTTTCTTTCCTAGAATATAAATTATGACTTTAGGTGACAGAAAAAATAAATTATAGTTACCATTTAGTTCTATCAGTGTATCCCATTAAAAGAAAAGCGCCTTGAAAACAGGGCTTAAAAAAAAAAACCTCTTCTTTATATCCCTCATGGTGTCTAATACAGCACTGTGCCATTGGTACTCCAATGCTGACTGACTTGCAGACTTTCCAATCTCTCTCAGGTTCTTGCTCAGATGTCATACTCTATTTTAAATTTAAACTCCAACTTCTCCCTATCCCCTCATCCTTGCTTTATCTGGTAACATATCATACTTTTCTCATTTATTCTATCTCCTCTACTAGAAGAGATGTTTCGCGAGGGCAGAATATTTTGTCTGTTTTGTTCTCTGATGTATCACTAGCACTTGGAACAATGTCTGGCATATTGGAGGCACTCAATAAATATGTTTTGAATAAAATAATTGAAGGGTTATAGATACTATTCTAACTTAAGGGCTTTAGGCATCAGCAGAACATTTAAGATAAAGGGTATCCCCATCTTATAGAGAGCTAAATGTGAGGACAGAAAGAGAGATTGCATCTAATGCTCCTACTATTTCCATGAATTCATTACATTACAGGAAACAGGTAGGAAACTATAACAAAGCCATTCTTTAATTAATGCCTTCCCATAAACAACTGTAAGGTACAACTACACTAAAAAGTTAGATCTTCCTAATTCCCTAAAAAGTTACCTATATTTGTTAACTCTCAGGTATAAGTAAAAAGGCATAAATGAGTCAGAAAGTTTCTTGTTTAAATAGTTTTAAATACTGCCCTGCTTTGAAGAAAGCTATATAAAATAGACTAATCTGGGTTAGAGCATTAGTTGATAATATTTCACTAATTACTCAACAAATCAGTTCAACAAATTAAATTAAAATTTAAATGTTAGGGGATGAAAAAAAAAAGGTATTTTATTCCAAATAAATTTTCAGGGATGCTGCCTTTGGTTAAAGTTCAAGATGATAAACAGATAGAAAAGGAACATGGGGAAGCAGATGTGGCTCAAGTGATAGAGATCCCGCCTACCATATGGGAAGACCTGGGTTCGATACCTTGGGCTTCCTGGTGAAAAAGAAGAGAAAGCGTGCCCCCGCGGCAAGTCAGTGCCCATGTGAGTGCCTGTGTGGCAAATCCATGCCCGCACAAATGCCCACCTGAGTGCCCACGTAGTGAGTCAGCGCCTGCGCAAGTGAGTCATGCAACAAGATGATTACACACCAAAAGAGAGACAATGGGAGGGTCAAGGTGAAGTGCAGCAGAAACTAAGAACTGAAGTGGCACAACTGACAAGGAACCTCTCTTCCTATCAGAGGTTTCCAGGATTGAATTCCGGTGAAACCTAGAGGAGAGAAACTGAGAAGACAACGTGGACAGCAAAAAAAACCCAGCAGGGTGGGAGGAAGGGGGGGGGGGTTAATAAATAATCTTTTTTTTAAAAAAAAAAAAAAAGAAAAGGAATACCTAGCCTACAAAGACTGCTAATAATTTTTAACAATACATTATTCACCAATATAAACAAATTTATTCTATTTTATTTCTTTTGTCTTTTTTTTTGTTGCTTTTTTTGTCTCTTTTGTGTGTATGTGTTTATTCTATTATTTAGACACAACTTAAAATATTATCGAGTCCATGTGAGACCAACACATTTCATATTTCACCAAGGTCAGTGGAGGAGTGTGTGGTTAAAATGTACAGTTTGAGTCTCAGCTTAGCCACTTAACTATAGCTGCAAAACTTAAGTAGGTTACCTACCTTTTCTGTGCTTCAATTCCTTCATCTGTAAAATAGCAATGTTATCTCCATTATCTTTTTGAGAAAAATTAAGATAACATGAGAAATGGCTAAAATCCTATATATTCCCAATAAAAGTTGTTCTCTACGATTACCATGACCAGATACAACACACCAAACTCCCACAACTTTAGCAAATATTAAAATACTACTAGATGCCACTGAAATTGGTGTTCTATGGAATTTAAAAAAGTAATGGTCATATTTATGAGAATATTTAAGGAAACAATCTATAAATATCCATAACTAATCAGAGCAGTACAGAATTCACCTAGTGAGAAAGAAAAATCCACTGAAAGTTTTTTCTAGAATGATCAATTTGCTAAAAAGGCAGCAGGGAGAACTATTTGAAAAAGTAAGAGTTCTTTCCATTCTAGGACATATACTAAATATTTTCTATGGGTTTCACAACTGTCTCAGGCTCTGGAGGCATGCAGTAACAAAAAAAGGTAGAAGCATGTCTCTCAGAAGTTTATAATCATATTAAGGAGTCTATGAAATAAAAGACAAAAGTTAAACACAATTCAGTGCAATATGTATGATGTACCAAACTGGTGATGCAAAGGTTTGCCATTGCCTATTAAATACATTCTAAACCTCTCTGCCAGTTAGTTTAGACCCTCTATCACCCATAATAGTATCTTACATTTAAAGAATGCTTATTATGTACCAGGCAATACACTCAGCACTTTGCATACATTAACTCATTTATTCTTACAATCCTATAAGATAGGCATTCCATTATTCTTTTATAGATTAGGAAACCAAAACTTTAAAAGGTTAAGTATCCAAAATCGCTCAGCTTGGAAACAGATTTGGCTCAATGGATAGAGCATTCACCTACCATATGGGAGGTCCAGGGTTCAAACCCAAGGCCTCCTGACCTGTGTGATGAGCTGGCCTAAGTGCAGTGCTGATGCGCACAAGGAGTGCCGTGCCACGCAGGGGTGTCCTCCACGTAGGGGAGCCCCATGCACAAGAAGTGTGACCGTAAGGAGAGCTGCCCAGCATGATAAAAGTGCAGCCTGCCCAGTAGTGGTGCCCCGCCCCCCCCCCCCACGGAGAACTTACGAACAAGATGACGCAACAAAAAGAGACAGATTCCCGGTGCTGCTGACAAGAATACAAGCATTCACAGAAGAACACACAGAGAGCAGACAACTGGAGGAGGGGGGAGCAAGGAAGGGGAGAGAAATAAATAAAAAATAAATCTTAAAAAAAAACAACGCTCAGCTAATAGCTAGCAGAGGCAGAATAAAATTTAAGCCAATACATTTCCAGTGGGGTCCATAACCATTCCCCCCCACCCCAGTTATATCATATACTATTTCTGACTATAATTCTATGTTGCAATGAATCTGGAATATTTAATATTCCCTAAATATGGTGCTTTCCCAATAAATGATATAGCAGGGATCAGTATCTTTTCCAAGTTGTTTCCTTTATCAAGAATATTCATATACAACAAAAAATTTAGATGGTCAGAGAGTCAACTTAAATAATCCCTTCTCCATAAAGTCAGGTCGAGAATGGAAGTACGGTGTAAACAGGGGTCAACAAACTTTTTCTGTAAAGGGTTAGCAAGTATTTTAAGATTTATAGGTCAGATCTGTTACAATTACTCAAGTGCTGTTACATGAGTTGGTACATGCAGACCTAAGGGCAGGCATAGTCTTGGCCAACAAGACTACAAACTTGTCTCCAAATCTGAACTTCAAAATACACATACACACAGAGGCACTCTTCTTTGGAAGTTCTCAGGGAGAAAAAGCAGACCAATCTCTCCCCTGAGGCTGAGTTCTGCCATCTCGGCAGCAAATATGTAAACAGGAAAATAAATGTTTCAGAACAAAATCATTCAAACTAATAGTCTATTAGGTTAAAAGTGACAAACCTTACATCAGCCTTAACACCTCCAACGTTCTCCAAGGCTCTTTATTGTTTCACCTTAAGGCAGCATTTAGAACTTCAAACATCCATGAATCAAGCATGTTTTCTACTGGCAAGAAGAGACCATAAGAGGTACTCTGGTTCAGCTATTTGCTTACTCGGAAAGGGAAGGCCCTTGCACACAATTAATGGTTAGATTCTATTTTATTCAATGTAACTGGTGATTTACATACAACCTATGGGTGATCTTTCTTTTTCTCAGACCAAAATTTTATTACAATTTAATTTACTCATTATTTTGTCTTCACGGACAATTACCCTTGCATATTGTATATTTTAAATGGAATATCCTTGGAAACAGTCATAATTTAGGTTCAGAATAAAACATTTGCGACATTTTGTAGTGTCTTCTGAATCATAAAATATTTCTTTATACTTTATAGATTATGCATGGCCCATTTCTTTAAAATTGACAATTCATATGATAAACATATAGAAACAAAAAAAAATTTTCCCTATCCCTTTCTCAGAACAAAATTGCATTTTGTCCACAACCATAGTTACATACCAGCTTGTATTTCTTCCTATCATTTCACAAGTCCCCAAGTAGACTATGGCCTGAATTACATACATCTTCATTATAACTTTCTTACCAAAGGAAGTGATGGTGAGAACCCAGTAGTGATCTTTAGAAAGTGCTTATTAAATTGAATTAGCCAGAACACCCTAGTTGAATACCTGCTTCTGAAATACAAGTCTGTGAAAAAGATAGGAACCCTTCCCTTAATAGCTTTAGCAACTTTAGTTACCTGCAGGTAGCTTACCACTACTAAATCTTTCATAAGTATAAACCACAGAAAATGAGCTATTATCATCCTATTAGGATATATATAGTAACTGAAAGGCTACACATGAACATCTATGTCATATTCTGTGGGAAATGAAAAGAACAATTAGTTTCTCTGCTTTTATCACTCTTTTCTAGGCTATCCCAAGAATCTTTTAACATCCCAGGGCATTAGGGCAGTTGAGCAAGTCAGGCCCTCAACACTGTTGCAAGTATCTCTGGACGTGGCTCCTCGGGAAATGGAGATTGGCTGTCGCTGTGGGCCCCAAGGGGAGGGAAAAATGGATGTTGAATGGATGGAACCAAGATAAATGTGGGGGCAAGAGAGGAGTTTCGCGAGAGTACACAAGGATGGATATAAAACATGTAATGTTACACCAAAAACATATAGGAGACGACAGACTAACAATGTAAGCCATAATGTAAAACATAGGATAACTGAAAATTTAGAAAACTGTATATCCTAAAGTATGGACCACAATGTAAGCACAGATGTCACCTTGTTTGAAAGCTATTGACTCAGAGTCTGTACATCAGTTTAAGTAAATATGATATGAATAAGTTATAAGAATATCGCTGTGGAAGGGAAAAGGTTTTATGGTGGATGTGTGGAGTACTGTATATTGTATATATGAATTACTGTGATCTAAGGCTCTTGTGAAGAGAAGCTCAATAATTACGAAAAAAGAAAAGGAAAAGATAGGATGTAGAATTTTTCCAAATCAATACGAATTCTATATCTAACCTTTAAACCCATCGCTATATTCCATTTTACTAGTAAGGGATCCTGACATTATATTGGGCTTCACTTTTCAGGAAGTTTTGGATCACAGAGTGGTTCAACAATGGCAGTGGAGGAATACTGGTATAGGATGTTACTGACAGGTGATGTATGGTTGACGGGGAGTTATACAGGGCATATGTCCAGGGTGCATGGTAATGTTTGGATATACTCATAGTAGCAACAATTAAAAACAACAGCTGGGGGGCTACTGGGTTCCTGGCCGGGGGTGCTCTTGTCGAGGTCCCTAGGGGAGCAGCAGCAGTCTCCCAGGTGCAACGGTAAGGACCAGGAAGGAATGAGGGTCCAACAGTGAGCCCCTGATACTAAGGACTATGCTTGTGAGCCTATACGCCTGAAATAAGAACAAGGCCTAGAGCAGCACTGTGCCTAGGAGTTCCCTCCTGACAGCCTTCATGTTATTCAAATGTG
Organism: Dasypus novemcinctus; assembly: GCF_030445035.2. Classification (NCBI taxonomy): domain Eukaryota; kingdom Metazoa; phylum Chordata; class Mammalia; order Cingulata; family Dasypodidae; genus Dasypus; species Dasypus novemcinctus. Next base: position 95,794,385 of record NC_080684.1, read on the forward strand.
GCCAGTCTCGAAGCCAAACTCAGCATGTAAATGCAATGCCTTCCCCCCAGCGTGGGACATGACACCCGGGGATGAGCCTCCCTGGCACCGAGGGATCACTACCAAGTACCAGCTGATGATGCAACTAGAAAATGACCTTGAAATAAAGGTCATTCTGCGGACCAGCAGAATAGCCCTGTCTACATATAATAGCATGTCTTTACAATGCTGTTTGACCTAATGTAAGGGGGAAATGGAAATGAGAAATGAGTTTATATGGCTATGAGTCTCTAAAAAAGAGTCTGGAGGTTGTCAGAAGGATTGCCCTTATGCACACCTGAGCAGAGTCTCAGAGACAGATAAAGTAGATACAACCCCAGGTACTGGTTCTTCTGAGGGCTAAAGAGACCCACAGGTTCTAGGGTCATGGCAGATGGGGTTCACTGCCATGTCAGTTGGCCCTTCTTTGGAGCTCGTGTTTCTGTGTGATGGAGCTGGACACAGATAGGATCTCTTTTCACAAGCCTTTCATGCTACTTTACTGGAATTGTAGTTGGTGCTGGGGTTTAAGATATATCTAGGGGATTTGAATCTCTGGACTGACAATATGATAGCCAGGCCCTAAGCCTCAACAGACTTCAACTCCTACACTCTCATTTATTGGACTTTCCCTACTCAGCTAACATGGAGTTGAAGAATGTCAACCACCACACCATGGAGCCTAGAGTGCCTACAACTGAAAGCAGGAGGACTGCATCCAGTATCCATGTGGAATCTAAGCCTCCTCTTGACATAGATGTGCAATGGACATAAACAATCTAAGGTCCACAGAGAAAATGTGGCATTGGTGTGGGAAAAGTGGCCATGGTGGCTGCTGGGTGCGGGGAATGGTAGGAAGAGATGAGATGCGGAGGCATTTTCGGGACTTGGAGTTGTCCTGGGTGGTGCTTCAGGGACAATTACCGAACATTGTAGATCCTCCCAGGGCCCACTGGATGGAACATGGGAGAGTATGGGCTATGATGTGGACCACTGACCATGAAGTGCAGCGATGCCCAGAGATATACTTACCAAATGCAATGGATGTGTCATGATGATGGGAGAGAGTGTTGCTGTGGGGGGAGTGGTGGGGTGAGGGCAGTGGGGTTGAATGGAACCTTTTATTTTTTGAATGTAATATTTTTAAAAAATGAATTAAAAAATTAAAAAAAAAAGAATCTTTTAACAGTTGTCATTTTACTCTAACATACCCTCAATCTAATCTGTTTTCCAAACATCTGACAGAATGATCTTTCTAAAGTAAAACTTAAATCTGATAATATTAATTATTTCCTTAAAACCCCAGACTCCCCGAGTCTATGCCTACAGTCCCAAGTCTAAACACCAATGTATGGAATAGTGATCCTTCATTTGCTAACCCCCAGAAACTTCACCAATTCTGCTTTGCCAACAAATACTTATTTTGCACCTACACTGTTGTAGATGATGCTGGAGGAACAACAGTCATTAGAAAGACATGGGAAGCAGATGTGGCTCAACTGATAGAGCGTCTATATGGAAGGCCCAGGGTTTGATACTCAGAGCCTCCTGGCCTGTGTGGTGAGCTGGCCCACGTGCAGTGCTGCCATGTGCAAGGAGTGCCACGTCAGCAGGGGTGCCCCCCCACATAGGGGTGCCCCATGCACAAAGAGTGCACCCTACAAGGACAACTGACCCATGCAAAAAGCACAGCCCATCCAGAAGTGGCCCCCCCCACAGAGCTGACACAGCAAGATGATGCAACAAAAAGAGACACAGATTCCCAGTGCCACCTGACAAGAATGCAAGTGGACACAGAAGAATACACAGCAAATGGATATAGAGAGCAGACAACTTGGGAGAGGGGGGCGGGGAAGGGGAGAGAAATAAATAAAAAATAAATCTTAAAAAAAAAAAAGACGGGAGTGGATGTAGCTCAAGTGATTGAGGGCCTGCTTCCCATATACAAGGTCCCAGGTTTGGTCCCCAGTACCTTCTAAAGACAAACAAAAAACCACCTCTCAATGGGGAGTGGATATAGTTCAGTGGTTTAACACCTGCTTCCCATGTATGAGGTCCTGGGTTCAACTCCCAGTATCTCAAAAAAAAAAAAAAAAAAAGAAACAAACAAACAAAAAGAGAGAGAAAGGGAGAACAAGCAAGAGAAAGACAAAGTCCCTACCTTTATGGCACTTACATTCTAGTGGGGAAAGGGAAGAAGCTAAATGTATATCTGGGGAAGAGCACTACAGACAAAGGGAACATAAGTGCAAAGACCCAGGAATGAAAACATGCCTGTCTTATTCCAGAAATAAGGAGATCCAAGTGTTTGAACTGGGAGTTAGAGTAGTAGCAGATGAAGTGAGAAAAGTGTCAGTGGGGAAGGAGTGATGGCAGGTAGAAATCATGTAAAGCTTACAGCCATTGCGGGGATTTGGGCTTTTATTCTGAATGAAATGCAAAATCTTAAGAGATTCTGAGCAGAGAGGTGGCAAGGTCAGGATGTGGTTTCAAATGGATCACCTGACAAAGACAGAAACAATTTGGCCAGTTAGGTTATCATAATCCACCTGAGAGACGACAGTGGCTGACCCAAGAGTACTAGCTTCTGTGCACAAATTCTGGAAAATACCACTGCTGTTTCAACCTGCCGTTTCCTTGTACCAGCTATTCTTTATGCTTAGAATGGCTTTCTTCTTTCTACCCATCTGGCTAACTCTTACATAGTCTTTAAAGTGCAGTTCAAGCATCTTCTCTTTAGAGGTTTCTCTGACTCACACAAACAGGAAAAAATCATTCTCTTCTCTTACTCCTCTGAATCGAACACTTCATCCTATCATAGCATTTATATTCTATACCAACTGTTTGTTTAGAATGTTGTTGTCTCCCCAGAACATGAACTCTTTGAGGGCAGATAATTGTGCAGGTCTAATTCATCTTTGTTTGCCCAGTAAATGCCTTAAAAGAACTCAGTAAGTATTTATTTTAAAGGAGTAAGAGAAGTTAGAACCTAGTAGATTACATAAATAACTATAAACTTTTTTTTAAGGTTTTGACCAAAATGACTTGGGTTTATAGGAAGAGACTCAAATCTAGTACAGGGAGACAAATAGTGACATGTGGAAAGGAAGATAAAGAGATCAATTAGAAGGATACTACAAACTTTGAAAGGACTTATATTAAGGCCATGAACTACAGTGGCAGAGGGATGTATATCAGGGAACAAGTGCTAGAGACAATGCAACCAAAGGTAAAATCAGCAGAATCTGACAATGGACTTGAGGGACAAGACTCCTAGATTTCAGATGTAGGTGACTATACAGTGAACAGTGAGCAAAGCAGTTAAGGTTTGGAAGGAGAAAGGATCAAATTTCCAGGAATCAGATATTGCAATTGAGCTTCTGCCTACCACATGGGAGTCCCCTGGTTTGGTTCCTGGTGCTCCTAAAGAAGACAGCGAGCTGGCCCAATGGGCAGGTGCAGCAAGCTGATGCAACAAGAGACACAAGCAGAGAAAAAGAAAACATAATGAGAGACACAACAAAGTAGGGAAGGGAGGTTCCCAGTACCTCCTAAAGAGGACAAAAAAGACAGTAAGCTGATGCGACAGGCAGGCACAGCAAGCTGACAGAACAAGATAACACAACAAGAGACAAAGGAAGAAAAATACAATGGGAGACACAAAAAAAGTAGGGAGGGGAGGTAACTCAAGCGATTAGCCATCTCACTCCCATATCAGAGGTCCGGGGATCGGTTTCCAGAGCCTCCTGAAGAAACAAGGAAGATAAACAGCCACAGCAAGTGCAAATAACAAGGTGTGACAGGGGAAATGAAAGTAAAATAAATCTTTAAAAAAAAAATCCAACTTTCTTTTAAAAAATTATCCTGTTAAAAACCACTAATTAGATTTTATCTTTCAAATATTGGAAGTTCATCCTTATTTCAAATGCATTTTAAAAGATCTTTGATGGTCATTTCTAGGGTATTATGGTAATTTTTTCTTTTGTAAAATTCAAATTTTATTTTAATCAAATAAATCAATTTTTATTTTAATCAAATAAATACCTATGCATGATAGTAAATCAAATGGGTACAGAAGAGTTTATGAAGAAAGGCAGCAATTTCTTGCCTTTCCCTTTGTCAGCCCTCTGAGGAATGAACTGTTTCTTAAAACAAAAAGGTGCCAAGGCAGGAGGTTGTCTTTAGGAATTACTGTACACAAAACGTAGGATCTGGCCTTCCTCCTGAGGCCAGGCTACCAAGGGGTTCTGATGAGTTAGTTGCTTGTCTCTGGCAAACTTTAACAAAAGGGATGGAATCACCAGATAAAGGGCCTCTCTACGACCCCTCTGGGTGGACTGACCAGAGAAGTAGTAGTTCTTAATACAGCCTCTCTGAAGATTAGTAGTGAAACCAATTAATCAGCAGTATCTGTTACAAGGCTTTTAGTGTGGGTCAGGTTTTATTCTGTTTCATTCCTCTTTCCTGAGAATGTATTCATCAGTAAAGTATCAGCAGGTAAACTTTTGTCTTAGACTCTGGTTTCTAGGGAACACAGGCTAAGGAAATTGTCTATGACTTATCTCTTGTATTTTCCATCTTGGTGTCTTAAAAGTTATACATTTTGGGAGATATCTTTAACTTTATTTTCTGATCATTCTACTGAATGTTTTCTTTTGACAATCTGGTTCTTAATCTCTAATTCTTTTTGCATTCTCTAATGGTTTCCTATTACTTGTTTTATGAATTTCGTACTATCTCCTTGAATCTCGAGTATATTAATTAGAATGTTTCTTTAAAGTTTTCTTCTGTTCCTTAGATCATCTATTTCCCCTAGGGTAAAGGTTGGGTTTGTTTCTTAGGGTTCCTTTCATACTGGAAATTTCCCTCATATGTTTAATGATCCTCAGGCAGCAGTGATCCAAGCACAAGGACTTGGTTAACAGGTATAGGTTTCCTTTGTTACTGTATGAGTAAATCTGTTTTCTGATTCGGTCTCTCTCTGAAATTGAAATTCTGAGAACTTAGAAAAATGTCAACTGGCAGGTCTCATTTTGGTGTAAACTGCTAAAGTGGGGAATCGTCATCCCCCTCCCCTGCCCTCAACCCAAAAATGTTGGACTAAAGGGAGGGGTGCCAGAATCTAATACAAAAAGAATTAAATTTCCCCACTCTGTTCAACTTCTTTGAACACTACTAATCAGTTTTTGTTTGTTTGTTTCCTTTTTTAATGCTAGGGAAAGAGGGCAGCACAGTAAATGCAGGCTGCTTCCATTAGGAAGGGGCTGGGAAAAGCTATGGCAGTGCCAAGTAATAGAGTCGTCCCTATATAAAAACGGAATCCTGTTTTCTGTCCCTTCTTACTCTGGCTCTGTGTAGAGCCTCTTTTGGGTTCCTACTGGGTAGACTGGTTTCAAGACTACTAGTAGCTGCCTCACATGAATGGCTAGATTTTAGCTTCTCTACTTCATATGTTAATTGGTTCTCATTTGCTTTAACTTTTCCAAAAATTTGCTTACATCTCTTATTTATTAGTAATATCACCACCTCTTACCAGTTTATTTCTTTTTGTACTTCTATATTGTGAGTCTTATAAGGAATGGGAAGCAAGTGAAAGTAACTAAATTTTGCCCCAGAAGTCATGATTTATTAATTCCAGGTTCATTTTTAAATTTGAGAAAGTACGCAAAGACAAGTGGATCAATGAACTACAAAACTTCACTTTCTTTAATAATCCTTTAACAACACTGAAATTTATTAAGAGCAAATTAGAGAAGGTTAAAGGGAAAATAGAAAATGTTTACTTCAATCCTTGAAATAGCCTTTGTACTTATGCTTTAATAATTTAGACTCATTTAAATTGCAGGAAGCAAAGCAACTCAGAGGAGTACCTGAACTAAATGTGTGCTACAAGTCAGAGTCCAAGCGCCATTTGCAAGTGCCCCCATAATTCTAAACCTTGACAAACACAAGAGACTTTCAAAGGTCTATAACTCTCAGAAAACAAAACAAAACAAAATGAAGGATTTATTGGCTAAATGCCTAACTCTTCAACGCCCTTGTTCTTCATGAATGCAATGGTGGTGAGCCAAGACTAGAAGGCAGCCTAAAGGGAGACAACATTTCCCATTATCCCATTGCTGTATAACACATGGATCAGTGAGACATACTGTGGACTCTGATCCTTCAGTCATAAAGAGATTGAGATAGAAACCAGTGGCAGCAATACATAATGTAATCCTTTCTCACAAGGAGACAAATAAGCCTAGAGAAAAAATTAGAATCCTATGTTGGAAGAAGTCATCAAAAAACACTATCATAAATAAGCTGTTATTAGTGAACAGGAGAAGCAGTCTTGGAGTATGTTAAGATATTCAATTTAACACAGATGGATTGCAAAAAACTGAAAGACATTTAAAACCAGCAACTAAGAGAACGAACAAGAGGCTATCTATACTTCAATGGTTGTTTAATAAGGGAAACATTCCCAGATTTTACTCTACATTTCCTCTCTTTCCATTTCAGATCAATGTTCAACAAACAAACAAAAGCTGTATACTTTGGGTATACTTACAACAAAACAAAACAAAACAAAGGATCCATCTATTTCTTCTTCCCCCTTATAATCCTCCTTACCTTAGAACTTCTTTATCATTCATATCATTCTATCTAGTGTCATTTAAGAAAATTTTCCAGCAAAGAATGGCATCTCAAGATACTTCATTTTATGACTAGAAAGGGTGAAAGCCCATCAGTGTTTGTAACTAGCAGTTATATGGAGATGACAGTGGTTGAAAGGGAACGTATATTACTAGAAGGAAAGCTAAAAAATGTAACATGGAACTGTATAGCATAGTGAAACTTCATGTGAAATAAGAATATGGATAATATTTGCATATATAACTTGGAAACTGAACAAATTTACATTAACGTTACAAACTATTAATGAAACCAAAAAACCCCACAAAAAAAACAAAATTATGCTAAGCGAAAGAAACCAGACACAAAGTACTACACATCGTATGACTCTATTTACATAAAATGTAAATATAAATAAATTTATAAAGATGGAATTCGATTAGTGGTTGTGTAGGGGTGGGGAAGGATAAAGTGATTGACAGGTGACTGCTAAAGAGTGTTTTTGGAGTAACGAAATTGTTCTAAAATTTTCTGTAGTGATGAATGCACAACACTGTTTATACTAAAAGCTACTGATTGTACACTTTGGGTGGAATGTATGGTACATTAATATATCTCACAACTGCTTTAAAAGTTAAAAAAATGTAAATTATCTCATTAGTAATTTTTATATTGGTTATATATTGTAAAGATAATACTTTAGCTATATTGTATTAAAAATATTCATTCTGAAAAAAATTTTTAAATGTCAAAGATACTTCATTTTAATGTTTTACTTGTTTTAAGATTCTCCCCCTCAGGAATGAAGGCAACAGACTTGATGTTTTAGCATTTATAGACTAAACACCTTTTGTTAAAGATCTGAACTTCCCAGGGGGATGTTTTGACAATAGAAGAAACCACGGACAGAGACTACAGAAACATGAGTGGTACTTCCAGTTTTGCCATTACCTTGTTATATGACCTTGGATAAGTCACTTCCACTCTAGATCCGTATCCTTAATTTGTAAAATAAGGTTCTCTCTAGTACTAAGAATCTATGATTCTGTAGTAAATAAGCCTTAACAAGGGACAGAATATAGTTTGTTTTTTTAAAGAAGAAGAAATACTAGGTAGATTACCATGTAGAACTAATATTCTCTTCTGTAACAATCAACAAAATGCCATGATCTGCTCCCCTACCCAAAGTGGTTTAGTTATTCTAAGGAGCCAATCCTTTGATTTCTCTTTCACTCTGCACAGGTGTTCCCATATGAAATAATGAGCCATCAAACTGTAAAATCTTTCTGCCGAGATAAAATTTTATAAAACTAAATCTGTATATAGAATTGATCAAACTGATCAACTCCTGTCCCTATCCCAAAGGAACCTAAGGCTCCAGGAAAATTAGCAGAAAGATTTCTCAAGGTTTTGGCCAAAGGTGGTTTATAGAAATTTGGTGTGGAAGGAAGAGTTTATGTAACGAAAAAGTTTTACAAAATATTAAGGCTCATATTCTTAATAGTATACTTAATGTAATGCAATCATCACAGAAAGGCAGAAACAGCACAAATTTTGGAATCAGATAAACACAGCTTCCAATACAGGCTCTGCCATGGACTAGCTGTATGACTTGGATAAATCACATAACCTCTCAAGCCCTCAGTTTTTTCATCTGTAAAATGAAAAGAAGGATCATTACCTAGTGGGGTAACTGGTGTCTGAGAACTAGCTGAAATCACATAAACAAAATGTTTTGCTTCTGACTAAAAAGCAGGAAAAATGGCAGAAGAAATACTAACCACCATTATTGTAAAGGAAGGGAAAAAGGGGAGGGGTATATAATCCAACCATAAGAGCCAATAGCTGGTTATAACCTTAAAGTTCTACATGTCCTTTTTTACATTAACAGTCATATCAATATGTGGGAGATCACATTCCTATCTACTAGAGACTTGATATAAAACACAGGCTAAGTAAAATTAAAATAAAACATACGCATTCCCAGTTTCTCAAAATGGTTGATAGCTGAATTCAAAAATTTAAAGCAAATTTAGATGAAATTTTGTCACAGTTGCTCTGTGTACAAATGACAGTCAGGCAGCCATTTTAACTGAAGAAAGGTCTAAAGAGTGCCATCCTCATTCTTTAATATGTGTAACATATTTACTTTTATAGCATTCATCCCTTAAATTTGTGAATGACCTGATTACCATTTAAATAATTATGAGTGGAAGAGTCTAAATATCATCCACTAAGGCATTTTAAGGTTCCATAAAAGTTGGGAGAAGCAATCATCATTTTCACAGTCCAAAGTGCCCCTATCTTCAACACTGTTTAAGCGAACAAATGGTACTTTGAATTTTCTCCCTACCTATTCAGTCTGAATGAGAACGACAGATAATAATCCACTGGAGAAAAGGATCTTTCTTTTCCACAACAGACTATAGATCATGTTGGGATTACAAAGCATAGAAACTTTGTTTGTCCTATGATTTTTGTCCATGTATTTCTGCTAAGAACTATTTTTGCCTTTGATAAGATCAGTCCTAGACACTCCCTCAAACTAGTCTATCACTAAACCTAATTCAATATTAAGAATTTGGTTCCACAGCTCATACAAACACAAACACATGCAGACACATATGCACACACATTAATATCTGTGCCATAGCATTTCCTCTTTCCTTTTTTATCTCCATCAAACTTTCCAAAATATTTCCTCATTTGAAGTTCTAATGGCACCTTACTGACATCATATTCATGTAATTTCCCATATTAACTTTGTATAATAATTACTTATGTCTTAAACGTTCTTCCTTACTAGATACTACTCGAAATTACTGTTCAACTGATTTTCACTCATTTTTTGAGGATATATTTAAAGGAAATACCACTTAGTTTCTACTTTAAAGATACTCAAGACACTGGACATCAGGCAAATAAGGACAATGATCTCTGAGGTGGTAAACAACCAAGGGGAGTGCTATGATTGTCCCACCTTACTGGGTACATGGAGGGATTACCCAGTCAGAGCCTGATGGTCTCCATGATTTAAGGAGATAGAAGTCTGGGGATGCCAGGAGGTAGACGTCCACAGGACAGAGTATAGGAGAGGAGAAAGTTGCAGAGAGAGAATTCTGAAGATCTATAGAGTGCTCCTACAGTTGAGTAATGATCACCACAGGTATGTGAGGAAATTACCTAAGGTTAGGGAAAGAACTATGTAAAAGAAATAAGGTAATGGGTCTAGGAGCTCACACAGTGCCAGAAATAAAGCCTGTTCCCAAGAGCCAGTGGAAAACCTAATAATTTAGGGGGCATCGGCTAAGTAATAAGAAGAGTCTTGTCCAAGTATAGGGGGAAAATTAATCAGAGACTAAACATAGTTCTGATCCTGTCCAAGAAACCTTAAAAACAAGACCTGAAAGGAGTAAATTATTTCTAAGAGACTTAAGCCATGCTGCAGATAAAGCTCAAATATTTATAGAAAGGAGTATCTAGCATCCAATAAGGTAAAATTCACAATGTCTGGCATACAAAAAAAAATTACCAGGTATGCAAAGGAGCAGGAAAATACAATCCATAATGAGGAAAAAAACTAATCGACTATAACTGGCCCAGAACAAATATAGAGGTTAGAATTAGAAACAGGCGGCAGACTTGGTCCAGTGGTTGGGGCGTCTGTCTACCACATGGGAGGTCCGCAGTTCAAACCCCGGGCCTCCTTGACCTGTGTGGAGCTGGCCCATGTGCACAGCTGCTGCGCGAAAGGAGTGCCGTGCCACGCAGGGGTGCCCCGCATAGGGGAGCCCCACGTGCAAGGAGCGCGCCCCGTAAGGAGAGCCGCCCAGCGCGAAAGAGAGTGCAGCCTGCCCGGGAATAATGTAGCCCACACGGAGAAATGACACAAGATGACGCAACAAAGAGGATGCAGCAGATAGGCACAGAGAGCAGACAACCAGGGTGGGGGGGGGGGGGAGAGAAATAAATAAATAAATAAAATATTCAAAAAAAAGAATTAGAAACAGCAGGCAAGGCCATAAGAATGGTTCATATGTCTGTAATCTGTGTTTGAGAAGCTAGAAGACAAGTTAAGCATGCTAAGAGAGATGAAAATATTTAAAAAGACCCATATCAAAATTCTAGACATATAAACTATAATGTCTGACATTAACACACTGGAAGGGATTAACGACCAATTAGATATTGCAGAAGGGAAGATCAACTTGATGACACAACAACAGAAACTATCTGAAAAGAAATACATAGAGATTTTTAAAAAGTCAGAAAAAAACAATGAACAGAGCCTCAGTGAATTTCAAGAAGTCAAACATATGCATAATGGGAGACCCCAGAGGAAGGAGAGACCAAAAAAAATATTTGAAGAAATAATGGCTGAAATTCTTCCAAATTCAATGAAAACAATAAACCCAAGGTCTAAATTTAATGAACCCTAAGCACAAGACATGAAGAAAACTATACAAATCATAATCAAATTACTTAAAATCAGTGATAAATGAAAAATTTTTAAAGCAACCAGAGAAAAGAAGGCACATTACAGAGGAACAAAGATTTTTAAATGTCAAACAGATTCCTGCTCAGAAACAATGCAATCTAGAAAATAGCAGCATATCATCTTTATAGTACATAAAGAAGGAAATACATCAACCTAGAATTCTTTACCTAGCAAAATTATCTTTCAAAATCAAAAGTGAAATAAAGATGCTTTCAGATAAATAAAAGCTGAAAGAATTAACTGCCAACAGACCCTGACTACCAGAATGTTAAAGGAAGCACAGGGAAAATAATACCAGGTAAAAACCTGAATGAACACAAAAGAGTAAGAGTACAGGAAATGGTGACCATAGGAATAAATACAATTTTTAAAAATTGTATTTAAATTTCTTTAAAAAATGGGAAAACGGACTTTGGCCCAGTGGTTAGGGCGTCCGTCTACCACATGGGAGGCCCACGGTTCAAGCCCCGGGCCTCCTTGACCCGTGTGGAGCTGGCCCATGCGCAGTGCTGATGCGCGCAAGGAGTGCTGTGCCACGCAAGGGTGTCCCCCGGGTAGGGGAGCCCCACGTGCAAGGAGTGCACCTGTAAGGAGAGCCGCCCAGCGCGAAAGAAAGTGCAGCCTGCCGAGGAATGGCGCCGCCCACACTTCCCGTGCCGCTGACGACAACAGAAGCGGACAAAGAAACAAGATGCAGCAAAAAGACACAGAAAACAGACAACCGGGGGAGGGGAATTAAATAAAGAAATAATTTAAAAAAATTTTTTTCTTTAAAAGATTATTCTTGTATTAAGGAGTCAGATGTAATAATGATAATAATGTACACAGTGGAGTTTTATAACATATTTAAAAGTAAAATTTATAACAATAACACAAAGGTTGGGAGGGGAGAAATGGAAGCACATTGTTGAAGGGCTGTAAGAGCCCTGTGTGGAGTAGTATAATATCACTTTAAAGCAGACTATGATATGTTAAAGATGTATACTATAAACCCTAATCTACTAAAATAATTAAATAAGTAAAAGAATGAACTAAATTAAGAAACTATGAAAATAAAACTAATTTGTTGGTTAATAAGCCAACAAAGGAGATAAAATAGAATCTAAAAATACTCAATTCAAGAGAGAGACAGAGCACGACTGAAACAAATATACAGAATGCACTGAGAACACAGCATCCTTATTCTTAAATAGGAAATACCAATTACAGTAAACTCTTGATTTCTTACTCCTTCACATGAAAACCTTGAAAAAAATTAATCAACCTTTCTCTTTCCCAGCTTAATACTTTGAAGAAATATAATATAAATTCAAAATGTTATTTAATTGTAGGCTCATCTTACTATGAATTTCTTAGGATTATGTCTAAATATATTCTATACATAAGCTCTGATAAAACAGAAAATATTTAATGAAATGAGAGTTCAAGGACTGAGAGTTCAAACAGACATTCCCACTGACATTTGTTCTTCCTCCATCTATTATAACCCTTATTTAAAATGTCTAATACCAAGTAAAACAGAGGGAATAGCTGAATTCTGTATACTAAATGCACACTACAAATATACCTTCTTCTTCTAAAACAAAGCAAATTTTACTGTCTGCTTCTCTAATAATTACTAAAGGAATTGATTGATTCTTTTAGTAGAACTGTCTTTAATTAAGAAAAAGCTCAACAATCAAGACATACAAGGATATAACATAGCAGATTTTTTAGAATGCTTAGAGTTGAACCATGTAGAACATACTGGATATAAAGAAAATATAGTGAAACAAATAAAGATTGAAAGATGAAAGCAAAGCATATTGACAGTGAACCTTAAAAATGACATGGAATGGTTATGGTCTGATATAAATCTGGGATTGACAGCTTTTCAAAAGTAGTATGCCAGGAATCTAACTCTTGGTCATCTTGAGTGGAAAGAACGGAAGAGAAAGAGATAGCTGCACTCAATATACCACCTGTACTCAATATACCAGGAAGAGAGGAACTCTGAGCCGAGGAAGAATCAAGACCTGGGAAAGAAGGAACCTTGAACCCAGAAAGAAGCAAGACCCTGAAAGAGAGGAACCCAGGAAGCCTGAACCCTCGCTACCATCGGCAGCCATCTTGCTCCAACACATGAAAATAGACTTGGGTGAGGGAAGAAACTTATACCTTATGGTCTGGTATCTGGTAAGCTCTACCCCAAATAAATACCCTTTATAAAAACCAATCAATTTCTGGCATTTTGCATCAGCACCCCTTTGGCTGACTAATATACCACCTTTGGTATACATACTATAGGCTGCCAATCACTAAAATTTCATTGTCACCTTTCCACTTCTCTTTCTTTGCACCATGTCCTTTCCCCACCAATTGAAGCCATGCCCTTCCTTCCTCTTTCCTGACCCAGAGAAGGCTAAAACTCATGTACCACTTACCTTCATGCAATCTTCTGGAAATATAGAACCTTTCCTTAGAAGACCTATAAGAGATTTAGGGATCCCCAAACATAGCTGTATAATACAAAGGCCCCTCTCTTTTAGCAAAATAAAGCTTTCATTTCGAAAATGCTGATTTAAATAATAAGAGTAGGAGTATAGGAAATGGTGATCATAGGAGTAAATATGATATGAGTGATTGCCCAATTTACCCTTTCATTTTGCATTTCAAAGAGGATCTTGTCAATGCATTGACAAATTTATGAATTCATTCAGGAAATATTTGCTGGAAATTAAACTTTGATACTAACATAATAAATACTGGCAATATAGTCCCAATCTAGAAAGAAACCACAGTCTAAGGAGGAAACAAATATACTCTACAATCACAGTACTACTTAATATGGACTAAGAGAGCAATTTGTACAGAATGCTAATGAAGTACAAAGGAGGTACAACTCACTATGAGATAGAAGTGCCAGCTCTCTGAAGTACTCCAAGTTTAAGCTTAATCTTTAAGGACCAGAAACTAATCGTTTGGGAGAAAAGCTATTCTGGAAATGAGGTAGTAATTTATGAAAAATGATATATGAAAAAATCTATGAAAAGCAAAATGTGGCTTATTTGGGAAATTTCAAAACAGAATTGGGGGCCAAGAGAAGGGAGAAAGAAGTTGAGGAAAGAAGAGTTATCTCCATATCTTCTTTCCTTCCCACCCAGGGTCTAACACAACTTGTCAAAACTGCTAGAAACTGTTTCCTTGTCATCAAGCTATACAAGAAAATCTTCCTCAAGCTAAGAAAGTAGGGAGGAGCTGTATCCCTCTGAGCAAGGTCTGCCTGTACGTCAAAGTCAGCCACTGCTTTTTTTGTTTACAGCCTGCAAACTAAGCATGGTTTTTATATTCTGAAGTGGTTGAAAAAAATCAAAGGACAAATATGTTGTGACAACTGAAAATTACAAGAAATTTAAATTTCAGTGTCCATAAATAAAGTTTTATTGGAACACAGCCACACTTATTTATGTATTATCCACGGCTGTTTTCTCTCTACAAATGCAGAGTTGAATAGTTGTGACAGATATAGCATGGCCCCACAAAGCCATAAATATTTACTATCTAGCCCTTTGAAGAAAAAGTTTGTGGGTCTCTGCTGTAAGTTAAGAGTTAAATCTTATTTTAAGACTCAGTTTGTCTCTTCAAAACTTCTTACAGGAATCAGATGAGGCTCAGCAATTGCATACCTGCTTCCCACATGGGAGGTCCCGGGTTTGGTTCCCGGTGCCTTCTAAAAACAAACAAAAAAACCCACATAATAAGCAAACAAACGAAAAAACCAACTCAGGGGAGCTGATGTGGCTCAGTGGTTGAGTGTTGGCTTCCCACATATGCGGTCCCAAGTCCAATCCCCAGCCCCATTACCTAAAAACAAAAACAAAAACAAAAAACTTCTTACAAGGAACTTCAATCAACATTAGATAAAAGAAGATAGCTATGAAACTTGTGAATATGAAAGTATTCATTTATAATTTCATAAAATAATCACTGGTCCATTACCACATGTTCTGAATTATTCCCTGACAAATGAAATATTATTATCAAGTCTTGGTTGCAGAACTTTAACCTATAAATCTGAATGAAATTTAATATCTCCATTTACGTGATTCCAAGATGCAATTAAAAAAAACCTATTTCACAGTATTAACAACAGTTTAGGTATACATATATTGTCTGAGTCATTAGTTAAATAAGAAATATTATTATTCTAATAGTCTAATATTCTTAACTTGATAGTCCTTTGAAAAAAATTTCAAGAAGCATAATGAAAATAACATGCTGAAATAAGCTAAGAATCTCTATGATATCTGACTTATTACTAAATATTATTAAATCAGAACTTTTTGCAAGGGTTTACTTTTTCATTACGTTTTCTTTTTTTTTTTTTTTCAGTAGAAAAACAGCTTATGTTTTGCTGTTGCTACTGATCTGAAAGGCCCTCTAATTCCCAATTTCGGTTTTTTAAAAAAGATTTATTTATTTTTCTCCCTTTCCCTCCTCCCATCCTGCTGTTTTTGCTATCTGTGTTGTCTTCTCTTCTCATTTTCTCTCCTCTAGGATTCACCGGGATTTGATCCTGGAGACCTCTGATGGGGAGAGAAGTTCCCTGTCCATTGCACCATCTCAGTGCCTGATTTCTGCTGTGTTTCACCTTGACTCTCCCCTTGCCTCTCTTCATGTGTCATAATCTTGCTACGTGACTCACTTGCGTGGGGCACTGGCTCACCACATGGGCACTTGCGCAGGCACTGGCTTGTCGCACAGGCACTGGCTTGCTGCGTGGGCATGCTTTCTCTTCTTCTTTTTCACCAGGAAGCCCCAGGGATTGAACCTAGGTCCTCGCAGATGGCAGGCGGAAGCTTTATCAACTTGAGCCACAACTGCTTCCCCCAATTTTGGTTTTTACTATTCTTTTTTGGTACAATTTCACTATCTTCAGGGAAATGATCAAATTTACTTTTGCTGATTTTTCAATGCCATTTGTTGACTCAACTGACATTTTAAAAACAGTATTTATAATAAATACGTTTAAAAACTGAAAAATTCAATGATAGTAACCTTTGAGGGATCAGGGCAAAACCCACAGGTTTGAGGACAGATAGTCTTGCCAATCAGATGACATCAACGATATTCTGACAAACTGAAGGTTATATGCCTTTATTTTTTAAGTTATAAATTGCTCATAACACTATATAATCTATATGCTATGAAAACTGAATAAAATCGAATGTGTTATCATAAAATAAAATGTATAACAAAGATATGACATTTACTAATACTGAGAATTGATATTTTTACTTAGTAATTAGACATAAATGGTAAAGCATTCCTATAAATTAATGTATCAGTCAAAGACATTAAAGACTCTGGAAACCATAGGAGGAATAATTCAAGAAGTGGGAATGATAGGCAAAGGGAAGAGAAGCTAACACTTAGCAGTATCTTCAAATATTTGGTTTGAAGAGAAATTAAACTACCCCATACGACTACAGATGACAGAAGTAAAAAAAAAAAAAAGAAGTGAGAGATAATGAAAACTGGTTTTAGCTCATCTTAAGCACACTCTTTCTACTTTTTAATGGCCAACAATGGAGCTATTTATCTTTTGAGGCTGGTAGTAAAATAGAAAAGCATGGAAATTTAAGGTTAAAATAGATCTCAGGTTTGAAGTATCTCCAGGTTGCTGGACCTCTCAAATCATAAGTCTCATGTTAAAAAAAAAAAAAAAAGCAGCGGGGGGGACACTATTTGCCTCAACAGGTGATTGACAAGTGATATATGATATAAATATAATGTTACATATGTAATTGTGATGTGCATGTAAAATTAACTGTACAAAGTAGGTAGGCAAAAAAGTTATTTAAAAAATAACTGTTAGCAAGGTGTTGATGGTGGGGAGATGGATGGGAGCCTTGTATGATGATATTTATTTGTTTTGTCAATTCACAAATTTTACTATCCAATTATTGTTTATGTATGTTCATGTATGGATGGTATACTTCAGTAAAATTTTATTTTAAAAAAGGGGAAAAAAAGTCATTAATGGTGGTGGTTAAAAGTCAGGAATCTTGAGCCAAACTCCTTGGGTTTAAATCCTGGCTTTGCCATCTGTACCATTTCCTTATTCCTACAACATGGACATTAATAATACCTACAAAGGTGAAAGGAATAAATCACTTAACATATGTAAGGTATTAAGGCGGTGTATATTGTATAGGATGCACTCTGTAATGTTACCTTTTATTATTATGTAGTTTTATAATGATGAATTCATTTTATTTAACAGTGAATCCCTATTATTGTAAGTGTTATATCAAAGCCTTGAACAAATCGGAGATGGAAATTTTGGAAATCAACCAGTCTCAACTAAGGTAATTCACACATTCAAAAAATGCTTACTGATTATCTAATAGCTACAAGGGACATTAGAGTACCATGGTTAAGAGTATGGATTCCAAAGTCAACCTGTCTAGATATGAATCCCCATAACATCTCTTAGTAGCTGTATGAACTTAGGCAAGTTACCTAACTATTATATGCCTCAGTGTACACTCTTGTGTACAGTGGGGATAATGATATGGTTGTTGAGAGGATTCAATGAATTAATGTAAGTACAGTGCTTAGAACAGAACCTGGTATTAATAAATCTAAGCATATAAAAGGATCTGCTATTATGACTATGTGCCAGTCTGGATACTGGGAATGCAAAAGACTACTGACAAGTCCTTTCCCTCATATATACATATAACATAGTTATCAATCAGTGACAAGTAAAGAAACAAGCTAAGGATATGAAGTGATGAGAGAATGCTAGTTTAAATAGGATGGCCGAGGGAGAGCTCTTCCCCACAAAGTAACATTTGAGTAAGCAAGCCATGTGACTGCATAAGGGAAGAGCATTTCAGGAAGACAGAAAAGCAGAAGGAAAGACCCTGAGCAGGAGGCTGCACGGTGTGTGTGGTCTTATGGGAATAGCAAAGAAGACAATGTCATTGGAGCAAAATACAGGAAAATAGGGGCAGCAGGAGATGAGGTTAGAGAGATAGGTTCCTTATGGAGTGGGGTCTTACAGACCATGGTAAGATCACTGGATTTTATTTTAGTCTGAAGGGAAACAAATGGAAGATTTTAAGGACAAGAGAAACAAAATCAGATGTGCGTTTTAAATGGTTCACTCTGGCAATGACCTCTATAATGAATTATTTGACTCTAAGCTTTCATGAATTTAATTATTCTAATAATAAGAGGGGAACATTTGAGCCTGGAAAATGGCAACAATACATTGTGATGGCAGACTGCAGCATTTCCGCCTAAAAGAAGCTGAGCAGAGGAGCCCAATGATAAAGCTGTTACAATCAAAATAGCAAAGCATTTACTGTAGAGGAGCATTCCATTTGTGTGTGTTAAACTTCATAGATGAAGTGTTATAAAGAAACATTCAAGAAAGATTTGACAGCACTCTTGGAATGGTGAGAGAAGAGAGTGCCTCCAGGAGGGAAGATACGAGACAGGGCATGCTTGGGATACCAGAGAGGGATGGGATATGAGGAAATTAGAATGGGCCTAGGGGGCTACATCATCAGTATGACTGGTCTCTAGTGACAAGCTGTGTGAATATCATGGAGGTACCTGAGAAACAACCTAAGGTAAGGTACTACATAAAAAGAAGTTAAATTTAGGTACCCCATGAACGAGAAGTCAAGAAAGATGAAATTGTTCCCACATGGCAATTTGTGTAGAAGTGAGCTTGGAAGTTTTTTTTTGGGGGGGGGGGGGGGCGCGGGGAGAACAGAAAACAAGGAGAACGAGATTAGGGATTTCAGTTTATGTTTTATCATTGAGAGGAATGAGTGTCAATCACCTTGCAACATGGAGATGTCCTAAAGAGGACATATAATACAGACTTGAACAACAGAGAGTCAAACACTAAGTTTTTCTAGTTTAACAGCAAAACTAAGGAGAAAAAAATAAGAGGAAAGGTGTGTAGTAAGGGGCTGATTGGGAAGAAGAACCACTTAATGATTCAAAACTGCTCAGATTTATTCACATCTCCATTTATGGAATTCTGGGTATCTTTTCAGGAGAGCTAAGTAACTTTCAGACTGGCAATATTTTTTAAGAGCTAGTTTTGGCCTTGGCAAGGAAATGGTTATAAATGAAGATACGGAGCAGTGTAGAAGAATTCAAAAAGAAACCAAATCTCTGGAAAAAATGAGGGTTTTTTGGTTTATTGTAAAGGAACATAAATTAGTCTCCAACCCACATTCCCCGCCTACCCCTCAACTTCCCAAGTCCAGCACAGCCCATAGAAAGTGGAAAGTATGCCAAAACAAACAGCCTGGGCTAGAGCTCCGAGAATAAGGGGTGGGATGAGGTTGGGGTGGAAAGAGAGGATGACTAGCAGGCAACAGAATGGAATCACTTTAAAGTGATGCCACAAAATGGAGACTAAATAATCACTGAGGACCTCCAGAATTAACAGAAAATGGCACATGTTTATGGAAATCAGAGAATAGGGACCCTACTCCAATTCATTAAAAACAAATCAAAATCAGACAGAAAAAATTAAAGCAAAACATACCTACTACTCTCTTATCTGTCTTTAATTAAGCATAAAATACTCCCACCCAACCACCCAGGAACAGAATAGCCAACTGGCAGGAGCTCAGGTGAAAAGACTTCAGTCTTCAAGCTACAAAGAGGGAAGATAGCAGACAATGGAACTGGTGATTCATTACAAAAGAATACACTCCAGAGCAGCCTGCTGCCACATGGGCTCACTACACTCTTTAAAGGAACAGCAACCCCCTTTCCAACCTCCCTTATTCTTAACACCTTCCCTTCTCTAGGTCCTGATGGAAAACAGATTTTGAAGAAAATGCCAGCAAAGCACTGAGCTGTCCAAGAAAGGGAGGACTTTGTGATCCATAGACCTGGCAGTCTTACTCTATAGCAGAGCACAAAAATTTTCTTTCACATCCATACTCTTTCCTCTTTTCCTCTCTGCCACCAGTATACCTTAAAAAACAAATAGCATAACTGAGTCTGAGTCTAGCAACACATTATATATTTTTTTAACTAATCAGAGATGAAGTCATTTACAAATTTGATTCTCTAATTTTACACAAATTACGAGAATGGATTTTTCTTCTTTTTATTCCACATTGTTATTTTCACAAACCTACAAAGACATTACTTGGTTCACAAGCTCAGAAATAAGAGGCACCTCAGGGAAATATTTGTACAGCATATACATGAACAACAGATAAACCTGAAGTTACTTTTTTTTAAAAGTCACATGTCTGTCTGCTATAATAGAATTTTGTGATTCAAAAACAACAAAGCACTGATTTTACATTGTAAATAAATGACAGAGAAGTTTACTAATTAAAAGGAAAAACAAGATCTTATAAAACTAAAGTATATTTAATAACAGCACACACTGTACAAATACTGATATGGATCTATTATGTTGTGCAATGAAAATGTCATCCACTCAAAGTCTTTCTTATGCAAAGAACTTAGGTGGTAAAATAGTGAAAACATATCCACACATACCTTTCTTGGCCAAGACACTAAATCAACAATAAAGCATCTAACTCTGAAAACCCAACCCTAACCAGTATAGACATTTTATTTTTAGAAAGCTTTTGCGACAGGTCATTATCAAATACTGGGATTGGATGCCTGGCTTAAAAGAAAAGAAAAAAAAAGAAAAATTAAAAAGTTCACCTGTCTGGTAATTAACAACTATGTATGTTACATAAACATAGAAAAGTATCTACACCAAAACAAATTATGCCAGAATACAGAAAATTCATAAATTTTACATTCTGTACTTTCCAGTTACATAAATTCAGGATAGATAAAAACTAGTTACTTGTTTCTTCAGCATTTCGGCACATTCTGAGAAAAATTAAGATAAAATATCTATTAGAATTCCTAATCATCAAAAACCCCCTTTTTCCAGTTTTCATTTATCTCTTTTACGTCATTCCCTGATTTATAGTTTTCTTAACTACACCTGAGAGCACACTATTAAGTGTGCACAAACATATGCATTCTCACTTACACTTTATAGACTTACCAGCTACTCTTAGAACCTAAGAGGAAATGTTCCAAGAAACCATGGAAAACCTCTGATTATAAAAATTCCCGGTTTAGATAAATCTTTCACTGATTTAAAAGTATATATATAATGAAAAATCAAGAAACTGAAAAGCCTTCAGTAACATCTTAGAAAGAAGAGAGTTGTTACCTCTCAAACTGCCAGTCAATGAAAATTGAATGAGAGCTCCAAGGTTAAGCAAGTATCATCTCCCAAGCAACAAAGAAAATCCAGAAATAGGTTTTCTCTTTCATGGAAATTTTTTAAAAAAAGGAATATCTCAAAAAGAGCTTTAGGCTGATGGTGAGGGGATAAGAAGTGGAAAAGAAAATATTTCAAGGGTCTCTTCACTTTTAAAAAGAGGGAGGGGGTTTCTTGATGATCTCCAAATTCAAACCTGAGTTACTGTGGAAAGACATGTTCTTTGAAACTTCCCTTTCCTCTCAGTCACATTGGAAAAATCTCCCTAAAGGTTTCCCTCCTTCCAAACAGCACTGCGGGGTGTTATATAACCTTTAAGGGAACAGGATTCCAGCTCCTAAAATGATGCCACTATCCTGATAGCTAGCCCACTCTCTCGCCCTCCCGTGGTTACTTGGAGAGGAAAAAGAGAAGAGAATACAAAAAAAGAGCAACCTCCTTAAAAGGAAAGAAAGCACTGTCCAGTGATGAAATTTCCCTATAGAACACAAAAGCTTGGAGTGAAAGTGATCCTAAGCCTAACACTGAAGGACATGAATGTTCTTTAATACAAATGATTTCTCATTGATAAATCACAGCCTCATCATTCCCTTCCAACCTATACATAAAAAAAAAGAGTAAAGGAGCACAGAGAATGACAACAGGAAAAATAGCATGGCCAGGGGAAATCAGGAAAGCGCACTCACCTTTATGTTTGTCAGGAATGACTTGCTAAAATGCAGATTAGATATTGCCTGGCATAACCAAAGAGAGGCAGAGAGAAAGAGGAGCGTTCTTCCATGTCCTACTCCCTCTCCTTCAAATGCCTTTTAATGTCTGCCTGTTAGTCATTTATACATTCAGACTTGCTCTCCTGTCAGGGAGGGTTCTACCTTACTCTCCCACACCTGGATGCTCCTCTGGTTCCTACTGAAAACATCTACCAGTAACAAAGCCATCAAAATGAAACACTTAATAAACCATCGAGAACCAAGACAGCAAAACTGCAATCCCACAGCCAATCCTGAGAAACCACGGTGAATCAGGAATCATATTTCCCTATAACACAAATTCTTCTGCAGTTCTCAAAAGGAAGTCCTTTCCCCTCTTTTTGGCAGTCTACAAGAATCTCTTCCTACCTCTGCAGTCTTTCTCTCCCTCCCTCTTCTCAGAATCAAGACAAAGAGGTAGACAAATCCCCACAGGGTCTTTCCTGAGCTACAGCTGCACAGTACAGGAAATAGGAATCTGCTATGGAACTGCAGGAGGGGGGGAGAAAAAAGGATAGGGAGAAATACACATACACACAAACACACACACACGGACTTACAACAGACACTAACACTTTTCAGCTGATAATAAATCTGGCCTTTTCTAAGAAGAAAATAATAATTAAAACTCTGCTTACTCTACCCTGTATCCAAACCTTTATTTAGATTCCAAGATGAGAAAATAAATACACTGAGGGAGCACAAATCTTACCTGAGTTACCATTTTCTTTTTCTCCATAAACCAAATAAAATAGATGATAAACCCTTCAAAGCAGTCCGTGCTGCAGTATACCTCCACAGCTTTCTTTTCCACCCCCCCACCCCCCCAATCGAATTATTTAAGGGTGGGTAATTTATCTCCCTTTATCTCGTTTTCCTTCCTTTTTCTTTCTAGTGTTTCTTCCTTTCTTTCCTCTTCCTCTCTGGCAGTCTCTCCCCCTCCTTCTTTCTCCAGCTCCCTCCCATATCTCAGGCAGATGGCTGAAGGAAGCCCCACCCCTGAATGCCTAAGGTAATTAATCAGAGTAGAGCCCCACCTCTTCCTCCTCCCCCCATCTGACATCTACCAACTCCAGAAACAGGCCTGCAGGAGAAAGGCAGTTTGGTGTGCTCTGTGCGCAGGCGTCTGCGTGTGCGTGTGTGCGTGTGTGTGTGCATGTGTGCGCGCGCTCGTGTGCGTGGGGGTGGGAGGGAAGGAGGGGGAGAGGAGGGAGGGGCAGGCGCCATGTGCAGGCATATTTTAAGAAGTGAATATCTGCGGTGGTGGCATTATTATATAGCACTAGAAGCATTCATAGCAGCGTACCACAGTTATACCAATTTAAAAGATTCCAGTATAAATATGGTAATAAATAAGAAATGAAACAAAAATTATTTTTTAAAAAACACATTTTCACGGATACAGTTTATATTTAGTGAATTTTTAAAAAGACGTGAAGAAGAGAAAAGCTGCTGAATGAACATTAACTAAAAGGTTTGTTCAAGGAGTGGGAATATGCAAGAACTTGCTTGTCCTGGGAAGACCAAAGCAGTCTAAAGACCGCAAAGGATTAAAAGAGAGAAAGGAAATAGTGCTGTTTTTTTCTACTGCAAAAAACCTGGGGATTCTGGAAAAGGTGTATACAAAAATAACCACTTGGGAAACAAGCTTCCAGATTCATTAGAAATTCCAGTGAACTAAGAAGGTTTAGGAGAATGTTTATTGAACATAAGAGTTTCTTAAAGTCTTCTTATTAAAAAGGCATAATGAAAGAAAAAAGGGATTGAAGATGTGGTTCAATCAAGAAGTATTTGTCTAACTCTTAATTCTGACCTACAATACTGATCTTAGAAAATACTTTAACTTCTGAATATAAATGTCATAATCTTCCTACTTTATATGATTAAAAATCAAATAAGATAATCTATATAAACGGTTGATGAGATTTTGCTGTTTATAATGTCAGAGATTTTTTCTAATCTTTTTTTATATTCTAGTAAATAGGACCCTATTCTAAAGAATTTCATTATATATTTTAGTTATCTTTATTATGATATAATTTCCAGTGGATTAAACAATTCCAAAAAGAACACAGGAACTACAAAACAAGGTACAATCATAAGCACAATCATAGCTATTTACCGAGCACCTACAAGGTGTCTAGGCTTTTTACAGATATCTGCATACATTTAGTATAATTTTTAATTTATAAAGAATGGGATCTTTAAACATTAGAAAAAATATGAGAAAAAATAGGACTGTTCTTATTTAATGTTTTTAGAAATGATCTGGAAGACAGAATATATAGTGCTTGGTGAATTTACAACTGAAAAGCCAATCAAGAGGAAGAAGACTGCAGCAAAAATTTTAAAGACAAAGTGAGCAAGCAGAAAGGTGGTTGGTGTGTTTCACTACAAGCAAGGGCAACCCTGTGTATTTATGGGAAAAAAATCTCAATCATATTTATGGATTATTGATATTTTCAGTTATAACATATGAAATATAAACCTGAGAGTCACCATATACCATTACTACTATGAGGGGAAAAAAACCCATATTTAGGCATCAAGAAGGATATTAGACTCCCCCACTTCCCACCACACACACGCTAGCCTTATAAAACTGCAACTACCTTGAAGCAGCCTCCACACATCATGGAAAGAGACAAAGCCCTAAGAAAGTTTTCTGTTTTGTTTTGTTTTTCTTTAACTCTGGCAGTGGATGAGGATGATGGTGGTGCGGTGATGTGAGTGGGGTCGAAGATGGAGTGTGAGGGTGAGCAGGGATGGGGAGGGGGGCTTTTGGACTATCCATGGAAATGGAGGAGGGCTGGAGAAAGGAACAGGTGAACTCTGGGGAGGTCTGGGGTTGAAAATACAACTGTGGGGATGTTCTTTCGGCAAATATGGCAGGGGAGAGTCACTGGTGCAGGGTGTCAGTGGTGGGGGGATTTGTGGAAAAGGGTGCATCTGGGGCAGGCCTCTATGGAATAGGAATGTGTTCACCTTGTAATACAGTGTTTGGGTGGAGACCCAAACAATAAACAAGAAAATGTTAAATTCCCATCCTGGGGAGCCTTGCTACATTCTCAAATAGACGGGCAAGAATCTCTCGAGTACATAGCTAGTGACTAATAAAAGAAAACAGACCAGTGTGTCAAGCCCTCAGTATTAATGCATGTAACTATGAACCTTATTCTTGTAAAACTGAAACTTAGTGGTTACCATAGATTCTGAGGGGAGGGGGAAAGAACAATAGGTGGAATATGGGGCATTTTTAGGGTATTGCATTTGTTCTGCATGATTTTGCAATGAGGATACAGGCCAGTATACATTTTGTCAAAACCTATGATATTGTACAGTGCAAAGTATAAACCATAATGTAAACTACTGACTATGGTTAGTACCAATGCTTCAGTACTCATCAATTGCAACAAATGTACCACATTCATGTAAGATGGTATCCGTAGGGGAAAATGTGAGAGAGGGAAGGGGTGAGGTATATGCGAATCCCCTATATTTTCTATGTAACTTTTCTGTAACCTAAAACTTCTTTCAAAAATAAAGTTAAAAAAACAAACACAGAAAACGACAAATGGGGGAACATACAGAATAAATTGTAAACAGACATAAAAAGATAAACAAATCTTAATGGTGATAAAAGGCATGATCAAGAAAAGTCTTTTGGCTTTGTTTTTGGAAAGGTTTTGGGTTACGGAAAAGTGACAGCTATGGCAGGGGAGGATCACTGGTGCGGGGAATTAGGGGTGTGGGGATCTGTGGGAAGGGTGAACTTGGGGCATGCCTCTATGATATATGAATGTGTTCACATGGTCACAGGCTATATTATCTCAGTGGGTGGAGACCCACACAATAACCAACAAAATATTAAATTCCCATCCTGCGGAATCCTGCTATATTCTCTAACAGAGTAGCAAGAATCTCTAGAGTACATAGGCAGCTCCTAATAAAAGAAGACAGACCAATACACCAAGTCCTTGATATTAATACTTATAATTATGAACCTTGTTCTTGTAAAATTGAAACTTAGCCTAATAATATCTATTGCCTAAGAGTTACCTCTTAAAAACCTCCTTATTACTCAAATGTGGCTTCTCTCTAAACCAAACTCTCTACCTTCCCCTCGTGTGGGTCATGACTTCTGGGGATAAGCCTCCCTGGCACCAAGGGATTATTACCAAGCACCAAATGGCAATGAATTTCGAAAAAGACTTTGACCAAAAAAAAAAAGAGTTTTTATGGCTAAAAGATTTCAGAGTGAGTTGGGAGGTCATTCCAGGGTTTACACTATGCATGTCTCAGGTGGATCTCATTGACTCCCACAGTAAACAAAGCCTCAAATAGGAGTGTCCCCAAGGCCTCTAGAGGCAGCTGGACACTATAGGCAAGGCACACAACCCCATGAATTCAGCACCCCATCGATGAGCCTTACCTTAGAATATATGTATCCTCTTTTATTTGAACCTATAAATAGCACTAGACCCATTAAATATATATCACAGAGACTTAAATCTTCAGTCTGTTCATATGCCAGTACAGCCCTGAATCTCAGCAGAGTTGCAGCCAACATTTACTTTCCAGTTCACTGGACTTGCCCAAGACAACTAACAAAATGATGATGATGGACAACATCCATCCCAGAAAACAGAGATATCTACAGCTGAAAGCAAGACAGTTCCATCTATCCCATAAGATCTAATCCCTGTCTCAACTGGAAGCAGAGGGGGTATCACAATTCCAAAGTTATCAAGATTGACGAATGAACGAACATAAGAGGGGATGCAACTATGGACCAAAGTAGACTTATTATTGTTGTAGTAACAGAAGAACTTGTAACAATGATAAAAAGATAGTGGTTACCAGAAGTTACCAGAGGTTCTGAGGGGATGGGGAGAGAAGAATAGGTAGAACATGGAACATTTTGGGGGCACTGGAATTGTTCTGCATGATATTGCAATGACGGATACAGGTCAGGATACATTTTGTCAAAATCTATAAAATTGTACAGAGCAAAGTATAAACCATAATGTAAACTACAGACCATGGTTAGTGGCAATGCTTCAATATTTGTTCATCAGTTGTAACAAACGCACATTAATGTAAGATGTTATTAGAAAGTGGATGTGGCTCAAGTGACTGGGCTCCCACCTAACACATGGGAGGACCATGATTAAGTTCCTAGTGCCTCCTAAGAAGACAGTGAGCTGGTGCAACAGGCAGGCGCAGAAAGCTGACACAACAAGATGACGCAACAAGAGACAGAAGAGGAAAAACAACAAGAGACACAACAAAGTAGGGAACCGGGTTGGCTTAAGCGATAAGGTGCATCCCTCCCATGTCTGAGGTCCTGGATTCAGTTACCAGTGCCTACTAAAGAAACAAGGAAGACAAACAGACATAGCAAGTGCAAACAAAGAGGGGGTGGGAAATAAATAAATAAATAACATAAATCTTACCAAAAAATAAAAAAAGATATTATTAATAGGGAAAAATGTGAGGGGTGGAGGGAGTGGGGTATATGTGAGCACCCTATATTTCCAATGTAACTTTTCTGTAGTCTAAAACTTCTTTGAAAATAAAGTTTGAAAAAAAGTTAAAGAAAAGGGAGGGGGGCAGAGGGAGGAAAATGAAGGATCCTCACAAGTGAATAGTCTAGGCTTAGGACAAAGGTTTCCTGAGGCCTGGTATTCACAGTGCTTGTGTACGTTTTGGACCAGTATTTTATACTGCAAGTAATAGGCTTATAAAAATTCATTACCACAAGAAAGAGTTGGTACAAGCTAAAAATTAAAATTAAAATGATTTTTAAAAACTCACTAAATGACAGGATCACTTTGAACATTGGAGAAACAAAGGATTTTTGAAGTCTGTTTCTGCCTTCAAAGGCTGGCATTATAGAGGACAATTTGCTCCCTGATACCCAAGAGGCAGTACTGAACAGGGTCTGACCCAACAGAACAACAGATGCCCCCTGGTGGCTGAATGTGCCCAGTAATGTACTAGAGAGAAGCCCGTTTCTGGGTATTTTCAGGGTGGGGTGGGGTGGGGGAGTAGGGGAGAAGGAAAGGAAAATAATCAATAAGAATGTCAGCCAAGGGGAGAGGCCATGTCTACCATCATAGTTTAATCCCTAGCTTCCAGCACTGGTACATGGCAAGAATTCAAAAAATATTTGCTCAATAAACAGATGAAGGAAAAGGGGAGCTCTCCTAGCTGTCTAAATTCCTTGATTGTTTCCTCAATGGTTCCATGCAATCCCTAGATTGCCAGCTTCCTTTCTCCCATGCCACTCAACCGAAATTTATCTTATTGAAGTTACCAAAGATCCCATAGGATCGTCAAATTCGATGAACAATTTTACATCTTCTTTGACTTAATTGTGGCAACTTGCATTCCTTCCCTTAGAAAACTGTAACTCTTAGCTTCAAATGATACACCTTTCCTGATTTTCTTCTTTCCCTGCCCACTCCCTTTCCCATCTTACTGTTCTTCTTCTGCCCACTTTCTAAATGTTGGTATTGCTTGTGGTGCCATCCTCAGACCTCTTTTTACTCCATACCAGAGATTCTGAACCCAAGGTACATTGTTCCTCACATAGGCACCCCAGCAAAATCTGTTTTCTTATGTACCTTTCTGTGTGGAAAGGATCTACAACATTCATCAGATTCTCAAAGGAGTCCACAACCTCAAAGAAATTTAAACAATGGTACACACATTTTCTCTACGTAATCTAACCCATTCCCATTACTTCAAATATCTCCCATATACCCTGATGATCCCCAAATTTCTATCTCCAGCCCAGATCTCTCCCTGGAATTCCAGATCCAAATATCCAAATGACAAATAATGGTCAACTCCCTTTATATGTTCCACAAATTTTGCTAATTTAAAAAGTCAAAAACTAAATTAAATTTCTCAAAATCTATGAGTGAATTCATTTAATAAATATCAAGTGCCTACCACGAGCTAGGCACTGTTTTGGGCATGGAGGGGGGGAGAGTAATGGATAAAAGAGACAAAAATCTCTACGTAAGTGAAGCTTAGATTCTAGTACTCATTCCACCATGTTTGTTTTCTTGGTGAGTGGTTAAATTCCATGGCAGGTAAAATAGCTACCAATTCTTGAGAACTTATTCTGTGATAGCTTCTTACAAGGCAATTAAATATATTAGCTCATTTCATCCCCAATGATGAGCTACTTTAATGTCCTTTTTAGTGATAAAGTATCTACGGCTAGGTGAAACTAAGTATTTTGCTCAGTCACTCAAGCCAGTAAACTGCAGAGCCCAGACTCAAACCCAAATCTGACAGAAAGCAGGGGCCCTTCCAAAAGAAGGACTCCTCACTGAACACTAGGCCAAATCAGAAGTCTTTTGATTTCTCTCATATCTGCACCTCCCTTCCCATTCTTATCACAACAAATTCCGTTTTCTTATTTCCTTGAATATGGTCTTCTATTTCGGTAATTCATGTCTTATGTCTCACTTCAGGCATCCCCTGCTCCAGAAAGCCCTTCCTGAACCTACCAGCTCCCAAATGTGGGATGGGTATCCCTTATCCCTGTGCATTTTTTCCTTAGCACTTAATCCAAGGTTCTTAATAGTTGGTGTTTCTCCATAACTGTGACTAGAAAGTGAGAATGTGAGGGAAGGAATTATGTGTTTCAGGTCATATCCCCAGTTCCCAAACCAGTCCCTGAAGATACAGTAAATACTCAATAAATGTTTATTGAAATCAAACAATAATAATCTTGATTGCTATTCTCTAGCCATGCATTTACCCACACATGGTTTGTAAGAATGAGGAGGAATATTTATGTGGTTATCAAAATATTACAAAAGTACTCTTTATAGACCCATGGGAGTTATGGTCATGGCCGATGGGGTTAACTACCAGGGCAGATGGCCCCTCTTTGGAAATGGTGTTTATGTGTGATGAATCTGGACTCAGATGGGATCTCCCTTCATAAGACTTTCATGCTAATGTGCTGGAGGTGCAGTTAATGTTGGGGTTTAAGATATATTTAGGGGATTTGAATCTCTGGACTGACAATGTGATAGCCAGATCCTGAGCCTCAACAGACTCCAGCACCTACAATCTGATTTATTGGACTTACCACACTCAGCTAAGATGGAGGTGAAGAAGGACAACCACCACACCATGGAGCCTAGAGTGATTACAACTGAAAATGGGAGGATTGCATCCAGCATCCAGGTGGAATCTGAGCCTCCTCTTGACATAAAGGTGCAATGGACACAACCAATCCAGTGTCCACATAGAAGAGGTGGCATTGGATTGGGAAAAGTGGACATAATGGACAAAGGGTATGGGGAAAGGCAGGAAGAGATGAGAGGTGGAGGCGTCTTCGGGACATGGAGCTGCCCTGGATGGTGCTTCAGAGGCAATCACCGGACATTGTAAATCCTCACAGGGCCTACTTGATGGAATAGAGGAGAGTATGGGCCATGATGTGAACCAATGTATATGAGGTGCAGAGGTGCCCAAAGATGTACTTACGAAATCCAATGGATGTGTCATGATGATGGGAACGAGTGTTGTTGGGGGGGGGGGGGAGAGGGGGGGGGTGGGGTTGAATGGGACCTCACATATATATTTTTAATGTAATATTATTACAAAGTCAATAAAAAATAAAAAAATTAAAAAAAAAAAAAAAAAAAAAAGTACTCTTTATTTTCCAAGAGTTATTTAGAAATAAATACCTTCAAATTTCCAAATTTGCTAATTTACTTCAGTATCTTTAAAATTTTAAAAATTTGGGAAGCAGACTTGGCCCAGTGGTTAGGGCATCTGTCTACCACATGGGAGGTGTGCAGTTCAAACCCCGGGCTTCCGTGACCTCTGTGGAGCTGGTTCATGTGCAGTGCTGATGCGCACAAGGAGTGCCCTGTCACACAGGGGTGTCCCCGCGTAGGGGAGCCCCACACGCAAGGAGTGTGCCCCATAAGGAGAGCTGCCTAAAGTGAAAGAAAGTTCAGCCTGCCTAAGAATGGCTTCGCCCACACAGAGAGCTGACACAACAAGATGATGCAACAGAAAGAAACACAGAGTCCCGTGCTGCTGACAACAACAGAGGCGGACAAAGAAGACGACGCAGAAAACAGACACAGAGAACAGACAACCAGGGCGGGGGGGTAGGGGAGAACGGGAGAGAAATAAATAAATCTTTAAAAAAGAAATTTTTTTAAAAAAATTTGAAGCTGAAAGGAAGATGTGCAAAAAAAAAAGAGAAAGGCTTCATTTTGAACTTTATTAGAATAGTTCAGATTCTAGACCAAATACCCAATGATTTAAAAAGAAAAGAAAAAGAAAACCTCACAACTTTAGATCTTCACATAGATATGACTCAATTTCCCCACCTTTCACCCACATACCAGCAACGCTATAAAAACAAATCCAGGAGTCTCTGACTAAATGGCATGGCCTGCTTATATTTCCCAAGCTGCCTCTGATACCCAAGTGAAAATCAACATTAAAGGAATAGCATTACCTGCAATAATAACTTGTTAGTATCAAAGCTCCTCATAAAATGCCTCTATATAGTAACCCTAAATATAAATAACATTAAGTATAAATATCTATTAAACCTAACAGATATTTAAAACTTACTAGAAACATCTCTAACATAATAAGAGTGACATCCTTTACGCCAAAATTACCTTTAATATAAATGAAGTCAAATTAGTTAACTCTATTATTTCCCGAGCTTCTTTTCTCTAGTTTAAGCAGAATTCAGAAATACAGAACCCATTCTAGGAAGAAGAAAAAAAAAAAAAGGTGAGGGTATGAAGTACTTTAGACTTTATGAGCTTGTAAAATACAAGTAAAAATACTCATATTTAATTTTTGTTCCCCCAAATCAAGCCTTTTAAATAAGAGCACAACTAATATATACTAAACACAGATGAAGCCATAGGAATTAGAAATTGCTTCATAAATTAATAACTGGCTTTTAGTAACTTACTCTTTTATTTTTAAAACATCCCAAATTCTAGATAACTAGGGTAATATATATCCAATTGAAATTATGGATAAATTCTCTGAATTCTGTAAGAGACTAAGGAAAAGGTTCTCAATCAAATATTAAAGTGGAAGGGATGTAAACAAATTTGACAGTAAACAGATAAATAAAATAATAAATGATTCACCTGTGAAAACTGAAGTGTGCTATTTCTCCAGTACTAAAATATGCCATGCCTCTATTATTAAATTACTGGGGACTCTGCTATCTTGTTCACCATTATAATCCTGTATTCAGCATAGTATCTGGCACACAGTAGGGACTCAAAACTCATTTGGTGAGGAATTAACTAATTCATCATGTTCATCATGACTTTTTCCCACAAAGAAACGGATAGCCATATGGCTGTCCTAAACCTCCTATCAGGACACTTAGTTACATCCCCAGTAAATTTAACACTTTGCTTCCTCTTCCTCCAACTGCCCCGTTTGCCATCGAAATGATAATCAGTGCCAATATGTTCAGTGAATGACAGGCTACATAAAATTGCCTAAAGAAAAACTGGGATAACAGACAATACCCCTAAGTTGGAACAGTCACATTTTAACCTTTCAGTCAGAAGTGGCCAATGTTTAATCCAAAAGAGTGTCTATAAGGATAATTTCAGGAACAATTTCTCAAACAGATTTTTCTGGGCAGGGAGATTATATTCATTGTTCCTTAAATCATATCTGGCAAGCCCCTATCTACTACTACTCTGCCTGTATTTTAAACTGATCTAGCCCAGATATGGTTTGAACATTATTAAGACAGGCATGGTTTTAATATCAAAAAGAACACTGAAAGGTCAAGTACCTATCTTAACAGAACTAATAAATAAAACTGTAAAACAGTTTTGGATTCCTCAATTTAAAATTGTTTATCAATCCCATTAATTTTCCTAAAGTGGGAGAATAAAGAATATGTACCCTTAAGTTTTAACATTCTATACTTTTAAAACTATCTTAATTTCAGACAGAATAAATGTTTAAATGGAGCAATGCAAAAAAAAAAAAAAAAAGTACAGTTACAAATACTGACTGCTACATTTACCAGTACTAAATCTTAATGACCAGATATATTTTGGGTGGCAAATTCATCTTACGTAGAATGAACAAAATTTCACTGCAAATGACTCTATCAAACCATGTCATAATCCCTGAACAGGGACTTTTTGATCCACTTACAAATTGGGGGGGGGGGGGGGGGCAATTTTGTGCCTAAAAAAACTTCACTTACATATTATAATTCATTTTTATATAACTCCAATATTTCAGTCTTCTTTAGAAACACTTTGCTTTTATAACTGTTATTACAAGACCTCTTTCTTTGCTAGTTGGGTCTCAAAAACTTACAGTTCAAAGATATTTCTCTTCAAAAAGTATATCAATATTTACCTGTAAGAAGCTTTACTTATAATCTAGTCTCAAGACACTTTCAATTTTAAGCTGTTACATAGGCCAACCTATTGTTCTTTGCCAGGAGAGAAGTAATTCACAGATAAATGAAATCTACAGATAGAGGAAAATCTCATTATTTTAAGTAAAACATACTCAATTTGAATAATCCAAAATAATGGTATCAGTTATGCAGATAACATAAAATGTACGATATTAGAAACCAATGTATTAGAATACAGATAATTAAAGAGAAACATAACCACATCCCTTCCCATATGATTCCAATACTAGTAGCATGAAAATGAGTTTCCTCTGGAGAACCTCCCCAGCAGGCCCAACTGAAAATAACTTGGTTTAGCCTTTAGGCCCCAAATTCCTAGGTAGTTCTTCATTTCCTGTCTAACTTCCAACTTATGCTAATTAATAAAGAAATGACTGTTTGAAAGAAACAAACTGAGAAACCAATGGAAACCTGTAATCCAAAATCAATTTTATTATTTTCCTATTCTAGGTTTTCAGCACAATCAATTAATATTTTAAAAATCATGACATATGAGAGATCATCTGGTCCAATCCTATCATTTTATACATGATGAAACTGAAGTCAAGAAAAATGAAGCTAACTGGGCATGACCACAAAGGTGATTAACAATATAAATATAGCTAGAATGAGAATCAGATTCTTAACTTCAACTTCACTCACTATACTATTAATTTAAATACAACTAAATAAATATTAATAAACTTGATAATGGCCTAACATTTTCTGATTTCAAGATTCACATTAATAACTAAAATATACTAATCCCATCAAAAATTAGTTTAACATATTATGTTACATATGGAAACAGTGGGCACTATTGTATATGACCTTTCAAAAAAATACAGAAACATTTGGAAACTGTCATCTGTGCCTTTCAGCTACCCAAAACAATGCCTAAAATTTACTCCAGTATGGTAGTTTTGTTACGTTACATTTATATTGCCCAGCCTCACTGTTTTATACAACTAAATCTCTCACATTCTCTCTTCCTCTCCCTCATTCCCTCCCCACCCACCCGGCTTGCTTGCACTCTCTCGCTCACGCGCTTGCTCTCATACACACTCGCAAATCTCTCTGAAGTTTCAGAACTTCTAGAGCTGAAAGCCAACCACCCCTGCCAGGCCCTCAGCACCATCAAATTCAAACCTCTTGCTACAGCAAATTAGCAAAAAACGTTGGGAAATCTAGGCCCCAAATGGTACCAGATGAAGAAAGCAAGCATTTCATCCCATCAAAAAAATTTTCACATCAATCTAATAGTATCTAGAAAACAAAACTGCAATCCTTAGCTTACCTGAACAACGGGATATTGATAATCCATACAATATACACCATACATAGCAGACAGGTAAAAAAAAAAAAAAAAAAGCTTCAGATAAGGACAGTACAAAAAGTGTCAAGGTTTAGCCTCGCTAATCTGGCTGTCCTGTCCACAGGAACTAGGTAGCAACGAAAAATCTGTGGCTCAGACTTTCAGTCTATGTAGAAAGGTATGTTGGCTCAGCTGATGAAGTTGGGACTTGGTTCAGACCAGGCTTCCACCCAATAGGAAACAGCACTACAGAGAAGAGATGTTCAGGGAAAAATAAAAAGGTCCAACTGAGATTACTTATGGGCTGAAAATGACACTGCTGTTACTGTTGGTTTTAAACTGACAGCTCCACCAGAAACTCAAGCGGCAGAGAATGACAGCCAAGAAGGGAAAGCAGGCTCTTTAAAGTAGCACACAAAAATGGTCAGAAGCATGCAGTATCCAGGAACCAAAATGATATATATGTTCCAGGCTTTAAGTGCGTCAGAGGGAACACTCCCAATCCAGGACAAGGAAAGGCAGATGGGCCTGGATTATTTCTCTATTCCTCCTTGGGACCAAGTATGAGCGCGCATATGTGCGCACACAACACACACTTATCCTTCTCACTGTCTCCGGCAGAGACAGGTGTTAGGATTAACAGTATAAAACCTTTCTGCCATGGAAAGGAATGGGGAAAAAGAGAAGCCACACTGATACATGCAGTAAAGGATCTCTTTCATGACACTGTATGTGTTTGTATCATTTAACACTCTCTCACTGTGCTCTAACAGAGGCTAGGACAGCTGGCAGGATCAGCACTAGAAAAGAGGAAGGTGGCCCCAACTCTGAGGCAACATGAGTCCACTGGAGGCCTTCAGCTATGCAGGGTATACTCTCTCAGCTGTTCCAATCAAACTTGGAAGGATTAACTCCGGCTGCCTGCAAGAGGTGGGGGTGGAGAAGTCTTTTCAGAAAAGCCAGTTGCTCTTTCCCTTTTAGGAAGCTGCTATACCCACTCTACCATTATATACAAACACACACGTGGACACATATTTCTATAATAGATATTAAAAGCAGTAACAAACATGGATAGCTTTTACGGTAATCTGACAAAGTCCAGCAGGTTAAAGAGTTGGCTTTCAGAGCCAAAACGGCCTTTTTATAAGCAGAGCACTTTTACATAATTCTTAGAAACAGGACAAAGAGTGAACAGTAAATGAAAATACACACTTAGTAAGAGACATACCAGTTATAACAATTGCCCCTAAAAAAGTCCCTCTTTGGGGCAGGCATAAAAGAGTTCAAAATGATAAATTATTCTAAATTAGTTTCAGGGCATATGACCTCTTTAATCTTGGAGAGCCAGTAATATTCTAACATGCTTTAGTAAGATTAAACTATGAGGATTAGATGCAACTGTGAGGGCATTTGTAAGAGTTCACATATTACTGCTCCACCCTTCCCACGCCCCTGCCCCAAAGTGCAATTTTTCTCCTTTTATAGCCACTGCAGTTTATTTTAGGATTGTCCAGAAGAACTTTTTTTAAGAGTCAAATTGGCCTTAGTATGTTTAAGGACAGTTCTCTCAGTTAAACATTTACCTTTCATCAGTTCTAAGTTACTAGGAAGACCACTACAATATACTAGATTATCTTCAGATTGCTGGTACTGAAGCTAAGTATATTATACATGAGGGACAATACTAAATCAATTGAGTATAATTTTTAAATAATTTTATGAACACCTATTACACACAAGGTACTGTGCTTACAAAATGAACAGATGACCAAGACACAAACCTATTTGTTGTTAAGGACTGTATAGTTTTTGGAGAAACAGGTTTAAGTACATAGGTAAAACCTAAAGGCAAAACAGTGGTAAAACAGCATAAAACTAAACATTGTAAGCAACTTCCCATACACTGAATAGCATTTTTAAAAGCTGCTCTTAATGATCACTTCTATTGTTCTACCTTCCCACCACTAAAACAATGAGCTCTTACACTGTCATTTCTTAATAGAGATCGTCAGAACCTCAAGATTTTATAGCTGATTCCCCACACTGTAAAATGACTATAACAGTCATTCTTACTGTCCTCTATATGGCTATCATAATGAGAATTAAGAAATAACAAAAGGAATGTTTCTGTAATAAAACTTCACATTAAATTTCTTCTTCTCCAGTTAATCAAATAATTATCTAATCCTTTCCCTCAGTGAACATTGTGCCATTCCCCCTCTATTTCATCTATGGCAGAGCAGCAGTACCTGTTACACAGACTTGTGAACAAGGATCTTAAATTACTATTAAATCTTCTAAGATCTGTCCTTAGTATGAAGACTGGGAGATGATGATACTTAAACTTCCTAAGTTAAGACAGTCATTTCAATAGCTAGTGAATTTATTTTTTTAAGGAGGTACCAGAGAATGAACCTGAGACCTCATACATGGGAAGCAGGTGCTCAAACCACTGAGCTACAACCACTCCCAACAGCTAGTGAATTTATCATGGAAGATGAAATTCCCAGACAGGACTGTACAAATATCTAATATCGAGAACCTGTTTATTCCTGGAGATTTAAGTTTTTCTTGAGGATAGATCTATACAATACAAGGTGAAAAAATATGACTGAGGGGAGTTGATACGGCTCAAGTGGTTGAGTGAATGCTTCCCACACGGGAGGTCCAGGGTTCAGTTCCTGGTGCCTCCTAAAAAACAAAAAATTAACAAAAAGCAAACAAATGAAAAAAACAACTCAGGGGCACCAACGTGGCTCAGTGGTTGAGAGCTGGCTTCTCACATACAAGACCCTGGGTTCAAACCCCAGCCCTGGTACCTCAAAAAAAAAAAAAAAAAGTAAAATTTTTTATTTGTAAATTAAATTATCTGGTTCATATGTGTATGTATCTGTGTGCATATATTGCATACGTAAATTACATATATAATTGTAACTTTTATAAACTTAAAACACATATGATTTATAGATAGTATAACACAAAACCAACACCTTTACAAGGAGGGAATGAGAGGTGGTTCGTTTTCATTTATTACTTTAGAGATAAATTTCTACTTTGTCCAAATATGTTTAAATTACATTTACTGCTCTTCTAATTCTCTTTTAAAAAGTTTAAGGGAACCAAAATAAATTTCTTTCAGTACAGTACTTCAGAAAGTAGTAATATTCTTTCAGTCTCTAGTTGATATGATCACATTTGCTTTTTCTAACATGACTGCATATAACTATAAACTCTCATTTAAGACTGGAATATATATATGATAAGCAATCTTAGTCATATGCCTACTTAAGATTCTACTGAAACTGTACCCAGGCCTAGATTAAATAAAAAGCCCTTCAGAAAATTGTCAAAATAATTCAGTATTTGAACTATTAACTCCCTGTACTTCATTTACCTTTTTACCAACCTCTTTATAAAATATTTTAAATTGTTATAATTTAGAGACCAATGACTTAATCAAACTAAAATCCTAAGCAATTCTTATAAAAAAAAAGGCAAACCTTTTGCCTGGAAAACAATGCATACTACAAAAGATCAAATTACAAATGCCAGGGTGGAAGGACCACTCTCTTTCTTGACATGGTCTTTCTGCAGAAATAACGGAGGCTTAGTTAGCTATTATCAGAGATAACATGCCTAGAATCAGAAACTCAACATCATTATTTCAGTATTTTCCCCATTACCAAAGTAATTTTAAAAATAGAAAGTAAAAATCAAAATATTTCCAACTCAGAAATTACTTCTAAAGAATT
This sequence comes from Dasypus novemcinctus, assembly GCF_030445035.2. Taxonomy (NCBI): domain Eukaryota; kingdom Metazoa; phylum Chordata; class Mammalia; order Cingulata; family Dasypodidae; genus Dasypus; species Dasypus novemcinctus. The sequence continues at coordinate 95,833,081 of NC_080684.1, forward strand.
CCCTCCCTCAGAAAAGACTAGGTATTTCCTTTAAATTTCAAAGACTATTGTGTATTCAGACAAAAATTTCAGAAATAAGCTCAGAGGTATTTGCTAACAATGTCAATTTACATCATTTTTAAAAGCATACATTCTGAAATATTATGAATGTTTTTATAGTATTAAAGTTCTGTGTACTGATTAAAGTTCTGTGTGAACATGGATATTGAAAATGGCCTTTTATGTATATTTCTGTACATCTTATTAGCAGGGACATGCATACCAACTCATTTTTCAACATAAGTTTCAACACTCGCCACATCTACAACATATCTGTTTAATAGTCAGAATGTATGGAAATCAGAGAGAAATAGACCTAATGATATTTAAAAGTTAGATACCTGGAATTCATCTTGAGATTTATATAATTTAAGTTTTGCTAAGGATAAAAGGAGACAATCTACCTTATCAGTTCTGTACCAGGGGACATGGCTAATGACACATGGGATCTCAAGGCTTATCAAGTAGTAGATAAATTCAGTCTATCAAATTTACCAGAAAATATTTGAGATTCCTCTTTTTCTCTATATTCTCCCATTCCCATTTTTCTTTTTTTCTTTTCTTTCCCTTCTGCCTATGTCATAATCCAGCCAAAAGTGTTCAAGGATACTGATTAAAGTTGCAGAGACCTCTGCTCTTAGGTTTAAAGTTGTCATTAGTAGCAATATTTTTAGATGGTTTCAGGTCCTTGGCAATTCCATATGGACTTTAGAATCAGCTTGTCATTTCTATAAAAATCCTGTTGGAGTTTTGAATGGGATTTCACACTCAATCTATTGATCATCCTGGGGAGAGGTGACATCCTAAGAATACTGAGTTTTCTGACCCATGGACATAGTATCTCTCTCCACTTCATTTCACTATTGAAGTAAAGGATTTTAAAGATTATGACTATCTTTTCTCTAGGCATGTACTGAAATCAAATGCAATTACCTGAAGTTTGTGATGTCTCACTATCACCTTTCCAAAATCCACTAGATCCCATAATCCTCATATCCCTTATAAAACAGTGTGGCATCAACATAGACAAATAGATCAATGGAACAGAACAGTAAGTCCGGAAATATACCCACACGTATGTGGACATTTGATTTTCAACAAAGGTGCAAAGGCAACTCAAGGGAGAGAAAACAGTATTTTCAACAAATGGTACAGCAAAAGCTGGATATCCATATGGAAAAAATTGAACCTAGATCCAGACCTCACAACCATTTACAAAACTTAACTCAAAATGATCCACAGACCTAAAAAGGTAAAACATGAAACTACATAACTTGCAGGAGAAAACCTCTGTGACCCTGGGCTAGGCAAAGATTTCTAAAGTACAATACAAAAAGCACAATTCATAAAAGAAAAAATTAATAAACTGGGCTTCATTAAAATTTAAAACTTCTCTTCAAAAGACATTGGTAGAGTAAAAGGCAAGCCATAACTGAGAGAAAATACACGAAAAGTGTTTATAAAGGACTTTCAATTCAGAATGTATAAAGAATTCTCAAAACTCAATAAAATTTTTAAAAATTTTAATGTGAAAAAAATTTGAAAGAAGATGATAAAGTAAGCACATGAAAATATATCCAGCATCATTAATTATTATGGAAGTGAAAATTAAAATCAGAACGATTATACTACATACATATTAGAGTGGCTAAAATTAAGAAGACTGACAATGCCAAACATTACAAGGATATAAAGGAACTGAGAGTCATATATTGCTGGTGGGGATATAAAATGGTACAACCACTATGGAAATAGTTAGCAATTCCTTTAAAAGTTAACATACACCCACCTATCATCCAACCATTCCAGTTCTAAATATTCACCTAAGAGAAATAAAAACATATATTCATATAAAGACTTAACCACAAATAGTCACAGCAGCTCTATTTGTCAGAGTCTAAAACTGGAAATAATCCAAATGTCTACCAATAGATGAATGATGAAAAAATTGTGGTATAGCCACAATGGAATACTACTTAGCAATAAAAAGGAATGAACCATTGATATCTGCAATAACACAAATGAACCGCAATATAATTATGCTGGGTAAAAGGAGCCACACAAATACATTAACTGTACAATTCCATATTTTAATTTTAAAAAATACTAGAAACTGCAAACTAATCTAAGTGACAGAAAGCACAACAGTTGTTGCCAGGAGCTGTGCAGGCAGGGGTTGTTAGGAAGTATCACAAAGGGCATGTAGCAGTTTGGCATTATTTATGAATCTAAAAATAGATATTGGGTTATGTTTGCCAACTGGTCTGTCCTGGGCATATTAGATTGGACTGGATTCAGAGGTTTCACTTTTACTTGATTAAACAATGATTAAGGCTTTGATTGGGCTACTTAGTAGGATGTTGAGTCCCCACCTGCTTGGTGGGTGGGGGCTCACAGAGAAAATGACATGGCAGAAGAGAAAGTTGGAGTTTTGAGCTGGAGCCCTGGAAGTGAACACACAGGAGGAGAACATAGAGGAATAGAGATGGCTCCTTAGACACAGCAGTAGCCCCTGGGAGAGAGGCAGAGCTGTTTGCCCGATAGTCTATAGCTGGTCTTGTAGAGAGAACACAGTAGCTGAACCCAGAGATAAATGGATCCCTGGAAATAGAGGAATCCAACAAGCCTGAACTCTTGGCAACCATCTTGCCCCAACACATGGCAATAGACTTTGGTGAGGCATGTAACTTATGCATTATAGCCTGGTAACAGTAAGCTTCTACCCCAAACAAATACCCTTTATAAAAGCCAACAGATTTCTGGTATTTTACATCAGCACCCCTTTGGCCGACTAATACAGGGGATGAAGAAACTTTTGAAGATGATTAATATGTTTATTATGGTGGTGGTGGTGAAGGTTTCATGCATGTATACATCTGTCAAAACCCATCAATTATAATCTTTAAATATGGATAGTTTATTGTGTACCAATTATACCTCAACAGAGCTATTAGAAATTAAAATAAATTCCTGCCCCACGTACTACTACGAGTTTGTGGAAGTTTTTTTATTCTTTCTTGGCAGGGGATGGACTAGTAAAGGGAGATGGGGGAAAGATACCAGTCTGCCCAAAGTAAAAAACTACAGGAAAAGTCTTATGGAAAGGAAGATTATGGGTACAGTAGCAAACTATGTGTGAGATTTAAGGAGAAATTAAAAGGTAAGATATTTTGAAAATTAATCCTGTTTAGTCTAGTTTAGTTCCTGCTACATTTAGAAACTGCATATATCCTTTTAAACCTGTCATACATAAAATTTCTTTTTCTTCCCCTCAAGGAGGGGAGGAACTAAAGAGTCTATCTTATTCCTTAAAGCATCCCTAATACTAGCAGAATACCTGGATGGTGTGCATAAACAACCGAGCCATGTGGTTAAGATTCCAGGGCTCTGAAGTCAGACTAACTTGCATTCAAATCTTAGCTCCATCATTTCCTAACGTTAAACTTGGAAAAGTTACTTAACATCTCTGTGCTTTAGATTCCTCATGTGGAAAAAGAAGATAATAGTACCTGCCCTCATAAGGCTGTTGTGATTAAATGAGTCCATATATGAATAGGCCTAGCATATAGTGAATATTAAATTATAGTTGCTATTATTATCATTGTCGTAATCATCTTCAACATCATTCTCATCTCCCATAATTAAAGAAGGGCATTTAAAGGAGATTCAGAATTATCTGGCTTATAAACTCAGATCTGTATCTGGGAAATAAGTCATCTCAATAACAGAAAGCACATTTTAGAAAGAGAAAAGGTAGCAGGGAGGGTAAAAGGGGGGGAGGGGAAAGGAAACTCCTATACATACCTAGTGTAGGGCAACAGATTTCTATTGAATGACTTGCTCAAGAAAGACCATGCTTGACCAGGAAGAGCATATTAGTATTTAAAGGAACAGAGAAAATATAAGCAATTTTTAAACCCTAGCAAATCTCCTGAAGTGCAAAGCAGGTAAGTGTTCTCTCTTTTTATTTAATAGACCCAAAAAACATGAGAAACCATTTCCTTATGTTCAAAATAAAGAGCCAACCAAAAGACAAGACCATGGTGTCTCTGAACATGGAACTGCCTCTCTTCTTGAAACATGTTCACCATGCTGGTGCTTCACAGATGAAATGCCAGGCATCTAACAGCTTCACCTGACTCCCATCCCCACTGGGGATAGGAATAGGGCTCTGATACTAGCAATACAGCACTATAGGAATCCTTAGGTTGGCACCAGCCTCTTGGTCAATTCAGACCTGTAATCTTTTCTGACTTTGATTTAATGCAGCATTTACTGGTAATGTGGTTTGAAGGAGATAAATATCCAGTGCTAGCTGGCTATCACTTACTCTGCAGACGATGCAAGAACATTTTTTAATTAAAATTCCCTTTATGATAAAGGAGCTGCTTTACTGAATATTTCTGTGCAGCCCTGATATGGAGCTTCCCCAAAAATGGATTGGAAATCAAAACTGCCCGTCTTTACTTCTGGCACAGCATGCACATACACAATCACTCTATCACCTAAAATGAGTTCTATAACCTTAAGTTTCTCCTATTTATATGATTAGATCAGGTAACAACTTCATTCTACTTCTCATAGTCACAATGTCAGCACTACAGGATTTTCAATAATGAAGGCTCACCTCTTCTTTATATGAAAGAGTTCCCTTAATTTACTTTTAAATAACAAATATGCAAAGCAAACATTTATAAACATACATGCATAGAAAGACTCTGTATCCATTTCATCTGGAAAAATCAAAGGATAATATAAAATATCAATAGACCTAAAAGCTAATTTTATTTTAATTTATAATAAAATGGCATGCAATATATCCAGGAATCCTTGAAAAATTTAGTCATATGGTGAAATAAACTTAGAGGGCTTAATATGGCATCTACCAGGGCTTCCCCCACAACATGAAACGATCATGTTCTAGTCATTTAAGGAAGTTACATTAAGTACTCAAAAGTGGAGAATGTTGGGAAACTACAACAATAACAACAACTACTCAACAACTAGAACAGGGCCTCTTAACCTTTTTTGTTCCACAGACCCCTTTGTCAGTCAGGTGAAAACCACGACTCCTTTACTAAATCCACACTATCCTGTGTATTATTTAATAAATATCACTTCTGCACCAACATGTCCACACAAGAATAATGTTTTTTTGAATGTCAATTCAAGCTCATGGACCCCTTGTTAAGAACCCCTGAACTAGGGAAACGGACTTTGGCCCAGTGGTTAGGGCGTCCGTCTATCACATGGGAGGTCTGCGGTTCAAACCTCGGGCCTCCTTGACCCGTGTGGAGCTGGCCCATGCGCAGTGCTGATGCGCGCAAGGAGTGCCCTGCCACACAGGGGTGTCCCCCGCGTAGGGGAGCCCCACGCGCAAGGAGTGCACCCATAAGGAGAGCCGCCCAGCGCGAAGGAGGGAGCAGCCTGCCGAGGAATGGCGCCACCCACACTTCCCGTGCCGCTGACGACAACAGAAGCGGACAAAGAAACAAGACGCAGCAAAAAGACACAGAAAAAAGACAACCGGGGGAGGGGAGGGGAGGGGAATTAAATAAATAAAAATAAATCTTAAAAAAAAAAAAAAAGAACCCCTGAACTAGAGGGAAAATAGTAGTTACATGGGCCTCAAGAGAGAGGAAAGTACATATGAAACAGCTCAATGTTTCCTGAATCAATCAGTAAAACTTCTGATCCAATTATAAAACTTCCCCAGCCCTACAAGGTTAGCTGGGATCTATTGTTTTGATTGCTGGGAGAAGAGAACCATTGATGATTATCCTTATTAAAAAATAATAATAAGGAGAAGGGGAAAAGAGAAAAAAAGGAACAGAGCACAAGGTCCAAATTAGTTATATTCTGTAATGTGGAAGCAAATGGGTATACCAAATGTGTGTATTTTCTCTTCTCCATAAGTTTCCTAAGGCACATAGCACAATTTCAAAAGTTAACAACTGATTTTCTGTACCATTATAGGACAGTGATATCTCAATTACAATTACTTCAACTAATATTTTTTGACTAAGAGCCTCTAAACTGAAATAACAGTTCACCTTCAGAAGAATGCCATATGTCTTCTCAGGAAATCCATGACTAAGAATGGATTCCTTTTCAGAAGGCCTTGTAAGAATGAAGACCTGAGACCACATTTGCAGTACCAAAACTACTTGGGAGAAAGATGTGTGGCTCTATAGTTCTTGGTGAAAAAACTGACCTTTTCTTTCAATGAGAGTCAGTTAGATATATCTTTAGAAACACAAGATATGAATATATGTAATACATATATCCTAGCCCTTGGGAAAAGAGTCTGGCATAATTAACAAGATTAAAGAGGGATTTAGGGCAAATAAGATGAAAGTAACAGGCTTGTCTGATCCTTAAAGGATTAAACTCAAAATCCTAATTTGAGTCCATTGATTCTAAGATCAACACCATATACAAAATTTAAATCAACTGCTGCTTTTGTTTACAAATTAGAAACGTTCACAGCTGGCAAATTCAGGCCACCTCTGCAGTTAAACAGCAGAGTTCAGGGCTAAAAATAAGGCCCTTAACTCTGGATTGGCTTGTTGACTGCTTTAACGGCACAGATCCAGAATCACCTATTTACAAAGTCTAAAAAGCTCAGAAAACCAAAAGTTTCATTCTTTCTTTCCTTTTTATTTATTTGAGGGGGTAGGGGGTAAATGCAGGGACTCATTTAGTGACAAAATATGGCCTAAACTGATGTGGATACAAGGATATTACAGTATGACTATTCAAAAACATTTAGCTACAAATATATAATGAACATGATTACAAGGTATTTCCCGCCCCCCCCTTTCCCAAACTACGGGTGTGAGGTAATATAGAACATATCCACTGCATTTTTCCAAATTATGACACATACCCTGTCCCAAGGATTTCAGACAAAGGACTGTGGACCTGTATTAACTTTCCCTATTTGTAGTTCTTTAGCTTAAAGAAGGTAGCCATGATATGAATAACAGCAGTTCAAAAGGACAAATGAAAACTGCGGACACAATAAGCAACAACATGTTAAAGAAGGGCTTTATGGACAGCCACTGGAAATAAATTAGGTGAGGCAGAAATCCAGCTGGAACCATTTATACTGCAGTTAGATAAATACATTTAATAATGGTCAGAAGAGCAATATATATTAAGGAAAATTTCCCAAAAGTCTTTAAAGACTCTACTACTTCCAATCAATCAAAAAAAATTACTTTTGGTGGGAGGTTAGGGGGTACCAGACAAGATACCATGAAGGTTCTAATTCAAATGGCATAACTAGATAAATATCTATTTCCTAAAATCCTTCATAGCCCTGTAAGTCTCAGAATTTTAATTTCTAATAAAAATATTTAACTAAGAAAAGATATTTGGAAGATAGTACATATACTATTTATTGCTCTTGGGACATTTATATTTATACATTAATTTACACACACATTTCCCCTTGATAAACAAACAATTTTTAACACGAAGAAAAATTACTGCCTGCTGCTTCCAGGAATATGGAACACATGTACTTTTCCCTATTTCTCCCACTAAGTACAATTTAAAACCCTAAACAAACTTAAGACTTTTAAAGATTGAGAGAAGAAGCTAGAATCTCAGGATCCAAAGAATACAATGGTGGCAAGTTCCCTGGATTTTCTTTTAGCCTCATATAGCCCAGACTTGGAACTGAACTAAAGATTCTGAAACCCAGAAATGCCTATGGGCACAGACAAAAAGTTCCAACAAGTTTGCTACCCACAGCCAAAGGGCAAGTAAGGGGGCAGCCTAACAAGTCAAAACACTTTTAGAACACTCTAATCCAGCCAAACACAACAGAAAAACTGTGGCCTTACCCCAACACACGCCAGCAAAGACTGGATAGGGAACCTAAATATTCACTCTTGCCAGGATGTAACAGCTGCCCCAACACCCAAGCCCAGATCATGGTAGAGAAGGCAGAGTAGGGAGCCTATACATTCATCCCTCTCCCTCCCCCGCTTCCTTACCACCCATGGTATTAGTAGAGACAAAGGGAGTAGGGACTTCCATCCCCACCCAGCATAATGGAGAGCAGGATTTCACCACAGTCCAGAAGAAATGAGGCTACCCCTACCCCTGTAATTATCAGTGAAGATGACACAGGGACCATGTTACCCTACCCCTCCCTTCCAAGGAGGTATCAGTGGAGACCTAGAGGGGAGCCGGAAATCCCACCAGCATTCAACAGTAATGAGGAGGCTGACTGTCAATAGAGGCTGAAAGGGAATTCTGAAGTTCTAACCCCAAATGGCAGTTATGAGGCAGCCAGCACCTCCTTCCTTCCCTTGGGAAAAAAATTATCAGAGAAACCCAGCTAAAACAGAAGATTTAAATAAGATCCAGAGTCTTATAAGACAATCCTCAAAATGCCCAGGTTGTGATCAAAAATCACTCATCATATGAAGAACCAGGAAAATCTCAAACTAAACGAAGAAAGGACAATAAATGCTAACTCTGAGACAAAAGAGATACTGTAATTTACCTGACAAATATTTGAACAAAGCCATTGTAAAAATATTTCTAGTAATTATGAACATGCTTAAACAAATGAAAAAGATAAAAAGTCTCAGCAAAGCAACAGAATATATGAAAGAGAATCAAATGGAAATTTTAGAACTGAAAAATACTACAACCAAAATAAAGAATTCAATGGATGAATTCAACTGAAGAAAGGAGGAAAGAGAGGAAAGAAACTATGAACTGAAACATAAAACAACAGGAATTACCCAATCTGAACAACAGAGGAAATAAGACTGGAGGGGAAATAAAACAAAAACTGAGTTTTGAGAACATGTGGTACCTACAACAAAAGACCCAATATTTGTGTCCTCACAATCAAAGGAGAGGATAAAGAGGGTGGGGCTAAGAAAGTACTGGGGGGAAAAAAAAAGACTGGAAACTTCCCAAACTTTTCAAAAGACATAAACCTACAAGAGGATAACAAAGTTGAGTTAACCCCATACAGATTAAATTCAAAAGAAATTGACACCAGAACATAAAATAAACAAACTTCTAAAAATTAAAGACTAACTAAAAATCTTGAAAGCAGTGAAAGAGAAATGATACCTTACAGTGGAAATAAAAAAAAAACTTGAATGACAGATTTCTCTTCATAAATCATAAAGGCTAAAAAAGGTGGCACGACATTTTTCAACTTCTAAAAGAGCTATCAACCCAATTTCTATATCCAGCAAAAATAATCTTCAAGAATTAAGGAAAAATCCAGACATTCTCAAAGGAAAGAAAACTAAGAATTTATCGCCAGCCATGTACCCTAAAAGAATAGCTAAAAGAGTTCTTTAAACAGAAAGGAAAGATAAAAGAAGGCAGCTTGGAACATCTGGTAGGAAGAAAGACCTCATATACAAAAATATGGGTAAATACAAAAGGCTTTCTTCTCCTCTCTTCTAAAGTATGTTTGATGGTTGAGGAAAAACTACAACACTGATTGATGTGGTCCTAAATGAATAGAGAAGAAATGGTTATAACTACTATATTATAAGTGAGGGTTGGCAGGTGGGAAGGATTTAAAGGGAGGAGGTAAGGTTTCTACACATGAACTGGCAAAATGACATCACCAGTAAACTGTTATTTATATATAATACAATACTTAGAGCAACCATTTTAAAAAGCTACACAAAGAGACACACTCAAAAACATGAGAGATAAATAAAAAATGGAATTCTAAAAGATGATCAAGTAGCCCACAGGAAGGCAAGTAGGAAAAAAAAAAAGCAGAGACGAAAAAACAGAGAGAACAAACAGAAAGCAAAAACAAAAATGGCAGATTGAACGTATAGACAACTACATTAAATATAAATGGTCTAATTACATCAATTAAAAGACAGAGATTAAAACTTAACACAAATACATGCTGTCTACCAGAACTTTACTTCAAATATAATGACACAGTCTGGTTGCAAGTAAAAGGCTATAAAAAGATGTATCATGTAAACATTAATCATACTGGATTCCAGACACACTTTTAATCCAGTGTGACTTCATCTTAACTTGATTACGTATGCAAAGACCGTATTTCCAAACAAGAACAGATATAGGGTAGATATGAATTTTGTGGATGACACTATTCTATCCAGTACAACCAAATGTATACATTAGAAAAGAGGAAAAGTCTGAAATCAATAATCTAAATTCCCATCTCAAGAACTTAGAAAAAGACAAACAAAATAAACCCAAACCAAACAGAAACAAGAAATAATAAAAATAATAGAAATCAATGAAACTGAAAACAGAATTAAAAAAAATCAATGAAACAGCACTGATTTCCTAAAGCTCTATAAAACTGACAAACTCCTAGCAAGATGGACCCAAAAAAAAAAAAGAGAGAGAGAGAGAGAGAGAGAAGACAAAAATTACCAATATCAGGAATGAAATAAGGGGCTATCGCTACAAACCAAATGTATCACCTGGATCTAGACTGCAAATTTCATCTTAACCACAACCCCAGTATATAGAAACATCCAGCTCCTGTTACCTCTGCAGTCTTGGTTTTCTGTCTTATAATGCTATAGTATTTGTGGTTTTAGTGTAGATATCATATGACTTGGAGCAATTTTGTATTTGTTTCTTTCTCACAATCCTACAATTCAACTTGCCAGTAATATCCTTTTATGCTGTACCCTTTTACAAGTGGATGACAAAACATGGATTACAGTGGATTGTTTAGGATCTTCTGTTCAACATATTAAGTAATGTATCTCATATCAGCTATATCAATTATCTTCAGTTCAAAAAAAAAAAAAGTATTGAATAAAGTTACCTGAAAAGACATTAAGTTTTTAAAAATTCAGATTCTATTATCATCTGGCATGAGAGAACAGCTCCATGAACATATGTATGTTTGCTTTGAATATAATCCATTCTTCATCCATATGGCAAGCACATTGACTATCTTTTGGCCTCCAAATACTTTCTGTGGTACCAAGTTCACTATATTTTCACTAAGAGTCAGCAGTAGCATGTGACAGAAAAGTTAATATGCTTTTTTAAAAAAAACCATTTATTTATTTATCTCTTCCCTCCCCCCCCGTTGTGTGCTGTGTCCATTCACTGAGTGTTCTTCTTTGTCAGTGGCACTGGGAATCTGTGTCTCTTTTTGGTTGCGTCATCTTGCTGCGAATGTGCAGGGCCACTCCTGGACAGGATGCCCTTTCTGCAAATGAGGTGGCTCTCCTTGAGGGGTGCACTCCTTGTGCGTGGGGGTCCCCTACGCAGGGGACACCCCTACATGGCACGGCACTCCTTGCATGCATCAGCACTGCACGTGAGCCAGCTTACCACACAGGTCAGGAGGCCCTGGGTTTAAATCAAGCTGAGCCAAATCCACTTCCCTTAAAATGCTCTTCTTTTTTTTTTTGTTTTTTTTTGTTTTTAATTTCTCTCCCCTTCACCACCCTAGTTGTCTGCTCTCTGTGTCTATTCACTTTGTGTTCTTCTGTGATCACTTCTATGCTTATTAGCGGCACTGGGAATCTGTGTTTCTTTTTGTTGTGTCATCTTGTGTTAGCTCTCCGTGTATGTGGCACCATTCTTGGGCAGGCTGCACTTCCTTTCGCGCTGGGTGGCTCTCCTTACGGAGCGCACTCCTTGAGCATGGGGATCCCCTATGCGGGGGATATCCCGCGTGGCATGGCACTCCTTGCGCGCATCAGCACTGCACATGGGCCAGCTCCACACGGATCAAGGAGGCCCGGGGTTTGAACCGCTGACCTCCCATGTGGTAGGTGGACGCCCTATCCATTGGGTCAAGTCTGCTTGCCTTAATATGCTCTTAATAGGGTTGGGTTTCATGTGGTCCATGATCTTCCTGAAAACTGTATACAATATGTTATATGTAAGTATACTGTTCTGCTAACCTGGTCCAAGAACTTTCAGAAGATTCTCAAAGAGGTTTAAGACCCAAAAGAAAGATTAACAGCCTTATAATAGGTCAGAAAATTAAAAAGGTTATGAGATAGTTCCTTTTTTAAAAACAGCATAACTCTTATTTTTTTGGGCAAACAACTAATTTTTCTATTTTAGTTATTTTCTCCAAGCCCACTTACTATACCTACCTCTTCTGAACTTTTTCCTTTGATTAGACGGCCTTTACCTTCATTTCTAACCCTCATCATCATTCATAAAAAACCACAATCCCCCCTCCTCTGCTCAGGGCAGATTTATCAGCGACCCAAATCCTAGCCCCACCCTCACTGGATTGCTTTCAAGTCAGTGACCAACTGACATGAAACATTGCAGCTCCAACATTCCAACTATCCTACTAAGGGGCTAGTCCATTAAAAGAGAGCTTAATTTTTTTTTCTCCTTTAGTTGTTCAAGCCAATCTGGCTTTAAATATTTAAGGAAAATCTGAGGTCAAGAATATATTGTCCCTTTATAGTCGTGCCTGAATTTTCTTCAAGTTAACTTCCATCTTTTAGTCTGAACAACTTCTAATACCATATCTCTATTGCAGACCTATCAAAGTAGAAATTCTCTAGTCACTCTGAGAAAATCAGAAGCACTCCAGCAGTGTTTCTTAACCTTTTTTTTTAGGCAAGGGAGTAAAGAGTTTATAAGGAGGGGGGTGGGGTATATGGGAACCTTATGTTTTTTAACGTAATGTTTTGTGTGATTTATCTTAAAGGGTTTATAAGGAAACAAGAAAACAAGAAAAGCTCATGGTCCAAGGCATGGACCATGGGCGTACGGCAGGGTGAGGTGGGCCTTAACCATTTTTCAAACTCTTGTTCTACAATACTTTCTCACTTTTATCTTAATTTAAATTACTTCAGATAAGGGTCTTTGATTAGATTATGGGACCCAGGGTAGATCTTAATCCTCTTACTGGAGTCCTTTATAAAGAGAGGAATAAAAAAGCCACAGACATAGAAAAAAACTGCAGAGATAGAGAAGAACCCAGAAGCTGAGAGAGAAGGCCCCAGGGACCAGAAGCTGGAATCAACAGAACAAAGAGACTGAGAGGAAGAAACTTTAACCAGAAGCTGAAAGAGACAAGGCCTGGGGAAGAAGGGAGAGAAGATGCTTCCATGTGGCTTATATCCCATAGCTGCAACTTGGTGCGACAGCATCTCTTGATGATGCCTTGATTTGTATATTTTCACAGCCTTGGAACTATAAGCTTTTAGCCTAATAAATCCCTATTGTAAATGTCAACCCATATATGGTATAGTGCTCCCAACAGCTTTTAGCAAACTATAACACGCCTTCCTCTCATTCCTGACTGACTTTATAGCTCTAAACATACAGATTTGTAAATATACACTTTTGTGGCAAGACCTTTTCAAAAGATTCAAAATAAACTAAATGCAAAAGGATATAGGTAACAGAAGAAGGGTTTTCCACCACTGCTGTGTTAGAAGAGGAATGATAAAATTGAATAAAAAAGAGGAGTTCTTGGTTAACTGAGAATTGTTGTATGTGAGAATCAATAAAATACATAGAACTATACTGAAAATATATGGATCACATTATAAACTCCAACTACATTGCAGAGTAAATGTGAAGAGTACAAGTGGCTTGGATGGATTTACATGGAACACATGCTTTTTTGGATATATGGCTGGTAAAAGCAGATCTCAATTTCCTTTGAAAATAGTAGGGTGTAGAATATTTTTAGAATTTGACATCCAGTTATTTGAACTTTCAGGATTTGTTTGTAAGCAACAAGAAGGAATTTAATAAACTATATTCTTTTAACCTTTTATTCAGAGCTGAGTAAAGAAACATGATTTTGTCTGCTTAACAATACAATGAGAGGTATAGCTATAGAGAATTTGAGATTTAAAGAAAACAACTCACTGGCGCTCTCAATGTATTTTGGAATGCCTTTTTATTCTTCTCCCCATGTTAGAGTGAGCACCACTTCCCCCATCTTTTTGTTTTTCTTGTTTTCATTTATTTCCATACTTTTGAAACTGCTTGTTTTAAAGGCTTGCTCTTCTTGCTCTTACTTCTTAATGTCAATTGGCTTCCATTCAACAGCGTCCTAGGGAAGTTGGTATTTTGGCTATCTCCCTTGAAAGCTAGTCTAAAAGGCCACTATTTTCACTTGTGTTTAAGTACCCTGGGAAAGACAGAGGAAGGGAAATTGAATTTGGCAGTACATAAACGTGTTTCTAAGAGCATGCTCTGGAAGTATAACTGGGTTTTCCCAAGTAATGTGCACTGTATGGTTTGAGGGGAAGGGGGAATAAAAGAGAAATATGCAGGTAAGAGGAAAGAATAAAGTAGAAGTTGTGAAGAAGGTCCAGTGCAGAAGGAAAGGCATCCTAATCAACAGTTCAAGAGCTTCAGATTGAGTGTAATATCAGTATGTAACAACCAAAATAAAGGGAAATGGTGAAGTCCTGGGAACAAGGAATTATTAAACTGAAATAAAGGTCCAAGGTAGAAATTGGAAAAAGACTAATATCTTATGAAAAGAGATCAAGATCCAAATTACCAAATCTTCAGATACATCAAATTTATCTAAGCTGTTCCTATTCATGGGGTTCAGGTCAAGGTCTCACTTTTCCTAGTCACACAGGAAGGAATGTAATCAAACTCAGAGTAAGAGAAAAGGAATCAGGATTTAACAAGCTCAAAAAAAAAAGGCACTAGCAAGAAGTGGCTGAGAGAGTCATTTGTTAATTGAACTGGGGCTCATAGTTGGGTTCTGGTCCCAACAGAAACTAGAGTGCCACTAAGCACCCTGGTGCATGGGTAATGAGTCATCAAATTATTTAAAGATCATGCTAACTGGTAGGAATGGAGCTCCTAACATAAAGCCAGGCTAAACTCTCAAAATCAGAGTAGAAAGAGTTGAACTTATAAATCTCCTGAATCCATAGCTAGATAGGGCAAAGGCAGGCAGGTACTGACCATTCTAAGCAAGACAGCGAGCTAGAGTTCAAATCAGTTCAACATCTACTGAGTACATGATACGTGTCCAGCACTGTGCAAGGTTCTGGCACATAAAGAATTCATCCCTGCCTTTGTAGTGTTTACAGGAAGAAGCTACCATTGCCTGTCCATGACCACTTACCATGCATGGGGTTGCTCTTAGGATTCAATGTATTAATTAATATAAAATGTTTAGTATAATGCCTGGCAAGTGGTAGGAACTCAAAAATTAGTAGCTGCCAATCAGCATTTTTATAATTATCATCACTATTGCCATAATACCTATCATGGAATTTGGGGGACTGCTTTAACTTGTGTGCATTTTACTAATTGTTTCTAAAGATTTTGCCCATCTTACCAAGGATTTACTTTAGGGCAAGACTTTTCCCCACTTTATCAAGTTCCTACAATAGTCCTAGTCACACTGCTAGTAGCAAATTTTCTCAATCTTATGGAAATGTTAGCACTACCACAGTCTTATACCCCCTACTACCCAAATTTTCTACATTCTATGACGTTGACTTTTTAGTTTAATCTTGCCATTCAAAAAGGGAGAAAAGTCAATGGGACTGCAGCACAACTACTTTCAAATGAAAGAGATCCAAAGGGAGAGATCAGAAGGAATAGCACAAGGTCTTTCCTTCTCTCAAGTATGAAAAACATCAATCAAATACTTCATCATAAATTCATACTTAGTGATCTCCTATTATGAATTAGATGATTTTAGTAAAAGCATACTTGGAAAACAATATTTCTAGTCACCTTGGGCTACATTCTAAAAAATAAAGCTGTGGGGAAACTTTGCTAGCAAAGGGCAGTTGACTAAAGGAAAGCAAACCAAATGTGTTCTAAAGTGACTAAGAAGCAATTTAATTTAGAGTAAGTTTAGTTTAAAAGTTTATGCTTAACATAAAACATTCCATCCATTTCCTAAACTTTTAAAGAGCTAATAGACATAGTAAACATATAAGTTCTTAGAAAATATATCTAGTTCAAGGAGGAGGTAGACAGAGAGGGAGGGCACAGGAGGAGACATAAAAACATACAAAGAAAGAAAGGAAGAGAGAGAAAGATGGGTAAAAGCAGAGAGGAAACGACAAAAACAATGCAAAATATCTAGGAAAGAAGACAATAAAGGAGAGAAATGAAAATGGAATTAATATTTATTGAGCTAGAAGGAATGTAGCTATCAACCAGCTCCACACCTTTATTTTACTGATAAAGAAATGTTGGCTTATTCAGGTTGAGTAACTTCTTTGAGTTAACACAGCTAGGAGTGGAAAGTCTTTGGAGGTGGTTATTAGCATAATAATAAATCCTTAGATTTCTGATGAATTTAAAAAGACAAGACTGAAGTCTTTTGGCAAAGCATTCAAAAGGAAAAGTTTAACTTATTTATCAAACCTAAAATATATACATATATCTTACATCCTTCCTTCCCTTTTTCTTTTCTTGAATGATAATGGGGCCACGGGGCCATTGGCTAGGCTTAGTTTAAACAAAAATCAAGGTTAACTCCTAAAGGCAAAGCTTTCCTACAAGGTGCCTGGACACAATAGAAACGCATAATAGAAACTTTCATTCAATTAATAAGTAGTCAAAAACTAATTTTATACTTACGAAAGTAACATATTCGGGAAGCGGACTTGGCTCAAAGGATAGAGTGTCAGCCTACTACACGGGAGGTCAGCAGTTCAAACCCAGGGCCTCCTTGACTTGTGTGATGAGCTGCCCCACGCACAGTGCTGATATATGAAAGGAGTGCCCTGCCACACAGGGGTATCCCCTGCGTAGAGAAGCCCCACGCGCAAGGAGTGCACCCCATAAGGAGAGCCACCCAGAGCGAAAGAAAGTCCAGCCTGCCCAGGAGTGGCGCCGCACACATGGGGAGCTGATGCGGCAAGATGATGCAACAAAAAGAGACACAGATTCCTGGGCTGCTGACAAGAATAGAAGCGGACACAGAAGACACACAGTGAATGGACACAGAGAGCAGACAGCTGGGGGGCGGGGAAGGGGAGATAAATAAATAAATCTTTAAAAAAAAAACGTAACATATTCTCACCCAGTCTCCAAACTACTGACCACCAACCGCAAATAAATGCTCAAATGTGTATGTGTGGGTGTTCACATGTGTGTGCACACATATGTGTTTTACAACCCATACCATAAAGAAGTAGAATGCCATTTTAAGAATCTGACCATGTCTCCACTTATGTTCTACTGTTTGTGCCCCGTCACTGTACAATAAAACCAATCTAAAGACTGTTTTTCAACTTGCCTACTCCTTACTCCTTCCTTACCCCTTTAGGAAGTTTATGTTGTGTTATCTTAAAGTTGAGCTCAATACAAAGATGAATATTTCACTAAAACAATTTGTGAAATAGTAAAAATAAAAACAGAGATTTATTGTCCATATCTAATCTAAAATTTAAAAGTTGTAGCTCTTAATGAAAGAGGATATTACTGAAAAATCTACAAATTACCAATATACAAAAGTAGAAACTTAGCACTTTTAATTATGTATTATAGTACTGTCCATTCCCCAAAGTCTCAGGTAATTAGCATGGACTCAACAAAAGATGAATGAATGGGTGAAATATATGACAGAAAAAAGAATAACTCAGAGTTTATAAATTCCAGGTATGGGGGCACCTATAATTAGCATGTAAGATATCTTAAATTTGTTAGTGAAATATGCCTAGAAAAAAAGATTATACCAAAAAACTGCAGCAAAAAGAATACTGTTCATATAACATTTATTAGGTAACACACGGTAGGTAATGCACAGGCACTGCATATTAACAGAGATCATGCCATAGTTTACCTTACAAATGGAAGGCTCTAGGAAGCCTAAAAATACAATCCCTGCAATGGGCACCCTGATGAAATCACCTACTTTTCTCTGAAAGGGACTTTATATCTATTATGCAATCTGTCTAAAATTTATGAAATGAGTTATATTCTAAAAATTCATTTTTATTTCAGTTGTTTGGACTCATCACATTTCCATAAAAGAAACACACATGTACACATGCAGACTGTAGCTGGGTTTCCAGACAACACCATAAAAGCCTAATGGGGCAGCAATAGGTGAGGGTGGAACAGTTGAATGCAGTGAACCTACAGTACGTCTATATTATCATATTCGTAATAAAAATGAACCAAAAACAAGATAAATTTTAAAAAGCAGTAAAAAATGTCAAAGTAATAAAATAAGAAAATTTTTAAAAATCATCTTACATATTGGCAGAAGACAAACTTAATTTACTTACTGAGAAAGTAGAGATTTTTGTGGAGATTTAAAGGAAAAAATCTTTCAAGGAGCATTGTGGCCATATTAGTCGGCCAAAGGGATGCTGATACAAAAATACCAGAAATATGCCAGCTTTTATAAAGGGTATTCATTTGGGGTAGAAGTTTACAGTTACCAGGCCATAAGGCATAAACTACTTGCCTCTCCAAAGTCTATTGCCACGTGTTGGGGCAAGATGGCTGCCAATGTCTGCCAGGGTTCAGGCTTCTTGGGTTCCTCTCTTCCCAGGGCTCCATTTCTCTCCAGGCTCAGCTGCTGGGTTTTCTCCATAAGGCCACTTATAGACTATTACGTGAACGGCTTGTTTCTCTTTCCAAACAACCAAGCTCCTCTGTTTACTTCCCAGGCTCCATCTCAAGATTACAGCATCAAAACTCCAACTCTGTCCTTTGCCATGTCTTTTATCTGTGAGTCTCCATCCACCAAGGCACAGGTACCCAACACACTACTGTCATGACCCAATCAAAGCCCTAATCATAATTTAATCATGTCCAGGTACAGATCAGTTTACAAACATAATCAAATATCTATTTTTGGAATTCATCAATAATATCAAACTGCTACGGTGACTGATGCAATTTTTTGTTTTATTTCAACATTTTACAACATTTCCTTTTCTCTGATACAAATATAATTCTAGTCAATCAATCATAAGGATTTTTTAAAATTTTGTAAACAGAACAAAGAGATGCAAACAAGGAAAAGGAAAAATAGGGAAACGGACTTTGGCCCAGTGGTTGGGGCGTCCGTCTACCACATGGGAGGCCCGCGGTTCAGGCCCCGGGCCTCCTTGACCCGTGTGGAGCTGGCCCATGCGCAGTGCTGATGCGCGCAGGGAGTGCCGCGCCACGCAGGGTGTCCCCCGCGTAGGGGAGCCCCACGCGCAAGGAGTGCACCCATAAGGAGAGCCACCCAGCGCGAAGGAGGGAGCAGCCTGCCCAGGAATGGCGCCGCCCACACTTCCCGTGCCGCTGACGACAACAGAAGCGGACAAAGAAACAAGAAACAAGACGCAGCAAAAAGACACAGAAAACAGACAACCGGGGGAGGGGAGGGGAATTAAATAAATAAAAATAAATCTTTAAAAAAAAAAAAAAAAAAAAAAAAAAAAAAAAAAAAAAAAGGAAAAATAGTGTTGGAGATTGAATCATATTCCCCATAAGAGACATGTTCAAGTCTTAATAATCAATGCTCCTGTGAGTGTGAATCCATTTGTAAAAAGGACCTCTGAAGATGTTGTTAGTTAAGGTGTGGCCAAATTGAATCCACATGGGCCTTAATCCATATGACTAGAGTAGTTACAGTGCAAAGGAAAATCAGACACAGCAGTGAGAAGAAGCCAGAAGTCAGAGAGCCACAAGAGGAGAATCCAAGGAAACAAATCACCACGTGATGGAGGCAGAGATGCAAGCCAAGGAACCCGAAGGACTGCAACAAGCCAGCACCAGAATGCTACCAGCTCTGGAAGAAAGCATGGCCTGTCAAAGACCTTGATTTTGGACCTCTAGCTTCCAAAATGTTCCTTAGCAACCCACTGTGCAATATCTAGCATAGCAGCCCTGGCAAACTAAGGCATATAGCAAGACTTAGAAAAAAACGGGGGAGGGAAAAGTGCTTAATAAATACTTGTTGAAAGGAAAGGAAGGAAGAATGGAAGGGGAAGGAAAGAGAAGAATGTGAATATATAAAAGAGAAGAGTGCTGGAAGTGGGGTCACCAAAGTTTAAATAGTAAAAGTGAAATATGGAGATGAGGGGTAGAAAGAAGGGTCCAACATACCCATAAGATTTTTAAAGGGGGGAGAAGAGGTGGTAAGGAGACCCCGAATTAGGAGTACAGCAGACTCAGAACAGCTAGGATGGGTCAAGAAAAGTAATAATTGTAATAATTAACATATATATTGAACATTTATGTATAAGAACTGTAACTGTTCTGACAGCTCTACATGTCTCAAAACAACCCACTCAGGTAGATATTATTTTTGTTCTCATTTTATAGATGCCAAAGCACAGTAATTTGCCCAAAGTCACTCAGAAGGCAACAGAGCCAGGTTTGGTACCCAGTCAGTTTGGTTCCAAAGTCTGCATCATTAAGACTCTGCTTTTATAGTAAAATCATCAGTACACACACACACACACAGTAGAACCAGTCCTGGTAAATCAAAGGGAATGACTGATGACAATTACAAAGAGAGTTTCAACACTATAAATTCCTATAACTACTAAGTATTCCCTTGTTAACAAAAAATAACAAGTAGAAATTCTCTGGAATTTAGCACCCATTTGGCAAATACTTATTGAACTATATTTATTATTTGAGACACTGAGAATACAACTGTAAACAAATGGGACAAAAATCTCTATAGGAGAAGACAGGTAGTAAAATAGATAAACAAGCTCTTATATTAGAGGATAGTTCAAGGGCTATGGAAAATTTTAAAAAGGATGGCTATAAAAAGTCCTGCTGAAAAAGTAATATTTGAGCAAAAACTTAAAGAAGATGAAGAAGTAACACATGAGGTATCTGGGAGAAGAAATTATAGGCAGAAAAGATAAGAACAAAGCACCTGGCAGGTCTAAGGAACAGAAAGAAGGCCAGAGAAGCTGGAGGAAAATGAGAAAAGGGAAAACTAGGAAGAGATGAAAGTCAAAGAGACACCTAGGAGCCAGCTCAAACACAGCCTTGTAGGGACTCTAGCTTTTCCTCTGTGTGAAACACATGAGAGAAGTTTGAGCAGAGGAGTTACATAACCCAAATTACATTTTGAAAGGAGCACGTTAGATGCTGTCTTCAGAACAAATTATTGGGAAACAATGGTGGAAGCAAGGAGAAAGGAGACCAGGGTAGGACACCCTGGCAACAGAGGGATGTGTACTGAACAAGGTGGAAGTAGTAGAGCAGTGAGAAGGGGTCAGATTTAGGTTATTTTCGAAAAACAGAGCCTAAAGGATTTGCTGATGAACAGAACTGGAGTAGGGGAGAAAGAAGAGTCCAGGATGACTCTAAGGATTCTTTGGCCCAAGCGATGAAAAGATATCATTATCTGAAAAGGTTTGAAAAACTGTGGATACAGCAACCTTGAGGGGAAAGGCAAGTGAAGCCCAGAAGTTCAGTTTTGGACATGTTCAGTTTGAGATAACTATTACATACGGAAATGTCAAGTAAGAAGTTAGATAAAAGCTTCCAGGGAGAGGTCTGGCCTGCAGATACATAATCTTGAGAGTCACCAGCATACAGACAGTATTTGACCATCAATATACCTTCAGAGTCTATTGGGACCAATTTTTTTCTTTTTTTGCATAGTCCCATTTTTAAGGATTTATATTTTATGAAGTTTATTCTTTCTTATAAATTTTCCAAAAACAGAGAGAACGTTAATTATATATACACACATATAAACATATATAAAGTAACTCTCATTCTATCATGCATTTGCCATATTGATCCCTCAGATCCTTTTATAAATCTAAGATCCATTGTAATATCTTAGGGATCTCACTTTTCCTATATCCTGAAACACTGTGAATTTTCATCAACTTTTACTTATCTATTATTCCTAACTATTAATCAGCCAAAAGGGGTGTGGGGCAGGCAGCGGACTTCGCTCAGTGGTTAGGGCGTCCGGCTACCACATGGGAGGTTCACAGTTCAAACCCTGGGCCTCCTTGACCCGTGTGGAGCTGGCCCATGCGCAGTGCTCATGCACGCAAGGAGTGCCCTGCCACGCAGGGGTGTCCCCCGCGTAGGGGAGCCGCACGCGCAAGGAGTGCGCCCCATAAGGAGAGCCACCTAGCGCGAAAGAAAGTGCAGTCTGCCCAGGAATGGTGCCGCACACACGGAGAGTTGACGCAACAAAAAGAAACACAGATTCCCGTGCCGCTGACAACAACAGAAGCGGACAAAGAAGACGCAGCAAATAGACACAGAGAACAGACAACCGGGGTGGGGGTGGGGGTGGGGGTGGGGGGGAGGGGAGAGAAATAAATAAATAAATCTTTTTAAAAAGGGGAGGGGGGTGTGGTGCAAAATACCAGAAATCTGGTGGCTTTTATAGAGGGTATTTATTTGGGGTAGAAGCTTACAGGTATGAGGCCACAAAGTGTTAAATTATTTCCTTCACCAAAATTGGTTGACTTGTTGGAGCACGATGGCTGCCAACATCTGCAAGGGTTCAGCCTTCCTCTTCCTCTTAAGGCTCCATGGTCCCAGCTTCTTGCAATATCAGCTGTAGGCTGGGATGAGTCTCGTCTCTCTCCCGGGGCTCATTCCTCCCCAGGCTAAGCTGCTCTGGTCTCTCCACAAGGTCAGCTGTAGACTCTCAGGCTCTCTCCTCAGAGCCTCTGCCGTGTCTATGCAGCCATCTCTACTCCTCTGTGTTCTTCTCCTGCCTGTTTCCTTCCCAGGGCTCCAGTTTAAAAACTCCAACTTTCTCCTCTGCCATGTCGTTTTCTCTGTGAGTCCCCACCCACCAACAGGGCAGGGATTCAACATCCTACTGACGTGGCCCAATCAAAGCCTTAATCATAATTTAATCAAGTAAGAGTAAAACCTCTGGGTCCAATCGAATTTAATATGCCCAGAGGAAACAGACCAGTTCACAAACATAATCCAATACCTATTTTTGGAATTCATATACAATATCAAACTGCTACACTAACCATACTTTAAAAAAAAAAAAAAAAGGCAAATAAACCAATTGTGTACTCACTTAGAATGATGCAATAGTGAAATAAATCATTACTAACACCTCATCTTTTTTTTTTTTTTAAAGATTTATTTATTTATTTAATTTCCCCCCCTCCCCTGGTTGTCTATTCTTGGTGTCTATTTGCTGTGTCTTGTTTCTTTGTCTGCTTCTGTTGTCGTCAGTGGCACGGGAAGTGTGGGCGGCGCCATTCCTGGGCAGGCTGCACTTTCTTTTCACGCTGGGCGGCTTTCCTCACGGGCGCACTCCTTGCGCGTGGGGCTTCCCCACGCGGGGGACACCCTTGCGTGGCACGGCACTCCTTGCGCACATCAGCACTGCGCATGGCCAGCTGCACACGGGTCAAGGAGGCCCGGGGTTTGAACCGCGGACCTCCCATATGGTAGACGGACGCCCTAACCACTGGGCCAAAGTCCGTTTCCCAACACCTCATCTTTTAAATACTTATTGCATTGTGCCAAGTACTGCATCATCTTTCAAGAAGGCATAAAAGAGGGAAGCAAATGTGGCTCAAGTGATAGGGCTTCTGCATACTATATGGGAGGACTGGGTTCAATCCCTGGGGCCTCCTGGTGAAAAAGAAGAGAAGAAAGTGTGCCCACGCAGCAAGCTGAGTGCCCACAAGTGCCTGTGTAGTGATCTGAGTGCCCACGCAGATGCCCACATGATGAGCCAAGTGTCCACATGGCCAGCCGAGTGCCTGCATGAGTGTCTGCATGGTGACCCAGTGCCCGTGCAAGTGAGTCACGAAGGAAGATGATGATGCAACAAAAGAGAGACAAAGGGGAGAGTCAAGGTGAAGCACAGCAGAAACCAGGAACTAAGGTGGCTCACGTAACAGGGAAACTCTCTTCACATCAGAGGTCCCCAGGATCGAATCCCAGTGAATCCTAGAGGAGGGAAAAAAAAAAGAACAAGAAGAGAAGACAAAAAGGAAATAGATACAGAAGATCACACAGCAAATGGACACAGCAAAAACAGCAGGGCGGGGAAAGAGGGAGGAGAAGGGAAAAAAAAGAACTCATATATATATTTTTTAAACACATAAAAGAAGATTGGCAATACCATCTTTTAGTTTGCTTTTGGTTTTCATTGAACACAGCTGACAATTTACTTTTTCATATACTACCCATAATGGCAAGAGAAAGGAAACTAACAGAGGAAACATTTCACAATTATTAGAGCAATCAGAAGACAGCCGTACTCTAAACTCCAATGATGATGGTGAAATTTTATCATATAAGTGAAATCTCAAGACTATGAATCTTCGGATGATAATATTCTCAAACTCAAGAAAAAGTGAACAATATATTTCTGAGAACAAAAAGGAAATTCTCATCAAGTTCAATAGAAAGGATTTCTTCATACTATATATTGAAACAAGAGCTGCAACCATCTCATTTTGCTAAAAGGACATTGACAGCATTCTTTCTTTCATCTTTTATGATGTTTGTGTGCCAAAGTTTATTTGATATAATTCAAAAGAGGCCAAATATTGAAGGTAGGTGTACATACATACAATGGATGAATGGAAGGAAACAAGATGCAGAAATTTTTTAAAAAATTCTTTGTAGTCATCACTCGAAATACTGTTCATAAATCTAAAAATAAAAATATTTTGCAATTATATGGCAAAGATGTCCATCCTCTCTTCAACAAAATTATATACTGTCAAACGCTTAAAAAAATTCTTCAAATATTATGTTTAGATTATGAAAGTATAAGAAGAACTAGAAGTAATGGTAAGCTAGAATCTATTAGAGTTATATTTGAAATCTGGATGAAATAAGATGTCTAATTTATTGGCATAAAGCTATCCATATATTCCATTATAACTTTTTTCTTTTTAAGATTTATTTAATTTATTTATTCTACCCCCTCATTGTTCATGCTCCTTCTTGACTCTCTGTGTCTGCTCATCTTTTTAGGAGGCACGGGAACTGAACCCAAGACCTCCCATGTGGGAGCGAGGTACCAATCACTTGAGCCACCTCTGTCCCTGCTTGTTGTATCTCTCATTGTATTGCCTTGCTGCATCTCCTAACTGCATCATCTTGTTGTGTTGGCTTGCCACGCCAGCCTGTCACATCAGCTCACTGTCTTGCTTGTCTTCTTTAGGAAGCACAGGGAACCAAACCCAGAACCTCCATGTGGTAGGCTGGCACCCACCTGCTTTAGTCACTCTGCTTTCCTTCCCATATAACTTTTAAATTCTGTAGGGTCTAAAGCAGGGTCTCAATGTCAGCCCTATTGTCATTTGGGGCCAGATAATTATTTCTTGTTTTCTTGCAGAGGACTATCCTCTGCATTATAGATGTTTTCGACCATCCCTGGCCTCTATCCATTAGATGCCTTCTCCAGTTGAGAAAATCAAAAAAGTCTCCAGACATTGCCAAATGTCAGTTGGGGATTGGGGTGGGGGGAGGAAGGCAAAACTGCCCCAGGCTGAGTACCATGATCTATTATCAGGTCTCCTCTTTCCTTGTTGATTTTCTTTTTTTTTTTTTTAAACTTTCTTTTATTCTTGGTCAGTCTAGATAAAGATTAATCAATTTTATTTTTTCTTTTCAATGAAGAAAACTTGGTGTCATTTATATTCTCTCTTGCTTTTCATCTTCTATTTTACTGATTTTCAGATCCTTATTATTTCCTTTCTTCTACCTAGGTTTACTTGCTCTTCTTTTTCTAGTTTCTTGATGTTGAAGCATAATTATCGATTTTATAGATCTTATTTCCTTTCCAATAAAATCATTTTAAGCTATACGTTTTGCTCAAAGCACTGCTTTAGCTGCATTCATGTGTTTTCCTTTTCATTCAGTTCAAGTATTTTCAAATTTCCCTTGTGACTTCTCCACTGACCCATGGGTTATGTAGAACTTTGTTGTTTAATTTCCAGGTATTGGTCAGATGGCAAAACAGGGAAAGGATATTCTAGGCACAGGAAAGTATGCAGAGGTAGATATTACCAAAGTAAATGGCATAATTGGAAAAAAGTCAGTATTTAGACATAGCCAGAAGAAAGTAGGCAGTACGGAGAGAAAGATGTGGCAAGAACCAAAGCAATATCCTAGAATGTTTTTATTTGCCATGCTAAAGGAGTTTGAACTTTATCTTATAAGCAATGCTATATCAGCGTTCATGCTTTAAAGACCAAGAATCTGCAACATAGTGTGTTAAGACTGATTAGAGAAAGGCAAATAGAGAAATCGGTAGGAATGTACTTCAAGAATCCAAGAAAGGGCGGTGGACTTGGCCCAGTGGTTAGGGCATCCGTCTACCACACAGGAGGTCCACAGTTCAAACCCCGGGCCTCCTTGACCTGTGTGGAGCTGGCCCATGCACGGTGCTGATGCACGCAAGGAGTGCCATGCTACGTAGGGGTGTCCCCCACGTAGGGGAGCCCCACGCGCAAGGAGTGCGCCCCATAAGGAGAGCCGCCCAGCGCGAAAGAAAGTGCAGCCTGCCCAGGAATGGTGCCGCACACACGGAGAGCTGACACAACAAGATGACACAACAAAAAGAAACACAGATTCCCATGCCGCTAACAACAACAGAAGCGGACAAAGAAGACGACGCAAATTGACACAGATAACAGACAACTGGGGTGGGGGGGAGAGAAATAAATAAAATAAATCTTAAAAAAAAAAAAAAAAAGAATCCAAGAAAATGCAGGGATAGAATTCAGATGTAGAAGAAGCAGCACTTTTGGGCTGAGTGAATATGAAGGCAAGGACAATGTGCAAAACAGTTTCTCATTTCAGCAAATGGGTAATTAGGCCACTAATTGAGATAAGGAATGTAGAAAACCATAGCAGCTAAGTAGAAGGGCAGGTAAGTTCCACAAAAGTATGATCTTTCAAAAGCAAATGAAATGTCAACATCCTCTGAAAGAGTATTAACAATGCAGTGGATATCAATATGTACTATAAATACCACCAAAGAAGTCCTGTTTTGTCTATTCTATATTCATCCCCTCCTATCATCCCCAAAAGACTCAATCCATTACAGCATTAGCTCAAAATTCAGAATTTCATCTCTAAATCAACACCAGGTAAGTTCCTCTTTTTTGTATATATATAATTTTAAAATAAACTTTGGTTTTTCTCTTTTAAAGCTTTTTTACTAGACATATAACACATATAGAAAAATACATAAAAGGAACTATATAAACAAATTGCAAAGCAAACACTCACGTACATGCCAAAGAGCCATTATGCGTGTCCTAGAAACCCTATCTGCTTCCCTCCCTTAACACCTCTTCTCCTAAGAAGTAACCACTGTACTGCTTATTACAATAAATAATCCCTGGCTTTTACTCTATAAGGATGCATCCCTAAATGCTATGCTTTATTTCTCCTTGTTTCTGAACTCTACATAAATAGAATCGTACAGTATATATTCTTTTGTGTCCAGCTTTTTTTCAGTCAACATTGGTTTTTAAGATCAACCATATTATTGTACAGAGCTGTAGATCATTTATTTTTGATTTGGGAGTATATCCTTTCATTCCTTCTATTCCTAATGGACATTAGCGTTGTTTCCAGTTTTGGGCTATTATGATCCATGAAGGCCATTATGAACATTCTTTAATATGAGCACATGCACATGAGTAATTCTAGAGTGTATATCTACGAGTGGAAGTACTAGGTTATAGAATGTGCCTGTTTTCAGCTTTTCTAGATACTACCAAACTGATTTTCCAAGTGGTTTAAATCCCTATCTGCAGGTTATGAGGGGTCCTTTGGCTCAACTTTTCTTCAAGAGTGTCTTGTTTTATTTGATAGCTTTTTTATTTTAATGGCCAAATTGCATTTTTTGGGTGCTGTTTTTCTTTACTTTTTATTTTAAAATAATTTCAAACTTACAGGGCAATTAATTGCAACAATGAAAAAAATATAGAGAGAACTCAAAACCAATAGAGGAAGCAAATGTGGCTCTAACAATGGAGCACCTGCCTCCCACACAGGGGGTCCTAGGTTCTGTTCCCAGGGCCTCCTGAAAAAAAAAATAACAACAAGCAAAACAACTGAAAAAAAAAAACAACTCAGGGAAGCCAATGTGGCTCAGTGGTTGAGCACCAGCATCCCACATATGAGGTTCTGGGTTCAATACCCCACATGTAAAAGAAAAAAATCAAACCAATAGAGAACTCTACCCAGGTACCCAGATTTACCAACTTTTACCATTTTGCCACATTTGTTTTATCTTCTTTTTCTATATAACCATCCTATTTCCTAAACATTTAAGAGTAGGCTGCATACAACATGTTCCCTGAATACATAAAACTTCCATGTATATTTCCTAAGAACAAGGATATCTTATGTAACTTCATTAAGTACAGTTACTAAATTTAAGAAATTTAACATTGATATATAGCATATCAATTTTTCTCAACTGCATTTTTTTCAATTGTTCCAATAATATCCTTTTGGGCATTTTCTCCTCCATTATTAGATCCAGTCCAGGATCATGTATTGCATTTAACTGTCATTGTCTCTTCAGTTTCTCTCTCTTTTTTATTGTGAAAACACATACAACATAAAATTTCCCATCTCAACCACTCCCAGGCATACAATTCAATGGGATTAATCACATTAAGGTTTTACTGTCCTTACCACCACCATCCATTAACAAAATTTTTTCATCACCACAAACACCCATTATACATTAACTCTCCATTCCCTCTACCTCCCCCCACAACCTGTATTCTGTGAATTCCTGTCTATGAATTTGCATATTCTAATTATTCCATATCAGTGGAATCATACAATAGCTGTCCTTTTTTCTTTTTTTTTTAAAAGGTACTGGGATCAAACCAGGGACCCCATACATGAGAAGCAGGCACTCAACCACTTGAGCTACATCTGCTCCCCAAAAGTTGTCCTTTTGTGTCTGACATTTCATTCATCATGATGTCTTCAAGGTTCATATATGTTGTTGCATGTATCAGAACTTCATTCCTTTTTACAGCTGATCTATTTGGCTTTTCCAAATATGTATGTCAAGCCCTCAATGTTGTTGTTTTGGAAAAGCCAAATAGATCAGCTTTTAACTTGAGAAATCCACATGATGTGTGTCGTTAGCATACACCATTATCCTGGATTTGTAAGCTGAAAAATTGTTAAAATGATTTTAAATCAGCAAAGTCACATAATGAACATAGCAAATAATCTACACGGGGAGCACCAAATATAATTTATGTGGATAAACACAGATTTTCTTATTTTAGTTGGTTATTCAAAGACAAAGAGGATCCAGATATGCAGAAGTAGAGACAGGAGCAGTAAAGAGAAAACAAGCAAAATTTTTAGAAATATAATTTTAAAAAGTCACCCAGTATGTAAGGGTTCATCTCGTCATAGTGCATTGTATCAGTGGGTAGAGGCCCACACAATGAACGGGAAGGTGTTGGACTCCCAGCCTGGAGAGTCCTGCTATGTTCTCAAATAGAGGGACAAGAGTCTCTCAAGAGCATAGGCAGTGCCTAATAGGGGAGGACAAGACAGTATGTCAAGCCCTCAATGTTGTTGCAGTAACTACGAATCTTGCTCTTCAAGGAGTGAACCTTCGTGGTTGCCATGGGTCCAGAGGAAAGGGGGAAGGAGGAATAAAATAGATGGAACATGGGGCACTTTGGGGGCATTGAAATTGTTCTACATGATCTTCCAATGATGGATACAGGCCATATTAAATTTCGTCAAAATTTATAAAAGTGAATGTTCCAAAATGTAAACCATAATGTAAATAAAAAACAAAGTAACAACTCACCTCTACTTCTTTCTAAAATCTTGTTAGCAAATAAGGGTTGGGTGAGAAGAATTTATGGAAGCCCAATATAGTTTAATATGTCAAAAACACCACTATTATGGATTTAATTCCCCACTCTTCCTTTTAGGAGTAAATGAAAAAATTCTTGATGAAGATTTAGCATAAAGCCAGGCACAGAGTAAATAGCATGCAAGGGTTTGATTATATTGTTTTATTGTCATTACTTGATATTCCAAGTAAGAACTCATTAAACGTGAATGATCTAATTCCATTTCTACCTCAAGAGCATTTAAAAAAACAAATCTAACCATTCAAACTTTCAATCAGCTAAATTAAGTACTGGATTATACCTTTCCACACATTTCAAGGAAGAATTTTTAAAATTATTAGTACAAGCTGAAGTATTCACAGTAGAAAAATTAGAAAACAGATAAAAATAAAAGAGTGGTTTAAAAAAAACAGGCTCTCTCTGCCTAGAGGAGCCCGCATTAAATCTCAGTGCATATTTCTGTCCTCTCCCATTTCTCAGCAAGCTCCATTATTTTCCCCCAATTTTCAATAAAGTCTTTTTACTGGCTTAACTAAAATAATAATAACAACAACAACAAATCCTACCGTTAACAATTTGTTGTGTAGTCTTTCAATCCTGAGAAAATAATTTTTTTAAGCTTGTACTCAATAAACCTTTCGATAATCACTGGTTTTCTTTCCCATGATGTGAGTGAATTTTATTTCTTTATAAATGGAGACAGGAGAAAGACATCTGTTCACCTTCCTTTTCAAGATGCTTCCAGAGTAGTGTTTCTCAAATTATAAAGTGCATACAAATCACCAGAATTTTGCTAAAATACATATTGTTTCAGTAGGTCTGGGATGGGACCTGAGATTCTGCATTTCTAAAAAGCTCCCCTCTGCTGGTCACGAGGCGCAAGCAAAATTCAAGAGCTTAAATTGAATCTGTTTTCTGCTCTTAAAAACAGGCAGTTTTTTTGCAGTGTTTTGGTTTGTTTGCAGTCCTTGAAGTACAAACTGTTTCCACTTGTGTGAGTTTTTTCTCTTTTCTTTTTCTTTAATTTAAATTGTGGTACTATAAACAATATAACATTTCACATTTTA
This sequence comes from Dasypus novemcinctus, assembly GCF_030445035.2. Classification (NCBI taxonomy): domain Eukaryota; kingdom Metazoa; phylum Chordata; class Mammalia; order Cingulata; family Dasypodidae; genus Dasypus; species Dasypus novemcinctus. The sequence continues at coordinate 95,863,967 of NC_080684.1, forward strand.
ACCACTTTCAAGTATACAATTCAGTGGTGTTAAATAAATTCACAATGTTGTGCTACTATCACCACCATCCATTACCAAAATTTTTCCATCACCCTCAGAAACTCTGTGTCCATGATTTTGATATCTGAACTCTTACCATTCCAAGTTGAGAAAAATCTTAAACCAGCTGTGGTGCAGGACAAGGGAAAATCTTGGCATAAAACCAGGACGAGAAGGAGTGGGAGATGGTAGTAGTTCCTCTTGACTTAAGAAAAATCAGAGACAAGTTACCTGTGCCCATCTCTACCACCTCCCCACACCCAAAATACAACAGCGGGACAGGGAGAGGGTAACTGCTACATATTTTCTTATTCAAAAAGTCTGTCTGAAATCCAGCCAAGCAAAAGTTGCAGTTCCTTGATTAGATCTCAAGATTGGGGTAATAATTCTTTAGATGGCTTTGTCCTCTCACCAACTACTGGGCTCTTGCTTCCAACCTCTAAGTCATTCTTTTCAGTGAAAGGTGGCATGTATTTGTATCTCAGTTTTGTCACCCTGCTTCCTGTCAGAAGAATTTTGGGGGTCCAACAGCCTTTTTTCACATTGAACACTTTCTTTTCTCTCAGTTCTACTATAATGGGCCTTCCGTGAATTTCACTGAGATCACTACATTAAACAAAAGCCAAAGCCACAGACATCTTCAAAATAAGATCTTTACTTTGGGCTCCTACTAAAATGGCTAGAATCTCTATTGTTTGATGAGAGGCATTTTGTGTGACTAGACAGTACTCCGAGGTAATACCTCTTGATCTTGTTGAGATCTTAACAAAACAAAAGGTTTTACAGTCATATCTTAAGCTTCATCTTTAGACCAATATTCTGGCACCCTTGAAGTGATATATGCTGGAAGGCCATGTCTTATTTTAAGGTCATCATTTGCCATGCAGAGAAGCTAAGAATTTTCAAAACCACCAAGTCCTGGTTCCTTTTCTATTCATTTATTTTTTAAAAGCAGTCCTTCCTTCAATTCATTTCCCTCCTCTCACATTTTACTATAAGTAGCAAGAAAGAATCAAAAGGCACCTTCAATGTTTTGTTTGGAAATTTCCTTAGTTAAAAATCTTCCAGTTCATTAGGCCCATTTTCTGCTTTCTACATACCCAAAAAATAATAGTGTTACTAAACTTTCTGCCACTACATAATAAGGGTCCTCTTTTCTCTAGTTTTATTGCCTGTAAGTCCTCACAGTTATCTCTTCAAAGTCCCAAGTTTAAAAAAAACCGTGTTCAAGGTACTCTAGTCTTTCACTAACACTCTCCCAAAAGTCCACTGCCCAGTTCCAAAGTGACCCCACATTTTAGGTTTTAGTTTTAGAAGCACCCCACTTCTGGTACGAAAATATGGTAGTTTCCTATTTCTATGTAACATATCACCTTCAATCTTGACAACTTAAAACAAATGTTCTTTATCTCAACAATTGAGATAGTAGGACCCAAAGCTGGGCTGGGTCAACAATCCAGCTGATGCTTGGAGGGATCCCTCTGGTTCAGGGTCTCTCACTAAGTTGCAATCAGGTGTTGGCTAGGACTGCAGTCATCTCCTGGCTGGACTGGGGAAGGATCCCTTGTCAAGTTCACTCACCTGGCTGTTGGCAAGTCTCAGGTCCTAACTGGCTGTTGGCCCTAGACATCAGTTCCTTACCATATGGTCCTCTCCATGGGGCATGTATTCATGTTCTTGTATAATTCCTCCTCTTAAGTTTAAGCTGGATCTAGTGACTGCTTCCAATGAATAGTATATAACAGAAGTGATGGGGTGTCATTTCCAAGATTAGGTTACAGAAAGACTGGCTTTCATTCTGGGTACTTGCCTTCTCGAGCTCTCCATCTTGAAGTTCTCACACTGGGGACAACAAACTGCTTAGCTCTGAAGTAGCCCTATAGAGAGGAAGCCAGATTCACACCGAACAGTCTTGCTTCAGAGCCAGTACTCTAAACCAATTTGCTATTACGCTTTCAGTCTGTGAAAGGCAGCCTCTATGATGGCCCCCATTAAGGTGGGGAATCCGGCTTCTACCTTTGCTAGCTCTGTTACCTAGAGCAAATTACTTAGCCTCTATGTTTCTGTTGATTAACCCGTAAAATGAGGACAGTAAAATTACATATCAAAGAGAATTATTCTGAGAATTAAATGAGTTAATACATGTATAATACTTAAAACAGAGCCTAGTGTTCACTTGTTGTTGGCTATTATTACACACTAGTAATAGCAAGGAGTCCTGATACCCATGTTCCCTATTTCTTATCCCATCCTTCTCAAACTGGGGTATGCATAAGAAAAGGCATACAAAAGTCACAGGATGAAAATGGTGCATCTTTGAACATCTTTTTTCCTTCAAAATCTTCCAGTAAAATTAAGTAAAAATTAGTAAATAGTAAAATAAACAGAGAATATAATGTAAAATTCTAACCAATTTTTAAGACAAGCCTCCAGAATACAAAAGAAATGTTGACAGCACTTGTCTAGAGTAGATATACCTTTATTCTCCTTTACTTTTTTGGCTACTTTAAGGAAAAGTTTTAAAAGGCTTGATATAATGACATATAAATTGTATACAATGAATCAGAAGATGATCTAAAGATGCTCAAAGCTTTTAAGTGTTGGTTTTAGTGAATAAGAAGAGCAAAGATATAGGTATAGAAGGTTGTACTGCTTTGCTGTGTTTTTGGAAGAGACAGAGGCAAAAATTTGTTTAAGAGTAAGGAAAGAGGAAACGGACTTTGGCCCAGTGGTTAGGGCGTCCGTCTACCATATGGGAGGTCCGCGGTTCAAGCCCCGGGCCTCCTTGACCCGTGTGGAGCTGGCCCATGCGCAGTGCTGATGCGCGCAAGGAGTGCCGTGCTACACAGGGGTGTCCCCCCGCGTAGGGGAGCCCCATGCGCAAGGAGTGCACCCATAAGGAGAGCCGCCCAGCGCGAAGGAGGGAGCAGCCTGCCGAGGAATGGCGCCGCCCACACTTCCCGTGCCGCTGACGACAACAGAAAACGGACTAAGAAACAAGACGCAGCAAAAAGACACAGAAAACAGACAACCAGGGGAGGGGAGGGGAATTAAATAAATAAATAAATAAATCTTTAAAAAAAAAAAAAAAAACAGTAAGGAAAGAAGATGAATTTGAGACCATTTAGGCCTTCTTTCCATTATTTATTTTTCTTCTTTCTAGCTGTTTCACCTGGTCACAAATTTTAATATCACTATTCTAGTTTTCCTTGGCTGTTCAAGCAAATACCAAGGGAATTAAAGCCTCACAGCCTTGAGGCCAGCAAAAAGTCCAAATCAAGGCGTCATCAAGGCAATGCTTTCTTCTTGAAGACTAGCATCCTGGGGCTGGTTGACAATGCATCCTTGGTCCTGGTCTCTGTCATATGACACTGCCTCTCCTGGCTTCTTTCTTCTCTTCCAGGTTCCACTGACCTTCACCTTCTTGTTCCCCACTGCCTTCTCTCTGTCTGAATTTCGTTCTCCTTAAAAAGACTCCAGTAAAAGGATTAACACTCATCCTGACTGGGCTGGGCCACACAGAACTGCAGTAATCTCATCAAAAAGTCCTACTAACAAAGGGTTCACACTCACAAGAATCGGTTAAGTTTAAGAACATGTTGAATGGGAAAAGTGGACATGGTGGCTGATGGATATGGGGAATGGCAGGAAGAGATGAGATGTGGAGGCGCCTTTGGGACTTGGAGTTGCCCTGGATGGTGCTTCAGGGGCAATCACCGGACATTGTAAATCCTCCCAGGGCCCACTGGATGGAATGTGGGAGAGTATGGGCCATGATGTGGACCATTGACCATGAGGTGCAGAGATGCCCAGAGATGTACTTACCAAATGCAATGGATGTGTCATGATGAAGGGAGTGAGTGTTGCTGGGGGGGGGAGTGGTGGGGTAGGGGTGATGGGGTTGAATGGGACCTCATATAATTTTTTTTTATGTAATATTTTTACAAAATCAATAAAAAATTAAAAAATTAAAAAAAAAAAGAGAACATGTTTTTCTGGGGTACATAGCTTCAAACCATCACAATCCCCATTGCTACGATGAAATAAGCAACATGAAATAAGATAATAGTTGTGAAAGCACCTGTCCCAGTGTCTCATACATAGGAAACACTCAGAAATTTGTTCCCTTCTCCCTTCCAGCCCCGACTGTCTTTTACAATTCTAAAAATGTCTCTAATATTGGGTGATATTTGCAAATAAACCCTTACTTATTAAACACAAATACTACTTGATAAATGTCGCTCTGGTAGAAATACAACCAAAGTATACTGGCCAGGAATTTTACCAATCTAAGGTAATACCCTGTTTCTACAGGAGTCACTAAGATTATGCTATTTCACTTTCAATAAGTCCAGCAAACTTATACTGGACAGAAATTTAACAAATTAGACAAGAAAACAAAAGGATAAAGCTAGTACCACAATTAATGAAATATACCACAGGAGTATACACACACACACACACACACACACACACACATATATATATATATATAACTGGATTCATGTCCTCCCCCAAAGATGTGATTTTCCCCCCTTTGGCATACAATTTTACATGGTACTGTCTGGTGAGACTTCCAATATAATCTTGGCAAAAAACATCATAAGGCTTTTTGCCTAACTTCCAAACAAAAGTACAATAAATACAATACATAAACCATTAAGAATGTTTCTATTTAGATGTCAGTTTACCAGAGAAAGACATCCAACAATGCTACTGTGGAGCAACATTGCCCCCATTTTACAGATAAGACACAGGAGCATAAAGATCCTATGATGTGTATATTCACACAGCAGATTAATGACTGAGCCCAGAACAGAACTGTAACCAGCACATGATGGGGTACACAATGAAGGTATAATCAGTTATTACTGATTTTCAAGGGCACGGAAACCTTGCTAAAGGACTAATACTAACAACCAGCAATTAAAGGAGTCATCTCACACTCAGGAAAAATCACTTGACAGTTATTTGAAAGTATGAATGCTGGGCCTCGATTTATTTAACTTCTCAATTAATGGTCTAGATTCAAATAAGCAAGAAAAACACCATATGAATTAATACCCACAAAAGATATTACAGAACCTACAGATCTCAGCTAAGCCAATCAGAACCCAATTTTTTTAGCCAGACATTTTGCTACATGGACAGTTCATTATATTAAGAACATCTAATTAACCTTTCAACCAATGTTTGTGGCTACTCTATGCTGGTCTTATACTACAATTAGCATATTTTATGTCATTTAAGGATACTGAAAGAGGTTTCTGAAAAGGAAAGTTATCTCAAATTCAGGGAAGGATGTGGATTTTAAACAAGAATGCAGTGCATTAACCTAGATCATGAGCTTTGAAGGTAACATATATTTCAAGAACCAAAAAAAGAAAAAGGAGTTAATGAAGGAGGACTACAACTCCTACAGTGTACTTGTTGGTTAGAGAAAGAAACTAAATCACCTGAACAAATGTTATCTTGCAAGTGGTAATCTTTCCTACTTTCCTTCACATCGCTGGTATGTGTGCTCTGACCACCCCTTCAAACATACAATTTAAAGTCTACAAGTTTGCTTAATTGGTTCCAAACTTATTCCCTAATTTATAAATTTTAAAATAACAAAATTCCATATCCTGGTTTGAAACATGCAAAAGATACTGGATTATGCATAAATGCCATTATTAAAATAAAGAGCAAAGGCAGCTTTCTTATCTTATACAACTGAAAGATTACCATCTATTTTAGCATTCATTCATAAGGCTTTCATCTGTACTTAAAATTTTTATTCTCACTGCAAAACCCTGATTCCAAGGTCTTTTTACTTCATACTTTAACAGCTACAATAATAATTAATTTCTCCCTGACTCTAGTCCCTCCCCAAACTACTCTATCCATAAGCCCAATTACAAAACAGTATTTCAAGTCAAACATTGCTGTTCTCAAAATGTTTTTAAGAATTCCTTATTTTCTACAAAACCAAGTGATCTGGTATTAAAGATACCCACATTTCTACTTCAAAACATCTCTTCCATTCCTCTCTCTTCTGGACAAAACTGATTTCTTCATTATTCTCCAAACTTTTCTTCCTCCCTTCTTTTTACTCCACAAATGCTGAAACAATACCCTCTACTTTGGGTCAGACACCTTTCTACAGCAGTACCTTCATTCAGAGAGCTTATATTCTAGTAGAGGTGGAGAGAGAAAGACAATAAATATACAGCATATCAGATGGTGGTAGGTGCTATGGGGAAAAATATAGATGAGGAATAGGAAATAGGAAAAATGTTGGGCAAAGCAGTAGGGAAATGTCATATAAATAGGGTCAGTGCCAACGATAACATGACATCTGAGTAGAAACCTAATGGAAGCAAGAAAGGAAGTCATGTCGATATCCGGAGAAAGAGCAGGGGGATCCAGCCAAGTGCTAAGGTCCTAAGGCTAGGGTATGTTTGATATGTTCAAAGAATGACCAGAAGAAATGAGCTTGGAAGAAAAGTAGAAGACAAGGAGGTCAAAGGCATAAGCAGAGAACATACAGGGCCTTATTGGCCAAGTAGGACATCTTATGCTGAGTGAGATAGATACAATATAATCTGACGTTTAAAACAATCACTCTAGCCACTGTGTTAAAGACAGACTTTGGGGCTGGGGGTGGGGTGAGGGAGATGGCAGAAGCACAGAGGCCAATTAGAATATTATATTAATAATACAGGCAAGAGGCAATAGTGGCAAAGGCCAGGATAAAAGCAACAGGGCTCATAAGAAATGGTCAGTTTCATTTCATGTTCATTCTTAAAACAAAACAAAAATAAAAACAACAATCCTGCTAAGAACATTAGTGCACAAGTCTGTTTGGATATAGGTTTTCATTCTCTTGGGTAAATATCTAGGAGTGGAACATGTTTATTTTTGACACCATGCCTTTGCTTATACCATTTTTCTACCTCACTTGTTTCTATTCAGTTCTGCCAGAATCTAGCTTAATTCACACCTCTTCCAAAAAAATCCTTCTGCAACCAACCTCTCCTTCAGGGATTATCCATTTCTCTGAAGTCCTGCTAACAATTGCCCATACCATTGATTCACAGGCATGTGGGCTTTGTTAGAGTGCATGATTATTTATCTCCATAATTTCTATGTCCTTTCATCCCATTGTCCTTGAAGAAAATACTGCACAACTCTGTGTAGCCTCATTTTGGGTTCAATACTCAGCACCTCCTAAAACAAAAAATTTTTTTTCACGTGCTCACTCCATCCTTCAACTGTCAAAGTCAAAGAGATGCCCCACACAGCTGTCCCAGAGGAACCTCTGCCTATCACCCAAGCCCACATATCATCTTGAGCTACAGTTGACAATAACTGTTTACTAACCCCAATTAGTTTTTCTGGACCAATGGTTTTCAAAGTATGGCACCTGGTACAACAGTCTCAGCATCGACTGAACTTACTAGAAATATAAATTCCCAGGCCCACCCAGATCTTCTGACTGAACTCTGGAGAAGGGGCTCAGCAATCTGTGTATTATGGTTCAGGTCAAAGTTTAAGAACTACTGCTCTGGCTTTAAGGTTTAACTAATTACCGCGTTTAAACAAGAGACTTCCAGTAAAATTCTATCCTGGCACACATCCTCATTCCTCTCGATCATCATCTTTTTTGTTTTGTTTTTCCCAACCATCATCTTAAGTCCAAGTCTTCCAGATGGCGCATCTCCTACATCTCTATCTACTTCTCTGATCCCATCTCGTGTTCTTCCTAGTCTTTTTAAAATCTCTTTAGTGCCAACCATACTTCTCTTTACCACTTCATCTAAACCACTCACGTAGCACCATAGCCTAGCATTGACATTATTAATAATGATACTGTCTTAGTTTGCCAGGGCTGCTTTGACAGATACCACAAAACGGGTTGTCTTAAACAACAGAAATTTATTGCCGCAAGATTTTGAAGGTCAGAAGCCCGACATCAAGGGATTGGCAGGCCTTGCTCTTTCGTGGAGTCTGTAGCATTTCAGCAATCCTTATCACACAGTGAGCTCTCTCTCTGTTCCTCTTTCCACTGATTTCTGGCTTCTTCTGACTCACTGTATCTGAATTTCCTTTGCTTATTAAGACTCCAATGTTGTAGATCCAATCAACAGAATCTTTGAAGATTCTATTCATAAATGAATCCACATCTTAACTAATACTGGCATCTTCCTATTTACAAATGGGTTCACAACCAGAGGAACATGAATTAAGAATTGCACATGTCTTTATGGGTGACCTGATTCAATCTCCAACACACACTACCCAGACCAAAAACTAGATCTTCTGATTCATAATCTACAATTCCCATGTCTTAGAACAAAACCATCAGTCACTCACTATTTTATTTCTAAAATGGCTGATAAATTTTTCTAAGATTACTCCATCAATATTTCTAAAAACTATCACCCACTTTTCATGACCTGGAAAAGTAATTAGTCTCAAGTAATTAATGGAAATGGAATTAGAATTTATATTTCCTTATTCTCAGTTCTCTACTTTAGCCTGTATCATGATGAATGATAGTAGTGATAAAGTGGATACTATTGAATAAATAAAAGAAGAATTTAAGTGTGGTATACAAAGCATTGGGGCCAGACGGACCAGGGTACAAATCCTAATTCTGCCAATTCCAAATTGTGTGACTTTATCAAGTAACTGAAATTTTGTTGTTCTCACCTGTAAAATGAAGATAGTTAACTCCCAGGTACATTGAGGACTAAGGAAGGTATATGCTAAACATATGGGTTATCATTCCTTAAATAGTTGCAAGTATTTAAAATACTAATTTTAGAGGAAATGCTCCATATAGACTGTGTTTGTAATTAAAAAAAAAAAAAAAGGACCTCATTCATGTTTATCAAAGTTCTCTCTTCATGAATTCAATGACATTTTCAATATGACAGAGAAAGCACTCAGGGGTTGTGAGCAGCTCTCTATGCAAATGTTCAAAGCAAAAGGATGGTTTGTTCTAGTTATCATTTCGAGCATCTATTATGTGTCACATGCTATGTTACTAATATTCACAGATTATCTCAAATTTTCACAACAGTCTGGCATGACAGGTAATATTTTCTCTGTGACAAGAAACTGAGGTTCAGAGAGGTTGTTACTTGCTCATGGCCACCTAACTGGAAATTGCAGAGGTGGAATTCAGACCCAGTGAAGTCTGTCTCTAAAACCCACATTCTTTAAACCCTACTGTGCTGCCCACTAGTGCTACAAATTCACTATAAGAGAAGGGTGACTCGGCAGGATAGTGGGGGAGAAGATCCGGCAAAGAGGTAGAACACAGGACACAGAGGAGGAAATGAATGTATCACATTTAACCACAAAAACTAAAATGTGTGAATGAGCTCTAACTTTTATTCTTCAGCTCAACAGGTTCTAAGAATATCCATATCACCCAGAGGTCCTAATAATTGACATAACTCAGTAATTTTTCTAGAATACCCTGAAAGTGTCTTTAACTCACTGCTGGCACCTCACCAAGCAGGCAATGCAGTTGATATGTTTAACAGGTTTCTTATGTTCACGAGGATGTAAACACTCTTACATCCTCGTAAGATGTCTTTCTGGCAGACTTACTGTTACATAACATTCACTTCACAAAATTTTACAATTAGAAGAGGTTCTGTCCAATTCGAGGCTTAGAATACTTAAATGAATGCCCAAAGTCAGAAGGCTGAGTACTCCTTAAACCTGGACTAAAACTGGGATCTCCTTTTCCTAGTCCAGTGTTTTCTCCACTGTAACTCAGTACCTCCCTCTTAATGCCTGACTACCTAGATGTTCTTCTCTTTATCCTGAGGGTTAAGCAGCTATGGCTCCTTAGGGACCGCTTCATTCAATTCAACAAATATATGGGGCACCAGGCTAGATGATGCAGATAATAAAGAGATAAATTTTTTACCCTCTTATACAATGCTACCCAAACTTTCTGTTATCATGGTATACATTTTTTAAAATGAATATATGTTTATGGCACATTTTGGCAAAAAAAAAACTAGGCCGTATAAGGGGAGCCCCAAGCCCCACCTGACTGCTCTAGGGGCTGCAGGAAACATTATTTTAGCATACTTGTATCTCAATCCAACATGTGGCACATTGGCTAGGAAGCTCTGTTCTAGAAGCTAATAAGCAAAGGGAATTGAGACAAATATACAAATAATTGTAATCTGAGTACAAAAGGAATAACTGAGGAGACAGTCGCTGTCTGCTTTCATGAAATAAAAATGAGTGGAGGGAAGTGGATGCAGCTCAAGTGCTTGAGCCCCTATTTCCCATGTACAAGCTGTTGGGTCCAAATCCCAGTACCTCCTAAAATTAAAAAAAATAAAAATTGAAGAAGAGTAGAAATGGAATTAATTCAACTTGCTTCCTTTCTTAACTCCTCTTCCAAACAAATCAAAAGACAGAATAACCTATCCTCCTGATCAACAGACAGTGCTGAGCAGTCCCACTGACACAGCTGCAAAGAGCCTAGACCTGTCTTACAGACTAGTTCATAGAAAGGTAAAAGCTACGTAAAGCACATCAGTTTCTCAGGTAAGTTCTTTGAGTTATGAATAATATAAAAATAAAGCAACAGACGGGAAGAAATTACATTTCAAGGTCATATCCAATTTGAGAAGCAGGGAGGGAAACCCTCCCCCTACCCCCACCCACCAACACACATCTATGACCAAGCTCCATCTCCATACACCTAGTTTAAATTGTGCCTTCTCATATTTATAAATTTAGCCTGCCTGAGCCAAGTAGGTTCCTGCAATTCCAGGCATCTGTGCTGAAGGGCAAAGGGCAAAGTAAAACTTCAAAAGCTGGCTAGTAGCCAAGGGCATCACATCTACAAGGCTCCCTTAGCAACACACAACAGCTGTCTGCTCAAGAGAGGAAACCGCCATCTTTGCAAGAGACTACAGATAGATATTCTTGTTTTCACAACTAAAGCAGAGTTTTTTCTGTATTATTTTCCCTGTCACTCTCCCGAAGATTATCACATTTCATAATTTAAAAATCTCTAATCCTAGTAAATTTCCCTCCATGCCAAGTTAACAATAAATTAAAATAATGTAAAGTATTAAGTTCTTGGCAAATATAGAATGCTTGATAACTATCTGGTTATTATTTACTATTCTAGTTGCTACAGAATAGGTACTTAACGAAGGGCAAATCAGTCTTTGTGACTTAATTACTTACCTTACAAAATTTTAATAACAACAGTGGCCTACTTCCTAAGACTACTGTGAAGGACAATAAAAATTTTTAAATAAAAATTCACAAATGCACTTCCCTAATTAGGAATCATGCCACCTACTGGCTCTCAAAATCTAAAGAGATGGCTTTATCAAGGTCAGTACCCCCAAAACAAAACACAGGTTGAACCTGAATGGGCCAAGAATGCATAATGCCACTCCTGAGTGACCAGTTCATTCACCTGCTCACTTGCCTTCTCCAAATCTTCCAAGCCCAGGGGATGGCAGTGTGCTATGAGCTCAGCCCTTGGGCCTAAATCTAACAAGACAAACAATGTTCAAAAAAAAAAAAAAAAAAAAATCACAATCACTGCAGGTTTAAAAACCTAACACCTGTGAGTTTCTTAGAAGGGGATGTGGCAGTCTGTGCTCTGTGGGGAAGGCCATTTGTGCAAGAGCAGAATCTCGCGACTTTCCATTCCTTATATGTGCAAGTGCAAACCCTCACCCACAGCACTCTGTACTCACCCAGAGGTACATCATGTCAGACCCGGCTGCTCAAACTCAGCGGTCAGTTGATCCTGGACTGCAAAAAGGCACGTAGGAAAGGAGGTGCCAGAATGGGGGGCAAGGTTCGGGGTGGGGAGAAACCCCACCCCGCAAAATCACTCGAGTTTAAAAATCCTAAAAACGACTGGTTTCCTCCCCCCTCCTCCCTTCTCTCCAGCTGACTGTTCTGTTGTTCTCTCTCCTCCCTCTCGCCCTCCCTCCCTCGCCGCTCCCCCCCCCCCTTCTCTGGGAGTTCCCAGCCCCATGTGTCTGAACTGGAGGGCACAGCACACACTTTCTGTATTTGCCTTCAGGGAATCTGTCATTCTACTTCTAGAAACACAATCACCCCCTCAAAAAGATTACTGCAAAAGGCAGGAATGGGTGGGATTAGTAATAAACCACCAAAACCAAGTTTCAAATGCTAGACATAAGCTAATTTAAGATGGGTTCTTTAAACATGAATGAAGCAATCAAAAAAGCTCTGCCCTCCAAGATCAAAGAGAGTGAGCCAAGCTTCCCCTCTATCCTAATTCTTCTGGAGCCCCTGGCAGAAGCCAAGCATGAACACAGAAACTGCTCAAAGACAAAACTCCCTTCCTGCAAAGTCAGCCTTATGCCACTATTCTTTATTAAGTTTCACCACTAATAATTCTCATCCTTTAAGACTTTAAAACACAAGAAAAATTATAGACAAACTCAAATAGGTTTTTCATCTCTTTTATTACTACTACTCTAGTTCAGATCAACATAGACTTCCTTCTGAAAGTGGAAAAGACCAGGATTTAGCGTCAAGTGGACCTTGAGCCCCCAGTATGTTGCAGAGACTTTACTAGGCATGGGGACAGGGCAGGGTACAAGGCCTGGGATTGCACTCAGTTTCTATCATCATGGCCTAGGGAAAGTTATTGAACCTGTCTAGTCCTCTGTTTCCTTAACCAAAACAAAATAAAACAAAACAAAACAAAAACGGTATAATACTCCAATACTCCTTGGGCAGTTATTGTAATTAGATCAAATGATATAACCATGTAAACGATTTGTCATGCTCCTCGTGACCACATTTTCTAATTTCACGTCAGTTCAAACATTTATTAAGTGCCTCCTTTATGCCGGGCAAAGCTTTTATCCATTATTTCCAGTGGTGAAGGAGTATTATGGAATCACCTGTCCTAGCAGTTTTTATTCAGAAAACAATGAATTCACTCCATACAACAAAAAGCCACCTTATGGCCTTTGCTCATAGCAGTCTTTACCTGCCTGAATACCCATGCTCCTCTCATTTCTCCAACCAATTTCTCTATGCTGAAATCCCAAAGTCCACCCCAGCTGTAAGTGCTCTCTCCCCTGGTCTGTGGGCTGCAGCCCAGTGCTTGTAACAGAGTAGTTCTCTCTGTTGCCAGTTACCACTATAGCTATTTGTGTACAAATCTCATCTCCTCTACCTACACCTTAAACAGGAGAGAGACCTAAGACCTGGTCTTTGATCTATTTCTGTCCATGAGGTCTCTTGCATAGTACTTAGGACACGATAGGTGAACAATAAATTCTCAAACGGTTAGTCATTCTGAGGAATATTGCACTCCTTTACTTCATAAAAGAAAGAAAAAACAGAACAAAAACAAAAACAAGAGGCCTACCTCCTTCCAGCTGCCTCAGGGTTCTGCTTCCCTCAGACCTGTTGTAACAGCTCTCTCCTGTTCATAAAATCTCCAAGTAAGGTCTGCAAGTCTCACACCCAAGACAGGCCCTTTACAGGTATGGTCCATTCACTCTCCCTAACACTCCTCACTGCACTGGTATGCCAAGATGGAGCTCCTTTTGTTTTCTTAGGGTAGAAAGTAAAGTCACTTTTTCTTTTCTTTCACACTAAATATGTGCCTTTCTCTGGAGAGTGAGAGTTAACAATACCTCTTTTCTCTCCCTACCTTAAATTCCCAGCTCATTTACACTTGGAGAGGTGGGGGCAAGTATTCTTAGCCTAGCCCAAACTTTTATTTTTCTTTTATGCAGAACCTCTCGCCTTCCTTTAAAGACAGGATTATCTTAATTTCCAGTAAAAAGGAGTAAAAACTTTCAAGTCAAAAACTTGGATAGTCACAAGATACTTAAAAAAAATTTTTTTTAATTAATTAAAAAAAGGAAAACAAATCTTGACTTTATATATAAACTGTTGCTTAAACTCTTCGGTGTATATGAAAGGCATTCATACCTGTTCTGTCAATGTCTTATGTATCAATAATCAAGTTACATTCAACTTTCCTCTCTAATTTCATAGCCCATGCCCTAAATCTTAAATCACCAGGCCTCCCTATATTCCATTCTAAATAACTATATTAAAATCACACTGGTTCAGATTACAGTCTTTTCCAATTCTTTGCAGGCACATAATTTTAATACTCACTCTCATTCATTCTTTTTTTTCCTCTCCTAGTTCTTTTTTTTTCCATTTTTTTAAAGATACGTAGATCACACAAACTGTTACATTAAAAATCTCATTCATTCTTAACCAAGTATCAATAAAACAAATGCAATAAATTTTCACATATTCATCTTGTTCACTTTACGGTGGTGTCTTTTAATCGAGCTTGGGATGGGATAAAAATAAAAACATATCCAGAGCAAAACAAGAGAAAAATAACTACATAGAGAACAGAGATCCTTAAAATGAAACGGTAAGTTTAAATATGTCACAAAAACTCTGAAAACTTCTAAAACCTCAAGGCAGAACCATTATACTTTAGAAGCACTGAAAGTGTTTTATAAAATCCTATTCTAAATGCATCTCTTCTTTTTTCTGATCAGAATTTTGAAATTCTGGGTAGATAGTCAAGACAGAAATAAAATTTCTGTGTGTTCCCTTTACACACACACACACACCCCACAGGCAAACAAGTGGACCTTTTTTATTCATGCTCCTGCATGTCCACATTTCCCTACCTTATTAAAAATATAAAAGGTAACAAAGAGGTAGGAGAATATTTTTTTTCTTTCAAACCATCAAAGTCAAATAAAGAAGCCAATGCCTTATAGCTATGCAGGATTCAAATCAAGACTAAGAGGTATGATAATTCCACACTATGAATATATAATTCTGCATAGAGATCACAATGCATACATCTTCCTTCTATCAGAAGAACATTTTCTCAGACTGCTCAACTATACTCTAAAATTTTTCAGCCTCTATATTAGGTCAGATGAGCAAAAGTATGAATTTGGACATCAGAGAAGGAAGTCTTCCAGGGAGACAAAAAAGAAGTCTCTGGCAAGGTTGTTAAGGAAAGTCCCATAATCGAGAACATCAAGATGGGTGCTGCTAGTAATTCTAACCTTATAATGCATCCTGAATTCCTACTTCTGAAACTGTTGGAGTTTGTAATGTGAAATGTCTGGTGGGCAGAAAGTAGAGCCACATTTTAGATTCTCTGCCTCGAAGCCTAATAATTCAAGAGACTACTTGTTTTATTTAAATTTCTCAGTGGGTATAAAAGGCTGGTAACCAGAAAGTATGTATACATCGATAACTAGCACAATTTCTCAAAAATGTACCTGAGAAATCAGGCACTGAAATGTTTCCAAAAGAAATCCCAGGTAACCCTCTGAAATTATTTATACTCTTTTCACTTTCAAGACTGGCAGAAACAATATAAACTTACTACAACAAGCATCAGCTATAGAAAAAGATCATATAAAGTCGAACTAAATTTGACTTAAACAAAAAAAGTTGAAAGAATGGGGCTTTCTTTTTTACCTCATCTCCTCTCAGCTTAAAAATAGTAAGGACTCCCAAAGGGCAGTTCTCTCTAACAGAATTTTGTTACTCAAAATGTGTTCATGGACTGGCAGTAGTAGCATCATCACCCTAGAGCTTCTTAGAAGTAAAGAATTTCAGGCCCTATACCCCAGATTTACAATATCAAACACAGGTAATTTACATGCACATTAAAATCTGAGAGGCTAATCTAGACAGAACACTGTCCTGATGCAGCAGCAGAGACTCAAGACACAAAAGAGGAGATATGAGTGCCATTTTCCTGTCAGGTAATCTGAATCACTGAAAGACTATCTAGTAAGTCCTGCTTGCTGATTTCACTATAACAACAAAACAACACCAGCTACTATTTACTCAGGACATAATATGTGCTAGAAATTTCCACTGCATTTTCACTATATCCTTACAATTTCTCTGTATTGCCTTTTTTGTACATATAAGGAAACTGAGGTACAAAGTGGTTAAATACTGTGTTCATGATCACACAGTGAATAAAGGAGCCAAAATTTGAACACAAATTTATAAGACTCCAAGCCCTTGATCTTTTTCCACTACAGCACAATTATTCACTGACAAAACCAAATCAAGGCCTTCAAAGTCCTTGGAAATTTGGGGAGCAGGTGTAACTCAGTGGTTGAGAGCCAGCTTCCCATGTACAAGGTCCCAAATTTAATTCCTGGTTCCTCCTTTAAAAAATCCTTGGAAATTTTAGCTTGGATATAGCCCTGCACTCTATCTCTGTCCATTACCAAGACTGGAAACAATAAAGGGTAGACATCAGGTTTGGAATTGAGAGTACACACACTGTATCTGAATTTCCACTGGCCAAGTCCAGCTGCTAGTACTTACATCATCAAGAAAATGGTCCCAGAAACCTCTTGTGAATCATGATTACCTTCTGTGGTATCTAAAGTAAGCTCCAGGTATATGTATGGAGAAAAGGGTACCTCTCAAACCTGGCCTCTCAGGAAAGCTGTAGGCATATAGGTTGATTTTTTAGAGCTCTTTGATGATTTGTTAGAGCTCTTACTCCCAGTTCTTAGGGATCATAGAGCTACATCCTAAAAACAGGAAAGTGCATTATCTTAAAAGCCTTGTTTTCCCCTTTTTTTTTTTTTTCAACCAATCTCTCAGATAACCTCACATCTTTCTAATTCTGGTATCATCGCCGCTACAATTTTTGAACCTTGCCAAGTTTTCCTAACTCAAAAACTTTTTCATTCTCCATCTCCTCCAATCTTGTCTTCTATTGCCTTTTTTGTCCAATTTGATCCCAAGGTCCACAATTATAAATCCCTCCCTTGCAAATACCCTCAGTTATTTGTCCTCTCCATCACTGCCACCTAGCAAAACTCCAATCCTGGTTACATAAAATTATCTGTCGTCTTTATGCCTGTGCTAGTCAGCTGAATGGTGCTGGAGAAAAATCATATAACCAAGCTGATTGACTATATATTCATGAACACAAACCCCAAATGGGCATTACAGAGTGCCAAGCAATCCTACCAAAACTGCCCCTGTACGTTTTCCTATTCTCCAAATGAGTATGTCTTACCTTCTCCTCAAACCTGCCCATTCTCCCCTCCCCACTCACTCTCAGCTGATACTCCACCCAAATATTTCATTTTAAAAGAGAAGCATTCATACAGTATCTTCTCACCACCCGACAATCTTCCACAGAAATGCATGCATCGCCTCCTTCTTACAATATATTACAGGGAAGGAAGGATCCCTCCCATCAGAAGCCTCTCTCACTACTTGTGCTCTAAACTCCCATCTCCTCAAACCTAGGTCTAAATCCCCATCCCCTTAAATCTAGATAAAGACTCTGCTGAGCTGCGAGTGCTCCATCAATCAGCTGCTCTGCGTCATCAATCTCTCCTCTCTACTGATCACTGTCATGCCAACAAACATATTCCCATCTTCAGAAAACTTCCCTTTTTGCTCTCATAACCTGACACAGAAAGTGTAAGTAAGTGTTGTCTGGAAATATCTCTTAAATATTTAAATGTGCACAGCCAGTGGCTTGGCAATTCCAACTCTAAGTAGCCTATCTTAGAAAAGCCCCATATGTGTAAAAGAAGTTCACTGTGGCAATCTGTAAGAGCAAAGAAAAAAGTTAAACAATGTGCAATAATGAGTAAATGGCTAAATAAGCCATATATTTTTTAAAGAGATCCTCCTTTGACTTCTCACCTCCCTCCAGCTACCCAGTTACCTACCATATCCCCTTACCTCTTCACAATAAAACTTCTCAAATAGGTTCCTATGCTTGTCTCCACATCTTCACTTCTTATTTCTTCTTCAACCTACTCAAAATCAGGTTTCCAAGATCTACATTCCATTAAACCAACTCATCAAAGTCAACTACTTCCACATTGCTTAATCCAATGGATATTTTTATTCCACCTTCAATTTATCTGACCTTTTAGCAGGATTTAATAATTTTGACAACCTTCTTAAAATATTCTCTTCTAGCTTCTAGCTTCTGAGATATAATCCTGGTTTTCTCAAGCATAATTGGTACTCCTCCTTAGTATCATTTCCTGGCTTCTCCCTCAACAAAATTCTAAAATGCAAGCATTCCTTGGGGCTCAATTCTGGGTCATCCTCTCCTTGCTCTGAGTTGCCTTATACATTCCCATCACCTCAAATACCATCAACATACAATAATTACCAAGTTATATTCCTAATCCAACACCTCGCTCCATGCTCTAGTGTGACTACTTACTTACCTCGCAGGCCTGATAAACATAAAACTTGCCCAAAACTGGGCACCACCTCCACCACCACCCCTGAAATCTGCTACACATTGGTGTTCCCTTTCCTTGTAAGTGGCACTACCCGGCAATTATGAACGCTAGAGACCTTCTCTCACACTTTCAGACCCAAGTAATCAGGAATTCCTTATGTCTGACTTCTCTTGATCTCCACTGCCACCACCTTAAACCAAGCTACCATCATCCCTTTCTTGAACAGCGCCAATAGTCTTGCTCCCCTTCAAAACATTCATCACACAGCAGCCCAAGGGACTTTTTAAAACGAAAATCAGATCACCTGTTTCTATAGCTGCACAATGCACTTAGCATTTTTCTATCCAACCTATTCTAAGGTCTTTTATGATGTGCTAGGTGCCCACCTCTCCAACCTCATTTCACACCATTATCTCCTTCTCAATCACTAAGCCCTAAATACAATGAGCCATGTCAGTTCCTAACGTAGGGCAAGACATCCCTCTCCAATCTCCCCTTAAATTGCTAGTCCCAGTTCTTGGAATTCCCCCTTCCCTACTTCCATTCTTTGCAGGGCTGGCTCCCTCTTATTCTTCACATCTCAACTTAAATATCACCTCCTCAAACAAAACTCTCCAGACCATTCTATCTAGTTGGAAGTCTTTTCTCACAACAGCATATTCTCTATTAATGTGCATTTATTTTCTCCTTAGGAGTCATCAAAATCTATAATTTATTTGCCTTCTTGTTTGATATAGAGTTCTCCATTAGAAAGTAATCTTTTATGTATATCAGATACTACTGAAATCTATTATGGAACATTTTATCCCTTGACTTTTGCTAGGGAAGGTCAAAGATATTTGTAGGAGTTTCTGGCACACAGGCAACTTATCTAACAGAGTCCTATAAATAAATTTAGAGTGCTACTAATATCACCTGAGTTACCAAACAGGCTCAAACCTTTACCATAGCTACAAACCATAAATACATGTTGGCATCAATGACTTTAGAATGTTACAGCTTAAAATAATCATACTATTAATATGAAAAAGCAGCTCCAATTTAATTATTTACTTTAAACTAATTTGATCATCAAATTTCAAACTGCCTCCCTTCTAAGAATAGAAATGTATTCTTCTCAGTACAATTAAAAATAGTATCCCTAGGGAGCTGACATGGCCCAGTGGTTGAGCACCAGCTTCCCACAAACAAGGTCCTGGGTTCATTCCACAGTCCCAGCAGCCCCCCGCCCCCAAAATTATCCCAATCCAAACTCAACTACAATCAAGCTTCTGGTATAGAAGCTAATTATATAGAGTCCAGAACCATGGCATCCAACACAGTCACCACTACTCACATGGTCATTTAATTTCATTAAAATTAAAATGTCAGTTCCTCAGTCACACTAGCCACATTTCAAGGGCTCAAGGGTCACATGTGATGCTAGAGGTTATTGTATTGGACAGGGCCAATACAGAACATTTCCATTTACACATTAAGTTTTATTGGGCAGAACTTTTTTTTTTTTTTTAATTTATTCCCCCTGCCCCTCTGTGGCTTGCTTGCTGTCTGCTCTCTGTGTCCATTCTCTGTGCATTCTTCTGTGTCTGCTTGTCTCCCTTTTGTTGCATCATCTTGCTGCACCAGCTCTCCGCGGGTGCTGGCCAGCTTCCCCTCACAAAGAAGCCCTGGGACACGAACCCAGGGCCTCCCATATGGTAGATGGGAGAGCCTAATCAATTGAGCCACAGCTGCTTCCCTGGGCAGAACTATTTTTTAAATATATTTTTTATTTATTTTTAAAAGATACTTAGATTACAGAAAATGTTACATAAAAAAATATAAGGGATTCCCATATGCCCCACCCCCCACACCTCCCACTTTATCTCACGTTAACAATTTCTTTCATTAGTGCGATACATTCATTGCAATTGATGAACACATTCTGGAAAACTGCCAGTAAGCGTGGATTATAGTTTACATTGTACTTTACACTCTCTCCCACTCAATTCTGTAGGTTATGGCTATATATATAATGACCCATATCTGTCATTATAATGTCACTCAGGACAACACCCAGTCCTGAAAATACGGCAGAACTCTTGTAGAATATAGTCAATAATCAGGAAGCAAAAAGGGCCTCTTGGTGCCCAGAATATCAACATATTCATGCACTTTCATCAGCAGGAAAGCTACCATTAGGCCTTCCTCTGAATCTATTTCTTTTTATCTTAAAAATATTTCTGTCCGGGTAATTTGGCTCCATGCCCACTGAAAATTAACCAGCCTTACATCTGCAAAAGCTCCTGTTTTACAATACTAAACAATAACTGACATTGACAACTGTAATAAAAACCATTTAAGGAAAGGATTACTATTATACCCTGTTTAGAAGAAATAAATTATACAATTATATGACACGTTTTAGAAAGACTTATTTCTAAAATGAGTTAAGCTTAAATATCTTGGTGCTTAAAGATGGGAAAATCCTCTCAGCTAACTGTAATACTCAACCACCAAAAAAACTCATTCCTAAAATATTCTGCACAAATTCCATTCAAGAGTTCAATTCAACCAATATTAATTAATATTGCTTACAGAGCAGGTACAGATATGAGAACAAGACAAGCTCCTTCTGTTGAATGAATTATGGTTCGTCCAGACAACAGAACACTGTACACCCTTTAAAGGGGAGCAAAGGGTAGAGATGAGGAAGCTCTTCAAATAATGTTATGAAATATCCTAATATATATCATTAAGTGATAAAAGAAAGGTGGAGAACACTGTATAGCACAATACGAATTGGTTTAGAGACAGAGAGAGAAGGAGGAATTATACACAAGAAGGTGAAAATACCCATTGCCTCTAGGGAAAAGACACTGGGATACTCAGGGACAGGAATGGGGGAGTACCTTTTCACTATATGACCACTTTGTACCTTTTGAATATTGAGCCATGTGAATGTGTTGTTTATTCAAAATAATAATAATCAATTTTTAAAAAATGAATATTGAATAGCTCTCATCCAGGCTTCAAACACTGAAGGAGAAAATTACACTTTTTCCTTTACCAATCACCAGACACTTAAATATTTGATACTTGTGCTTTACTTTTATTAAAAGGCTTACTCTATACTATTTGAACTCCCAGTAAACTGATTTCAAAAAACTTCAAAGTTGAACTTAAAATGGACACTACAATAATCCTTAATATTATCACATAGTACTTAACTTTTTGTTAATTTTTGCACACAGATGAAAGCATTTCAAGGAAAAAAAATTACCTTCTGGATCATATGGCAGAGGTTGGTTGAAAATCTCCCAGAGAAGTCACAGAATAGTTTTCTGTGCCATGTGGGAGGCAACGTCAAGTCACTCTGATAGTCCCTAAAGCTGAGAATCCTTGTTGTTTCTCAATACTTTTTCCTCCTCCTTAGTAACAAAACCCCAGTTTTCATTCTAGCACATTACCATACACACCCAAGAAAGGACTACATCTGCCAACCTTGCTGCAGGTAGGTAGGACCACAAGACTAAGTTCTGGCCAGTCATCGAGGACCCCAGATCCTTACACCAATTTGCTTTTCTCTGTATAAAGTGTGGCCCAGTTTCAGCCTACCATTCCTGTATTTCCAGGAACCTGTTTGGAGGAGAAAAAATGGGTGCTCCCCTTCCCCACTTAAGACTTCCAGGAAGTCCCATGTAACATTTCTGCCGGAACTTAGTCATACTAAGCTACAGCAAGGTTGGGAGACTATGTACTGTCATTACCATTCCAACTACCACTATAGCAGCAAATTGGTAAATGTCACTGCAAAACAAAAACTATTAGATGAAACCAATCAAATAGGCAGAAACTTAGGTATGAGGCTCAAGGAATCCAGTGAACTTGTCAAACCTCTTTCACTGACTTTCCCATCTCCTTATCTTTCAGAAAATGTTACACCAGGAACTTCAATTTCCTTCTTTAAAGCACTGGAAAAAAGAAAGGAGTTGATGGTTGAAACGAAAGAAAAACAGTGTAAAAGGTTTAAAGCAACTAATGAATATGATGTATTTGAGACCTATAATTGTTAAAGCATTTTGCAAGTTGTCAATAGGTAGTCCAGTAACTTTTAAATTGATGCTAGCAATATTTCTCTTCTAAAATGTATTCATTCTAAAAAGAAAAATAAAATAAAAATGTATTCATTCAAAAGAAATCTACAAAACATGTGTGTATCATTTCTACTTAGTATGCAACAAGTTATCTTTGAGAAAGGATAGTATGTGCATCCCCTGATGCAGAAAGAAGGCAGGAAGGCAAAGGCAGCACATACATACCCCTCTTAAAACAAACTTGAATTAAGGGCTTTAATTTTCGCTCTTAAAAATTATTTAATTTTTCTAAAAATTTGTTTTAAAGTTTGAAAAAGCAAAACAATCCATTTCCTAAACCATTAACTTGTCTTTGAGATAATCTGTGTTGACGTTAATCTATACACACATTGACCATGAGTTCATACTGATGCTGTGTTGTTCAATTTACCATTTTGAAAAGTATTCCATGGTCAAATTTCACTGAGAAACATGCATTAAGAAATTTTACTATTTGCCCAATTTCAGGTTTTCAGAGTCTTCTAAAAGGATACTAATGTTAATAGATCCTTTTTACAAATTTCACATATACTCAGAGGAAGGAAAACAAACTAGCAGGGGTGTCAGAGATTAGCTGACAGGCAGATAGATGCCAAGAATTTGCTCCACAGTTTAAAGGGCTACAGTTAGGATAACGGAAGTGTGAGAAACAGACTCAAGATAACTTGAGAGGTTTTGTTCCCTGGAAGGAATACCAAAGATCATGCCAATTTATGTACCCTTCTGCACTAAATGGCCATATCCAAGCAACTCTACTGTATAAGACTTCTGGAGAATTAAAACTACCATCCTTTTTCCTAACCAATCCATTTATCTTACAGTGACAATTTATGAGCCTGGACGCATAAAAAGCAGGGTCCATGGTCTTCTAAACTAGTAGAAACAATGAAATAACATTATCTTCTGAGAAGGGAAATCTATTTAATCCTTATTAGCCTGGGCCTGGTCATTTTATCCCAGATCGAACCAATGGTTTCAATATCAATGTTTTCCCGAAAGCTAGTGCATACTACATGCTATAAACGTATTTTCTGGCTATTACTACACTTTCAATAACAAAAATGAGTTAGTGGGACTTACTGTATTTCTGAAATACAGTTTATTTTTAGTAAATATAACAGTCTTCCACATGGGAAGCTACAGCCATGCCAAAAATTTTGAGATAAAATACTATTTATAGACCTATCAGTTGCTCCTTGCTTAGGTTGTAACATAGTTTCCACTTTGAGCCTGATATGACCTCCCCTGACTTTTCTGGTCGCTAATGTTCCTTTCATCCTGAGTTTTCCCACATTTATCTTTATCTCCACAGGGTTTAAGCTACCATGAGGCTGGGGGGAAGGGAAACAGAATTTCCTTTCCTGAAGCCTTCTCTCACCGTAGTTTTAGATAAGTTTCAGGAACCTAAAAAGCTGAAAAGAAGATTTCTTCATTTGGTGGGTTTTTGAGGAAGGAATATCATATTGTTATACAAATCTAGCCATGCTTATGGCAAATGTGAGTGGCAACAGGAATATTAACGTCTTTATCACTGTGTGATAGTTCCCTATCTTTTAAATACTCAACAAGAATAAATATCAAGTCATTACTAGTATAGAGAATACTGTACTCAATAGCTAATCGGGGAACTAAAAGATAAATGTAAGAGATTTATTCAAAATAAATTTTTTCCTAAAAATTTTAGAATAAATATCAAGTCATTACTAATATAGAGGATACTGTACTCAAAAGCTAATTAGGAGAACTAAAAGATAAATGTAAGGGATTTATTAAAAATAAATTTTTTCCTAAAAATTATGATCTCCTCAGGTATTAAGGTTTTGGGTTTTCTTTTTTACCTTGACTGCTGGCATCTTTATGTTCCCCACTTAAAAATGCTAATTGGTAGGATCTTTCTCCTCCAGCCTCTAGCTATGCCTCCAACAACAATTCTAGAAGGCATAAATACATTATCCTAATCCACCAAGCCATTTTCACTGATTCCTTTCACTAGGAATGATATGACCCATACACTATCTCAACACAGCCCTGCCCCAAGTCATGCTCTGGATGAATTTCAAATGAACCCTGACTTTGCTGCTCTGGCAAACCCTAAACTCTTTCATCTCTGAACGCCAATAACATCTGCTGTCCCTGGTTCACTTACTTTTTTACACTTTATACATAGGCTGCGGTCTATTGTTAGTTCCAGGTTTGTAGGTCTCATCTGTCTCCCAAAAGAGAATGCAAATTCCACTCAACTGTGAGCTCCTGGAGGCAATGACCATGTCTTATTTATCTCACTACTGTAAGTGTCATGAGATGTGGACAGCATATGATAGGCATCCAGTAAACACTGATGAAATACTTGATCTGATCTGGATGGCAGAAACAATGTAGTAAGTATATACTTCTCTTATATAAATCTCTCAGGGTATAAAGCTGGGAAAGCCCAACATAGGTGTAGAGTTGAATCACAACTAATTCCTAAAAAGAGGAAAGGAGAAGCACATGACAATTAAGTAATACCAACCCATCTTTCACTAGATTCTCATCATCATTTTTAGGTGCTCAAAGCGATGGTGAACACAGAACAAAGTATCAAGTGATAGGGGAAATGACAACATTTCCTCACCCCAAGAAAATTCGTTTCTGCTTTTTCCCATTCACCTGTATTTTATTCATCTTTTAAGGTCTATCACTTCCTGCCCACTCCAATTCACAGTGAAATCCCTAATTCTCCAGGATTTGATGGTGAGTATTCCAATATCTGATGATGCTTTTATTTAGCATTTTCACTTAGAATAAGAAAGGACAGTTTAAATTTTAGTAAAAATAATCTGAACTAAAACATCAGTAAAAATACCAGGTGACAAATACCAGAAAATAATTCCCTTAAAAAAATTTTAAGAGAGCGGATGTAGCTCAGTGGTTAAGTGCCTGCTTCCCATGTACGAGGTCCTGGGTTCAATCCCCAGTACCTCCTTAAAAAAAAAAAATTTAATTGTGATGTTTATCCTATAAAATGCAATTTCCCTTTTAAAAAAAAGGATATTCAGGATTTCAGAGATAATCAAAGCTGAGGCATGGGCATGGATAATTAAATGGACTCTCAAGATCATTTTCCAGAGGCAGTATGGGACTAAAGAAAGAATTTGGGTTAGGAAGGGAAACAGACCTGAATTCAAATTGCTGCATCAATGCTTACTACTATGGACTTGAAAAGGAATTTAACCTCTCTAAGCTTTGATCTCTTCATCTATAAATGAAAGGTTACTGTGAAAATTAAATTAAAATGTACATAAAACAGAGGAGGGATAGCTCAATTGTTTCAGCACCTGCTTCCTTCGTACAAGGTCCTGGGTTCAATCCCCCAGCACCTCCTTTAAAAAAAAAAAAAATGCATATAGAACACCCAAGTCAGTGTCTGCCTTAATAAAGTACAATTGTTAAGATATTTGCCTATTGTCCTAATTCTTAGTCCACAAAAACAAAAGAGAGAAAACCAACTCCTTGGAAAATCTGACACTTTAGGGTGCTGGAGTAATGTTTTTTAATTGGTACAATAAAGTATCACTACAAATTCACCTAGTTGTTTTTCTCTAAATTTATAAGTAAAATCTGCAGGAGAAGAAACAGAAAATATTCCACAGGACAAGGTGTCCCTATTAAATCAGAGAGCTAGGTTAATTTATAGGAGGCTATAGTGAAAAACAAAGCTCTTAAAATTTGTTATACCTAAAAGAGGAGCTCTTAACAGGAAATATATATACATCATTATGGAGTCCAGGTAGGAATAAACCCAATATTGGTATACCTATGTCATAGAAAAGCTATGGGGATAGGTGATGTAATTTTTAAAAAAATTTTTAAAAAGTACCTCCTCAAAATTCCACCCCTCCCTACAACCAGAGATTCTTAACTGACAATCACAAACACAAGACAAAAAGAAAAGAAAATATCTGCACACAAATGAGAAACGAGGAGTAGTAATGGGGAGAGGGTATTGACAACAAAGGATGAGCACTTCCAGAAAGAAGGAGAAAACTGCTGCGCCACCTTCTTTGCTGCTTTTACAAGATGGTTGGAAATGTCTAAGTCATTCATCTGCTCTAGTAGCAGGGCTGTGAAGGGGACAGTAATGTCTGCTCTTTCTACAGAGCAGGACTAAAAGCTCTTAAGGAATTAAAGCGTTCAGAGTATGAGTGAAAATGCTGGAGGGACTTTTAGGGCTTTTCTGGACAGTCTGGAGGAATGGAAGCAAGCTGGCTTTAGAGCCAGATGGGCCTTACTAGCTATGTGACCTTGGGGCAGCCTCTCCAGCCTTCATGTTTCTCATCTATAAAATTGGGTGAATACTATGTGCCCTGCAGAGTTGTGAGAATTTAATGAGGTAATAAATAAAAAGCAAATGCTTCAGAAGAGGGACTCAATATAGGTTAACTGCCTTTCCCCAAACTTTAAGCAAGTCATACATAAAATGCTGGTGGCTGGCATATATAAATAAACCATAAATGTTCATTCTCTCCCTTTCCTCTTCCCCCTCATTCTGCATAAAATGAATCAAGTTCAAGTTGGGAAAGTAACTCTCCCAAGGTTACACGTCTGGTTATTAGCAGAATTAAGACTTAAAACTAGAGATCTGTTAAGTTCAATGCATGGCACCTTGCCTCATTAGGATCATTTCCTTGGTTATTATAGCAAGCGCGGTCTAACATTATATGAGCTCAGAGAGGCAATGCAATCAAGAGAACAAGCTAGCTACAATGGCAGCCACTTCCTGTGATCCAGACACCCAAGAGTTAAACACTCAGGCTCAGTTTTGGAGAGCTTCAGTCCTTCAGGCAGTCTCCTTTTGGGAGGAGGGCAGAGAGGCACTGAAATCCATTCTTCTGTGTGATTGGTTGGTTTCCAAAGGGGTGGGGAAGGAAAAAAAGGGAGAAGAATGTCACCCCATCTTGGGGTAAACAGCAGCAGGAGCATCTGCTCAGGTTTTCAACTAAATTTATAAGATATTTCTGAACACCTGACCACCAAACTTGGGAGACTGTGACCTTTGACCTTCGTCAAAAAAAGAGCCATTGTTCTTTAATGGCCAGGCTCTTAGTAATACAATCTGAACAAATGCAAAAGGACAGTTTAATATTTCTCTAACACAAAATTAGTAACCAGTGCTCCTGCTCTAGATGCTTGAAATAGACACCACCACCCACCCTCAGCCCTCCCACGCATTGCCATGAGAGAGAAAGGAGACTGTTGGCTTCTTGTCTACCATTTTTCTCAAACTGACACTTCAAAAACATGACGAAAGTACACAATCACATTCCTCCTCTGACTTTTTCTCCACCGTATTTAAGAGAAGTCTCCTCCTTTCAAAAAAAAAAAAGTTATCTTACTGCAACATACAACCTCTCCACAATCATGTTAGCACACACAAGCAAAGCAGGGGGAAGGGAGACACCTAGCCAAATCCATTGGGAGGTCTGCCCAAGTTATTCATCCAGGACCTGGCCACTTAACTGGATTAGGTGAGGCAATGCCTTTCCACCCTGGCTAGATTCTTGCCTGGGGGAGAATACAAGAAGGATCTCCCTCCTCAAAATTTAATTACCCTCAACAACTCTTCATTTCCCTCAGAAGTTTCTCTCTCTTTTTCCAAAGATAGCAATATCAAATATTCAAAATGCTTCGGTTCCAAGCAAAGAATTAATACACTACAGGATTTCCTTTGTCCTAATGGAGAGCCACAAATAAACTGTAATATCACAATCATTTAAATGCAGAGTCAGGGATCAAGAACTAAAGCAAAACTGAAGAAGGAGCCTTCTGCTGAATAACGAAAACCAAGTTAGTACAGGAATCAACTTGAGCTCATCTTAAAGTGGCCTCAGGAAACAAGACTGAACTATATCATCTCCTAGGTTTTCCTAAACAATCTGGAACGGCTGGGCAGAACCATCTACCAGGAATTGGTAGAGTAGGAATGACCCAAAATCACTCTGGACACAAAGAGCAAATAGTTTTCAAAACTGAGCTAAAAACAAATCAGCCTCAGGGAGTAAATAGCAAAAAGCTCCTTAAACCTCCCCTTTATCTCATCTCTGAAATCCTAAAACCAAATTTAATCTAAATATGCTAGTAATGCCCTTTGCTAACACAGATGCCTCACATCTAAATCCCAAGGAACATGACTCAGCTCTCTTTTACAGGCGTGTTCAGTAAATTAGCTGATTAAGGAGGTTTCAGCATGGATAAAACCATAGCCTACAATGCCAGGTACATCTCAATTTAAACACCTGTCCCATCACTTTCAAGCTTTGCAACCTAAACTTCTCTAAAGCTCAGTTTCTTTACCTGTAAAATGTAGCTTCTACCATCTATCTTAAAGGTAGAGCTGTAAATAATAATGAGGAGTTGAAAGTGTATATGTATGTACTTCTCATTGTACTTGATAGCACAGTGAGTATTCAGTAAATAGTAGTTATTACTATAAATCAGGACTGAGGGCTATAAACAACTACTGTAAAGTAATAGTAGTGCCAGCTGACAATTGGCACCTTAGCCATGCCATCATAGAGTGGTAAAAAAAAAACAAAAAACAAAAACAAGGAATGTCAAAGATTGTTTTTGTTTTTGTTTCTTTTAAAGATTTATTTATCTTATCTCTCCCCACCCACCCACCCCCTCATTGTCTGCTCTCTCTATTCATTCACTGTCCTTTCTTCTATGTTTGCTTCTCTTTAGGAGGCACTGGGAACTGATCCTAGGACATTCTGGAGTGGGAGAGAAGTGCTCAATCTCTTGTGCCACCTCAGCATCCTGGTCTGCTGTGTCTCTTACGGTCTCTCCTCTGAGTCTCTTTTTGTTACGTCATCTTGCTGCGCCAGCACTCCACTTCGGCAGCCTGTCACACGGGTCAGCTTGCCTTCACCAGGAGGCCCCAGGAATCAAACCTGGACCTCTCATAAGGTAAGCAGGAGCCCAGTCGCTTGAGCCACAATCCGCCTCCCTAAAGAC
The DNA here is from genome assembly GCF_030445035.2 of Dasypus novemcinctus. NCBI lineage: Eukaryota > Metazoa > Chordata > Mammalia > Cingulata > Dasypodidae > Dasypus > Dasypus novemcinctus. The sequence continues at coordinate 95,893,404 of NC_080684.1, forward strand.
TGTTATTTAGTGACTATCTATTGAGTCTCATGGTAGGTGCTGGAAGAGGACCGTGCAAGACACAATCTCTACCTTAATTTTTTTTTTTAAGATTTATTTATTTCTCTCCCCTCCCCCCCCCCCCACCCTGGTTGTCTGTTCTCCGTGTCTTTTTGCTGCGTCTTGTTTCTTTGTCCACTTCTGTTGTTGCTAGTGGCACGGGAACCTGTGTTTCTTTTTGTTGCGTCATCTTGTTGTGTCAACTCTCCATGTGTGCGGCACCATTCCTGGGCAGGCTGCACTTTCTTTCGCGCTGGGTGGCTCTCCTTACGGGGCACACTCCTTGCGCATGGGGCTCCCCTACGTGGGGGAAACCCCTGTGTGGCAGGGCACTCCTTGTGCGCATCAGCACTGCGCATGGGCCAGCTCCACACGGGTCAGGAGGCCCAGGGTTTGAACTGCGAACCTCCCATGTGGTAGACGGACACCCTAACCACTGGGCCAAGTCCTCCGCCACAATCTCTACCTTTAAGGAGATTCACACCTTAGTGTCAGAGGACACAACAAAAAAAACAACAAAGGGGAAGGGAAGGTATCAAAGGCAGATCTCAGTATGTAACTACTACTCAGCTTATTTGTTCTATTGTGAAGGAGATGCTTTGAAATCTAGTCCCAGCTGGGAAGCGGGCTTGGCCCAGTGGTTAGGGAGTCCATCTACCACATGTGAGGTCCGCAGTTCAAACCCCGGGCCTCCTTGACCCATGTGGAGCTGATGCCCACAAGGAGTGCCCTGCTACGCAGGGGTGCCCCTGCATAGGGAAGCTCCACATGCAAGGAGTGCACCCCGTAAGGAAAGCCGTCCAGCGCGAAACAAAGTGCACCCTGCCCAGGAATGGCACAGATGGAGAGCTGACGCACAAGATGACACAACAAAAAAAAGAGACACAAGATTCCCATGCCACTGACAAGAGAAGCAAACAAAAGAAGATCACGCAGCAAATGGACACAGAGAACAGACAACTGGGGCGGGGAGGGGTAAGGGGAGAGAAATAAAAAAAATTTTAAAAAAATCTTAGTCCCAGCAGTGAGACTGACTGATGTTGAATAAATAAATCTATTAGGGGAGTGCAAGAAAGAGAGGCACACTAGGGGGTTCTATACACTAAGACTGAGGGGGAAAGAAAGTGGGAATACGTACATTAGGAGAAGGATTCTGGCCTTTTTTTCCTCCCATTACCCCAGGCAGAAAGTTGGCAGCCATGGCAAATCATTTTTAGAAAGGCACTGAAGATGACTATTGGTTGGGTTAATACAGCAGCACATATATTTATTACCAAATGTACCCAAAAACACATATACTCATTGGAAATAATGTACTGGAGCAAAGGCCAGAATATGTTGGATTCTATTGATCAGTGGCACCCAAACTCACAAGCCAGTGCTTTTGCTCTCCTCCCCTCCTAAAAATTTCCATCATCATCATCCCAACCTGTCAAGTGCTCATACCACACACCTTATTGCCAAGCACTGCGGATAGGGTGGAGTAGGGCTAAGCCACTTCTTGATAACAAGAGTACATGTCCATTAGGAAAAAGCATTAAGTTGGAGAAATAAAGCACTGAACTAAGAATGAAGGGATCTATATCACAGGCCCAGTTCTACCACCTACAAGAGCAACAAGACTTGAATAAATCATCTACCCTCTCTGGGACTCAGTTTCCCCTTCTGAAGAACGAGGGTAATGTGACTAACTCCAGTCCTGACATTCAATGATTTAGGACCCGACGGCCAAGCTGATTTCCCCTATACTGGATTCTTATATGAGTGTTAGGGCAGACCTCCCAGAAAAGAGACAAGTGATTAGGATTCACTCTAAACTAAACTAAAAGTTCAGCCACAATATAAAGCCAGCGACAACATTTCTGGAGTACAAACTCAAAGAGTTTGGGATGTAGAGTCCTAGCCCAGATCATTCATTTTATGAAGGTCAAGCTCTCTTTCTTTGTTCCTTGGATGTTAAACCAGGAAAGAAAGCTACAGGAAGTAAGACGACAAGTGTCAGTAAAGTTACTTAGCACCTGGAAATGGCACATTGTTTGCTTGCTAAAGAAGTCCTCCAAACACTACAGCTGAGAAGGACATTCAGGAGCCTTTGTATCAACATTCATTCCAAAAGAACATAAGAATGGCAGTTGCTATTTCTGGCATAGATCAGACCTGATAGATGACTGCAATCTTCACCAAACAAATTGTATGGTCAAAAGAAATCTTGCAATGCCAGCACTGAACAAACTGGACTCTCTGGGGACCCAGAGCTGCAGTAACCCAGAGAAAAGTATCCAGATTAGACCAGCAAAGGCCTCTCTGGATCCATGTGAAGTATTGTAGGGGAAAATGGCAGTGGACAACACACAAGATTTACACAATGAACTCCCTGAATGCTGCACGTGTTCAAATCAGAAGAGCTGCCACCCTGCTACAAACTACTCATGAAGCAATAGATGCCAACTGTCCTGTTTACCTGTGCCTTTAGTTACAATTCCTCAGGAGGGCTAGATAGGTTTGTTTTACACAGGTGGTCTCTCATTTCCCCCCATTTTAAATTAGGAAAAAGAATACTTATTTATTGTCCCATTCTTATCTTTCTCTTCCCAAGATAAAAACATGCCTAATGGATAAATCCATACAATGGAATGTTATTAAGTAATAAAACATTATATACTGATACATGCTGAATTATGATGATATTTTGTAGGAACTTTAAAATGTATATATATGTGTGAAAACAGCTACATAGAAACAAGACTACAACGAACAACAAAAAGTTAAGATAAAGTTAAATATATTAAGGCAATATTTCTTTTATTCTTTTTGTCTTTGAATGTTTTCTACATTTTCTTTGAATGTTTATTACATGTATCTTAAGGAAAATAATGACTTTTTTTTCTTAAAGAATGAATTTAAACGAAAAATGTCTCCAACATTTTTTAACAGGAAACACAGCATGGCTCTGGAATCTGAAAGGGTTCAAATCCCCATTTTGCCACTTATTATGTATATAACTTGGGCAAATCACCTAATCCTTTCAACCTCAATGTTTTCATCTGGAAAATGAAGATGAAACTCCTAGCACAGTGACTGACACATTATCTTCAGTAAATGCCAGTATCCGTACTCCTCCATTCTTAACTCCGTAGCAGTGGTTCTCAACATCAGTGTACATCAAAATCTGACTGCATCCAATATCCATGTGGAATCTAAACCCCCTCTTGACATAGATGTGGAATGGACTCAACCAAGCCAAGGTCCACAGGAAGGAGGAATACAGTAAGGATCAGAGTGGACTTAATGATATTCTATTCATGAACTACTGTGGTTAATAATCGAAAAAATGTGGTATTGATGTGGAAAAAGTGGCCATGGTGGCTGTTGTGTGCGGGGAAGAGGAGGAAGAGAAGAGATGTGGAGGCGTTTTCGGGACTTGGAGTTTCGGGACTTGGAGTTTCGGGACTTGGGTGGTGCCTCAGGGACAATTGCCGGATGTTGTATGTCCTCCCATGGCCCACTGGATGGAACGTGGGAAACTGTGGGCTATGGTGTGGAACACGGGACATGGGGTGCAGCGATGCCTGGAGATGTACTCACCAGATGCAATGGAAGTGACATGATGATGGGGGAGAGTGTTACTGTGGGGGGAGTGGTGGTGGCAAATGGGGACCTCATTTTTTTTTTAATGTAATATCTTTTTAAAAAATGAATAAATTGAGTAGAATTTGGAAAAAAAACAAAAAAAACACAAAATCTCTGAAGATTGCTGGCCCTTTTTCCAGAGTTTCTGATTAGGTATGGCGAGGGTGGGGAGCAGTGAATCTGCAGGAGTTCCCAGGTGATGATAATGCTGCTGGTCCCAAGACCATACTTTGAGGAGGACTGCTCTAGGTAACAGAAATAAAGTCTTCATATAATATGCTGCACAGTCGTAAGTGCTCTCTCAGATCAATACTATTTCAGGAATACTTGTTCAGTGGATACTGAATTAAGTTAGAGCCTACTACTACTGCACATTCATTCAAATGCCGAGACTTTACAACTTCCACCCCAGGACACTGTGAAGGAACTGGCTTTCCACTTAAAGTAGTCAGCAAATAATTATTAGAACTGCATTTAGAATATTCTGACTTCAAAATGGGAGGAAATGTCTGAGAATGTGAACCCAGTGCAAGGTTATTCTATACCTGTCTGGTAAACTCATCTGAAAAGGACAAGTTCCAATGTATCACAGAGCACTTGCTTTACTCTGGGTGCCCTCTGTTGACAAAAACCGACATAGCCACTTCCTCCACTGTTCCTTTTTTTTCTTCCCCGACTTAAGGAGAGAACCAAGGGTCCTTCTTGTGTGATTCAGACTTGGGGAAAGGTTTCCAGTTATGAAATTTTCCTAAACTCTTATGTATATGGATAGACCTTTTCTTCCTCCAGATTTCCTACTCCCCTTCTCTTTGTTATTCTACCTGCAGCTTATAGCAAATAGGTTAACCAGAGTGAATAGCATTTGGAATAAGGGAATGAGTAATTTAAATCATAATTGGATTTTACTTCAGAAATGTCTAGCATTAGGAAAAAACAGGGCAAATAAACAGCTTTTGTACATAGTCCTCAACATAATGTGAATCCTTTTGGTATTATCAATACTAACTGGTCAAATGCTTAACAGCTTAAAAGATGAAAACTGTGTATTAGCACTATTCCATACACTGAAAGGAGAATGAGAATTTTAGAGCTGGAAAAGATCTCTAATTCTATCTTCTCTAACTTCTTCATTTATATGAGGAAACTGAAAGGTCCAGAGAGATAAAGTGACATAAACAAAGTGACAAGGCAGAGTTTTATCTAGAAAACTTTTCATTCAGTCATTACAAAGATGAGGATAACTATATTTTAAGCATTTTTTAAGAGGGTAAAGAAACAAAAGAACATGTAACAATTCCTGAGAGGGGGAAAAAGAACCCTACCTTTTTCTATTGCTAAAATTAAGCCTTTCATAATACCACTACTTCTTTAATAGCAATGATTTTTAAATTAAATTACTTTCAAAGGGTCAAAAACTATATTGACTATCAAGAAGCAGCACTAAAGCAGGGATTGGCAAACTATGGACCACAGGCCAAACCCAGCCCATCGTTTGTTCAACCTATATGTAGCCTATGAGCTAAGAATGTTTTCTAAGTTTTTTAATGGCTGAACAAAACCAAAAGAAGCATAATATTTTGTGGCACATAAATTACATGAAATACAAATTTCAGTGCTCACAAATAAACTTTTATTAAAACACAGCCTGGGGAATGGATGTAGCTCAGTGACTGAGTGCCTGATTCCCATGTATGAGGTTCTGAGTTAAATCCCCAGTACCTTGTTTAAAAAAAAAAAAAAAAAAAAACTACAACCATACACATTCATTATACATTGCCTACCCTGCTTGTGTGCTATACTGGCAGAGCTGAGCAGCTAGTATATTTGCATTCCAGTCCTTTACAGGAAAAGTATGCCCATCCCTGTTCTAAACTATCAATAAATGCAATATCTGAACCTTCAGTCTAATATTGAGCACTGGATTATAAGTTCCTGGAGGTCCATGCCTCAGTGTCAAGCTCCCCACACCATTTAGCATAAGTGACCAACATATACAGCCTGAACTTTCTTCCAGAGAAGCTGAAGGCATTGTGATAGGTATGTGGCATTTTTCTTAGTCAACATTTATTAGCAATCCCATTTTACAAATAAGGAGCCAAGTCTAAAAGAAGTTAAATATCAGGTCCAAACTAGAATTTGAAACCAGATCTGTCTGATACCAAAGTTCTTTGATAATTCTCCAGTGGTTTTCAAACTGTGTTCTAGCTCAGGGGTCTCAGATGCAAATGAAGCCCAAGGACTAGGCTCCAGGCCTTCCATCCCTTTTCTACTAGGGCTCCTCCACTTACCTTTTTTATAAATGTGTCCATGTAATTTGTTTGAAGAAGAAAATCTGCTACTAAAAAAATTTTTAAGTTTTTTAAGTCTGAGGTCCATGGTACCCCACCAAAACAAAAGGTAAGCTCTATGTCAATTATTATCACCATCTTTAGCAACTCTCCCACAAAGCTAAATCTTAATTCCTTGTCTGCTGATGGAACTTAAACACTGCCCCTTCTGCAAGCAAATCTCACTGGGATCTCATTAAGATCAAATGAGAACATCTAAGTAAGCAATATATAATCTATACAGGATAATAGAAATGTAATACAGAATTATCTCCTTAGTAAAGGGCAGGGGAGAGGGGCAAGTGGGGAAATAACAATGTTTGCTGCTGACTAAAAATCAAACAAGTAAGCAAAATGTAAAAATAATAAGCATTCAAGTGAAAAAGAAGAATTCATAAAAGACATGTACACAGCGGGAATACTGAATACATTTATATCAAAACCCAGTTTCACCAATTAACAGCTGTATAGCTTTGGGTAATGAATGACAATCTATTTGAGTCTGGATTTCCTCACCTGCAAATAGGATTAAATAAAATAATACCTGCTAACTACTTTTATACAGGGCCTGGCATATAATTGGGGCTCAATACATGTTAGCTCCCTTTTCAAGGAGACCCTCAGTTATTACTCTGAAATGAAGATTTATCTGCTAGAATTAATGTATAAGTTTCCTGAACCAATAACAAAATAATGAAATTAAAGAACCAGAAAAATCTTTAACACAGATATATCTATGATTTACCTGTTACCACAAAGCCTATGAAAGCATAGGCTGAAAATACTACAAAGGAACAATGAAAGGTAATACACGCCCCTTTTGAAGCATCCTAATAATTCAATAAGGATATTTATTGAGTGTTTTAAAGGCTTCTATGGCTCCATAAAATGACAGACTTACATTTAATAATCACTTGACCAAATCCATTAAACTTGTAAGAGGCACTCTCTTCCTGAATAGCAGATTATCTAGCTTCTTTAGTATTAATTTTTTATATTTTTCTGACATGGCAAAAACAATAAAAACCTAACAAAAGTCTGACCAAAGGCTTTTTCTCTGTCCACAGGACAAAATCCCAAAAGAGTTCTCTATGTATTTTAAGAAGGCTGAAGATGAGTTTACTTTTCAATTTATCCCTTTACCAAATTCTTACTGGGCACTTACACCATGCAAAGTATTCAAGAATACAGAGAAGTGTGACAGTCATTACCCTCACAAAATTCACAGTATCATGTTGGTCATTATGGCAGTTTGATATTATTTATGAATCCCAAAATAAGAAAAAGATTATATTTGTAAACTAGTCTGTTTCTCTGGGTATGATACACTTTGAGATTCAGCTAACATGTCTGGATTAAATTACCTGTTAAAATTAGGGCTTTGATTTGACGAAGTCAGTAGGGCGTGACTCAGGGTTGAGTCGCCACCCTCTTGACATAAACAGACACTCACTCAAGACATGCATAAGAGGAAAGCTCCATAGAAGGACAGAGAGAACTTTGACAGTTTTAATCCTGAGAGATGAGCCATTTGCCTGATAATTTGCAGCTAACAGCTAAGCAGCTGAGAAAGCCTGAAAAGAAACCGGCCCTAGGCCAGAATGATAGAGGAAACCCTGAGAGACTAGCCCTGTGTCGGCCTACACCTGAGATCAGAATAAGTTGGGTCCACAGAGCCCTAAGAGGAAGAAGGAAGGCGAGACCAGGCACAGATTGTCCAGCATCTTGCTTCAACATGTGGCAACCGACTTTGGTGAAAAAGCAGCCTTGATTTGGGCTCTTTAGGGCCTTGTAACTGTAAACCCCAAATAAATACCCTTTATAAAGGCCAGCAGATTTCTGGTAATTTGCATCAGAACCCCTTTGGTTGACTAATACAGTCACCAAACTTGCTCACCAATATAATAAACAAAGACAAAATGACATTCATTACAAAGTAGAAAGTATGTGCCTTGGGAGTTCAGTGGACATTAAGAGTCTGCTCCCAAATAAGTACATCAGGCAAGGTTTCATGGAGGAAGCATCCTTTGAAGTAGGATTTAAAGGATGAATGATATTTAAACTTGGAGAATACTGTGCATTTTTCTTCAGGCAAAGGACACATTCTAGAAGGATAGAAATATGTTCTATAGCTACTATTTATTAAGGCTAACTGTGGACCAACCTCTGTGCTTAAGCCTAGAGAAATATCTTACTTAATCTTCATAGCAACCTTACAGTAGACAGCATTGTTCCCATTTTCAAAGATGAGAAAATAAAGGTTTAAAAAAATTAAAGAACTTGCCTACAATCATAAGTCCACAAGTAAAGGAAATTAGAATGCAAACCTCAATTCCAAAGCTACACTGTCCTGTCCAACCCCAGTGTGGCTAGAACAGAATCCCAGAAAGAAACAATTTGGGGCCAGATCATGGAAGGTATAAAATAACATGCTCAAGAATACTAAGCAGATAAAAGCCAAGTAGAGTTAACGACATGATCAGAGTGGTACCTTTCATTTAAACACATGATTAAAGAACTTGCTGAAATTGTTTTCTGACAGCACCAAAACTTCTAACACAAGATTTTAAGTCATGGGTTGTATTCCCCTGCCTCAACAATCCTACCTAAATTAGCTCAGTATGACAATAAATAATGAATGCTACCAAGAAAATCAATATATTTCATACATAACTGAAATGCATAGCTATATTACCCACCAACCATGAGACCTTTTGCCTTAAACTTTACTTAATGTAGTTTAACTCTAAATTATCTGCTAGTGGTTGTCTGTTGTAGAAAAGATCTATCAGGCTTCTTAGAAGTAACTCATAAAATGGTGGCCAGAGTTGGTTGTAAAATGATAATCTGTTACTTGGAAGTACTAACCAGTCTAGTAAGAATATGACTTACTTTTTCGGGCTGTCCTAAACAATTCTAAACAGATAATGTTCTCAATTTGGAAAATTACTTTTGAGGAATATTCTATGGTTTCCTTTTGTAAATAGCCATAGTGATTAATAAACTTTAGTCAGGAAATTCTTTTTGATAGCCACATTAACTCTCTCACAACAATACAAATCAACAGTCTAAATACAAAATATTATGTCAATCTTCTGAAAAGCCAAGAGGTGAAATTATGATCCATTGTTTACAAAATGCTTAATAAGTAAATGAATCAAGAGATTGAGTACAAATTATTGCTGACAACCACAGCAACCCTAAACGAAGCCAAAAGAGACAAAAGCTGAGGGAAGAAGTCAAACTGTAAAATAAAAGGCAGGCTCTAGCAAAGAAACAGGGTGCAAAAGAACAATGAGAATACAAGCCAGCCATATTTCCCATACTTCTGGCCCAAGTCACTCATCTCTCCAAAGATCCACAGCAGCCATGCTGGATTCAAGAGGAAGAAGAAGTTAAATGATAAAAGCTCTGGTTTGTCCTAGATGCCAGGACAAAGCACGACATTCCCAAGAACAACAAAATCAAACTCATTAGAGCCAAAGAGACCTTAAAGAAAAAAGAAGAACCTCAGGCAAAATGAGAAAAGACTTTCTAGATTGTATGAAAAGTTAAAGGCAGAGCTTACTACAACCTACTTTCATGACACCTACCAATAAGTCACTCTTTTTAAAATAGCCTTACAACCACCCCTTAGAAGTACTATTATCCCCACTGTCACAGATGAGAAAACTTAGCCTTACAGAAGTTAAATTATTCGCTTAGAGTCTCACAATATTTCCCAAATTCACTTGATCCCAAACCTTATGTAAAATGTAGACAACTTGTTAAATGAGTTCAAAGGATCAGAGGCAATTAGGAAAGATTTCATAAAGGAGTTAAGTTCTGACCAAGGGTCTTGAAGGATACTAAGGATTCTACTGGGAAAAGGAGAAACATTTCAAACAAAAGATACTAAGAAGAAATAAATGCCCAAGACAGATATTTGAAGATCTATGAGAATAAGGTTAACAATGAGAAATAAGGTTGGAAAGGTATATTGGGACCAAACAGAAGAGAGCCTGGTTCAGTTAGGACCAAATTCTGTTCAAATTATGAAATGCAAAAATGATTTCCTCTTTCTATTGACACTACCAAGGCCCATATGAATTAGGTAAATAAATTTACACAGACTTCATCTCTCACACAAAGCCCTATTTTTCTTGGAGATATGGCAAAACTATTTTCCTTAGCTAGAAATTCCAAATCTGTAGAAATAATTCATTTTGTAGTGAATAAGAACCAAAAAGAAAATGAGAAATAGATTTAAATCACAGAGTTTAAGGATTAATCATTTCCTTGTAAAGCCTTCCCGAAGGCCTCTTTTCCATAAAATAAATGAGAAAAATGATTTATTGACCCAGGAACATGCCAGGAAATTTAGAGATGTGATTTCTAATCCTCAGAAAAACCACGCAGAGTAGGTATTATTCCTATTCTATAAATGAAGGAATTGAGGCCCAGAGAAGGAAAATAACTTGTCTCAAGTTATATAGCCTGTAATGGCAGAGTTGATATTCAAGTCCAAAGCCAGGGTGTGTGGGTGAGTAGGTGTGTCTACAGAGGGATTTCCATGAAACACTCTTACATAGAAGCTTCACTGTTTTGGTAAGGGGGAAAATGAAAATGCCAGTGAACTTGGCTGATCCCTAAGGACATGCAGAAAGCAGCATAATTTTTCTTCACTTCATGAAGAGCTTTCTTGCCCAAACATGACTTCCACTAAGGATATGGAGAAGGCAGTGTCAGCTAAGCACAAAGTCACTATAAACCTGCCAATCTTCCTTGGCGCAATCACCAGGCCTGAGAAGAGACAGTCAAATGCCTGTTTTCATAGTCTCATTCATAAGACAGTTATGCAGAATTTAATCCAAACCTAGCAAATAAAGGGGAAATCACAGCTTTGTTTTATTTTCTTCGGAAGTAGGGTGGAGAGAGATTTGTCTTGTGAAATCTCCTGAGAGAAAATATTTGCAAATTATAAATCTGATGAAGGACTCATATCCAGATACATAAAGAATTCTTACAGTGTAATAAAAAGACAAACAACTGAAATAAAAAATGGGCAAAAGACTTAAATGTATCTATTCTTTCACCAAAGAAGACAAAGGATTGGCAAATAAACACATGAAAAGGTACTCTAATCCTTAATCATTAGGGAAATATAAATTAAAACCATAATTAAAAAGCAAAGATAGAACTGACAAAAAGTGAACCCTAGTGTAACTATAGACTATAGTTAATAATGTAATTACATTGTTTCATCAATTGTAACAAAAGTACCACACTAATGCAAAATAATAATAATAGGGAACATGGCAGGGGTTGGCAGGTATATTTGAGAACTCTACTTTCCACATGATTTCTTTGTAAACATATAACTCCTCTAATACTGCTCTACGAAAATATTAAAACACACACACAAATAAGATACTACTACGCACCCACTAGAATAGCTATAATCAAGAAGATAGATAAGGGAAACAGAGGTGGCTCAGGCAACTGAGCTCTCACCTACCACACAGGAGGTCCATGGTTCAGTTCCTGGTGCCTCCTAAAGAAGACAGCAAGGTGGCACTATGGGTAGCCACAGCAAGCTGACAGAAGACAACACAACAAGAGACACAAGAAGAAAAACATAATGAGAGACACAACCAACCAGGGAGCAGAGGTTCCTGGTGCCTCCTACAGAAAACGAGCAAGACAGTGAGCTGATGCGACAAGCAGGAGACATAAGAAGAAAAAACAGGGAAATGGATATGGCTCAACCAATTGGGCTCCATCTACCATGTAGGAGGTGCAGGGTTCAATGCCCAGGGCCTCCTGGTAATGGCGAGCTGGCCCACATGAAGTGTCGCCCATGCGGGAATGCAGCCCTGCCAGGAGCGCCACCCTGCATGGGAATGCTGCCTCCCATGGGAAAAATTCACCCTGTGCAGGAATGCTGGCCAACACAGAGAGCCGGCACAGCAAGATGACGCAATAAGAGACACAGAGGAGAAAAAATAAGATGTAGCAGAACAGGGGAGCTGAGGTGGCGCAAGAGAGTAATCGCCTCTTTCCCACTCTGGAAGGTCCTAGGATCTGTTCCTGGAGCCGCCTAATGAGAATACAAGCAGACACAGAAGAACACACAGTGAGTGGACACAGAAAGCAGACAATGGTGGGAATGGGCCACGGGGGGAGGGAGGGAACGACAAATAAAATAAATCTTAAAAAAAAAACAAGATGATGCAATAAGAGACACAAGAAGAAAAAACATAACAAGACACAACAAAGCAGGGAATGGGAGGTGGCTCAAGCGATTAAGTACCTCCCAGTACACAGGAGGTCCCAGATTCAGTTCCCAGTGCCTCCTAAAGACAGCACACAGAAAGTACAAACACGAGGGGGTGGAGAGAAATAAATATATAAAATCCTAAAAAAAAGAGAGATAAGATCAAGTGTTTGTGAGAATGTAAAATGGTAGAGCCATTTTGGAAAAAGGTTGGCAGTTTCCTAAAAAACAGGTGAGCAGATAGGCTAACCCATACAATGAAATATTATTCTGCAATAAAGAAATAACCTACTGATGCATACTATAACATGGATGAACCTCAAGAACACTAAGTGAAAGAAGTCACACAAAAAGACTACATATATACATACATACATATATATATATGAAATGTCTAAAAAAGAAAACTTTATAGAATAAGAAGGCAGATAAGTAGTTGCCTAGGGCTGGGGTGGGAACAGGTTTGACAGCAAATTCAAGTGACTTTTATATGATAATGGAAATGTTCTAAAATTGGACTGTGGTAATGGTGGCACAATTCTATACATTTACTAAACTTGAATAGCACACTTACAATGGGTAAATTTTACGATATGTAAATTATATCTCAGTAGAGTTTTTTATTAAAGTAATTATCTATAAACTCCAAAAGTATATAAGAAAGGGAATATAATAACAGCATCTTATGTAGTTCAGCCATAAAAAATATTCAGTGATGATAATGTAATTATTATGTAGTCACAAATCAATAATGAATATAGACCTAACAAAAAAATGGCTATTATTATCAGGAAGGCGACAGTGTCTATAAAACTGTTCATTTCTCATATTCAACAGGAGAAAGCCAAAAGATAATGCCTAAAATTGGTAAATTGAGAAACAGCAGAATAAGCAAACTGTTCAAATACACGGCACTAAACAGCAGAAGAAATAAAATGGCCTCTCCCCAAAGGGAAAAGCTTATGAACTATTTGTGGAATAAAGTGTCTAAAAATGCAATACTAAGGTCTGAAGCTGATTAACACAGTTTAAGAAAAGTGCCAAGAGAACAACAGTACGTGCTGCAGCATCTACCAACCCTTTATCCACTAGAGGGTGTAAGGACAACACCACAGAAAGACCTAAACCATTGATGGGTGAGTTGGCATCAACTATTGGGGGAAAGCTACAACCTATATGACATTAGGAAATCCATTTAAAAATCTCTGTGCCTTAGTTTTCTTATGTATAAGTAGGAATAATAAAGCCCAACGTACTTAGAAGAGCTATTAGGAAAATCAAAAATGAATATACATGAAAGTGTTCTGTAAACTGTAAAGTACTTTACAAACATTAGTTGTACATTTACTATCATATTTCCAGTTCCATAGCTGACTCAACACTTGAACCCAATCAAACATCTGCTCCATCTCTAAACTCAAATGTGAATAGCAAGGGTTAGGCAATGTAATGGTACCATAATTTAGGTTCTAAGAAAAAAGGATGACACTGAGGATACTGCTAATGATCAGCATTATTTTCTATACTTAAGTTTACAAATATCCCAGCTGCCTAACATCTCTTACCACTAGACAAAGTTGTGCTGCCCCAATTAAGCAAGACAAATTATCTCTACTTTTATTTGTTCAAATCCTCTTTCTCTTCCCCACTCCTCTAAACTTAGTTGATCCTAAACAAAATCCAACCAAGTAATCATGAAGGAGATATCAAGATGCTTACCACTAAAGACCTCCCTACAATTTATTATACTATAAGCTCTTCTCATCAATCTTTACTTGGCTGACTTGCTAAATTAATTTATGTTCTCCGTTTCCTAGGTCAAATTGCTAAGGGATACTTTTGACATTCTTACCACCTTAAACTAGTAGCAGTTCTCTTGTACTCCCTCAAGCCTTTTTCTCTGACTAGTTTTAGTTTTATAATTACCAAGAATCAATTGTGTTATATAAATTCTAAGTACTTATAATTATATAATTAAATGGCATACAATCAATACAAAAAGAATTAGAAAAGTTTTCTTGGAAACAACTCGAAACTGAAAGCTTTAAGAATATTAAATAAAGGTAAGACACTAAAAATTTTGCTCAGTCAAATTAGATGTGGGCCTAACAACTCTAAAAACTGGGCAAGAAGGGGGAATCATAAAAATCTAGACAATTTCACCCCAGATTGCTTTGCATGTCACTAAGTCCTTGTTCTTTTAAAAAACAAACTAGAAATTATGGATGATGCTCTGTGAGTACAGTTTATGTAAGAAAACTCAGTATTTCAATCAGTGCATTAAGATGTAAATAAAAGGCCTTGACCCCAAATCAGAAGCCTGGAACATTAATATTTGTTTCAAATTAAAACAAAATGCTTTAGGTTATAATAAAAGTTTTAAATTATTTCCCCAACTGTTTTGATTAGCCCATGGCCTACTAGTCCTGATCATATCAGTTAAGAGAACATTTACTATATTTCTTTAATAATAGGATGACCCCAGAGCCCACACATCCCAATTTACCTATGACTCTTTTGGCATAATCATCAGCATCCCTTTTCATTCTCAAAACTGTCCCAACTTGAATGACAGATTATATGGTCACTCTAATTATAGCAGATATGAAGTTGTGGCACCAAGGGGTTGCAAGGAGCCAGCCTTAGGAGCACCACAGTATTTTTAAGGAGCCCTCTTGAAAGCCATCCCAAATAAATAGATAACCTTAGTTTAAAAAAAAAAAAAGTAAGGTTGCTAAGCAGAACCAGCTCCCCTTCTCATTAGATTGCTGCTCCTAAACTCCTCTGATATGAAAACTCCAAAGATGATAAAGACAAGTGTTCTCATTTAAAAAATATTATAAATCCACAAAATATTCCAGCTTCAAGCAACACGTAGGAACCCATGCACATGCACACACACATAAATTACATAGAAAGAGTCAGCTAGGAATCTAAAGCACTACATTTTCATCAACCTAAAATTTTGCACAGGCTCAGATAAAACATTTAGGTTTTCTGAGTTGATTTTCATTTCTTCTTTTTAAAAAAAAGATTTATTTATTTCCCACCCCACCACCCCACCTACCCACCTTGTTTTGCACTCACTATTTCCTTTCTGTGTCCATTCACTGTGTGTTCCTCTGTGTCTGTTTGTCTTCTCTTTAATCTGCACTGGAAATCAACCCCAGGACCTTCCAGAGTGGGAGAGAGGTGTTCATTTCCCTGCGCCACCTCAGCAATCTGGTCTGCTGTATCTCTTATGGTCGCTTTTTGTTGCGTCATCTCGCTGCGTCAGCTGTCTGCACAGGCCAGCATTCCTGCGCAGGCCATCTTGCCACGCAGGCCAGTTTGCCTTCACCAGGAGGCCCAGGGAACCAAACCCCGGACCTCCCACATGGTAAACGGGAACCCAATCACTTCAGCCACATCCGCTCCCCTGATTTTCATTTCTGTAAAAGTAGATTAATGTCGGTCTCCTCCACTTCCACAGAGACCAAATCAGCAAACTCAATGAAGTCTTGGAGTACTTTATAAACACAAAGGATTAACATCCTGAAAAGTCTTATCTGGTTAGGAGAGAAGGCTGAAGTGCTCTTGCTTTAAAAAGCAAAGCCTCTCCAAGTTGGCTGGTGGTTTTTCCCTTCCTCTTTCGCAGGTTTTTGGGTTTTTTTTTAAAGATTTATTTTTTATGTATTTCTCTCCCCTTCACCAACCCCAGCTGTCTGCTCTCTGTGTCTATTCGCTGCATGTTCTTCTGTCACCGCTTCTATCCTTATCAGCAGCACCAGGAATCTGTGTTTCTTTTTGTTGCATCATCTTGTTATGTCAGCTCTCCCTGTGTGCGGCGCCGTTCTTGGGCAGGCTGCACTTTCTTTCACGCTGGGCGGCTCTCCTTACAGGGTGCACTCCTTGAGTGTGGGGCTCCCCTACATGGGGGACACCCCTGCTTGGCACGGCACTCCTTGTGCGCATCAGCACTGCGCATGGACCAGCTCCACACGGGTCAAGGAGGCCTGGGGGTTGAACTGCGGACCTCCCATGTGGTAGGTGGATGCCCTATCCATTGGGCCAAGTCTGCTTCCCACAGGTTTTTAATTCAAATTGCTGCTGGGTACTTATATATAATATAGTATGATGAAAAGAGTTCCTAAAATGGTAACATGCTGGTCCATTTAGTACTAATGAACTTATTTGTAATAATTTTCAACTAGGGGTCATGGACTTCTAGAACTATGATGGAGCTTCAAGAGGTCTATGAAGTGCCCACATTGTAAACAAAATAATGTGAGAGTGAGCAAGCACACATGCACAAGACCACATTTTTCCGGGATGAGTCACTAATCCCAGTAACATTTTTCTTGGGCTAGTCACTGATGCCCAGTATTGAGGAAAGGGCCTTCAACAAAATAGGAGATACATTTCAATTTTCAGCTACTAACTTGCCTTGTTACCATGGAAAAGTCACTTCACCTCTGTATGCCTCACTTTCCTTATCTTCTCAAAGGGAATAGTATTTGCCTTATCTATTTCCAAAGGTAGTTGTGAAGGTAAGATGAGAAAGTATCAATGAAGGTGTTCAGAAACAATCATAAGATTGTAACTTTTACCTCTTTTAAAATCACCAGTACATGCTGATAGAAATGCAGTCAATTTAGTAAGGAACAGCAAAAGAATAAGGAAAGCAAAAAAAAAGAAACAATTAAAATTCAACTTCACTCACTCCCCAGCTCCTGGACTTGCTGAGGAGAAGTAAAGATCACAAGTTCAGTTTCTGCCCAGCTCAAGCTGCTCAGTGACTAGTGTTTCACACTGATAAATGCCTCCCAAATCTCACAGCACAAAGTGAGAGTTCATAAGGTTAGGTGCATTAATTAACAGGACTCATTTGGATTCTGTATTCATCAAATACAACAAGCAGTTATTCAATATTTGCCTATTTGCACTACTCTAATATCTCTAATTCAAAGATCCAGCAAAAGAACAAAATAAAGCCTAAGAAAATAAACTAAAGTAAACTTGTCACCATCGGAATGTAGCTCAAAGTAAATCAGCATCTTAAAACCATGGCAAAGGGCCTACAAAGACCTACAGCAGATAGAGTAAATGAATGTGCATGCCGAGTGGGTGCAAGCTCAGTGGCTGAGTGCCTGCTTTGCATCTATGAGATCCTAGGTTCAATCCTCAGTATCCCCCAAAAAAAAAGTGCAGATGTCCCAGTTACAGAGGTGGGTCCTTGCTACAGAAGAAAGGAAAAATACAGCGGTTCCAAGCAAAGAGATCACTTCCTGTGCTTTAATAAATTCATCTTAACTCCTTTTGCTTAGCTCCTTACTGATCTATAATTCCCCAGGAAGAACACTGCTTTATACAGTACCTTTTTAGATTATTTTATATGCCGTTAAGTCAATTTCCATACTTTACTTCAATTAATTTTACCTTCCAATATCCAAAATAAGCAACATTTTATAAATAATGAATTATTTGCATTGGTATGCAAGTCTAAATTAAGAGACTAAAGCCTACTCCCTTATATATTAAGCATAGTAGGTGAAAAGTACATGATGCAACAAAGAAAATGTCCCCCCTTTAAAAGCAGCCCACAGGACCATAGTTCTCAACCTTGGCTACACAACAGAAACACCTGTAGGGCTTTCTAAATATTTGACTGGTTAAACCCAATCTCAGACTGACTCCATCAGAACAGAACCTCTGAGGGCTGGATATCTAGACATCAGTATTTTTTCTCATGTCTGGGCAGGATAGAGAACCATTACTAAAACGCATAAATTCTGCAGCTTACAGAAGCTCTCGGGCACCAAAAGATTTCTCTATATTCTCTTTCGATTTGGGGTAAATGATTGTATCTTTCACCAAAAGTTTTCAAAGGGACAATATCTAATTATAGCTATATTATTCTGACATTCCAAAGATTGATGATCCCACTAGGAGACGAATGCAAGAGCAAACCACACTGTCTCTGCATCCCTTACTTGCAGCCAGTTTGATGTCACCCAGCACCAAAAATGATCTAAGTGGTTCAGAAGAATTGGGCAAATAATTTCAAAATTGGAAGGCCCTTACATAAATGACTACTGATTATGGGGCCACCCTAGGTTTTAAGATCAGTTTCGAGGGTTTTGATGAGATTCAGCTGACTTCTGGAAAAGTGGAACTACTGTCAACCCTTTGGTTTAGCACTCTCATGACTCATATACCTTGGATATGCTTAATAATTGTGGCTTTCTTTATTATTGTCTGGCTTTTTTAATGAAAGAAGTTGTAGGTTCACAGAAAAAAACATGCAGAAAATACAGAGTTGCCATATACCCCCACTCAAACACAGTTTTCCCTATTATTAACAATTTGCATTAGTGTCGTACCTTTGTTAAAACTGATGAAAGAATACAAGTATAATTATACTATTAATTATATATCATAGTTTACATTAGGGTTCACTGTGTTGTACACTCCTACATTTTTAAAATATTTTTATTCTAGTAACATATATACGATCTAAACTTTCTCCTTTTAACCACACTCAAATATATAATTCACTGGTATTAACCGCATTCACAATTTGTACTACCATCATCACCATCTAAAACTTTTCCATCATCCCAAAAACAAATTCTGTTACCAATTAAGCATAACTCTCCATTCTCTATCTCCCATCCCCACCCCTTGGTAATTTGTATTCTAATTTCTGACTCTATGAATTTGCTTATTCCAATTATTTCACATCAGTAAGACCATACAGTATTTGTCCTTTTGTATCTGGCTTATTTCACTCAACATGATGTCTTAAAGGTTCATCCACATTGACCCATGTATCAGAACTTCATTGCTTTTCACAGGTCAATAATATACATTGTATGTACAAAATTGATGGCTTTTATTTATTTATTTATTTATTTTTAAACAACCCTATTAGGAACAGCAGATAGATTTTCAAAGATATTTCCAGGGGCCATCCTTTCAAATCTCATAACGAATGTCAATATCCCCAAACAGCGAGAAGGCAAATCTGAGGGGCTAGGTAACTTGAGCAAACCATTTCTTTAAGGAACTGCACCATTTCTTTAGGAGACAGCCTTACCTGTTCTTCTATCCTAACTCTGCTTCAACCCATCTGCTCAAGGCTTCAAATAGCAAAAAAAGACAAGGAAGACATTTTATTCTCAGACAGAAGATGTCTTGTAGGAAGCAATTCTGCTCACACCCACAATAAGGCCTAGGCTTTTTCCAAGCCTCCCTCCATCTACCAGAGAAAGGCAATAGAAACTTCCCTCTCTCGTGCACGCCTTTCTTGATTAAAACCATAAGGCTTGAAATCCCCTAGGGAGGAGAATGGAATTTTCTTATTGCAAGAACTCAAAATATCTGTGCAGGCAGGCACTAAGAAGCAGGGAATAAAGTTTAGCATTTAGAATCATGAAGCATCACAAAGATCAGATTAAAAAATGATTATATAGTCTCGAGAAGAAAAAACAAAAACAACCATGACTGTGCTTGAATGATTTTCCCCTACAATATCCACAATTTCAATAATGTGATTATAGTACTTTTACAATTAAGAAATATATTTAATTTATATCCCTAAAAGTAAATAAATTCATTTCTCAAACAAGCCATGTCATTCAAAAAAACAAATAATTTCAGTAAATTCTATCATTCTATGCATCCTTAGATAATTTACACACACACGCACACACACGCACACACACAATTTGAGCTTTAAGCAGGAGATACCAACCTGGCTGTCCCGCGCTGGGAATCCATGATAACCTGGGGTCAGAGCCTCGTTCTAAGAGAAAGGAAAGAAAAATCTAACTATAAGAGTAAAAAAAAAAAAAAAAAAAAAGCAAAGAATAATCAAAATCATTCAAAGAAATCAAATATAAATTTCTGCCCCAGTTTCTAAGATACTCCATTACTGTATCCTACCCTACCTAACTACATCCATCTCCCAGTTCAGAGGCAAAAACTAAAACAAAAACATTTGCTTAAGACCACTATTCATAAATGCTATTTTCCTCATTATGCAGCTAAATCTGTTTTCTTCCCAATATATATCAGGGAACTATGGGATTTGGGGTAGAACAATTCCTAACTTCATACTGTGGGACCTTCACGTCCCTAGCCCTTACCATTAAAAGCCAGTAGCACTCTTGAAACACTACAAGAAACCAAAAAATCCCACACATTTCCAAATGTCCCCTAGTGGGAAAGGAGACATTATCACCCCCGTTGAGAACTATCTCTTGATTTAGGAAAGTCGTAGCTCCTCTCCTCTATCAATCTGCCTACCTTCAGTTCTTTTAAACCTACATAAAATTCTACCTCTGTTGAAGACTTCCCCTACCACTTTACATCATCCAATGGGCTCAAGTGAACTCCTATATATATATATATGCTAAAATTTATTTAGTTTGTGCAGTTTACTTTTCATATTATTTATGATTGTAGTTCATCTTATTTTTGTAAAGGTTACCATACTGAATGTCTTTTTCATCTTCACATTAAACCATAAGATCCTTGAGGGCAGACTGATAGCTAAGAAAAGCTATCCCATTCAACATAAACACCACTCACTTATGGCTTATTTAACCCACTCAATTATTCAGTAAACATATATTGAGTATTTAATATTTTCAAAGGACTGTTAGGCAACTGATGGAAAAAGATAAATGAAGCAAAGCCATTCAAAACAAACTTTTACATGGAAGGAAATACATGTGCACACAAAGGAGTAAATGGGTACATATACTGTTTTTGTAATTTCCAAAGTGCTCAACACAGGGGAGCAGATATAGCTCAATGGTTGGACACATGCTTCCCATATACAAGGTCCTGGGTTCAACTCCCAGTACCTCCTTTAAAAAAATTTTTTAAAGTGCTCAACACAGCTACTTTAAAGATATTCATCCCCTCCATTTGTATTTTTGTTCCCTCTAGTAGAATAACACATTAAGAGGAATATTCTCTAATGAGGCTTGTAAATACAGCAAGAAAGCAAACTATCCACCTAATAGTATGTCTTCTATGATTATAATCATGTCTTAATAACCAAAAGTAAACATTCTTTTCAAACACATTGAAGCTTCCTGTTTTCAACTTAAGACTACTTTCAACAAATGGCACTGTGATAACTAGATATCTACATGTAAAAGAATAAAGTCAGACTTTGACTTCACTCTATATTAAAGAATTAACTGGAAATGGATCATAGATCTAAAACTATAAAACTCTTAGAAGTCATCCAGAGTAAATCTTCATGACCTTACGTTAGGCAACGATTTGTTCAATATGACACCAAAAGTACAAGAAACAAAATAAAAATAGATCAATAGACTTCATCAAAATTAAAACATTTGTGCTTCAAAGGACATTGTCAAGTAAGTGAAAATACAACCTACACAATGAGAGAAAATATTTGCAAATCATGTATCTAATAAGGGACTTGTATCCAGAATATATAAAGAACTCTTACAACTCAACAACAAAAAGACAACCCAATTTTTTAAATGGGCAAAGGATTTGAATAGATATTTCTCCAAAGAAAATATACAAATGGCCAATATGCACTTGAAAAGATACTCACCTTCATTAGCCATTAGGGAAATGCAAATCAAAACCACAATGAGATTTCACATTCTGTAATTTGAAAAGGCAGGCAATAACAAATGTTGGCAAAGATTAGAAAAACTTGAATCCTTGTGCACTGCTAGTGGGGATGCAAAATGGCACAGCCACTTTGGAAAACAGTCTAGCAATTCCTCAAAATGTTAAATACAGACTTATCAAATGTCCAAGTAATTCTAATCCTAGGTATACACCTAAGAAAACTGAAAGCCTGTAACTAAACAAAAACAAATTACAAATGTTCAAAGCAGCATATTTCTTTTTCTTACTCACAGCATTATTTCTTAAGAGTCAAAATGTGAAAATTACCCAAAAGTTCACCAAGTGATGAATGAATAAACAAAATATGGGGAAGCGGACTAGGCCCAATGGATAGGGCATCCACCTACCACATGGGAGGTTTGCGGTTCAAACCCCGGGCCTCCTTGACAGTGGCCCATACGCAGTGCTGATGCGCTCAAGGAGTGCCATGCCACGCAGGGGTGTCCCCTGTGTAGGGGAGCCCACACACAAGGAATGCGCCCCGTAAGGAGAGCTGCCCAGCGCAAAAGAAAGTGCAGCCTGCCCAAGAATGGCGTCGCACACAGGGAGAGCTGACATACCAACCAACAAAAAGAAGCACAGATTCCCGGTGCCGTTGATAAGGATAGAAGAGGTCACAGAGGAGCACACAGCGAATGGACACAGAGAGCAGACAACTGGGCAGGGGAGGGGAAGGGGAGAGAAATAATAATTTTAAAAAATGGTTAAAATGAGAAACTTTGTGCTATAAAATGTTACCACAATAATTTTTTTTTAAAAGTATGGAATATCCATACAATAAAATATTATTCTTCATTAAAAATGAAGTACTGACACAACACGTATGAATCTTGAAAATATTATTCCAAGTAGAAAAAAAAAGACACAAAAGGGTGCATATTGTATGATTCCATTTATTTGAAATTTCCAGAGTAGGAAAGCCATATAGGCTGCAAGTACATTAGTGGTTACCGGAGACTGCAGGGAAAGGAATGGTGAGTGACTGGTTATGGGTATAGGACTTCTTTTGGGGATGATGAAAATGTTCTGGAATTAGATAATAGTGATGGATAAACAACCCTGTGAATACAGTAAAAACCACTGAATTGTACACTTAAAAAGTGAACATTTCATAGCAGCATTATTCACAAAAACCAAAAGTGGAAACAACTCAAGTTATCTATCAACAGACGAACGGAAAATCAAATTGTGTATAGACATACAATGGGATATTATTCAGACAGATAAGCTACAAATTGGATGAACCTTGAAAGCATTATGTTGAGTAGAATAAGCCAGATGCAAAAAAGATAGATACTGTATGATTCCACTTATTTGAAATATGTAGAGTTTCTTTTTGGTTTGTGAAAAAGTCTTGGTAATAGACAGTAGTGATGGTAACACAACAGTATAAATGTAATTAATACTCCTGAAGTATATACTTCAAAATGATTAAAATAGGAAATTATATGATATATATCCACAATAAAACTAAATAAATAAGTGAAATTTATAGTCTGTGAAGTATATCTCAATCTGTTATTAAAAAGAGTAATAATTATGGGCAATGTTGGCTATTTTTCACATTCATTTTTACAGGGGAGATATATACTGCTTGGATTACAACAAAATAACAGACTCCTGAAATCTACAAGTGCCTTGCTGTTCTGGAGTCTATGGATTTTAACAATAATGATGATAAAGATGATGATAAGCACCAGATATTGAGCAACTACTCAGATATAGGTATTTCCAGAATGGAGGGAAGAAGAGAAAGAGGCAGAAACAAAGATAATACAGAAGAGTATAAAAATGTATTCCTCTTATCCAGGAAACTAACTCAGAGAAGGTAAATAAATGACCCAATAACTCATAGAAATTAAGTAAAGCCAAACTTCCAGTACAGGTCTGTTGAACTCCAAAGTCCTTACTCTTTCCATTTTATCAAGTTCTCTAATAACCATTTAATCTTACCCCTTTACAATGAATATTTCAAGGTAATTGAAAATCCCCAAAAATTAACAGAGATTCATTCCTAGAGAACATTCTGCATATAAACTATGTAACAGTTTGATATAGTTATGAATTTCAAAAATAGATAATAGAATAT
Organism: Dasypus novemcinctus; assembly: GCF_030445035.2. Lineage (NCBI taxonomy): Eukaryota > Metazoa > Chordata > Mammalia > Cingulata > Dasypodidae > Dasypus > Dasypus novemcinctus. The sequence goes on from NC_080684.1 coordinate 95,917,411, forward strand.
GTTTGTAAACTGGTCTGTACCTGGGCATGACTAAATTATGATTAGGGCTTTCACTGGGCCACTTCAGTAGGATATTGAGCCCCTGCCCACTGGTGGGTGGGGACTCAGAGATAAAAGACATGGCAAATGACGGATTTGGAGGGTTTTTTTGTTGTTGTTATTTTTTAAAGATTTATTTATTTATTTTCTCTCCCCTCCCCCCCTTCCCCCGCGCCAGTTGTCTGTTGTCTGTGTCTATCTGCTGCGTGTTCTTCGTCTGCTTCTGTCGTTGTCAGTGGCACGGGGAATCTGTGTTTCTTTTTGTTGCATCATCTTGTTGTGTCAGCTCTCCGTGTGTGCGGCGCCATTCCCAGGCAGGCTGCACTTTCTTCTGCGCTGAGCGGCTCTCCTTACGGCACACTCCTTGATCGTGGGGCTCCCTTACGCGGGGGACACCCCTGCATGGCACAGCATTCCTTGCGCGCATCAGCACTGTGCATGGGCCAGCTGCACACAGGTCAAAGAGGCCCAGGGTTTGAACCACGGACCTTCCATGTGGTAGATGGACACCCTAACCACTGGGCCAAGTCCGCTTCCCAGTTGGAGGGGTTTTTTTTGTTGTTGTTTTTTTAAAGATTTATTTATTTATTCCTCCCCCCCCCCCCCCCGCCGTTGTCTGTTCTCTGTGTCTATTTGCTGCGTCTTCTTTGCCCACTTCTGTTGTCAGCAGCATGGGAATCTGTGTTTCTTTTTGTTGCGTCATCTTCTTGTTGAGCAGTTGGAGGTTTTTGATGTTGGAGGGTTTTTTTGTTTCGTTTTGTTTTTTAAAGATTTATTTTATTTATTTCTCTCTTCTTTCCCCGTTCTCTGTTCTGTGTCCATTCCCTGTGTGTTCTTCTGCATCCGCTTGCATTATCCGGTGGCACTGAGATTCTGCATCTCTTTGTTGTTTCATCATTTTGCTGCGCCAGCTCTCCATGTGTGCAGTGCCACTCCTGGGCGGCCTGCACTTTTTTCACATGGGGCGGCTCTCCTTGAAGAACACACACCCTGTGCATGGGGCACCCACCCTGCATGGCACGGCACTCCTTGCGCACGGCAGCAATGCGCCTGGACCAGCTTACCACACAGGTCAGGAGGCCCTGGGGATCAAACCCTGGACTCTCCATATGGTAGATGGACGCTCTATCAGTTGAGCCACATCTGCTTCCCTTGATGTTGGAGTTTTGATGCTGGAGTTTGATACTAAAGTCTTAAGCTGGAGTCCCAGGAAGTAAGGACATAGAGGAAAGGAAAGCAAGCCCCAGGAAGGGAGGAACCCAGGAAGCCCAAACCCTGGCAGACATCAGCAGACATCTTGCTCCAACACATGAAATGGCCTGTATCTGTAAGCTCCTACACCAAATAAATACCCTTTATAAGAGCCAACAGATTTCTGGTATTTTGCATCAGCACCCCTTTGGCTCACCAGTACAAACTACATTCTGTGATATCCTGAATTTCAACAATGCTGAAAACTTTAAAAGATCATGTTTCTACAAACCAGTATTGTAAAAAACACTTTAATATAAAAGATGGATACAACAGTTTGCACAGAGGTATGGAGAAAATGGACTTACTCTTCTACCTGCCTTATTAAAAGCATTATTCTTCTTTCTTCCCCATTTGTCAGAAAAGGCTACGTGGAACTCTCCAACCTTTGCAAGCTTCTAGACTCTCTGAGAGTGGCTATACTTAATGACAAAAGGATGGGCACTCCCACATCTAATGATAGGACTATAAGTATACTGGAAAGCAACTGTATAATTAACTACTGAAATATTAAATGCATATACCTTTCTTGTAATTTTACATCTCTGTATCTACTCCAGACAATCTCCCTTGTACACGTGTTCAAAGAGACACGTGCAAAGATTTTCAATGCAGTTTTTAATAGTGAAAAACTAGAATCAACCTCAATAGGCAAAAAGTATTATCAGTTATTGCATTATTTCAACATTCCACTGCGATAAAATCTATAAGACCTCAGGTCATATTAAATGACAGGAGGTCAATATGCTATTTAATCACAATACAAATAAAGTATTTCTACATGTATATTAAAAAGTAAGTAAATACACACAGATAAGATCTAAAAGGATGTACAACAAACTTTTAAGAGAGGTTACCTCTAAGGAGGAAAATAAGATTTGGGAAAAGTTGAGCAGGCATTTGTTTTATATGCTTTGCTTGAACTGTTTTTGTAAAATTCACATATTACTTAAGAGTATCAAAAAGAAACATACTGGTTTATAGATTACCAAAAAAACCATCACATAATTTTATTTAATCTTCACAATATAGAAAACAGGTTTTGTAACCCTCATTTTACAGATGGCAAAACTGAATTTCAGAAAGATCACATGATTTACTCCAAGTCAAATAACTAATGATAGTGGCTGAGTTGCCGTCAGACTTAAGACTCTATACCCAATATTTCTGCTACTTCATGACATTTAACCAATTAAAAAAACATTCCCTGGGTGGAGGCAGGGATGATAATGATTGTCTAGCAATCTGCAGATCTGAGTTTTTAATCAGTGAATAAAAAACCAGACATTTAAAGTAGAGACAGAATTATTTTAAAAAGTTAATGAAACAAATAGGATAGAAATTAGATTTGTTAAACTCCAAAGAGGAAAAACTGTAGTAGATATCCACCCATAAACAGGAGTTAGTGGCACAGTAAACAAGAATGAAAGACTTAGAAATGGACTCTAAGAGTCCTAGAATGCTCAAAAATAAAAAGAAATATAGGAAATAAAGTAGTAACCACAAAAATCCTTACTAACTATGGAGGTCAGCAAATAAACCTTTGCTTAGAAGTTTCTGTTCAGGGACATATGAAAGGAATCCTTAAGCAACTGTCAAATAGAACAACTGCAATGGATCATGTCTAGTGAACAATGAGAGAAGTGATGCGCATCCAGAAAAATATCACCTGACTTTTGTATTCACCACTGACTGAGTTCTCATATGTACCTAGATTGAAAAATCATTTAAGCAGAAGAATCCTTCATTTATTCAGTAAGAGTAGATTGAACAATTGCTTTATGACAAGCACAGCTCCAGTGCCCTTGCCCTTGAAGAGCTCAAAGTCATAATAATTACACTATAATACACTGATAATATAATTAAAGTCTGTAAGAAGAACTACAGGACTCCAGAAGACCCCTAGTACTCTGATGTACTAATGCTGAAAACACAAGACAGTTTTGTGGGGCTGGGTTTTTGTTTGTTTGTTTTCACTTTTAATTTATTTTCATGTATTTTGGATATATTATTTTGTGCCTTGTTTTATTACTTAAAATATCATGGAGAGCATTCAAATCAGAACATAATGAGTTCATCATTAATTTTAATTTAATAATATATAGTGTTCTACTGTAAGGTTTGCCAGAATTGTTTTTAACTATTCTTCTCTGTAATAGTATATTATGTTAGAGTATTTAGACTATTTCCAATTTTTTACTGTTTCAGGCGTTGAAGTGACTATATGTGTGTATACACACACACACACACATACACTGTCAGTTCCTGCGATCCTGCATTTTGCACATGCCCTCCCACCCCCACTGCCCCCTGAGATGGCTCCCTTGTCTGTTTGCTCCTTGTTTGCTCGTTTTCTGTTTTTTTCTTTAGGAAGCACCAGAACCAAACCTGGGACCTCCCATCCAGGAGGTAGGAGCTCAACTGCTTGAGGCCACATCCATTTCTTGCTTGTTGTCTGCTTGTTGATTTTTTATTTTTGGTCATTGTCTGCTTGCTGTTTGTTTATCTTCTTTAGGAGGCACCAGGACATTTAAAGTAGAAATGGAATTATAAAAAAAGAACCCAACAGATTTCTGAACTGAACCCAGAACCTCCCATATGAGAGGTAGGTACTAAACTGGTTGAGCCACATTTGCTCCACAATTTTTTAAATTTTGATATTAATTTTACTTAAAACTTTTCCAAAATCTGCAATTACTCTGAGGTCACCAAACAATTCCCCTTCCATCCATCCCCTAACTTCTAATCTACCTTCTGTCTCTGACACAAGTTGCTATTTCACATAATTGAAATCAGACAGTATTTGTCCTTATGTGTCTTGTGTATTTCACTCAGCATAACATTTTCCAGGTTCATTCATGTTGCTGCGTGTCTCAACTTTATTGATCTAATGGGTATGTGGCATATTTCTAGCTTTTGACTTATGAATAATGCTGCTATGAACACTGGTGTACAAGTATCTGAGTCTCTGTTTTCAATTTCTTTGGGTATATACCTAGTTGTGGAACTGCCAAGTCATATAATTCAATATTTAACTTTTTGAGTAACTACCATATTGCTCTCTGCAGATGCTACATTTTACATTCCCACTTTCTAAATTCATTCTAAAAGTCAACTTATCATTTCTAAATGATTAGCTATTTGCCCATAATCATATAGCCTCGCTGAAGGTGTTCAAAAGCTGTACAAAAATGAGTGATGTTGTATACCAATTTCAGTGTTCAATGAAAGAATGAATGAGATTACTTCTAAGGTGACTGTATTAGTCAGCCAACGGGGTGCTGATGGAAAGTACCAGAAATCTGTTGGGTTTTATAAAGGGTATTTATTTGGGGTAGAAGCTTACAGCTACCAGGGCCTACCGGGTCCAACTCGAGGTACCATAAGAGGCACTTTCTCACCCAAAGTCATTCGCCACATGTTGAGCAAGATGAAGGGCAATGTCTGTGGGGGTTCAGCCTTACTCTTCTTCTTAAGGCTCCGTTGGCCGAGCTTCGTCCTATCTCAGCTGTAGGCTGTCAGGCTCATTCTCTTCCCAGGGCCTCTGCTATGTCTACGGAGCTATCTCTACGGAGCTATCTCTATTCCTCTGTGTTCTTCTCCTGTGTATTTACTTCCTGGGGCTCCTGCATCAAAAATGCAAACTCTCTCCTCTGCAAGTCATTTTCTCTGTGAATCCCTGCCCACCAAAGGGGCAGAGACTGGATGTCCTACTGACATGGCCAAATCAAAACTCTAATCAAAATTTAATCAAGTAAAAGTGAAACATCTGAATTTAAAACAATCTAATATGTCCAAAGGAACAGACCAGTTTACAAACACAATCCAATACCTATTTTTTGAATTCATAAACAATATCAAACTGTCACAATGACCAAAGCAACTTGCCTTTTGTGACGTATATGTGCTTCATACAGCTAAGTAGTCCGCTCTGCTGGCATCAATTGCTGTTTACAAATCCACTCTGTTCTTCCTGTTCTACCTTAGATCTGTCCACTTGTCTTGTTCTTTCTGGTTTCTGAGCATCTAGAAATTAACCATCCATTCCATCGATGTGGTAATTATCAATTTACTGACTCTCATCTCCAAATTCACCCTTTTCACCTGCTGTGAAAATGGACCTGGGCCCTTTAAATATTTCTCCTTTGCCAGCATGAATGCTATGTCAAGCTTTGTAGGTGGACGGCACAGGAGAGATCTTTCCAGCAGTTCTATTGCTAGAACTGGTAAGAGAGGTTCACTGCGCCTAATGTATTTGTACAATGTGATTTATGCTTAACACCTACTTTTCCTCTGGGAATATGGAATTTTGGGACATGCATACAGAGGGTGCCTATGTGATCAGCCCCATATAAAACCCTTAGGTACTGAATCTTAATGAGCTTCTCTGGTAGACTATTCACACATGTCATCACAAATCACTGCTAGAGGAATTAAGTGTGTTCTGTGTGAGATGACTCTTTGGAGTTTATGGTAGGTTTCCTCTGTGTCCCATGTAACCTTCCCCTTTGCTGATTTTGCTTTATATTCCTTTCCTGTTATAAATCACAGCCATGAGCTTATGCTAAGACCCATGGATCCTAGAAAATTATAAACCTACGGGTGGTCTCAGGGATCCCTGACACAACCTGTGACATGTCAAGCACTTTGTTCAGCTCTGCAGACTGCAAGGAACTTTGCAGTCTATTTAAATTTCCCTTCTCTCATTTTCCTAATCTTCATTTCTCAGTCTGTTCACTACTTAAAATAGATTAAATACATTTCCCTGAGCTAAATTTCATTCTTCATGCAGAAGTGATGTTAAATAAGTATTTAATAAATCCATCAGGCAAAATCTGAGATACAAAGCTCTAATAAATTCAAAGGCTACACACATTTTCCTCTTTACTTTCCCAGTCCTATTGTGCTCCTCATTAAAAAGGAATTGAGGGAAGCAGACTTGGTCCAGTGGATAAGGCATCCGTCTACCACATAGGAGGTCTGCAGTTCAAACCCCAGGCCTCCTTGACCCGTGTGGAGCTGGCCCACATGCAGCACTGATGCATGCAAGGAGTGCCGTGCCACGCAGGGGTGCCCCCTGCTTAGGTGAGCCCCACGTGCAAGGAGTGCGCCCCGTAAGGAGAGCCACACAGCGCGAAAGAACCCCTGCCCAGGAATGGCACTGCACACACGGAGAGCTGACACAGCAAGATGACTCAACAAAAAGAAACAGATTCCCGTGCCGCTGACAACAACAGAAGCAGACAAAAAGACGAACATGCAGCAAATGGACACAGAGAACAGACAACTGGGGTGGGGGTGGAAGGGAGAGAAATAAATAAAATAAATCTTAAAAAAAAAAAAAGGAATTGAGGGTAGTAGATGTGGCTCAAGCAGTTGGGTACCCACCTACTACAGGGGTGATCCTGGGTTCAGTTTCCAGTGCCTACTGAAGAAGATGAGCAAGACAATGGGATTGCACTGCAAGATGATGCAACAAATAGACATAACAAGGAAATACAATAGACACAACAAGCAGGGTGCAAAGGTGGCAAAAGTGATTGGGCACCTCCCTCCACATGGGAGGTCCTAGATTCAGTTCCCAGTGGCTCCTAATGACTAGCACATAACAAACAGACACAGCAAGCAAACAACAAGGGTACAGTAATAAATAAATTAATCTTTAAAAAATAAATGAATTGACAGGAAACAGATGTGGCTCAAGGAGCTGGGCACCCTCCCACACGGGAGGTCCCAGTTTCAGTTCCTACTGCCTCCTAAAGAAGACAAACAGATGCAACAAGCTGCCATAACAAGCTGACACAATGAGCAGACACAGCGAGTAGGGAGCAAATGTGGCTCAAGTAGTTGGGCACCCACCTCCCACATCGGAGGTCCCAAGTTCAGTTCCTGATACCTCCTAAAGAAGACAAGTAGACAACAAGTAGGTACAATGAGCAGAGACGAGCAGACAGATGAGGAAGTCATCTGGGGGGGTAATGAATGAACGAACTCTCATACATTCATTGGCAGGAATGTAAGATAGCACAGCTACTGTAAAAAACAATTTGGCAGTTCCTCAGAAAGTTAAACATAGGCTTAACATATGACCCATCAGTTTCACTCTTAGATGTCTACCCAAAAGAACTGAAAAACAGGTACTCAAACAAATACTTGCATATAAATGTTCATAGCAGTATCATGTACAATAACTCAAAGGTGGAAGTAAACTGAATGTCCATCAATGAATGAACTGGTAAACAAAATGTGATATATCCATATTATGGAATATTCATCAGCCATAAAAAAGAAATGAAACTGATAACATGATACAAGGAACATGAACCTCAAAAATATTATGTTAAATAAAAGAAGGCAGACACAAAAAGTCACATGTTGTATGGTACATGAAATATCCAAAACAGGTAAATTCAGAAATAGAAAGCAGACTGATGGTTGGCAGGGGCTGGGGGGAGGAAGGAAGTGACTGCTTAATGGGTATGTGATTTTCTTTCAGAGTGATGAAAATGTTTTCAAACTTGATAAAGATGGTGTTTGTACAACACTGTAAATGTGCTAAATGCCACTGAAATACAGACTTGAAAATATTTAATTTTCTCTTACATAAATTTTAACTAAAGAGAAAAAACTATATTTTCAGCTACAAGCCAGTGACAACATTAATATTCAACAAAAGGAGACTGGGAACATCACAGCACATTCCAAATAATAGAACATAAAGAAGCCATTAAAATTTTAGTAAAAAGAATATTTATTTACTCACAAGGAAAACCGTCCACAATATATTAAATGGGAGACTAAAATATTTGTTTATAAAATTTATAAATGTATGTTTTTTCTTTCCAAAGATATTGCCCATTTTTCCCCAAAGAAAATTACCTCTCTTTTAAAAAAAAAAAGTCTCCTTTAATTTGATTTCTTTCAAAGAGTACATGGTAGTCTCTCTCAGTTACTTATTTTGCTCAACAAAATTGTACTGCTTAGGGAAGACACATTAGCCTGAACAGAACATGTTAGTTCAGGATATGTATAGGTATCACCTCAGAATCAGTTTTCTTAAAAAGAGGGACATACAGCTTCTGACAGGGGACCTTTGTGTCGTGCACTACAAGAAAGCAAATTCAAAATGGGTGATGTTGAGAAGGGCAAGAAGATTTTTATTAAGAAGTGCACCCAGTGCCACACCATGGAAAAGGGAGGCAAGCACAAGACTGGGCCAAATCTGCAAGGTCTGTCTCAGCAGAAGACAGGTCAGGCCCCTGGATTCTCTTACACAGAAGCCAGCAAGAACAAAGGCATCACCTGGGAAGAGAAGACGCTGCTGGAGTATTTGGAGACTCCAAAGAAGCACATCCCTGGAACAAAAATCACCTTTGCTGGCATTTAGAAGGCAGAAAGGGCAGCCTTGATAGGTTATCTCAAAAAAGCTACTAATGAGTAGAAATGTCTTGTTACTTTTTTACACAGGCCATTTTTAAATTGATCTCACACAGCAGAATTCAGATCATGAATGGCTGATAAGATATTTTTATCGGACAGTCCTGAGATAAATGAAATCGGCTTATAGTTAAATGAATATGATTGACCTTTTTGAATTTTTATAGTAATTCTGGTTTAGCAAGTGCTATCACTATTTCCCCTCTCTATAAAGATTCAATTATTTATATAAATATATACATATAAGGATTTACAGCTAAAGATATAATTGGACTTGAGGCTAGGTTGAATTACTAATGTTCAACTTTTCACAAAGATGGTAAATGCCAACTCACAACCTATAGGAGATTATATTTAGATTTATATAACAGGTTTTATGAATATATTTAAATACTAGGGAAATCCCTTCACTCTCTCATAGAACAGAGCAAGACTCACTGTGTTTCAATTGCTGTTTATCAGCCTGTTTAAAGGCAGAAGCTGAAAATAAGGTCGCTATGTACACTTTATCTTTTGGTCTTAACTGTGTCAATTTAATTAAATTTCCCTGTATCTAAAATGTTGCCTTTTAATTAACAAAAGGCATTTTGGTGTGTTTTATGTATAATACCAAATAAAGAATGCTAAACACCTCTCACATTTAAAAAGGGGGAGGGGGAGGACAGGCAAAGAAATATTGCATAGATTTAATAATTATTCCAAGGGCTTGAACGTCACAATTTCAAGTGCTGGATGCTGGAAATAACCTTTTTAAAAATCACTTTATAAAGCAATGCAGAATACAATATGGTGCAAATGAAGAAAATCAAGGTTCCTAATGTTATTTGAATGGGATAAAATCATCAGTGACTACAATATATACAGATTTTTTAAAGTGCTGTATATCTCAATATATACTTTAGAAAACTGATTTGAAGATTCAAGGTAGTTCTAAATGATGATATAGATTCTGATGCAGGGAAGTGGATTGGCCCAGTGGTTAGGGCATCCGTCTACCACATGGGAAGTCCGCAGTTCAAACCTCCAGGCATCCCTGACCCGTGTGGAGCTGGCCCATGCACAGTGCTGATGCCAAGGAGTGCTGTGCCACGCAGGGGTGTCCCCGCGTAGGGGAGCCCCACGTGCAAGGAGTGCGCCCCGTAAGGAAAGCCGCCCAGCGTGAAAGAAAGTGCAGCCTGCCCAAGAATGGCACCACCCACACGGAGAGCTGACGCAACAAGATGACACAACAAACAGAAACACAGATTCCCGTGCTGCTGACAACAACAAAAGTGGACAAAGAAGACGACGCAGCAAACAGACACAGAGAACAGACAACCGGGGTAGGGGGAAAGGGGAGAGAAGTACATAAATAAATAAATCTTAAAAAAAAAAAGATTCTGATGCAGTAGAATGTGTATACCATAAACCATAAAAGACAAAATTGCTTCTAAATGACTATTATAATTTTGCATGTGATTTTAAAATATAAATGTATAAATCAATAAAAATTTTAAGCAGACATTTGCCTACTTCATCAACACCTAAAAGTTTATATCTTTAAGTTAGCCCATTCTTCCAATGGAAAAACAGCATAAAATCTTATAGCCAGGGTTTCCTTAGAGGCAGGCATATACACAGCACATCTATACTTTTTTCTGGTTTGTTTGGAAGGATGTATGCCAAGTATTTGCAGTGATTACATGTCTTGATGTTGAGCTTGGATTTACAAGTAATATGTATTTTCTTTATTTTGCCTATCTGTGTTTCTAATTTTTCAACAATGAACATGTATTAATATTTTTACTTGACAATGAAAAAATGGAGCTGATAATAGCACCTGCCTCGCAGGGAGGCTGTGAAGATTAAATAAGATAATACGTATAAAGCCCTTAACACAGTGCTTAGCGCATTAAGTATGCTGTAACTGTTAGACACTATGGGTATTACTATGATATTGTTGTTTTCATAAATATTCCTCAGGATATATGTCATTCACTGTCTATGGTAAAAACATTCACCTTAATCCAGGCCTGGGTCACCTCAAGTCTAAATTACTATCACAGCCTCTTGTGATAGTGATAGACTAGCCCTTGGCTAGTCCAGCAGCCTCTATCCCTCTCCCTGACTCTCTTAACAGGACCAGGGTTAATTACAAAAAACACTACTCACTTCACTCCCATGCTAATGGCCTTCCACTGCTTATATGATAAAATACCAAACATTCTAAGCTTGGCCTCACCTAGCCATTCTCCTTTCTTCCCATTTATTTATTCTTCTACAAACATTTACAGAGTGACTTTGTGTCTGGTTCTGTGAGAGGAATACAAAGACCAAATAAGTTATGGATTCTTCTCTCAAGGAACTCAGTCTAATACAGGAGACAGGCATGTAAACAAATACAATATGAGTCATGCAATAAAATGTAAATATAAAGTCCAGAGGGAATAAGGGTACAAGGTAGATAAAGGGGTTAAAAAAAAAAAGGCTTAAAGAAACCACAACAGGAACTCACACAAGTCAAGTTTTGTGTGCCGTCTGGAGAATCTCAAGTAGCTAATTTCTAAATAAAAACTTTACTCAATTTATTTCTTCATACCCTGGGTATGTTCTCCCACATCAATGCCATTTAAATATACTCCAGTAAAGTCCTATTTCCCTCCACAATGCAATCTCTATAACTCTTGCCCAGTAGTTTTCAAACTGTGGATCAAGGCCCATTCATGAGTTAAAGAATCAATTTAAGGGGAGCGGGTGTAACTCAATGGTTTGAGAATCAGCTTCACATACGAGGTTCCCAGGTTCAATGCCCAGTACCTCATTTTTTTAAAAAAAATCAATTTAAGAGGTCTCAACCATTATTTTAAAAAGAGGAGGATGAAGAAAAGAGGAAGAAGAGGAAAAAGAGGATGAAGAAGAAGAGGAGAAAGAGGATAAAGAAGAAGGGAAAGAAGAGGAGGAAAAAGAAGAGGAAGAAAAAGAGGAAGAACAGATTAGAGCAACAGTTCTTCCAAAGAACTCTTTGTTTATGGCATTATAATCATTCATATTTACCTCTTAGGAACAAAAACTGGGAACATTTTAAAATACTTAACTCACTTTAAAATAACAACAGACCATATGCTAATATAAATGCTTTTATAAAAATAACTACATTTCCCAAAAGAAAAATAAATTTAAGAATGTCTGTTTCACATTTTTACAAATATCACTGATATCCAACTTAATAGAAGATAGGTGGATTCTCATAGTTGCTTCTGCATTTAATCTGCTGCAACAAATTCTTGTGGTTAAAATACACAAAGAAAATCTGGCCTCCTACAGATTTGTATTTGGAAAAGGTAGGAGCATTTTAATAGCCTTTTCAGCTATCTACGGATATCCCTCTTTGATAATATACTAAAACCTGACGAGTGCCTTAAAGTTTCTTAAATGTTAGTTGCAACATGGCATCTGAAATCATATGTTACGGATTGCATTATGTCCCCAAAAAAGGTATGTTGACATTCTAATCCCCAGACTTAGAATGTGACTTTATTTAGAAATAAGTTCCTTACAGATGGAATTAGGCAAGTTAATATGAGGTCACACTGGAGTAGGGTGAGCTCTTAATCCAATATGACTGGTGTCCCTATAAGAGAAAACTTGGACACAGAGGGAGTACAACATGTGATAACTGAGGCAGAGCACACCACGAATTGCTGGCAAATGACTGCCAGAAGCCAGGAGGGAAGCAAGGACAGACTCTTTCCTACAGACTTCAGAGGAAACACAACCCTGCAAACATCTTGATTTCGGTCTTCTAGCCTCCAGAAACGTAAAAGAATAAATTCTGTTGTTTTAAGACACCCAGTTTGTGGTACTATTAGATATAGCGGCTCTAGGAAACTAAGACACCATATCAATGAATTTTTTATACTGTTACATTGGTCTATCTTACACTTTGAACGGATTTTTTTTGCCTTTTCATGACTTCGTAATACTATTCATTGTTCATGAGTAAAATACTGGTTCATTAAGGTATGCAGGCCTTCCAAATGTTGGCACATTTCATTATATAGTATCAAAAACCCAATTCATTGATACTGTCATAAATCTCATCAGGAAAGTCTTTTTTACGTATTGGTCCTGTCAAGCTCATAATCCAAGATACAAGTTTTCCAAAATTCTAATTTTTGCTTGAAAGTTCAAATTTTATCATTGGCAAGAAACACTGTCATTGTATTCCTTGATATGACAAGCTCACTTCATTCATTTTAAAGAAAAAGTCTGCCAAATACCCAAGTCTGAATAACCATAATTTGTCTGTCAATTGTAATTTCAAGTAAAAATGATGTTCCATGAAAAAAAGAGACTAGTTTAGCTGGCAACTCAAATAATCACACAAGTGCTTTTCCTTGAGATAACTGTCATATTCAATATGCTAAATAAGTGCTTTATATGTACTACCCATTTTGTCACACAGAAAATTCTAAAAGTACATAAAGGCTAAAGAGTTAATAAAAGTAATAATTTTTACTGTGTCATCAAGGACATTCTTAAGTGACACTGACTTTTTTTGGTCTTAACTGCATATGTTTGGCAGTGAAGAATATAGTGACTAGTGGTACAGTTGGTATCACCTACTTGATTCATGCTGGGTACAATCAGTTTTACCCATCATTGCTTTTGCAACATCAGCACAAATGTCAACAAAGTGAAAAGGGCAAATAACATCTTAGTGTAAAATAGTTTTGTCTTTCCAGACTTCCTACTGGGGTCTCAGGGATGCCTAGGGATCTATGGACCATATTTCGTAAATCACGTATTTGACTACAACAGAATTTTTTAAAAGAAAGAAAGAATCTAGTACCTCACATTTAGTAAACCACATATTACACATCTTTATTAATCCCTCAATAATACTACTTATATCAAAGCTTCTCAATTAAAAAAAAAAGTTTAATTCTAGTTCCTCACTAATATGTAATGGGCCTAAAGAAGTTTGTTTATGATATAATAAGCCCAAAAATACTTCCTAGTTTGGCAATGTCACAAATAATGCCACGGATTGTGAGTCACTGGGGGAGAAGGGGAATACAGTCTTGAGTTACACTGACCTGAGATATGTCTCTGGCACTAACTAGCTTCATGAGCATGGAAAGTTACTTCATCTGTAGGCTTCAAATTCTTCACATTTTACATGAGAACACCACCTACTTCATAGGGTTGCTGGAAAGATTAAGTGAGATGATACATGCAAAGTGACTTGTACAGTGCCTGTTCTTTAACTGGGTAACACTGCTATAGAACAATGAAGATAATAAGAAACAGTGCCTTATTTATATATAACACTTCACCACATACAAAACTTAAGCAAGTTTTACAATTACAGGATCACATTTATATGATCACAGAGATGAACTAATTTCAATCCAATTTCCTTAATTGCACACTCTTCACCTTGACCTTGTACTCACACGCAGACTGACATTACAAATAAGAAAACTAAAGTAGCACAATGTTTTAAATGTCTTTCCCATGGTTACAGAGCTAGTAATGGGCAGAACTTGGTATGAGATATTCTCTCATTTACAGTAATCCTTTCAATAGATAACAATATTCCTTTTGCTAGATAAGGAAGACAGTTTTAGGTTCTCTGAGGTTAAGTGTCATGTCCAAGGTCTCACAAGCAGTAAATAACAAAAAGGGCATGGAACCCAAGTCTTCTAATTTCAAGATTAAAGTTCTTACAACTATAACTTATAAATCTATCAAAGAATATGAAATTCACTTTGTGCAGTTATTGACAATTATCTGCATCTTGCTCTGAATGGAATAACAGACATGATTATATGAATACTTATTTATGACTAAATATGCCAGTTTTTAACCATCAACCAATTAATTGTGAGATTCAATTCAAACTGGTGTTTCACTGAACTAAAGACTTCACAAGCTTTGGCACTTAAAAGAAGATACCTCATAAATAGCCTCAGGGAATAAAGGAAATACATCCCAAAAGGATAATTCTGCAATGCTCAAAAAAATCCCTTTGAGATAGGCTAGCATAATAGATAGCATAGACATAATTTAAATTAACAATTCCACCATAGCCAAAAAGATATAGACAAAATAATAAATTTGATTGTAAAGTGGAGTATATTAGCTACTCAATTTAGCTTTAAAATAGTCTCTTCATTCACACAATTATTCAACTATCAATATCCAGCTCTATTGCTTATTAACAGAGTGACTTTGGGCAAGTTATTCAACATTTCTGGGTCTAAAGTTTCTTTCTTTTTTTTTTTTTAAGCAGGTATTCTGTTTTATTTTAATACATTTTTTATTTATTTTTAAAAGATACATAGATCTTTTACAAAATGTTACATTAAAAAATATAGGTAAAGAGAAAAAGAAAGAAAAAAAACCAGGAGGTTCCATATGCCCCAGTCACCACACCCCTCACTTTTTCCATATCAACAACTTCTTTCATTAGTGTGGTACATTCATTGCATTTGATGACTACATTTTGAAGCACAACTACATAGCATGGATTATAGTTCACATTGTAGTTCACACTCTCTCCCAGTCCATTCTGGATATATAATGTCCTGCATCTGTCCCTGCAATATCATTCAGGACAACTCCAAGTCCCGAAAATGCCCCCATATGACACCTCCTTTTCCCTCTCCCTGCCTTCAACAACACCCATGGCCATTGTCTCTATATCAATGACTCAACTTTCTGATCTATAAAATATGTAATTATACCTATCTTGCAGGAATGGCATAACGTATACAAAGCACCTAGGATTTTACTAGTGGAAAGTTATAATTATTATTATATGCTTAGAGTTCACAATCTTGCCTTATCCCTCAGTTCTCTAAGATTTGTATGAGTGAGTAAAAAGGGAACTTTATATTTCCTACTTCTGCTGTTGATTCCAATGTCCTACAGGCTACAATAGCCAACCGTCTGACCCAAAACTCTGCCATCTACTTCTGATGTCCCAAAAGCAAGTCCCTAAACTTCATCTCATGGTATTAATTCCTTAGTCAGTAGAAAGATAATGTTCATTATTTATAATTCAATGATATTCTATTAATTAACATGTTAATTTTTGCTTGGAACTAGTCTGAAAGACTTCAGATGAAATCATCTGAGGGTTTTATGGTTCAGTGATTTTTTTTAAAAATACCAATTTTTTTAAAATGCCTTTTTTTTTTTTAACATATGGTTAACTATTAAGAATTGATAAAAGAGCTACCTCGATCGGCTTCATCATATCATGATGCCTCTACCAACTCAACCATCCAGTTCCTATATTCTTCCTCATCCACAGTTTTGGATAATAGCATCCATTAAGCAAAGGGCCTTTGTAGAAAAAGAAAGAAGACAGAGAAATAGGAAGTGGAATTTCCTTTAAGTACAATCACTTGTTCAAGATACCTGGGAGAAAGGCAAGAGATAAGGAACACACACAGAAAAGATGGTATTGTGACTCAATTGATGGCCCTCAGGGGACATCTACACTCTACAGATTATCAATGAAAAGGTTGAGGGGGAGGCAAAAGGAGAAAGTACTAACATTTGCAGGCACTAGAATGTGCTATATACTTTATATAGATTATTTCATATATATGTATATACACATATAATTATTTCTATTATCAGATGAGGAAAATGAGATTCAGAGAGGTTAAATCGCCAGGCCAAGGTCAAACAGCTAGTAAGTAATATAGCCAGAGCCACAATTACATAGTGGTTTAATCCAGAGAAGCATTTATCCCTAAGCCAAGGAACAGGGAAGGTGAGTGCATGTTCATATATACAATGACTTAGCCAGATTATTTCTCTTCCACCAATGGGAATAATTGAGAGACAGTTTCTCTTTAACCCAGAATGACAGTTCATTTACTCCCATTGGTAAAGAAAAGCAGTATTTCTCAAACTTTTTTTTTTAAGATTTTTTTATTTATTTCTCTCCCCTTCCTCCCCCCCCCCCACCCAGTTGTCTGCTCTCTGTGTCCATCTGCTGTATGTTCTTCTGTGACCGCTTCTATTCTTATCAGCAGCACCGGGAATCTATGTTTCTTTTTGTTGCATCATTATTGCTGTGTCACCTCTCCTTGTGTGTGGCGCCATTCTTGGGCAGGCTGCACTTTCTTTCACTCTGGGCGGCTCTCCTTATGGGGCACACTACTTGCGTGTGGGGCTCCCCCCACCCCTGTGCGGCAGGGCACTCCTTGTGCACATCAGTACTGCGCATGGGCCAGCTACACACGGGTCAAGGAGGCCCGGGGTTTGAACCACGGACCTCCCATGTGGTAGGCGGACGCCCTATCCATTGGGCCAAGTCCACCTCCCTGTTTCTTAAACTTTAATGTGCGTACAGGTCACTGGAGACCTTGTTAAAATGCAGATTCTGATTCAGTGGGTGTGGAGTAATACCTGAGATTTCTGCATTTCTAACAAACTCTCAGGAGATAATGAAGCTTCTGGTCTTTGGGCCATTTGACTGACCATGAGAATCATCTGGAGATCATTTAGAAACTAGAGCTTTTTAAGGCCCTCCTCCTGGGCATTCAATGGATGTCTAGGATGGAGCCTAGGTTGATTCTAATACAGAATGGGGGCCCACTGGTCTAGGCTATCTCCAAAGACTTTCCTACCTCATAATTCTATAATTCAAAGAAATGTATGAGTATAATTATTAATAACAATAACCACAACAAGCATTTATTGAAGAACATACCACATTTGGTGTGACCTTCAAAGTGCTTTAAATATAGCTTACTTAATCCTCACAACCTCACAACCACTCTATAAGGTCGGTGGTACCTATAGCCCTATCATTCCCACCATACAGATGAGGAAACCAACGCACCAAGAGACTCTAGCTTACATGCCCGAGATCAGTTAATAAGTAGCAGTACAGGGGTTCAGACTTGAATCAATCTGATTCCAAAAATCTTGTGCTCTCCGACACCACAATAACACTGGTTTCCACATTACCAAATGGTATTATCACCAATTTTAACAGGCACATGAACAAAGAAATTCAAATGGGCCACCTCAGAAGATTTTGCCCTGGAAAGGTTACGTTCTTACTCTTCTTCAGATGCTACGATCACCCAAAATACTGCCTGTTTAAAATAAACCACCTAGGAGTTCTTGATCTGAAAACGCCTTCAGAACCTAAATCTAAGACTTAAATATCTTTAGCTGTGATAAAAACTCATCATTTGAGCATAGATTTGATTTTTTTACAACCCCAAATCAGGAAAAGCCAATTCAAAGAACCTGGTGTCTGATCAAGCTGGGTTTTTGGGTTTGTTTGTTTTTTTAAATCAATGTTCAGTATTGAAAACATTTTTCTCATCACTCATCCCTGAAGCAAATTCCAAATAAGAGTTCTTTATGTTTTGCACAATGGCTGTATCACAAAAGTCAGTTCCATAGTCTTCCCCAAGGTGACTATTTTTGGAGGGCAATATGCATTTGGATGCACAGATTCTGTCATATTTGTTTTTGTGTTGGTGTTTTGTATTTTTAAATCAGTCTCTTAGTCATATCAGAACAAACACATTTGCCCTTCACAAGCAATACAAACATGCACATTCAGAACGACTATCTTGAAGCATGCAGTCTCCCTATCAGTTAAATTTCTGCTATGAAAACAACTGCTTTGATTTGCTTTTCAGATCTTCTTTTGTAAAAAGATTTTTATTTATACACACCCACCCATACAAAAATAAATACCATAATCCAGCATTAAT
Organism: Dasypus novemcinctus; assembly: GCF_030445035.2. Taxonomy (NCBI): domain Eukaryota; kingdom Metazoa; phylum Chordata; class Mammalia; order Cingulata; family Dasypodidae; genus Dasypus; species Dasypus novemcinctus. Next base: position 95,935,878 of record NC_080684.1, read on the forward strand.
GAAGCATTTAACTGCATGCAGCACCATAAAAGGTATTGTACAAAGGCAACTATATATCAAAAATAGGCTCACAAATACCCTCACATGCAGGGGATAAAGACACATACAAATACTACAGGGATAAAACTATAAAAGAGATGCTAGAGCTCTATCCAGATGAGCTCCTCTGTTTAATGAATATGCCCTTTATAAACAAAGAAAATATTCTGCAAAATCAGAATGATTTACAGATTTTTAAAAAATCAGGCATTAATGCAGAACAGCACAATTCCACACAACCAACCAACCTCTCTGCTTGAACTTGACTTCCCATACCTCACTGAAGCCACAATTCCCCTGCACAAACTCCCACTCCACCACCCCCACACACACCAAACTCCCCACCAACCTCACAGGGGTTCCTGGGCTGGTCCATGGAATCTGATGACATCACTCTCTCTTCCTTCCTGGAATTCTAAACCCTGCTGCTCTCCCCTTGCACACAGCTACCATCTCCATGGCAACCTCATCTCCTCCTGCTTCCCTATTGGCTTCATGGAGCAGGATATACAAGAAGGTTTTCCGTTCTCCCCCCACTACCCGCCCTCAAAAATGATGCTTTCAACAGGAACCTGAGCTAAATTTAGCTATTTTGGATTCAGAGTCCTATGACTAAGAAAACAGAGAAATGTCCTCCTTCCTACATTCCACCCTCCTCCCAACCCCACCCCAAAGAGGTTGCTTCATCTCCTCTATGGCCCCCAGCCCAAAAGGAAGTAGTGATATCTGCTGAGCATTAAAAACAGTGGAAAGCTCCACATATAAGGCTGGCACACAAAAAATTCTAACACCAACCTCCTCACAACCAGAGAGAGAAAAAAGAAAGAACAAAAATAAAAGTATGCACTGGTCGAAAAAGCGATTGGGACATTTCATGTGCTGAACATCAATCTTCTGCTGATTTTTTCCATCGAAGCCAAGGATGGGGAACCTCTAAAGGCAGAATAGTCTGTAACCTCTTGGAAGACCTTAATCTCTTTGCTATTTGCTTGAAATCATTTCCTCCATCATCGGAAGAAAAAAAAAAATGGAACAGGAAGTGAGCTAGAAGACTGTATACTTCAGTGACGAAACACAGTAAGACAGGACCCACAAATCCTGGGTCCAATTTCCCATCTCAGGGACTGACCTACTATGTAAAATGGAGCAAGTTCTCGCATACTTCATTTAAAAAGCAGCTCCCACTCAGGGATGTTATAAGAATTACTGACAAAATTAATGTAAAGTAGTTTAAGTCCCTGAGCCAAAGGAACTAGAGCAAGGGTTCTTAACCGGGGGTCTGTGAGCTTGAATTGAAATTTTAAAAATTTTTAAAAATTCTTGTGGGGACATCTTGGTGCGGGTGTGATGTATTTATTAAATAATAACACAGTACAGGGTGGACTTAGTGAGGGGTCCATGGTTTTCACCTGACTGGCAGAGGGATCCATGGAACAAAAAGGGTTAAGAACCCCTGGAACAGAGTAAGTTGACACCATTACTAGTGAAATTCCTACATAAATTAATAGAAATTAATTACTCCCAAAGAACATAAACTTCTGGAAAAGTATTCTTTCTTAATCCTAGATATACCACAAAACTTGCATAATATCTTGAACCATAAGCCACTAACAAAAATGTTCATACTTCTGGTAAAATCCAGCTACATATACCACATATACCAGCTAACTTGTGACTAATACTAAATTTTGGGCCTGGCCCTATTTTTTCTTTGCTTAATCAAAATTCTAATTTTGAAATTACTACTAACTCCTCCCTAAATAATGACTGAACACGGACCAGGGCTTCATTTTCCAGCTCAGCTGCCCACTTCCCATTCTAGGTAAGAAATTCCTTCTCAGAGCCACATTTGATAGCTAAACACTAATCAACCCAGTAGCTGTATCTGATACGACTCTGAAGGACAAGGCATCAATTGTAATCATGTAGGAAAGGCTCCAAGCAGGTCAGAGCCCTATAATATGGAAAGGAATGGATTAAAATAAGACACATAAAGGAAAATTGTATTTTCAACTGGCAGGACAGAGACTAAGCTCCAGAGCATCAATTCTACAGGAAAAAAAAAAAAAAAAAGACACAAAAGGAAAATTATTTAGATTAATAAGAAAATAGCCATCTGCCCCAAACAGAATTTAAACAATTTGGAACATGTGGCAAAGTTAAACTGCCCCACTAATTAATAAACAGGCATACAGAATAAGCTTTACAACTGTTGTGGAAAACAACAAAGGATGTAAAAGACAGTACATGCTAATGAGGAACTGAAATGCACATTCTGGGGGGGGGGTGCTCAGTACGAATAAAGCCCATCTCTGAGATACTCTTTCTTATCTCTCTCCTCCTGTGCCACATTTAATAAACCATTCCTTGTATGAACCCTTTCCTGCACACACCACTGATCAGATGGTACCATAGGCTAACTATGATGAGAACTATTTTAAAGGACTTTCTTACCTCTTAAAAATAAACAAATGGTCAGTCACCTTATTCTACAACGAGAAAACTGAGACACAGTTTCCAAGGTTGCCCATCAAATCAATACTGAGCTTGATTTATGTTATCATGAAATCTGCCAAAAATGATCCAGATTAAGCAGACTGCCCCAAATAAAAGTCAACTCTTTTATTCAAACATGCATTATGTGCATTTATTGTGTGCTGGGTGTTTTATATGCATTGTCACTAATTCTCAAAAGCAAAAACTTGCAAGCTGTATATATTCTCATCTCCACTTTGCAAAGAGAAAAAGTGTTCCAGAGAGGTCAAACTGACCAGGGTTGTACAACTCATTAGTGAATTTATAATTTAAAAAAAAGTAAGAAAGCCAGGATCCTAAGCCAGATCTGTTTAAACTCCAAAGCCTGTGCTTTTTTCTGCTTGGCCTCCCACTTATGGACAGCTGGGGCTACAAAGAAGTATCCAGAAATCATTTTGTATCTGTGTTTTTTTACATCTCCAAATAAAATATAGGCTGTTTGACATCAAGGTCAAAGTCAGACATTTGATGCATTATTAACAGTATTAAATAATAAACTGGTACTCAGTACTTAATAATTTATTTTTCAAATCTTACTCTAGACTTCTGGACAGACGGCAATGATTCTACTCAGATCTTTTTTAAATTAAAATCAGCTTGAGAAATTACATGTTGAAGTGAATGACGAACTTCAGATAAATATATTTTAGAATTTGATTTTATAATATTTGAGATTTTTTAAAATTTATCATTGTCATAATGCCTACACTGGCCCAGTCATAATGTTATAATGCCTACACAGTCCCATTAGCTGATTTTAATGCTAATGTAGCCAGGATCTATATGTTAGATTTATGATTTCTAAATTCTGCATATAGAATCAGAGCATTTCAAAGTATTTCTCCAGGGGTTCCACTAAAATTAAATCCGCTGATTAGAGGACCATGCTAAACAGGCCAAGGTCATATGTCTGATACTCATGTGAACCAGTTAGCACATCATTCTTTTCTATAGCTGCAATATGTACCTTCAATTGTAAATACACACCCTTGGTTACACTGAGAAATTAATGCAAAAGCATCACCCTTCCTGAAATAGAAAACATATATACTAATGTCAAATATTATGATTTGCCTTTATTCTTTAGAAAATAGCTACCGGTGGCAGACTTGGCCCAGTGGTTAGGGCGTCCGTCTACCACATGGGAGGTCCACGGTTCAAACCCTGGGCCTCCTTGACCCGTGTGGAGCTGGCCCACGTGCAGTACTGATGCCTGCAAAGGAGTGCCGTGCCACGCAGGGGTGTCTCCCATGTAGGGGAGCCCCACGCGCAAGGAGTGCACCCCATAAGGAGAGTTGCCCAGCGCAAAAGAAAGAGCAGCCTGCCCGGGGATGGCACCACACACATGGAGAGCTGACATACAAGATGACACAACAAAAAGAAACACAGATTCCTGTGCCGCTGACACCAAGAGAAGCAGACAAAGACGACAACGCAGCAAATAAACACAGAGAACAGACAACCGGGGTGGGGGGAGATAAATAAATAAATAAATCTTTTAAAAAAAGAAAATAGCTACCATCTTGTAAAAAATATATCCAATCATTCATTCATTCTTTCAATATTTACTGAATACCTACCACATGCCAGTTAATCTCAAAAGGCTAACACTGGAGGACAAATAAACACAGCTATGTGATAATATGATATAGGTGTATATAGATATGGTGAGAGCACCCAAGAGGGAATGACTAGCTCTGGGAAGGTGTCATGGAGGATGAGCAAGAGTACACTAGGTAAATGAGGCATGTAACAGTATTCCAGGGAGACAGAGCAAAGACTTATGAAGGTATGGTCATAGCATATAACAAACTTGAACTTTCAAGTATTTTATTGAGAATTGGGAGTTATGACCAGTTGAGAAGAAGCAAGACAAGGTCTTTTAGATTTCCTACTTCACCAAGATTAGATTTTCCTGAAATACCTTACTACTTTGAGTTAGATTTTCATGGGTTGGGGGGTGGGGAGGTTAAATGTCATCTTTGTTTCTACTCTTTTAAAGTCTCCATAGGAATAAAGGCCAAAATGAGGTACACCCTTCTGAAAATGAAGTCCGTAGTGGCTAAGTACCTTTAATAAAGAGACTAGATTTCATTTCTTCTGTCTTTAGAGCAGAATATAAATTTGCTGCCCTGTGAGGCAGAAGGAAAGTTCCATTATTTTTCTCAGAGAGTTGGTTAAAAAAGTTACCAGTGGAGTTTATTCATCAATCTTCCTTTCCTGTGGCTGTTTGAAGCTCTTAGTGTGTTGAATATTTAATAAGTAAATTTAGATTAACAAAAGCACCTTCAGTCCTACATAGCACCCCTAACACATAAATCCATAATTATATGTGCACACCCATATCCTGCCAGCTTTGACAGGCAAAGGATTAGCACATAAAAAGGGAAAAGGCTATCAGTTATAACAATCATAGGATAAAAGCACGATCTTTTTTTTTTTTTAAAGGAGGTACTGGGAGTTGAACCCGGGACCTTGTACATGTGAAGGGCACACTCAACTACTGAGCTACACCCGCTCCACAAAAGTAGAATCTAAGTAAACTTTTTAAATTTGAAGTGATTATATATATATGGAAATGGGCAAAAAGCTTAAGTGCATAAACACAATGAATTTTCACAAAGTGAACACACCCATGTAACCAGCACCTAGGGCAAAAAACAGACCAATAACAGGACCCTAAAAATCCATCTCATGCCTTTATAGAGTCATGCCCACCACCCACAACAATGACTTTTAACTCCATAGATTCGTTTTGCCTGATTTAACCTTTATATAACTAGAATCATGTATTATATACTCTCTTGTACAGACTTCTTTCACACATTCTATCTGTAAAACTGACAATGGGTAAGCACAGCAATAGTTCATTCACTATCATCACTGTAAAATATTCCATTTTATAAATACATCATAATTTTTGAAAAAATTTCAATAATATTTAAAAGCTGTATTATTTCCAGCTTGGAGCTAAAACAAAAAATGCTGCTATGTACATTCTTGTCCATATCTTTTGGTGCACATATATAAGGTATAAACATGTATACATACCTAAGAGTGGAAGTGCTTACTATAAGGTACACTTACGTTCAGCCTTGGTAGATAATATCTTTTTCCCAAGTTGTGCCAATTTACATTCCCACTAGCACCATGTAAAGGTTCCAGATGCTGAACATCCTCATTAATACTTGGTACTGTCCACCTTTTTCATTTTAGACATCTGGAGGTAGTGTGGTAGTATGTATATCTCACTGTGGTTTTTATTTGGTTTTCACTGATGATTAAAATGTTGACCACTTTGGGGCCATCTGCACATTACCTTTTGTGAAGTGCATGTTCAAGTTTTTGTCCATTTTTCTACTGGATTACTCAAAAGATTGATTTATAGCAGGGGTTCTTAAACTTTTTTGCTCTGCAGACCCCTTTGCCAGTCAGGTGAAAACCACAGACCCCTTACTAAGACTACACTATACTGCGTATTATTTAATAAATATATCACACCTACAGCAACACATCCCTACAAGAATGTTTTTTTATTTCAGTTCAAGTTCAAGGACACCTTGGTAAGAATCCCTGATTTGAAAGAATTCTTTTATATATTGATGTGTATATAAAACACACAAGTGAGGTTTTCTTCCACCAAATAGATTAATCAATTCAAACGATCTGTGAGTTAAGCAAAATTGCAGTTAATTAAACTCAAGAAACTTTTATCAAGTACCTCTTTTGTGCCCAGGACTGTGTTAAGTGCTACGAGATGAATGTGAAGTGAATAATGTTATAGCTGACAACATGACACTCAAATATTAGTTGCAGCTAGTGTTTAAATGAAACTCACTGAAGATTTTGACAACAAAACCCAAAAGGAATAAATAATCCTTGAGGCAGTTAGATATTATTGATGAATTCCAAAAAGAAATACTGATCATGTTTGTAAACTGATCTGTTCCTCTGGGCTAGTGATACCCTTAGATAGTACTGAATTCAGAGGTTTCACTTTTACTTGATTAAATTATGACTAGGGCTTTGATTGGGCCACGTCAGTAGGACGTAGGGGCAGGGACTCAGAGAGAAAACAAGGCAGAGGCAACAGCGTTTTGATCCTGGAGCCCAGGAAGTAAGCACACAGAGAAACAGATATGTGAGGAAAGAAAAACAGCTCCATTAGACATGGCAGAGGCCCTGGGGAAGTGAGTAGCCGTACAATTTACAGCTGGCCCTGGGGAGGGAGCAGGGTAGCTGAGACCAAAGACAAAAGAGCTGCAGGAGACGTATCCCAGCCTTCAGCTGAGATTGGAGGAAGCTGGGACCAAAGAGCCTTGGGAGGAGGAGAAAGACTGGACCCTCAGAGACATCACCCACCATCTTGCATCAACATGTGGCAACAGATTCTGGGTGAGAAAGTACCTCTTATAGTACCTTGAGTTGGACTCTTTAGGGCCTTGTGACTGTAAGCTTCCACCCCAAATAAATACCCTTAATAAAAGCCAACAAATTTCTGGTATTTTGCATCAGCACACCTTTGGCTAATTCAACACTCTACCATCCTCTACTCTCCAGGCAAATTTCTACTTCAATAGGCAGGGCAGGACAAAGGTGTTACTTTATTACTACCTCTACTTCAACACACATCTAAAACAGTATACCCAAAAGTTCTAATGAGGCAATAGCTACAAATCCAGTATTTCCTGGCCCAATTACCTAAAAGAAATCGCTAAATTCAGAAATTATGTGATTTTTCCCAGAATTAAAAAAAAATCACATTTTAACAAGAGACAGGAAGGGAAAATATATATGTACACACATATGTGGCTCACATACTCACACATCCCTACATTTTTTTCCTAAATGTTTTCCAATTTTCTTGCCCAAAATTATGTATCCCTTTCTTTCTGGTCATGGGGAGAAAGGGTGCTTAACAAAAAGAATACCGAAGTTTAAGAAAGACCCCCACTGAGTTATGGGTTAGGGATCATTTTTTATATATATTTATATATTTATATTTATATATATATATAAAATATATATATATATTCCCTGTATAAAAGATAAATTTGGGGAAAATTCTAGGATGAAAAGTTGGAAGGAACTAAAGGAAAAGAATAGTCATTAAAACAATTTAGATGAACAGGGAATTTTTAAAGCAAACAAGAGTCATGGAGTTTTCTTTGTTCTTCTGTTTTTTAACAAGCCTCAAAATAGAACTGTGCTCCTCTTCTAAAGCATGCAGAACAGAAGGCAAAAGAACAAGTCTGCTAATTTTAGAGGTCAAGGTGGACCAGATGCTTCATAGTCCAGATTTCCAGGCCTTAAGCACATTTTCTGAAATAAAGCAAAACTCCCTCTCAGAAGAGCTTAAGGGATATCCTCAAGCTAAAGTAGTAAACAAAAAGAAAAATAAAAGATTACAGAATTAAACTCTTTTACCAGGTAAATTTTCAAAGTCAGTACTCTGACCTAAAATAAGAAGATAAACAAAAAAGTTTAACAAGGGCCTTCAACAGGAATCATAATTTCCCATGGTTGTCATTCGGTCAAGAAATTTTTATGATACATATACATCTACTATGTACATAGTATGAATAGCACAGTCCCTGCCCTCAAAAAAACTCTGTCAAATAGGGGGGAAAGACATTACAACAAGCAAAGAAACAAGTATTTAGTTACAAATCACAATAAATGGTTAAAAAAAAATCGGAGTAAACCTCTTCAGGTTAAAGAAGGCCTTCCTAGGTAGATGACATTTAAACTAATAAGGACAAAACAATGAAAGGAGTCTGCAGATTGATTCCCCATTTAAGATATCTGGTCGATTCACCCCTTTCAATTCTGGCTATCTTCTTCCAAGATCTACTATCATCTTCTCCCGCAATCTAACCCTACATTCTGAATGTTGTCTCAACTCAAGCAAATCCACATTTTATGGTTTGGCCAGAGATAGGAGCCACAGCTGGGTGCCTCTTGTGGTTCCACACCTGTAGTGTTGAACAAGTAGGCACAACAAAGACAGCAGAGCTGTAAGACCAAGTAGAGAGGTTTCAAGGGCCCCCTCACACGTTCTCCATCCATCCTAGAGGATGAGGAGAGGTGTGTCTGCCTCTAGATCAGAACCTCTGCCTTCCTGCCTTTCAAAAGCAGCTTTCACACAACTGCATGTGAATCTCCAAGTATCTCAAGATTTTCCATTAAAAAGGCAGCTTTTAGAGCTTGAAGCCTATATATACCAACAGTGACTAAGTGGTTCACCTTCTTCTGATACTTCTCTCCAGTATAAGATTTTTATTTATCAGAAACATGAAATTAGCATGCCTAAAATAGGAAGAGAATAAAAGTAAAACTAACTTAAAAATGACTTTTAAGATTTTTTTTCAGATACAGGCCATTATATATTTTGCCACAACCTACAAAATTGTGAGAGACAGACAGCAAACTACAGTCCATGATTAGTAGCAATGCTTCTGTATGTGCTCATCAATTGTAGCAAATGTACCACAATAATGAAGGATGTTGTTAATGTGGGAAAGTGTGGGAGGGGAAGGAGGCGGGGTGTATGGGAATCCCCTACATTTTTTATGTAACGTTTATGAAATCTAAAGCTTCTTTAAAAATAATAAAATGTAAGAAAAAAATAAAAATTATTCTTTCAAAACATTACATCCTCATTAGAAAAAGAGTTTCTTTCTGAGAAGGACTTAGGACTTACATATAATTCAGAATATGGGGAACATTTATCACCTTTGGACCCAGAATATCATGAATTGAACCTGTCTGACACTTATTAGCCATATGAGCTAGGCAAGCACAGTTTCCTCATCTGCAAATGGAAATGAAGTCACCCATCCTAGAATCACTGGTGAATTAAATGAAATAATGGTCAATTAAAAAAAAAAACTTTAGCTTCTCCACATCCACGTCTATTCAAAGGCAGATTTTAAAAAATAAAGATGAGAAAGAAGATCCTGTTGGTAAATTGAAAACATTATTACAACTGGCTGACAGTTATAAGTATCAGATAATTCTCTATCACTTTCAATGCTATCTTGCTAAGACTCACTCCATAAGGGTGAACATGTGACCTATCTTAAAAAATCCCAATTTCAAATACTCTGAGCCATTTTCCCCACTAACATCGTAAACCCCCAGAAATTCAAATATTTCCACTTACAAACTATATCTCCCAAACAACCTCGCTGCTTAGAAACAACACAATTTTTTTTTCTCATGCAATATATTCCAAATTTGGTTCAAGAAAAATGATTGTCATTCCTACAAGAGGAAAAAAGGAACACTGAAACTATGGGCAGGTCAGGAAACAAAGCAACGTTTCTGAGTGCTTTATGCTTACACAGTATTTCACATAACCTATACTAATAAACACGCATTTATGCAACAGCATCAATACAATAGTCAATTGAATCAGAATGAAATTGCAAACATCCAAATGAACCCCTGGGATGGCAGTTTCTGCAGTCATCAGCTGGACGTAGTCAATTAATAAACACACCCTCAGTCTAACAGGTATCTAAACCAAAATTCAAAAATCAAGGTTTAGACATAAAATATATCCCTGAGTGGAGTCTACAGGGCCCTTTCTATCTCTGTTAGATTTAAAGTCACTGTTAAATTTGCCCTTTTGCTTTACAATGTAAACAAACCATCCACACACAATATTCTCAACCATTTGGAAAGGCTGTCCAGGATTAAAAATTTAAAAATTTAAAAATAAAGTGAAGGAAAGGCCTGGTTTTCCAAGTCTGCTTCACATTCTCCTGTTCCCAATCAATACCCACTTTCAGCAAACGCTTCCCAGGTTCAGGAAAAAAAAGAAGAGAAAAAAATGTCCTTATATTCAGCATCTGTCTTTAATTTAACCACCCCTTCTTTCTTCTCTTTGCTCCCTACCCCACATGGAACAAAAAACGTTGTTTTTTTTTTTTTTCCTGAAAACACAGAGAGAAGAGATGAGAGCGGTAAGGAGACTAAAAGGGAGAAGTAAACTGGGCAGGGGGAAAAGGCAGTTTCACAGAACCAGACATACGGAAAGCACTAGATGGTTGTTGAACTCCAGCAGTCAAGGCTGTTTCTGATTAGGTGAGTACAATTGCAGAACTGCACAGGAAGTGCTCAGGGGGCCTCTTGGTCAGCCCCATCCCAAACACTGAAAACCTTTGTACTGTAGCAGGCGCATCTGGAATCAGTTAGGACCAGGCTACTAGCAGGCTTTTCCTTTAAGAAAAAAAGTACATATACATTCTCTAAAACCACTAAACTAAGCTGAGTCTTGCTGCCTGCCAACCTTCCTCTCTCTTCCCTGCCCCTCCCCACCAAATTACCCTTCAGAGCACATTTTTCCCTCTCCCCATCTAGGGTCACCACAAACAAGAGTCATATAAAACACAGTAATTCAGAGAGCTAGTATCCTCCCCAGGCACAGGAACCCCCCAGTAAATTACAGCATTCATGCAACCAAAATCCCTTTTTTCACAATCTGGGGTTTTGTGTTTTTTTTTTTAAGATTTATTTATTTATTTCTCTCCCCGTCTACCCCCCCCCCCCCGCCCCGTCCCCGCCCCAGTTGTCTGTTCTCTGTGTCTATTTGCTGCGTCATCTTCTTTGTCCGCTTCTATTGTTGTCAGCGGCACAGAAATCTGTGTTTCTTTTTGTTGCGTCATCTTGTTGTGTCAGCTCTCCGTGCGTGCGTGCAGCACCATTCCTGGGCAGGCTGCACTTTCTTTCGCGCTGGGCGGCTCTCCTTACAGGTGCACTCCTTGCGCCTGGGGCTCCCCTACGCGGGGGACACCCCTGCATGGCATGGCACTCCTTGTGCGCATCAGCACTGCGCATGGCCAGCTCCACACAGGTCAAGGAGGTCTGGGGTTCGAACCATGGACCTCCCATGTGGTAGAGGGACGCCCTATCCATTGGGCCAAGTCTGCTTCCTCCTCATGTTTCTTAAAGACACAACCAAGGTAAAATGTTTAGGGAGAAGTACCAGGCTAGCCAACTGGACCCAGAAACTTGATCAGAGAAGTACAGCAAAATATCTGGAGAATTAAGATCACAAACAAGCCACTGAACTATGACTCTGCCCTTTGTGCTCAGTTTTGAATCCTCTTATTTAACTGATATCAAAAATATTTATTGAATCTACCATGAAAGCCAGATTCCCTAAGGATACTAAGAAGCATAAGAAGCTGCCCTATCCGCAGGGAGCTGATAATCTACAGGAGAGACACAGACACCTTCGAACTATTTTAATAAAGACTTGATAATGAGATAATTATAAAGTGTTACAGGAGTACCGTGACTGCTGCTTCTACATGAGCTGCCTTCCCTGAGGTCCAACATCATCTTAAGAGTTCTTCTCTTTATCCTCTTCCTTCTGTTCAGCTGCTAAAAGGGTTCTAAAAAATCTGAAAATTACGTTTCACCACAAAATTGAAAGGTTGGCATTATAAACTGCCTAAATTTATCATGGGGTTCAATAACTCTTAAATACGTAGTTTATATCCATTGAGAATGGGTAGCCTACATAAACCATCCACCAGCCATAGCTGTCACCAGCACAAAAGCACTGTAAATTGTCTCTACAGAAGCACCTAGTCACAGCAGTGGCACCTACAGGCTTGGTTCTAGAAATTAAGAACCAGTCGAGCAAGTAAAAGGATTGAGATTAGCACTGTCATTTGTTGGCAGCTTGCCCTCAATCACAACTAGAATGGCAGGAATTACTGTAAACCATCTTTAAGGTTTTTGGCCAGAGGTAATTCATACTACACAATACATACCCACATTGTGAGTCAGCATGATCAATGTTTTCTCTTACAACTAAAAGTGGTCAAAAAAGATTTAGTTCTTAGAAGGTCTGTTTTGTTTCTCACAGAGAAGAGAAATAGAAAAATAATCCTATACAGACTGAGATTCCTATCATTAACCTCATGTAAGTATAAACTAAGTAACATGACGGTTGAGTGGCCTCCTTTTCCTTGGCTCTACATAGGGTACCCCATTCTGGGTAAACTCCCTAAAAACATATTCTCTTCAGCGAGTTAAACTTCCCCCCTCCCTAAAGTAACAAGACTTCAAACACATTAAAAAAAGAACAACAACATATACATGGAGTTCCAGAAACAGCAGGACCACGTTTCCTCTTGGAACATAGAAAGCTCAACTGTAGAAGGTGCATCCAAGGGATCTAGCTCATTCCCTAAACATTAATACATCTCAAATTAGGTAGAGAACTTAGCTGCTCCTTCAGTCCCAAACCAGCTCTGAACAAAACTGGACTAGCCAGGATACTTTGAAGCAAACAGCAGTAGAAGGAGCCAATCAAAACTCCTGTCCCTTCCAAAGAATTGCAACCTTTTCCTTAAAGAGAAAACACTCCAAGGTACAAGTAAGTACCCGCCTGCTTGCGTGGTGGTATGTGTGTTTGGGGAAAAGGTAATTTTATTTCTATAAATTCCTTTTCCCATATTCGTTCTCCTTTATACACCACCAACACCACTGCTGAGTGTAATAAAGGCTAGATTAGGGCTAAATAGAAAGGCAACTACAATCTAAATACTACATTTGATCAAAACAGACAGGATACCTTCCCTCATCTTATGGGAAAGCTGGGATTACCACTGGGTCAGAGTCTGAAGAGAAATTTCTCCCAAAGATTCTTTTTCTAGACCCTGACAGTTTCCAACTTTCTCTGGCCTTCTTCCCTGCAATTCAGAATTCAGTCAGCTAAAGGTAAGAGCTGGAATTATTGCATACGGATGCAAATATCTCACCAATAGAGAAGCAGCAAGGGACATTGCAGTGCTTCTCAAGCTATCCCTGAGGAGCAACCTTTTGGGTTTTATTTCCTAATCTATCATGGGCTGGTACTTTTGTAAAATGCAATAAAGTGAATTACTAGAAAAATGAAATTTAAAAAAACAAAGACATACAAAATATAAGCCCAAACTTTTTATTATCAGATTCAACACATAAAATTGCTGTCAAACTGTGATAGGAGTTTCTAAATGCTTACCATCAACTTCTGCACCTATCTTGTAGTGAATCATAAACAATTAGTGGAGTCACACCAGTCTACAAACCACACTTTGACTAGCATTTGATACGGTGAGAAGAGAACAAGCATTGACACCACAGTCAGTCCTAAGAAGGAATCCCAGCTCAATATTACCTGAGGCGTATCATTTAATTTCTCTGAATCTCAACTTCTGCCTCTATAAAATAAGAATATAATGTCTCCCCATACTTTGCAAATTTATAGAAGGACCAGGAAAATGCACTGGCAAAGAGCCTAGCACAATACCTGATTTAGACTAGAACACAATAAAATAACTAATATTCTAAATTGATTTCTAGAAAATTATTACCAGTTCACTAATTCTGCAGTCACCCAGTTTTGTTTTTATTGTTTCACTAAATACTGAATAGACACAAAATAGTATTTAGAAATTATGTGAAGGATATAGAGAATACCAAAAACATGTCACCCCAGCTTAGAAGTCAGTTTTGCCTCTTCTGCACACCCTCCCTCTCTGATATGTTACTGAGGTCCTTCTTCACAACCAGCACCCTCCCTCCTGCCACAGCTCCCTCATCTGCTCGTTGGTTTGCCTGTTGCTTTTTCGCGCATTGTCTGTCTCGTCTGCTTTTTCTTTAGGAGGCACAGGGAACCAAACCAGGGACCTCCCATGTGGAAGGCAAGCACTCAACTCCTTGAGCCACATCCTTTCCCACAACCATTTTTAAAGCTCTTAATTTAAGTACCAACTCTGTACTTCATGATCATGTAATCTTTAAAAAGTCTTATCTCTTCTACAAGGCTCACTTTCTTGCCTACCAAATGAAGCAGCTGAACAATACAGTTGTTCTAACATTCTTTTCAAGTCCCCATTTGATTATTATAGGTTCAACACTTTCAACACATTCCATGTTGAATACCCCTTAATTTTCTCATGCTCCTTTCCCTTTCTATTTTAGGCAATTTTAGCAGCCATCCTCCCACCAAAGACTCTGATTTACCACTACTAACCGCCCCCCCACCTTTATTTTTCCCTCAGTCCTTCCCTTTTTCAATAAGTACCCTTGAGTTACTGGAGAAAAACAATTCCAATTGATTCTCTATGCCCTCCACCTCCCCCCAAGCCTTCCCTTACAAATATTTCCCTTGGGTATTCACAGCATAGGACTACACAAAGCCCTAAAAAATTCAATCCAACATTTTATATACTGAAGAAGCTATATTTATAACTTAAAAATAATAACAAAATGGGATAACTACTTGCAAATACTTATCTGATAAAGGACTGTTATCCAGAAGATATAAAGAACTCTCAAAATTCAGTAAGATACCAAAACACCTGAGTCTTAAATGGGGGAAAGATTTAAACAGACATATCACCGAAAGAGACAGGATGGCAGATAAGCAAATGAAAAGATGATCAACATCATCTGTCATTAGAGAAATACAAATTAAACCCCTAAGAGCTACTACTACATAACTATTGAAAAGACTTTTTTTTTAAAACCTGACAATATCAGATAGTGACCAGAATGTGGAGAAACTTAAATTCTCTTGTACAATGTTGATTGGAATGCAAAATGATACAGTCATTTTGGGAAACAATTTGGCAGTTTCCTATAAAGTTAAACAGGGAAGCAGATGTGGCTCAGGCAACTGAGCTCCTGCCTACCACACGGGAGGGCCATAGTTCAGTTCCTAGTGCCTCCTAAGGAAGACAGCCAGCTGGCATGACAGGCAGGAGTGCCAAGTTGACGCAACAAGAGACACAAGAAGAAAAACAGAATGAGAGACACAACTAAGCAGGGAGCAGAGGTTCCCTGTGCCTCCTAAAGAAAGCGAACAAGACAACGAGCTGATGCAACAAGATGACACAAGAGACACAAGAAGAAAAAATATAATAAGATAGAACAATGTTGGGAATGGAGGTGAGCTTAAGCAATTAGGCGCCTTCCTCCCACATTGGAGGCCCTGGCTTTAGGTCCCAGTGCCAACTGGAGACACAGTACACAGCAAGTGCAAACAATGAGGGGGTGGGGAGAAATAAATAAAATAAATCTAGGGCGGTGGACTTGGTCCAGTGGTTAGGGCATCAACCTACCACATGGAAGGTCCGCGGTTCAAACCCCCGGCCTCCTTGACCCTTGTGGAGCTGGCCCATGAGCAGTGCTAATGCACGCAAGGAGTGCCCTGCCACGCACGGGTGTCCCCCATGTAAGGGAGCCCCACGCGCAAGGAGTGTGCCCTGTAAGGAGAGCCGCCCAGTGCAAAAGAAAGCGCAGCCTGCCCAAGAATGGTGCCGTACACATGGAGAGCTGACACAACAAGATGACACAACAAAAAGAAACACAGATTCCTGTGCCGCTGACAACAACAGAAGCGGACAAAGAAGAAGACACAGCAAACAGACACAGAGAACAGACAACGGGGGGGGGGGGGGAGAATAAATAAATCTTTAAAAATAAATAAATCTAAAAAAAGTTAAATGTGCATTTACCATATGACCCAGCAGTCCCACCCCTAGGTATTTACCTAAGAGAAATATGAAGGCATATGTCCACACAACAATCTATATACAAATATCTATTGCAGCTTTATTCATAAATGTCAAAGGCCGGAAACAACCCAAATGGACATCAACTAGTGTTGAATGGGTAAATGAATTGTGATACATGCATAGAATAAAAAATTACTCAGCAATAAAAAGGACTGAATTATTAATACATCAAACAACATGGTTGAATCTCAAAAGAATTACATAAAATGAAAGAAGCCAACTCCAAAGCTATATACTATATGATTCCACTTAAAGGATGTTTTAGAAAAGGCTGAACCATAAGAATAGCAATCAGATCCATGACTGCCAGTGGCTGGGGGTGGGATGAAGAAATGAACTACAAAGGGTGATGAGGGAACTTTTTGTGCTAATGGAAGTATTCCATATCTTGGTTGTGGGGGTGTTTACACAACTGTATTAAATCTGTCAAAATTCATAGAAATGTATGCCTTAGGGAAGCTGATTTGGCTCAACTGATAGAGCATCCACCTACCACATGGAAGGTCCAGGGTTCAAACCCCGGGCCTCCTGACCCGTGTGGTGAGCTGGCCCATGCACAGTGCTGCTGCGTGCGAGGAGTGCCATGCCACACAGGGTGTCACCCACGTAGGGGCACCCCACGTGCAAGTAGTGCACCCCATAAGATGAGCCGCCCCACATGAAAAAAGTGCAGCCTGCCCAGGAGTGGTGCTGCACACACGGAGAGCTCACACAGCAAGACGACCCAACAAAAAGAGACACAGATTCCCGGTGCTGCTCATAAGAATGCAAGTGGACACAGAAGAATACACAGCGAATGGACACAGAGAGCAGAAAATGGGGGTGGGGGAAAGGGGAGAGAAATAAATAAATAAATCTTTTTTTTTATTTTAAGAAATGTATGCCTTAAAGGATGTATTTTTTTGCATGTAAATTATGCCCGACAAACAATAAACATATAATAAGCAAACAAAAAATGTAAGCCCCCTTCCACTTCCATCACAGAAGAATTAAGAAGAGCAGTTAAGGAAACAGATAGGGGTGGGAGGCTGAGGAATCATAAGGAGGGACAGTCCAGCAGGCCAAAGACCAAGAGTGGCTAGGGGAAGGGAGAGTTGGGGGTCTGTGAAGAAGTTTGGAGGCCACATAGAAAAATGGGCCAGAGGGCTCACTGGCTGAGGATTCTGGGAAATGGGGTAGAGGTAAGGTGGTAGAGCAGAGGACTCACCCATTGTGATTGGGAAATTGGTTACATTGAGCAAATACCTAAAATGAAACAAGTAAATATACTGAAGACAAGGGGAGCTAAGTTTCTCTCTACTGGACAATACACTAAAAAAAAAAAACAAAAAAAAAAAACACAGAAAAAGAATTCTTAGGTGTTGGACAGAAAATGAAGTTATCAGTATGAACTCGTGGTTTTATAATGTCAAATATATAACATACACACACATATATGTACACATACATAAACATCATACAATATACATACATTTATGCACACAAGGAAATAGTTCCAAACGTATATGTGGGGGGGTGTACATATATACATACATGTATTTTCTAGCTCTGCTCAGAGAGCCTAGAGGCAACAATACCCCATCAGCAATGTGAATACCTAGCACCCAGTGCTCCTTGGAGATGGCTGATTGCAGGCTGGAGAGAAAAAAACAAGATAAGCTGGAAAATCTTGTGCCAGAAATTAGGTAAATGTCTCCTGAACAATGGAGATAGGTCTAAAGGATACGGAAGCCAGCATAAAGCAGATCCCACTGGCCAAACTGAGGAACAACCTGAAGATCAAAAGAGTTATAGAAATGATTACGACCTACTGAATAAAATACGAATCTATGAATCCATAATGATGGAAATAACTAAGAAAAATTCTTTCTTACAACAAAATGGACAACTAATAAATACAGACAGAATGACAGAAACAGAATCACCATGACCCAACTATCTCAGAAGGAAACATCAATGGATGCTAACTAGGCTGTTGGGTAGAGGTATGCTGAGAAACACACTACTGGTGTAATCTCAGAATACTTTTCCACAAGATAACAATCAATTACAAAAGGAAAACTGGTGAACTTATGTGGAGAAACCTGGCACCAACTTAAGCAGGAAATCAAGGTTAACATTGCTGGTGGCAGGATAAGCAGACATCATTGACTCCAGGAATGATGCACTGAGAAGCGCACAGCATCACTATGGTAGTCCTGCCAAAAACGACATGACTGTTATCATGAAGAAACACAGACCTACATCCTTCAAAAATGCCAAGGACATGAAAAAAAGGCAAAGAGTGAGGAATCAATTCAGAGGGAAGTCTGGAGAGACATGACAACTAAATGCAATTCATGTTCCTGGATAGGTTCCTGGGCCAAAAAGGAAAAAGTAATATTACTGGGATAGCTGGTGAAATGTTAATGGGGTCTGTGGATGGATGGAAATGGCATATCAATATTGATTTTCTCATATGGAGAGCTGCATGCTGGCTACATAGGGAATACGCACTACCGTGTTTAGGAGTAAAGGGATATCATATTTGCAGCTTATTTGCAAAAAGTTCAGAAAAGGACTAACGATAAAGGGTATGTGAGTATATACAAACACACATATATAAGGATAACGGGCAATGAAGCAAATAAAATATTAACAACTGGGGAATCTGAGTGAAGGAAATACAGGAGTTTTTGTTTTTTAACTATTCTGGCAAATTTTCTCTAATTGTGAAATTATTTCAAATAAATTAACAGTAAAAAATAATAGCTATTTACTTCCAGTAAAAGCACAATGTCTTTTAATCCTCACAATAAAAGTGGATCCTAGGGAAGCAGATATAGCTCAAGAAATTGAGCTTCTGCCTACCATATGGAAGGTCCTAGGTTCAGTTCCTGGTGCCTCCTAAAGAGGATGAGCAAGACAGCAAGCTGGCCTGGTGAGATGATGACATAAGAGACACAAGAAGGAAAACATAATGAGAAACACAGCAAAGCAGCAAGCAGAGGTGGCTCAAGCTATTAGGCACTTCCCTCCCACATGGGAGGTCCCAGGTTCAGTTCCTGGTGCCTCCTCAAAAAAAAAAAAAAAAACAGCACACAGCAATGAGGGGGTGAAGATGAAGAGAAGTAAAAACATAAAGTATTTTTTTAAAAAAAGTTAATCCTAAAGCTCAGAAAGTTTAAAAATATACCCCAGTTGAACTGAGTACCTGCTTCGCATGTACAAGATCCTGGGATCAATCCCCAGTACTTCCTTTTAAAAAAAAACAACCTACAAGTTTTTAGCAGCTAACAAGTGCTAGAACAATCCTAACTCAGGTCTGCCAAAACCTAAAGCTTTTAAGCCACTATATCATGCTGCTTCATTTGACATATAGGTAACCATTATATACTGAAGGACATGCCAACATCTCTACTGGTGACTGAGGATATAAAATGAATTAGATGGTCCCTGCCTTCAAGAAACTCAGTCTAACAGGGATAGACAAAATTGTAAAGAAGAGCTATAGGTGCCATGGTCTGCCTAACTTTTAGAGCAGAGAATGTTATTCTATTACTCTACCACAAATTCAGAACAGTCCATTAGTGGGTGGAAGATAACTTTTAAGATGTATAGGACAAACAGACCAATGGCCACAATGGAATTCCCTCAGGACATGTAAAGGAAAAGTCCCTATTGGATAAACACACACACACACAATCCTCAAAGGTCTGAAGGGGATAAAGGGGGAGAGTATATATATACAGGCATCTGAGGTACCTGAGGGTTGCTCATCAGCTCCAGGGGTATTTTGTGTTTTGTTTAAAGGGGTCATTTTCTAAAAAGTAGTGGTTGTGGTAGGATTAGAACTATTTGGTCCAATTACTAAACTAGATTACCGCAGAAGTCATAACCTGGAAAACCACTCAAGTAGAAAACCAACTTCTGTTTATGAAAGACAGCACAATTCTTATTCTCCACCAAAGCATCAAGAATCAGGCTGCCTGCTTCAGTGACTTTGAAAGTCAAATTTACTCCCAGAGGAATCAAGTTTTACCTCAATTATGTGCAAATTAAGTGGTTTTCTGGTTATAAATCAACTGGGAACAAAGGGGGTGCTGGACCTCTTGGTATTGCCCTGGGTTTTTCAAGTAGCTTGGGCACAGGCTATATATCATTTAAATGAACAGAAGGAGAAGGGCACAGGCTATGTATATTGGTAACCTAATAGTAAACATGACAGTCATTGTTCTCAGAGAACTTATAAGTTTAGAGGGAATTGGATAAATAAAAAGGGTGCCATGGAAATATCTAGAAAGGACACCTTTCCAAATTGAGGGGCAGGGAATGGCAAGGGGAGAGACTAGAGTCCGGAAAAACTTCCTTGAAAAGGAAAAGGAAGTTAGCTGAGATCTAGGAAACAAGGGAGCATTAACCTGAGTTTGCCAGCTTTGTGAGTTTGTATGTGTATTATTTTGTGAAGGATTTTATGAGTGGACAGACCAAAGCAAAACAAGAAAACATATATATAAAGACAAAGAGGGGAAAGAAATAGCAAGTGATTCCATCCTGCTGGGACATATATATACTAAGAAGGGAGTCTGTGAAGGGCTATAAGTAGTAGAACAATAGACATTTAATCATCACAACAACTCTACAGTAATTGTCATTAGCTCCACTTTTCTAATGAAAACACTGAAGCTTGAGAAAAGTTGAGTAGGTTAGACAAGGTCACACAATAAATGGCAGACTGACTCTAAAACCCATCTTCATTCTGCTCCATTCCTCTCATATTTTTACCCAGATCATGTCCAGTTCAGAGGGTTCCACAGACAAATCACTTTTTCCCTGGATACTCAACAATCAGTATTTAACACATTCAGAATCCAAACAATCACCAAAGTTAATTTTAGCTCCATTTGGGGGTCAATTCCTCAGTAAAATCTAGTATACCCATTTTTATGTTTTCATCAATCTGGATTTCAATACAAAAATAGAACACTTTTTTCCTTACGCAGTAGAGGGCCCAAAAGCTTAAGGCATCTGAAGGACAATGGCCCACAAAAAATTCACTGTACATTCTGCAAAGAACAATACATCAGCATCAGCATCTATTTCATGTGACATCAAGAACAGATATAAGGTAAGACCCCACAATTATCCCTGAAGAGAGGCATACCAAAGGGAATGCAGGATAACAGCTAACAGAAGTGGTAACACAAATAGCCATCTATACTTATATCTAGTCACGCCAAGAGCTTTTAACCACCCACATTCCTAATGCCTCCCATTTCTCTTAAGCAGGTGTACCCATTCCTTTCCATTCTTTTCCAACCCACATAATTCCAGAGTAATAGAATATCTGCTGCCAGGAATGGGAAGAAAAAAAAGTTCCCGTACTTTTGGACAAAAAAGATAAAAAAAGAAGCGGATGTGGCTCCAGCAACAGTCCCCAGTACCTCCTAAAAACAAAAACAAAAACAAAAAAAGGACAACAAGCAAATACTACTCAGGAGAACAGATACGGCTCAGTGGTGAGCACCAGCTTTCTGCACACAAGGTCCCAGGTTCAATCCCTGGTCCCTGGTACCTCAAAAAATAAAAATAAATTCCCAACAGCCCTGAGAATCATTGTGGGAATATTAACATGTGCGGATGTGGCTCAAGCAGTTGAGTTACCACTTCATATATGGGAGGTACCTGGTGCAGTCGCCGGTGCCTCCCTAAAAATAAATAAGTAAGTAAATAAGTAAGTAAATAAATAAATTAAAAGACAACACAGGGGAGCCAATGTGGCTCAGTGAATGAGAGTCAGCTTCCCACATACAAAGTCCTGGGTTCAATCCCTGGCCCCCAATACCTCAAAAATATATATAGGAAGCAGATTTGGCCCAACATTTAGAGCGTCTGCTTACCATATATGGGAGGTCCAGGGTTCAAACTCAGGGTCTCCTGACCCGTGTGGTGAGCTGGCCCATGCACAGTGCTGATGAGCACAAGAAGTGCCGTCCCACACAGGGGTGTACCCCGCTTAGGGAAGCCCCATGTGCAAGGAGTACACCCCACAAGGAGAGCTGCCCCACGCGAAAAAAGCGCAGTCTGCCCAGGAGCGGTGCCGCACGCATGGAGAGGTGACGCAGCAAGATGACGCAACAAAAAGAGACACAGATTCCTGGTGCCGCTGACAAGAATGCAAGGAGACACAGAAGAACACATAGCAAATGGACACAGAGAACAGACAACAGGGAAGGGGAGGGACAGGGAGAGAAATTTAAAAATCTTTTAAAAAAAAATAGACAAAAAACAAACACATTAAACCATTATTTCCCTATGTCTTGTACTGCACAAAACACATAAAAATGTAGCTCCTGTTATATCCACCAGGCCCCTTTTCCTAACATCCATCCTGCCTGGGATAGATTAAGTACCTTCCCCAACTCTCATCATTAGCTCCACTCTGTCATACATTTAACACATATATGTATATATGTCTGCTTAGTACCAGTTCCCCCACTGTACTGAGAGGCCCTGAGGACAGGGACTTGCCTCCTCTCTGCCTTCCTCTATATCCTCAAGAGCCAGCAAAGTGCCTGGCATACAGATGCTGTATAAAGGTTCACTAGATCAAAATATGAACTGATAAATGAAACTAGAAGTGGGCAGTGGAAAAGGGGATGTGTGGACAGCAATTTGAGGTCTGAAGGGAAACTACACTATAGTCTACATTGGAACAATATATTGACTATAACATATGTATAAGAAAATCAAATTTTAATAGTCTCTAACAGAGCTTTAGAACAAAAGATAAAGCCAACAGTCCCCTTTAAAAAAAGAAAATCTAATCATATTTTTAGTATATAAGTCCCCAAAATCAAAACAGCAGCAATAGAGTGTAGCCTGCAAAAACTACTAGAGCCCTACCACCCAGCTCCAGTTCCCAACACAAACAGCACTTTTTCAGGGGGTGGTAGCTTTTCTGCCCACCTCTTCCCCTTATCCTCTCTGCCCTCCCCTCCCCTGCAACCTACCATGAATGTAAAAACTATGATGAATGTAATATCCAAGAATCTTCAAAAAGACAATTCCCCCCAATTCTCCTTAGTATTCTGACAAGTTAGGCGATTTGTTCTCAATTCTTTTATTTATTTATTTTATTTTATTTCTTGCCCTCCACCCCATTGTCTGCTCTCTGTGTCCTTCTACGTCTGCTTGTGTTCTTCTACGTCTGCTTGTGTTCTCATCAGGCAGCTCCGGGAACCAATCCTGGACCTTCCAGAGTGGGAGAGAGGCGATCATTCTCTTGTGCCACCTTAACTCCCTGATCAGCTGCGTCTCTCTCTTTTTTTTTTTAAATATCTCTCCCCTCCCCCCATTGTCTGTTCTGTGTCCATTTGCTGTGCGTTCTTCTGTGTCCGCTTGCCTTTTTTTTTTTTAAAGATTTATTTTTTATTTCTCTCCCCTTTCCCGCCACCCCACCCCCACCCCAGTTATCTATTCTCTGTGTCCGCTTGTATTCTTGTCAGCGGCACCCAGAATCTGTGTCTCTTTTTGTAGTGTCATCTTGCAGCGTCAGCTCTCCATGTGTGTGACGCCATTCCTGGGCAGGTTGCACTTTTCTCACGCTGGGCGGCTCTCCTTACGGGGCATACTCCTTGCGAGTAGGGCTCCCCTATGCAGGGGACACCCCTGCGTGGCACAGCACTCCTTGCACACATCAGCACTGCACGTAGGCCAGCTCATCACACGGGTCAGGAGGCCCTGGGTTTGAACCTTGGACCTCCCATGTGGTAGGCGTATGCCCTATCCGTTGAGCCAAATCTGCTTCCCTGCTTGTATTCTTGTCAGCAGAACTGAGAAT
This sequence comes from Dasypus novemcinctus, assembly GCF_030445035.2. Lineage (NCBI taxonomy): Eukaryota > Metazoa > Chordata > Mammalia > Cingulata > Dasypodidae > Dasypus > Dasypus novemcinctus. The sequence continues at coordinate 95,959,857 of NC_080684.1, forward strand.
CTGTGTCTCTTTTTGTGGTGTCATCTTGCTGTGTCACCTTTCTGTGTGTGCAACGCCACTCCCGGGCAGGATGCACTTTTTTCACACAGGGCATCTCTCCTTGTTGGGGCACACTCCTTGCACATGGGGCTCCCCTACATGGGGTACACCCCTGCATGGTATGGCACTCTTTGCGCACGGCAGCACTGCGCATGGGCCAGCTCACCACACAGGTCAGGAGGCCCTGGGTTTGAACCCTGGACCTCCCATATGGTAGGCAGATGCTCTATCAGTTGAGCCACATCCACCTCCCTGCTGCATCTCTTATTATCTCTCCTCGGTGTCTCTTTTCATTGTGTCATCTACCTGCGCCAGCTCTCCATGCAGGCCAGCACTCCACGTGGGCCAGCTCGCCACATGGGCCAGCTTGCCTTCACCAGGAGGCCCTGGGCATCAAATCCTGGACCTCCCATATGGTAGATGGGAGCCCAACTTCTTGAGCCACATCCACTTCCCTGTTCTCAATTCTAATAGACTTCATCTGGGTGATGAATGTAGTTAGCAATTCCTCAGCAAAGAGCAATGAATCTGACTTCAGCTCTTCAACCATAAGATTTTTACAGGCTCTTCTTTTGCTCTAATCTACCAGCTGCTTTTTCCCATTGGACATATCTGTTCTTGAATCTTCCTAACTATCAAAATCAAACAGAACCTGAAAGAAAGGTAAAAAGGGGAAGGGTCGGATAAGGCCATGAGATCTCAGTTTAAACACTTCAGTTTTTTTTTTTTCGTACTAAAAAAAATGCAGGTAAAGAAAAGTTTAGAGAAATTAAAAACTAACTACAGTTACACCTAGGAATTAATTCCCTAGACCTTCAGATCCCAAACAGAAAAGGCTGTACCTAACTTATTTCCAGTGTCCAAGATAGCTCAGCACTTGATGAATGGTTGGTGAACTGAACTAAATGAATACAACTAATTAGTGGGAAATCTAGGACTATGAGCCATGACATTTTACTTCAAGTACAGTGTTTTGGGAAGCAGATCTGGCTCAACTGACAGAATGTCCATCTACCATATGGGAGGTCCAGGATTCAAAATCAGGGCCTCCTGACCCATGTGGTGAGCTGGCCCATGCACAGAGTTGCCACGCGCAAGGAGTGCCATGCCACGCAGGGGTGTCCCCCACATAAGGGAGCCCCACGCACAAGGAGTGCATCCCCCATTGAGCCACCCCACGCAAAAAGAGCCCAGCCTGCCCGGGAGTGGCGCTGCACACAGGGAGCACTGATGCAGCAAGATGACACAACAAAAAGAGACACAGATTCCCGGTGCCACCAAGAATGCAAGAGGACACGGAAGAATACACAGCAAATGGACACAAGAGAACAGACAATGGGGGGGGGGAGAAATAAATAAAATAAAAATCTTAAAAAAAAAAATAGTGTTTTTCATCATGTGTTAAATTGATGGATGATATTCATGTGTACAACAGACCCTACGAAACTCAGGCTCTCTCCCTCTTCACCAATCCAACACACTCCCTTTATTTCTAACACCATCTATAAGATTTCCAACCTCTTTATGTTCCAACTGGTCAAAAATCATACAGCAACTTCTAAACTGATTCCCTAAAATACCCCTCCTCTCCTACCTATTTTTCTTATTATATGTTTTATTTATTTTAAAAAGATACTTAGATTACAGAAAATGTTACATAAAAAAAATAAGGGATTCCCATATGCCCCACTCCCCACACCTCCCACTTTTCCCACATTAAAAACTTCTTTCATTAGTGTGGTACATTCATTGCAATTGATGAACACATTTTGGAGCACTGCCACTAAGCATGGACTATAGTTTACATTGTAATTTATGCTGTCTCCCACTCAATTCTATAAATTATGACAGGATATATAATGGCCTGTATCTGTTCTTGCAATGTCACTCAGGACAATTCCAAGTCCCGAAAATGCCCCCATATTACACCTTCTTCCCTCTCTCTTTTAATATTCTCCTGAATTAACTAATAACCCTAAAGACTATCCTCTTTACCTTAACAATTTGCAACAACCTGTCTCCCTCCCCGTGTTTGTGTCCACCAAAACCAATGTTCTTAATCTTGGCTACATATTGGAATAACTGGAGGACTTTTTTAAAATGCCAATTTCTGGAACCTACTCCCTGAGATTCTTATTTAAATGGTCTGGGTGGGGTATGGCCTAAACACTGAAAAGTTTTAAAAGCTCCCCAGGTGATTATAATACACAGCCAAGGTTGAAAACTTCTGCCCTAAACCCTTCAAAATGCACCACCTGGTCCATTATATACTCTAAAAATAACTACTGCCAGTTGCTCTAGACTTGGAAAATACTAGACTGTTCCACACTAAGGCAGTATATTGCAAGACTAAAGGCACATTAGAATCAGTTTACATCTGTCATTTAATAATAATACTTTGATAAATACGTTGGTAAAGCTAGATAAATTATTAATGATAATGAATGGCCAGCACCCTGATAAAAGACTACAGAGAAGGGAAAAGGCTGTATTGCAGTTTTTAGACTCAGAAATACAATTGTTTATTTTCTTTTTTTTTTTTTTTTGCCAAGAATCCAGAGTCCTTCAAATGCAGTCTTTTTGCATTAAAAATAGCTTTTTGGAAAACAGATGTGGCTCAGACAATTGAGCTCCCGCCTACCACACAGGTCCCAGGTTTGGTTCCCAGTGCCTCCTAGAGAAGACAAGCAACACAGTGAGCTGGCCCAACAGGCTGGCACAGCAAGCTGATGCAACAGGATGACACAACAGACACAAAGTGGAAACACACTGTTAGAGACAACAAAGCAGCGAGTGGAGGTGGCTCAAGCAATTGGGCACAACTTTCCCACATGGGAGGTCCCAGGTTCAGCTCCTGGTGCCTCCTAAACATAAGATGAGTAGACACAGAGAGCACACAGCAAATGGACACAGAAAGCAGACAGCAAGCACAAACAATGAGGCAGGGGATAAATAAATAAAATAAATCTTTTTTTTTTTAATTGTTTTTTGTGGCACATGAGCAAAATCAACTCTGGGAAGCATAAGACTATACCGTGTATATGTCTACACCCCTCTCTGTTCATACAATCTCTCTGTCTGGAACATCTTTTCCCTGAATACATATCTCCTTTTAGTCATTTATTCAACAAATACTGAAAATCTATTAAATTCCAGGTATTGTTTTAGGCACTGGAAATACAACATCGAACAAGATTCAGTCCCCTAATCTCATGATACTAACATTCAACTTGTGAAGCCCAACAGTAAACAAGTAGACAAATTTTTAAAATTTCAGATGGTGGTAAGTGATGGGAAGAAAACAAAACAATATAACATGACAGCGTAATGGTGGGTGGTGACCTTCCCCAAAGGCACACTCATTTGGTCCCTCAAGACCGAATCAATAGGAGAATAGGAGCCTTTACCATATTCCTTTTTACAGTACATTCACATAATATTTTGAATGAATAAAGAACATGAAGAAAAGAAAAAAGGCAGAAATTTTTTAAATGTGGAAAAATAGTCAAGAGCCAAGACATTACTCCTCACCTAAGTTTTTCCTACACCTACAAGATTTCCTCCTTTTCTATAAAATAAGTGGACTGGATTAGACTGGGATTGTAATGCTTACCAGGGACATAAGTAATATAAAAAGTGAAGGGCACAGGTAAAGAATGAGTACTGGAATGAACAGGCCACCCTAAAGGGAACGACCACTATTCAGTTCCCACAGACTGCCGCTTTGCAGGAACATGCGCCCAGTGTTGCAAAGGGAAGCCAGAAATATGGATTTCATGTGCACTCTTCTCAAAAACGTTAAATCCAAATGTCTTTTCTTCAACCAGCCATACTGATGTCTCCAATCCATCAATCAATAAAGCCACCCACCCCACAAAAAAAATCCAAATGTCTTTAAATCATCTATCTCTAAGTCTTGTCTAACAGTCTATTGTTCTAGAATGAAAGAACTTCTCAAAGAAAAATACAGCAGAGAAGACAACAGAATTAGGGAATAAAAAGCTGTCTCCTTCCTAAATATTCTAATCAGATCATAGAAGAATCTTCCTCACAATTAATCAGGTAGGAAATCCTTGTTTCCTGGAAAGAAAATTTTATATGCTGGAGAGTAAAAAGACCAATTCCAACCTCTCCTTTAAGAATGGAAAGGAAGGAAGCGGATGTGGCTCAAGCTACATCTACCCATCTACCATATAGGAGGTCTAGGGTTCGATACCCAGGGCCTCCTGATGAAGGCACACTGGCCCGTGTGGCAAGCTGGCCCACACAGACTGCTGGCCTGTGCAGAGTACTGCCCTGCGCAGGAGTGCTGCCCTCAGCAGGAGTGCTGTCCCACATGGAGAGCTGGTGCAGCAAGATGACACAACAAAAAGAGACACAAAGGAGAGAGAATAAGAGATGCAGCAGATCAGGGAGCTGAGGTGGCACAAGAGAATGATCACCTGTCTCCCACTCCAGAAGGTCCCAGGATCAGTTCCCAGAGCCGACTAATAATACAAGCAGATATAGAAGAACACACAGCAAATGGATAGAGAGAGCAGACAATGAGACAATCGAAAGAGGGGGTAGAAACAAGTAAATAAATAAATCTTTTTATTTAAAAAAAATGGAAAGGCACAAGTCCAGTATATTTTTAGTGATCTGGAGCTGAACTGTTGCACTTATGCCCACAGATACTTAATAAATATCCTAGGCAATCAGGAATTATTAAACAGAGTACAACAACAAGCAAGCACAGACAGACAAACATACAGAGAGCACAAAAAGAAAGGAAATCAATTATGCCGCAGACTGGCAAGATGCCCCAAAGAAACAGCAGGAATTTGATATGAACAGCAGGATGAGGAAGGAGAATGAATAATTCAGACTCCCTGATGCACTTAACAAAGTCCTGTCAAACACAAACTGAGATCCACAGTTTGTGGGCTGAGCGCCCTCTGCTTAAAGGCAACAGGAGTTCACTGTTAGAAGAAAAAGCCAACTGTGACTGCTCTGAAGGTGGGAGAGGAAAGAAATTAAAAACTTGCACCTAGAATAATTCAAGTTAGTTTTCTGAGAGCCAACTCATCATAAAAGACAAAACTTGAAAGCTGACAACGTCTTCACACTGTCATTAGAAAAGGGGGAAAAAAATGAATATTTTATTTATGCCCATCCTCTTTAAGAGGGCCTCCATTGACTGGGATAGCAAGGCAAAGTAAAGCAAGATAATGGGGAAGGGAAAAAAAGAAGTATCACCCAGAACAACTAACAGTATACAGACAGACATCTTCTCAACTTCTACTCTCCTACCCCACAGGTTCAAGTTAGCAAAGAAAACAGTGGATTTACAGACTATTTATCAATTGCTTAGTCCAAGTTCCACAGGACTTTTAAACACAGACCTATTCTGAAACAGATCCAGATCTATCCCAAACATTAACTAGCTATTGTAAACTTAGTTGGAAACCAGGGTTTTGTTTAAAGATAAAGAAAGCTGCTACATAAATGATCTAAAAAAGGAAAATGACCCACCCTGTTTTAGTGTGTCTCTATGATAGGTTTGGTGTTTTGACTTGCATTTTTGTTTTTAATGACAGGAAAAAAATTTATAATCATTCAGCATTTATATCTCTCAAAATTGTGATACTCACTGATGCAAGCTAATTATTTCAGTCTTGCATTTGTGAAGTGTTATTCGTAAAAAACACAACAAGAATGTATGGACTACCACAATACTGAAAATCATGTTGGTAGAGAAAAAAACAAAGGAAAAGGACAAATTTGGGATGCTACTCAAATCCTTCTATGGCCGTGTTCTATGCAACCGACATACCCAAAATATTATACTAGTTTGAGTATAAGAATACTATCACAAATAAATGAACTCTGAAATCACGTTTTTTAAAAATATTGAAAATTAAACTGATTCCTCAAATTTACCAAAAGCAACAAAAAACTTCTCAAAATTCAAATGGTTGAACAGGAGATGTTTCAGCCCTAAGAGCAAAGAAGAAATAGCATTAAAATTGGGAAGTAATTAAATAACAACCTTCTCCTTCTGGCAGTAATAACCAAATTTTCCTATTTAAATCAGGTGGGCCTCTAGAGAATTAATGTGTCTGCCAATCATGAAAAGGTGTGTGATAGCAGTGACTCAAACAAAGACTCTACTAGAGAAGAGAGCAACTACACCAGAAGGAAACTTTCTGTTCACTTTCTATATTGCACAACATGACCCAAGGGTTCACAAGGCAAGTTCGCAAGGATCACAGACAGAAAAGAGTCCCCAGTTTCCTAACGCTTAACCATTGGTGCTTCTAATAATAAGATACTACAGTCCTACCTGCCATTTCTTCTGTCAGAGAACAATAAGGCTGGGGTTGATCAATCTTAAACTGGAAAATGAATGACAATCTTTCCAGAACAAGAATAAAAATTATTCTCTAATTTATTTGACGGGGTCGAAGCAACAGTACTTTTTAAAGCTCTCCAGATGATGCTAATTGGTAGTCAGGATTGAGAAACACTGGTCCAATTAAGCTTTGAAACAAACTAGCATTACTTAACCAGTGAAAACGGGGTAACTCATTAAAAGGAGGTTATGACCTTTCTTTGAAATAATAATCTCAAGCAAAAGAACCAAACACCACTCAGTAATCACTGACCCTGAAAATCTAGGATATGTATTCTATGCAGATATGGTTCTTTCAATTCTAAAATCCTATAATCTATCCAATCATTAACCGTCCAATAAACATTAATTTATTAAGTCTAATATATTATGTGCTGTGCTGAATGTGGAGAATTTAAAAAAAAAAAAAGAAAACATAATCAAGGAGCTTACAGTTTGGTAGGAAATTTTAAAAAGTAAACAGGCACAGTTAATACAGTGAGATAAATGCTAAACAGGGAAAAATACAAGGCTCTGAGAGCATTAGGTTGGGTTCCTAATTCAATCTTAAAAATTCAAAGTAAACTGACCTGTGAACCAAGATCTCAAGGATGAGGGTTAGTGCAGTAAAAGAAGGAAAGCAGAATGTTACAGAAGGAACTTCAAGTAGAGCTGCATGGTGTATGTGTGAATGGACTGAGAGTTGGGAGATGAGGTAGGAGCCAGACCACCAGTGTCCTTTAATGGAAAGCCAGTCACTAAAGGGGAATGGTAAGATCAGAGTTGCTGCAGAAGGATCACTGAGAAAGCTTATTGTAATGTAATGAAATGGGACAGGAGGGAGAACTAAAGGGAGAAAGACTACTTAGGAAACTACAACAGTATCTTCAGCTACTGGGTAAATGGTGGTACTGGTTATTGAATTACAGAAGAACAGTTTTGCAGAAAGAGTGAATGAGAAAGTTTTAGACTTTCTGGGTGTGCAGTACCTATGAGGAATTCAAATGCAGATGTACACTAAGCACCTGGATACAGACTAAAGTATAGAAAGAGATCCAGGCTAGAGATAAAAATTTGGAATCAACACAGAAATGATAAATAATGCCTTAGGAATAAGTGAACATGCTCAAAGAGAGCACACATAATAAAAAGGATAAAAGGCCTAGAGCAGAATCCTGAATAACACCAACTTTTAAGAGAAGGGACTGTGAAGGGGGCACTGACAAAGGGGATAATTTTTAAAAGGATGGGGAATGGATATAGCTCAAGTGGCTGGGCACCTGCTTCCCACATATGAGGCCTCAGGTTTAATCCCTGTGTACCTCCTAAAAGCAAAACAAAACGAAACAAATGAAAAAACCACTGCTCGTTGGGGAGCAGATGTAAATCAGTGGTTAAGCACCTGCTTCCTATATACAAGGATATACGAGGACCAGGGTTCAATCCAGAGAAGGGTGCCAGAGAAGCCAGGAAAAGTGAAGCTGAATTTCAAGGACAAAAAAGACAGAAAAAGATATCCATTGGATTTAGCCACAAAGGGGTTATTGGTTATGTTGCTAGGGAGTTTCGTGGTTGTAGATGACAAAGAAATCAGTTTACAATTATTCCAACAGTTGAAATTATTAAGACTGTTATTTTAAGAAGTTGGTTTGTAGAAGAGAGAAGAGTGAAAGAGCTTGAAGGCAAAGACTATAATAAATGAACCAGATTTTATTTTTAATGAGACAACATGTTTAAAGTTGATCAGAAAATCCAACATTGAAGGGCAGAGTAAAAAACCTAGGGAGTGGATATAGCTCAAGTGGTTAAGTGCCTGCTTCCTATGTACAAGGTCTCGTGTTCAAACCCTGGTACCTCCTAAAAACAAACAAATGAAAAAAAACAACTTTCATGGGGGAGTGGATATATTAATAGTTCAATGGTTGAGCACCTGCTTGCCACGTATGAGGTTCCAAATTGAATTCCTGGTACACCTAAAGAAAAAAATTTAGGAATGAGATCTAACTAGGATTCACCATAGAAAAGATATATGTTTCACTATAACAGATCAAGTTTGCAAGTTGGGTGGTAGAAAGTTAAAAATTCCAATCTGAGTGCTTCTATTTTATCTATAAATTAAGAGGCAAGATTTCTTGCTATCAGGTGAAAGGAAAGTGAATAAAGGACAAGGAGAAACATTTGAAAGTTAGTATAGAGAAGTCACCTAAAAACAGAAAGACTGTCTTGCAGGATCAAGGGTCCAAGAGAGGATGGAAACCATGAAGATAGACAGCTAGGCTGATCTAGTCCTAGGGTTTTGCTGGATAAACAAAACAAAGTGAAAACAAAGAGAGGATACTGACTAAAGAGTGTTTAGGTGAAGGACCATGAAGTATAAACAAGATAGGAAAACAAAGAAACGAGAGAACTGGAGAGTAAAAAGAAAGGGGAGAATAGAGAAGTAATGTCAACAGACAGAACATATGTAAACACACGCACCTACCATCGTTTAAAGTCTAATCAAAACCCCTCAAAAAGAACCATTTTGGTTATAGGTCAGAGTTTGCATTCTCAAAATGAATAGAACCATTCCAATAATGCTGCTGAAGTAGCACTTGAGAATAAAAAGATGGCAGCCACTATTCTGATGATGATGATCAGAGACAGTAAACTATAGGTATGCTACCACTGGAGAACAGTAGAAAAAGTAGGGGGGTGCAGCAGTTTTAAATATGTCCACACATTCTTTGATATTACTCCCTATAAGAGGTAGAGACTAATTCTCCTCCCCTTGAGAGGGACTGGACTTAAACACTTGCTTCCAAAAGATAGAATAAAGCAGAAGTGACAGTATGGAGTTAAGGAACCAGGTCATAAAAGGCACTCCAATTTGCTCCTCATTCGCTCACTCTCTTTTTAGATCACTTACTCTAAGGCAGGGGTTCTTAACAAAGGGTCCGTGAGCTTGAACTGAAATTCCAAAAAATGTTATTCTTGTGGGGACGTGTTGGTGTGGGTGTGATATATTTATTAAATAATACACAGTATAGTGTGGACTTAGTAAGAGGTCCATGGTTTTCACCTGATAGGCAAAGGGGTCTGTGGAACAAGAAAGGTTAAGAACCCCTGCTCTAAGGGAAGTTAACTGTCATGTCAGGAAGACATTCAAGGAGTCCATGGAGAAGTCCATGTGGGTAGGAGCTAAGGGGTACAACCCATAGCCAGGGAGGAAATGAGGCCACCTGCCAACCTATATGACTGAGTCATCTTAGAAGCAAATGCTCCAGCCCCAGTTAAGCCTTCAGATGACTGCAGCCCCAGCCAACAGGAAGCCTGAGCCAGAACCACACAGCTAAGGTGCTTCCAAATTTCTGACCCATTTTAAGTGTGAGAAAATGTTTATTCTTTTAATCCAGTAAATTTGGAGGTCATTTGTTCCACAGCAATAGGTAACTAACAGAGAATGTTGTAGTACACTGCGTTGTGAATCCCAAACTATCATTAAAGGTTTCTCAAAGGCTCTAGAAACAAACACCACCAGAGAGGAGCACACCAATACTACATACCTTCCTCCTATGTTTAGAGCAGAGCTGTCTAACAGAAATATGATGAGAGCCATAAATATGAACAATATAAGTAATTTAAAGTTTTACTAGAAGCCACATAAAAACAATAAAAAGATGAAAAGGGACTATATCAAAGCGAAGGGTCAACAACAGGGGGGTAAGAGGGGTATGAGATTTTTCTTTCTGGTAGTGAAAACATTCTAAAATTGACTGTGGTGATGACAGGGTAACTCTGTCATTAGCTTGAAAGCCACTGAGTGCACACTTGGGATGGACTGTACAAAACATGGAACTGAACAACACAGTGAAGCCTGTGGTAGATGATGGACTCGGATTAACAGTACAAATAAAAGGAAATTCTTTCATGAAGAAATAAAATACACATAAAATACACACATAAAATACAATTACATGGTGTTAATAATAAGGTGGTATATGGGAAAATATACCTAATGTAAGCTACGGACTATGGTTAGTAGTAATATTTTAATATTCTTTCATCAGTTGTAGCAAAAGTACCACACTGGTACAAAGTGTCAATAGAGAGGTATATGAGAATGTGGTATTTTTTTGTGTGACTTTTCTGTAAAACTACAACTTTTCTCATTAAAAAAAAGACTGTATAACACAAAGTACACTGCTGTGGACAATGACTGGTTAATACAAACATAAAAATGTTCTCATGAACTAGAACAACTGTAGTCACTATTACAAGGTTGTTGTTTTTTTTTAAGATTAATTTTATGTATTTCTCCCCCCGCCCAGATCCCCCCACCCCCCAGCAGCTCTCTGTGTCCTTTCGCTGTGTGTCTGTTTGCATTCTCATTAGGCAGCTCTGGGAACCGATCCTGAGACATTACAGAGTGGAAGAGAGGCAACTCTCTTGCACCACCTCAGCTCCCTATTCTGCTACCTCTTATTTTCTCTCCTCTGTGTCTCCTGTTGCGTCATCTTGCTGCACCAGCTCTCCGCGTCAGCTGGCACTCCTGTGCTGGACGGCATTCCCACACAGGGCACTCCTTCACGGGGCTGCATTCCTGCATGGGCCAGCTCGCCACATGGGCCAGCTTGCCCTCACCAGGAAGCCCTGGACCTCCTATATGGTAGACGGGAGCCCAATTGTTTGAGCCACATCCGTTTCCCTATTACAAGGTATTAAAAGGGTGGTTTATAGGGAAAAATATATACCTAAAGCAAACTATGGACTATAGTTAAAAGTAATATTTTAATATTATTTCATCAATTATAACAAAGTTACACCAATGCCAGAAGTCAGCAACAGGAGCTTAAGGGGTTTGAGGTTTATCTTTTTGGGGTAATGAACATGTTCTGAAATTGTTTGTGGTGATGAATGTACAACTCTGTGATTATACTGAGAGTCGTTGTGATTATACACTTTGGATAGATGCATGGTATGTGAATGTAGTTCAATAAAACCACTTAATTAAAAAAAATGATGCCTAACAAAAAAAGAAAACTAAAAAAGAAACAGATGAGATTAATTTTAACAATATATTTCATTGAATCCAAGATACCCAAAATATTAGCATTGCATCCTATCACTATAAAAATATAATCAATATTTTAAAAGTTCAGTGAAATAGTTTACCCTTGTTACTCTTTTAGAAACATGGGCGAAGAGCCCAAGAAGGTAAAAGTAAGGAATCTTGTAAATATCTAAAGAATACTTTCACTTTCTTTACTGAGATATCTCAGTTGAATAGGTTTCCAAGCTGGAAGGGTGGCCTTCATGGAAAGAAGAAGGGAGAGAAGGGTGGCTCTTACTATTAGGAAGAAGAGGGACCATGTTGAAAAACTGAAAAGAAACTCATTCTTCCTATAAAACATTGTGACCCTTTGAAGGTCTTTTCTGAATCCCAAAAAGAATATTAGGTGTTCTTGAACTAATCAATTCTGCAGGTATGAGGCCCTTTTGGTCACTGAGGCAAAACTCAGGTTGGGTCTCCACCCTCTCACTGGAGCTTTATATAAATGGAGACACAGAGAAAGAGAAGAAGAGAAAGGAAGCCGCCACTTTTGACCCTTCAGTAAGAGGATTCGAGGGTCGCTAGCAGCCAAAACTTAATATGAGACTCCAAAGAGGATGGACCCCAAGAGCAGCTCAAGGCTGAAGAGATGAGCCACATGTCTAATAGCCCATAGCAGAACTCAGGAAGAAAGGAGAGCAGCAGAGACCGAGAGAGGAGGTCCTGAAACAGACAAGCCCTATGCCTGGTTGCCCCCAACTGAGCTCTGGGAGACAGTATATTCTCCAGGGGAAGGAACAGACCGTGGCAGAGATCAGGCACAACCTCTATCATGTGGAGGGACACCAGGACCACTAGTAGCTGGCCTTTGTGAGAAAACATCTCTGATGGTGCTATGATTTAGACATTTCATGGCCTCGGAACTACAAGCTTTACCCCTAAATAAAATCCCCATTATAAAAGCCCATCCATTTCTGGTACTTTGCGTCAGCAGTGCTGTGATAAACTTAGACAGAAAACAAAACCACATATAAAATACAATTGCATGGTATTAATAATAGGGTGGTATATGGGCAAATACACCTAATGTAAGCTATGGAATATGGTTAGTAGTAATATTTTAATAACATTCACATTTTTTTAAATGCTTTCTTACTGAAGTTTTTTTTTTTTTAAGATTTATTTTATTTTCCTTCCCTTCCCTTCTCTGTGTCTATTTGCTGTGTGTTCTTCTTTGTCCGCTTCCGTTGTTGTCAGCAGCACGGGAATCGGTGTTTCTTTTTGTTGCGTCATCTTGTTGTGTCAGCTCTTCGTGTGTGTGGCGCCATTCCTGGGCAGGCTGCACTTTCTTTTGCACTGGGCAGTTCTCCTTATGGGGAGCACTCCTTGCGTGTGGGGCTCCCCTACGCAGGGGAAACCCGTGTGGCAGGGCACTCCTTACACACATCAGCACTGCTCATGGGCCAGCTCCACATGGGTCAAGGAGGCCTGGGGTTTGAACCGTGGACCTCCCATGTGGTAGACGGACGCCCTAACCACTGGGCCAAGTCTAATTCCCTCTTACTGAAATTTATCATTCATATATGAACATACATAAATAAGTATATAGTAAAAGTTGTGAACTTACAAAACAAATGTGCCTATCATCATACAGGGTTCCCATACATATTAACTGATGTTAATGAAACATCCATCCATTTCAAAGAACCCCATGTCCACTTGAATAGCAAAGATGCAGTTTGTTTTGATGTGGAAGATTTGGGAAAAAACAAAGAAAAAAGGGCAGAATGAAAGAACATTTGGTTTAGCAGGGAAAAAATATTTTCTCCACTTGCCTCCCCTTCCCCCGCAATATTATCTTCTAGGATAGCTGCTTTAAAAGAGCACTAATAAACCCAGAACCCTTCAAGAGACAGTAATCCAAACAAGAAAATCTATTTCAATGCAACCAAAGTCACCCTTTTCCTCCTGCTTCCATTTCTTGGGAAGCAAGGTTCAGACCATTATGGAAAAAAGCCCAGATGTGTGAGTCACTACAGTCATCCCAAGGGGCCTGGGCAAAATCCAGAGGACAGCTGGAAACAACTGTTGTGAAATCAACTGCCACTGGGAGGGAAGGAGGAAAAAGAAGATGAATTCATAGTTTATTACACATGATCCCATTCTGGCCTCAGAAAAGTTGGTTTTTATTTTCTCTCCCAAGCAAAAAGTTTCTTCTCCTTTCTTACTTCAGATGAAGAAAGCAACAACTGATTCACCACCAAACTAAAGTCCTCCTGCAACTATTATCCAATGTGGCTTAGCATGTCCACTATGTATCTCCCACAACACAGGGTAGACAAGAATTCATCATGTGAGAAAAGAATTATAGAAAAGTAGCCACAAAGGCAAAACACCCTGACCTGAATAACACTCTTTAAAAAAATAATAATAACCAGGAAATATGAGACTTCTGATATCTAGTAGAGAAACAGTCCCTGGAGAAGAGAGGTTCCTCTGTTTCCTTTCATGATAATGATGTTACAAATATTTTGTTGATTAGGGAAACGGACGTGGCTCAAAGGATAGGGCATCTGTCTAGGATAGGAGGATCCAGGGTTCAATCCCTCCTGACCCGTGTGGTAAGCTGGCCCATGCACAGTGCTGCATGTACAAGAAGTGCTGTGCCACGCAGGAGTGCCCCCGCATAGGGCTGCCCCATGCACAAGGAGTGCGCCCCACAAGGAGAACCACCCAGCATGAAAAAAGTACAGCCCACCCAGGAGTGGCACGGCACACATGGAGAGCTGACGCAAGATGACACAACAAAAAAGGGACACAGTTTCCCAGTGCCACCTGATAATGCAAGCAGACACAGAAGAACACACAGTGAACAGACACAGAGAGGAGACAACAGGAGGGGAAGGGGAGAGAAATAAATAAAATAAATCTTTTTAAAAAAAGAAAAAAGGGAAGATGGGAAGCAGATTTCACCCAATGGATAGCGTGTCCGCCTACTAGATGGGAGGTCCAGGGTTCAAATCCAGGACCTCCTGATCCGTGTGGTGAGCTGGCCCACGCGCAGTGCTGATGCGCGAAAGGAGTGCTGTGCCACGCAGGGGTGTCCCCCACGTAGGGGCACCCCACGCACAAGAAGTGTGCCCCATAAGGAGAGCTGCCCCACATGAAAAAAGCGCAGCCCACCCAGGAGTGGTGCCACACACAAGGAGAACTGATGCAGCAAGATGATGCAACAAAAAGAGATACAGATTCCCAGTGCCTCTGACAAGAATCCAAGCAGACACAGAAAAAAACACAGCGAATGGACAGAGAGAGCAGACAACTGGGGGGGAAGGGGAGAGAAATAAATGTTAAAAAATAAATCTTTAAAAAAAAAAAAGGGAAGAAGTGCCAGAAAAGTGTTTTCTTTGCACAAATACGAGGCAACAAACCTCTGGACTTCAAATCCACTGTAACACTGGCCAAAAAGGATGTAGAGCTTCACACATCAACCTCGGAAGTCCTAAAGAAAAGTTGGCAGATCCCTGGCCCAGACTACTGTATTGACAAAGTAAAGGTTCATTTCCTAAACAAGAACTTCTCAAGAGTTTGATAGGTAAGGAAAGAACAGAAAGTCACTAATGTCTGGAGCATGCTGATATGATTTAACAGGTTCTGGTAATAAGAGATATAGGGAACTAATGAACATTCCCTTCTCAGTCTTATTATCCAGACATCCATCCTTCAAAATCTCTGTGCCTACAGCTCAATGGTTTTGATTAACACACACTTCCGGGCAATCAGTCTTGGATTTTGCACAGACATTTCATACATTCAAATGAGTAGATGCAATGCATACCCTTCAAATTCACCAGTCAAATCATCAATGAGAATAAAAGAACTCCTGCCTTCACAAGAGGTTTACAGAGATTTTTTAAAGTCAATAAAAAGGCTAAAAAAAAAAGACAAATAAAAATTTAAACTAAAAAAAAAATAAATCAATGAAAAAGGACTTACGGGGAAGATGGCAGAATAGGGAGCTCCAGGACTCAGTCCTCCCATAAAAACAACTATTAAACAGGCAAGAACTGTCTGAAACACCGATTTTGAAACTCCAGAAGCCAAAAGAAGACTATACAGCGTCAAGGGAAGAGTGAGACGAAGATGCTGATAAACTACAGTAATGAATTGTAAATTGTTCTCTCTGTGCTGCAGCTACAAGCATCTATCCCCACCTCCCCCACCCCAGCTGCCCGTCATGGGTTCCAGTCCTCCCTAGCTAGCTAGATTTATGCCCTGGGCAACAGAGAGGACAACAAAACTCCTGTAAACAGGGTGTGGCAGCTCAGTATTGCTTATGAATTCCAAAAATAGATATTGGATTGTGTTTGTAAACTAGTCTGCTCCTCTGGGCATATTAGATTGTATTAGATTCAGAGGTTTCACTTTTACTTTATTAAATCAATACTAGGGCTTTTATTTGACCACGTCATTAGGGTGAGTCAGTCTAAGTCCCCGCCTCCCCCAACCTTGCAGGCTAAACAAATGCTCAATCCAAGACAGGGAAGTAAATAAGAGTGAAGGAGAACACAGAGTTTACTTTTGGACACTGGAGCCCCAGGGAGAGACTCAAGCCATTCACTTGACAGTTTGCAGCTGAAGAAACCAGAGCCCTGAACAGCTGAGAAAGCCCAGAAAGAAGTCCCGGGGATAGAGGCTAGCCTTATGCGAGCCTACAGCTGAGATCAGAAGCTGGGACCACACAGCCTTAATAGGAAGACGAAGGCTGAACACTTGCAGAGACTAGCAGGATCTTGCTCCAAACGTGGCAACAGACTTTGGTGAGGAAAAGTAATTTACTCTTTAAGGCATCTACCCCAATAAATACACTTTATAAAAGCCAACAAATTTCTGGTATTTTGCATCAGGCACTCCTTTGGCTGACTAATACACAGGGGAACTCCAAAACAACTAACAAACAAAAGCCCAGGACAAGACAGAAGCCCAGTTAAAACAGAGAAAACTCTGCACAGTGCATTTGCCTTGGACAGACCTTCCTGACAGGAGGGCTGAAATGCAAAAAAAAAAAAAAAAAAAAAAGTCTTATTACCAGCTGGTTACAAAACCACTAGAAACAGACATCTCAGGGAGCAAATCCCAGAGTTAATATTTTAAAATATTAAAATGTACAGTGTGCAACAAGAGTATAAGGCAAAGAAACAGGAAATGATGGCCCATCCAAAGAGGATAAAAATACAAAAAACACCAATGAAGAATATGGATATACAAAAAAAAATTTTTTAATGATCTTAAAAGGAGATGTAGGAAAGTACAAAGAACTACAGGATATCAGGAAAACAATAATTGAATAATATGTGTTAAAAGTGTAATGTGCAACATTGATAAAATAATTTTTTTTTAAATAGCCTAAGACAGATATGAGACACCATCAAGTGCACCAATATACTCATTATGGGAGTCCCAGAAGAAGAAGGAACAGTCAAAGAAATAAAGAGAAATTTTAAAAAGGAACCAAACAAAACTACTGGATTAGAAGTCTACAATAACCGAAATGAAAAAAATGCCCAGGAGGGTCTCAAGAGCAGAATTGAGATGGCAGAAGAAAAAACTAGTGAACTTGAAGACAAGACACTTGAAATGAGCCAGGCTGAGAAGCAGGAAGAAAACAGAAATATTACAACTTTCTCAAATAAGATGGACAGAAGTCCTGGAATATACACTCTAATTCTTCAGGCCACCTAGACTTCTAACAAAACAATGATGATGGAACAGCCCCAGCCCAAAAGCAAGGAATACCTTCAACTGCAAGCAAAACAATTTCATTCCTCTGCCCCATAATTTCTATGTCCCTTTTCAGCCTAAAGTAGTCACAGTGGACATCGTCCAAAATCCCGTAAGACTGAAAAAGGACCAAAAATAAAGGGCGAGTGTAACTGCTAATGAAAGCAGATTTATTGTTATTGTAGTTGTTGTCTTGTGTTAAATGAGCGATAGGTAACACTGATACTTAAAAAATAATTTTTAGGGAAACGGACTTTGGCCCAGTGGTTAGGGCGTCCGTCTACCACATGGGAGGCCCGCGGTTCAAACCCCGGGCCTCCTTGACCCGTGTGGAGCTGGCCATGCACAGTGCTGATGCGCGCAAGGAGTGCCGTGGCACGCAAGGGTGTCCCCCGCGTGGGGGAGCCCCACGCGCAAGGAGTGCGCCCGTGAGGAAAGCCGCCCAGCGTGAAAGAGAGTGCAGCCTGCCGAGGAATGGCGCCATCCACACTTCCCATGCCGCTGATGACAACAGAAGCGGACAAAGAAACAAGACGCAGCAAATAGACACCAAGAACAGACAACCAGGGGAGGGGGGGAAATTAAATAAATCTTTAAAAATAATAATAATAATAATAATTTTTTTAAAAAGCGAAAATAGCCTAAGACAGCCATGGGACGCCATCAAGCATACCAATATACACATTATGGGACTACCAGAAGGAGAAGAAAGAGATAAAGGGTCAGAAGGAATAGTCAAAGAAATAATGACAGAGAACTTCCCAAACTTAGCAAAAGACATGAATATGTGCATCCAAGAAGCTAAGAGAACACCAAACAGGAGAAACATCAAGAAAATATACCCCATCATATACTGATTATACTATCAAATGCAAAGGACAAGGAGAGAGTTCTGAAAGCTTCAAGAAAACAGCAACATACAAGGGAATCCCAGTAAGACAGAGTGACAATTTCTCATCAGAAACCATGGAGGTAAGAAGGTAGTGGGTTGAAATACTTAAAGTACTGAAGGAAAACAAATGCCACCCAAGAATTTTATATCCAGCAAGACTCTCATTCAAAAATGAGGGAGAGATTAAGACATTCTCAGATAAACAAAAACTGAGGGAGGACATCATCACTAGACCTACCCTATAAGAAATGCTAAAAGGAGTTCTTCATACTGCAACAAAATGACACTAGACAGTGATTTAAAGCAGCATAAATAAAGACCTGTGGTAAAGGTTTCCAGTTAGGTAATTATAAATGCCAGTATTATTGTATTGTATTGTTTGGTATTGTATTGGTATTGTATTTGGTATTGTATTCTTACTTCCTACAGTGCTAAAATGCAAATGCATAAAAAGTAATAATGATAAATCTAGAGATTTGGACATT
This sequence comes from Dasypus novemcinctus, assembly GCF_030445035.2. NCBI lineage: Eukaryota > Metazoa > Chordata > Mammalia > Cingulata > Dasypodidae > Dasypus > Dasypus novemcinctus. Next base: position 95,978,459 of record NC_080684.1, read on the forward strand.
CTGAGAGTCTGAAGCTATTTCATGAATCCCAAAAAGAAAAAGACTATATTCTTGAACTAATCCATTCCTGGGGGTGTGAAACGCTTTTGATTAGACTACATCAGTGAGGTGTTAAGAGTCTCTGCCCTCTTGCTGGGTCTTATATAAATAGAGACAGAGAGACAGAAAAACAGAGAAAAAGGAAGCTGCCATTTTTTAATTCTTCCATTTAAGAGATCACTGCTTGAAGATCACTAGCAGTCAAAGCATAAGCACGAAGCCCCCAAGAGGCTGGGCTCCTGAGCAGCTCAAAGCTGAAGAGACTGGCCACATGCCTGAAAGCCCACAGCTGAACTCAGGAAGAAAGCAGAGCAGCTAAGATTGAGAACGGAGGCCCTGAAAGACAGACTAACCATAGCTGAGCTCTGGGAGATGGTAGATTCTACAGAAGGCAAGGACCTCAGCAGAGATAAGTGGCCATCTTGCTTCACCACGTAGCAGGACACCGGGATCATCAGTAGCTGACTTTAGTGAGAAAGCATCTTTGCTAATGCCTTGATTTGGACATTCCACAACACTGAAACTGTAAGCTTTTACCCTAAATAAAATCCCCATTATAAAAGTCAACCTATTTCTGGTACTCTCCATTTTGGTTTTGATTTGCATTTCTCTAATGGTTAATGATGTTGAGCATTGTTATCACCTGCTTATTAGTCCTTTGCATATTTTCTTTGGAGAAATGTTAATTCAAGTCTTTGATCTGTTTTTTTCCCTCCCCCTACCCTCTCCCTCTTCCCTTCCCCCTCTCCCTCCCCCTCTCTCCCGCCCCCGCCCTGCTGGGTTTTTTTGCTGTGTCCATTCACGTGATCTTCTGTATCTATTTTTCTTTTTGTCTTCTCTTCTTGTCTTTCTCCTCTAGGATTCACTGGGATTTGATGGGGGACCTCTGATGTGGAGAGAGGTTCCCTGTCAATTGCACCACCTTAGTTCTTGGTCTCTGCTGCACCTCACCTTGACTCTCCCCTTCGTCTCTCTTCTTGTTGCATCGTCATCTTGATGCGCGACTTACTTGCATGGGCACTGGCTCATTGCACAGGCACTCAGCCTGCTGAGCAGGCACTCAGCTCACCACTTGGGCACTTGCATGAGCACTCGGCTCACCATGCGGGCACTCGCACAGGCACTCAGCTTGCCACACAAGCACACTTTCTCTTCTTTTTCACCAGGAGACCCCAGGGAATGACCCTGGGTTCTCCTATATGGTAGGTAGAGGCCCTATCACTTGAACCACATCCGCTTTCCCTGTTTCCTTCTTTTTTAATTAGGTCTTCTTGTTGAGTTGTAGGAGTTCTTTTTATATTCTGGATAGTAAATACTTATCAGATACATGGTTTCCAACTATTTTTGCTCATTCTGTAGGTTGTCTTTTCACTTTCTTGATAATGTCCTTTGATGTACAAAAGTTTTTTTTTTTAGTGAGGTCCAATTTATATGTTTTTCTTTTGTTGCTCTTGCCTTCCACATAAAGTCTAGGAATCTACTGCCTGTCACAAGATCTTAAAGATATTACCCTATGTTTTCTTATAAGAATTTTATAGTTTTAGTTCTTATATTTAGGTCTTTGATCCATTTTGAGTTAATTTTTATATATCATGTGAAATAGAGCTCTAGACATCTGCTTTAAAGGCCAGCTGAGGAAGCCAACACTTGAAAATGTCCCAGGCGAGCTCTGGGGGTTCACAAGATTGAAAGGTGAAAAATGGAGTTTGAGAGAAGAAATTACCATCACCTAAAAGGTTAGAATGTATTTATCTCAAACGTGTACGTGGTAGTAACCACAGGAATTTTTTTTTTTTTTTAGTTTTTTTCCTCCAACCAGGACAAGAAAAAGAAAATCATAATTAAGGTCCAAGGGCAAAGTTAAATACGATTTTTTAAAAATAATCGGAAAAAAATCAAACATTATACTTCAGAGTAACTTTCCAATAAGAATATATACATTGTTGAGTAGTTACTATTATCCATGCTTAGCAGATAGAGAAATAGGGAAGAATTTAAACATCTTAGCTCAAGGTTTCACAAAAGACAGGAATCCAAAGACAACAGATTTCTTGAAATCATAATTTATGAGAACTGCTATCTTATACATAAAATACAATCACATAGGAATGCATTAATTTCATATCTAAAAGCAGGAAATACAGGTTATAGGTCTTATAACAATGTTAAAATGCCCATAAAATATTTAAACAGAATTTTAGAACTGGAAAGGATTGCTGGACAATAAAGCAATCTAAAAGCAATTCCAGGGAAGTGAACTTGGCCCAGTGGATAGGGTGTCCGTCTAACACATGGGAGATCCGTGGTTCAAACCCCGGGCCTCCTTGATCCATGTGGAGCTGGCCCACGCACAGTGCTGATGTGCGCAAGGAGTGCCGTGCCACGCAGGGGTATACCCGCGTAGGGGAGCCCCACGTGCAAGAAGTGTGCCCCGTAAGGAGAGCCGCCCAGCACGAAAGAAAGTGCAGCCTGCCCAGGAATGGCGTCACACACACAGAGAGCTGACACACGAGACACAACAAAAAGAAACACAGATTCCCGTGCAGCTGACAACAACAGAAGCGGACAAAGAAGACACAGCAAATGGACACAGAGAGCAGACAACGGGGGGTTTGGGGGGGGGGAGAGAAATAAATAACTAAATAACTAAATAATAAAATAAAAAATAAAAGCAATTCCAATGCATACTTTTATCCAAGGTGTTCAAAGTATTTGGCTTTAAATACTATATATCTTGAATGGAACATTAAAAAATAAATAAATACTATATATGTGTGTGTGCAGCATGAAAGACTTTGAGGTCTTAACTTTTGCATTTTATGATTTATGCTCTTTCACAGCTTTTGTATTTATATTTAACTTCATTCTAAGAAAAAGAAAGGAAGGAAAGCAAGGAGGAATGGAGAGAAGGAAGAAAGTAAAGAAGGAAGGAATGAGGAGGGGAGGGAGGAAGAGAGGCAGGGGAAGGAAGGCAGGAACAAAGGGGTATGTGAACAAAGGTACCCAAAATGCTTTTTATCTTTCATGATATGAAAAGTATCACTCACTCAGTTTCTCAGTGTCTACCTTCTTTGTGTCTATTTTCCTTTGTTGTTCTTCTATCCTCTCTCTTTTGTTGTTGTTGTTGTTCAGAGTCCTGATTTCTCTATCCTCTTTTCTGCTTTTGCCTGTCTTCTTTCCAAGCCTGCCTGCCTGCCTCTCTACATCTTTCCCTTTATCTGCCTCCAACCTTACACCTCCACACAATACAAAAGTAATTATATTCAAGGGGGAGCTGGTGTAGCTCAGTGGTTCAGTGACTGCTCCTCCCGTATGAGGTCCCAGGTTCAATCCCCGGTACCTACTAAAAAAACAGACAAACAAAAGTAAATCATATTCAAAAGCAAACAAGAAATTTCAGAACTCAAAGTTCTTTAGAATGTTACAGATCATCTAATCTAACTCTTCCAATCTAGGAAACTAAGGCGTTCAGCAATTATATAATTCTCCTAAAGTCATAAAACTAATTAATGACAGAACCAAAATGAAAACACAGGTTTTCCCACTGAGGTACTAAAAGAAACCACAGAAAATTATGTTTAAATCTCATGCAGCAAAAGGTCTTTCTCAGGAAGAAACAATATCCAACAGTTTTAAAATAAATATCTGATATATATGATTACATAAAAAATATTCTGACCTTGCGCAAAAACATACACACAGACACTTACATACTATAAGCAAATTCAAAAGACAAAGACAAAGTAGGGGAAAATCTGGAACATGAATGACAAGGATTAATTTCCTTAACTTATAAAAAGTTCTTACATATCAATAGGAAAAAACCTCTTCAGACTCTCAGTTCATGATAAAAGAAATACAAATGACTTTTAGACAGTTTTTTAAGTATTCACTCTTATAATTACAGAAATACAAATTAAAAGATTCCATTTTTCACTTCCCTGACTGGTAAAAATAAACGTATGGTAAGATAAAATTTGCCAAGATGATGGAGAAAAGTCACTCTAATTCATTATTCATAGGAGAATATTCAATTTTGAAGACTGCTTGGCAACACCTATCAAAAGTTTAAAAGCATATACCTCAGAAACCCAACAATTCTATTTCTTGGACTCTGTCCCTACTTAAGCATGTATGCAAGAATATATATACAAGCAGCAATATTCGTAGTAGCAAAAGACTGGAAACAACATAAACGTCTAGCAATAGGAGCTATTTAAATAAATCATGATAAAAAAAACCTTACTATGAAATATTATGGAGTCATTTAACAAGAAGGAAGTTGATCTGCATTAACTGAAGCAAAATGTTCCTTAGGACCTCTGGCTCAGTAAATAAAAGGAGTCAGAACCTTTAGGTATATAAAGGGGGTTTGGAGCAATACATACACACATGCACAGAATTTCTCCAGAACAGAAAACAAATTGCTAATGTTTCATCACACCAACACTCCAAAAGGAACTTTAGAACTCTTCTAGTTTTAAAAAGCTCCTACATGAGTAAGTTCTTCCTAATGCTAACTTCTTTAAAAGCCTCACCCCTACCACCTCTCCTTGAATTCTTAAAAGCTATACAATGAAGATCTCTGTTCCTTCCCAACTCCTTGTTTGCCTTTCTATCAGTTCATTGAATTGGGCCCTTTGGTATCCACCACCCCCTTCTACTGTAAACAGGCACCCCTACAGCTCTGAATTTTTCTTCATTCTTTCATATTTCCTCCACATCCTGAAATTAACTCATTTTCCAGTCTTCTAACGATTGAAGGCCATTTCTAGGACCTGCCTTCTTTTTTGCTCCCCTGCCTTTCTATCCATTTATTCATTCATCATTCAGCAAACATTTATTGATCAACAAATTTTCAAAACTAAACCTCTTAGCCCGCCATATAAGGTAAGAAAGAGAAGAAAGCAGATGTTGGAGAGGAACCCTTCAAATGTTCAACATCCCAAACCAAAAGAAATCTCTAGGCAGAGACTAGAGGTTGTAGTGAAAGTGGCACTGGCTTTACATATTTGAGTTTTTACTTTTTATTTGCAAAAATACATTGGCATAATAATTTGCAATTAAAAATAAATTTTATAAAAGAGGTGAATCTAATTAATCTTTATATTCCTAATGCCTATCTAGCAAGGTGCCAGGCACATAATGAGAGCTTCATAAAGGGCTACTAAACAAAACAACAAAAAGATTTGCTGAGTTCTAAGGAGCAGAGTAGAGGGGAAGAGAAACAATCATATTCTGCTGTGTTGCCTTTACTCAACAATTTTCCTTTTAAAGTCAACCCAGGGTGTCTCAAACCTCAGCACAACCACCATTCTGGGTCAGGAAATTCTTCATTTAGGGCCTGTCCTATGCATTGTAGAATGTTCAGCAGCATTCCTGGCCTCTCCCCTTTTGGATACCAATAGTTCAAGGAAAGGGAGCCAGTTGTGACAATCAAAATGTCTTCAGAGATTGTCAAATGTCCCTGGCAGGGGAGGGAGAAAGGACAAAATCGGCCCTAGTTAAGAACCACTGAGTTAACACTTATACATCATCCTCTGTACTTCCTCAATTGCCAAGACTTTCTCTCAGGTTCCTCAATTACTTCAATGTCAGTCCTCAACACTCAAGTTGACGACACTTTCAAAGCTTTGACTGAGTTCTTTAGCCAGTTTACTTTTAGCAAACTCTACCACAATCACCCAATGGGTAGCTATTCCTTAGATCATCTCTACCCAGAATTATCTAACATCAAGATTTCAACTCATATCACAAGCTCCTGTCCTTTGCCCTATCCCACCCTCATATTCCTTCTGAGACTTGTTTCCAGTTTACCAATGCTTAGTCCTAGATGATATGCATTTGGCTAATATCATGGGCTTTGGAGTGTTATTTAATGAAGAATTTACAAAACCACCAAGACCACCTTAATCTAAGCTGGCACTTAACTGAGACTCAGTAATCCTTTTATTCCAACATGAATCCTTATTACAATGGAAGAGGAGTTACTTCTAAAACTTCTCTACTCTCATCAAGGCATCATCCTAACTGCCCTACCTGCAGACCCGCATTCCTCCCTAACAGAAAAAGTCTGAGGTCTTCTTACATGAGCTCAGGCAACTTTCTTTCTCATAACCTCATATAATTAGGTACTCAATAAATACTTGTTAAATTTAGGAAGGAAAACCTCCATGGCTTAAAGTTGCCTGTATTTAAGAGTGGTCTGAGGGGGAGGAGGGGGCGGGCACTCTAGATTTCATTCTAATTCAAGATTTTATTCTACATTATTAAGCAACCTTAAGTAAAGTCTAAATGCTTCTCTGTTTCTCAAGGCTATCACCACTGACCAATGGCACACATTACTGCTACAAAAGGATTGTTTGGAAAATCATAAAAGCATGTTGAAGTTTTAGAAGGAAACATAAAATATAAATTCCAATGATAACAGACCATACTGCAAATTAAAAGTGCTGCTCATATACATGAGTGACTCTTAATTCTGCAAATCAGTGAGATGCAGGGAAGTTTCTAGTGCTGAGAGGTACCTTAGTAGGTGGCAGAGCATGGATGGCAATTCTACATGCTAAAGATCCATCACTTGGCCCTCTGTGGAAATGGACAGACATTCCCTGAGAGTAAAAATCACTCTGCAACAGGAGATACTTGCTTTAATAATTGGTAAGGGGAACTATACAGCATCTCTGGAATTAAATGTCCCAATTTTAACTAACCCTAGTGCCTTCCATAGGTACAAGTTTATTTTCAGAAGAGACAGGTGGCATGTGTTCCAGTTAAAGCAGCTTGAGGTCCCTACTGAATCTACAGCATAACACTTTCCACTAGGTTTTGTCTCATGAGGTAATTATGGAATAAGAAACTTCACAAAAGCCTTAACAAAACAGAGCCAACCACTTTTCAAAAAAAAAAAGTGTTCTAAGCCTTTTCCTTCAGCTAATGAAAGCTGAGACAAGTATCTTAAAAGCATTTCTAGTCGGTCATTTTTGGTAACAAGTGAGCAAAATTATTTTTAGCTGAAAAAGTTTATTTCAATCCCTCTCTCATAATTCAGAAGCATGTGACCAGGTTTAGTTCAAGCTTTCTAGAATAATTTGTCACCGAGTGGATTCAACTCATAGAGCATTTTTGCACCAAAGGAGAAACTTTCTCCTTAAGAGATATGAACAATAGAAACATGCTAATATATTGGATATGTGAAAAACTAACACTTGCCTACCTGCCAACTACCCCAGTAATCTGTGGAGATAAAGCACATAAACATTCACAAATTATTTTAAAGGCTCTGATGGACAAAACATTATTGTTACAGCATTCCATGCTATGAAGAGCAAAATGCACGCTCTCACCATACAAAGTACTTAACAAATTCAGATATAATGAAATGGAACATAAGGTTCATATTGTTTCCATTGCAGCACTCAAACTGTGATTCCAAATAGAAGGAAAGCTTTTTTCTAGGATGAAGGCAGCTGAGAAAAAATGAGAAGTAAGTAATACTGTTGGAAAGCAATTAATATATATAACATAACCAAATCCAGGTTTCCTCCTGCCCTCATCCCACCCCGCAAGAAGAAAAACAGTATTACTACTCTTCCTTCCTCTATGATGATATGTTCCTTAATTGGCAGGCTATCACCACCATCCAGTCAGCTTGGTGAACAACATACAGGACTGAAAGAGGATAAGAGTCTGTGGAAGAACTAACTACCAAAAGACCCTTTGGGGGAAGCAGATGTGGCTCAACAGATAGAGCATTCGCCTACCATATGGAGGGTCCAGGGTTCGATACTCAGGGCCTCCTGATCCGTGTGGTGAGCTGGTCCACGCACAGTGCTGATGCGCGCAAGGAGTGCCATGCAATACAGGGGTGCCTCCACGTAGGGGAGCCCCATATGCAAGGAGTGCACCCCGCAAGGAGAGCCGCCCCACATGAAAAAAGCACAGCCCGCCCAGGAGTGGCATCGCACACATGGAGAGTTGACACAGCAAGATGACGCAAGAAAAAAAGAGATGCAGTTTCCCAGTGCTGCTGACAATGCAAGCGAATGCAGAAGAACACACAGTGAAGGGACAGAGAGAGCAGACAATGGGAGGGGAGGGGAAAGAAATAAAGAAAAAATAAAATCTTTAAAAAAAAAACCCAGGGCCTCCTAACCCATGTAGTGAGCTGGCCCATGCACAGTGCTGATACACGCAAGGAGTGCCGTGCCACGCATGGGTGTCCCCCACATAAGGAAGCCCCACACGCAAGGAGTGCACTCTGTAAGGAGAGCCACCCCCCACACAAAAAGTGCAGCCTGGGGGGTGGGGGTAAATGGGGACCTCATATTTTTTTAATGTAACATTAAAAAAATAAAGACAAAAAAAAAAAAAGTGCAGCCTGCTCAGGAGTGGCGCCGCACACACAGAGAGCTGATGCAACAAGATGACACAACAAAAAAGAGACCGTTTCACAGGGCCGCAGACAAGAATACAAATGGACACACACAGCAAATGGACACAGAGAGCAGACAACTCAGGGGGGCAGGAAGGGGAGAGAAATAAATAAAAATAAAAATTTTTAAAAAGACACTTTGGGAAAACCCTCTGCCTGTCCTATTACTCTCCCACCTCATACCCTCCATTCCAACCCCATGGAACTCCTTACAGTGCCTCTCATACCGTGGCTGTGTACAGACTGCTGCTCTTGTTTGCCTGCAATGGCCTGCCTCTTCCTCTCCTTTGCCTGTCTAACCCCTGCTCACTCATTCAATGTTCAGCAAGCTCTCCTACAGAGCACTCTTCCTGTGCCCATCCTACCTCCACTACGCTTCTGCAGAAACACCACTACTCTCAAGGTACAAAAAAGCTCCTCTATTTATTAATAGGTTAGGTTCTGGAATGAAAGGCTGTTCCTAAGTCCATTTGTTCATAAAATTCAAATGTGGGGAAGCAGATGTGGCTCAAGTAATTGGTTTCCCATCTACCACATAGGAGGTCCAGGGTTTGATGCCCAGGGCCTCCTGGTGAAGGCAAGCTGGCCCATGTGGCGAGCTGGCCCACGCAGAATGCTGACCCGCACAGAGTGCTGGCCTGCGCAGAATGCTGCCCCGCGAAGGAGTGCTGCCCCACACAGGAGTGCAGTTGGCACAGCAAGATGATGCAACAGAAAGAGACACAGAGGAGAGATAATAAGAGATGCAGCAGATTAGAGAACTGACGTGGCACAAGAGAATGACTGCCTCTGTCCCACTCCAGAAGGTCCCAGGATCGGTTCCCAGAGCTGCCTAATGAGAATGCAAGCAGACACAGAACACACAGCGAATGGACAAAGAGAGCAGACAATGGAGGGAGGGGGGAGAAATAAATAAATAAATAAATAAAATCTTTTTTTAAAAAATTCCAATGTGAAAATCGCAATAATCCATGTGCAGATCTAGTTAGGGTTACATTTCTTAAGAACACCATAGAGAACTATGGCAGTGGTTCCAACCCTGTTTGTTTCTTCTCAATTACTTTATAATTTCCACTTGAATTGTCTGTATTGTTGAACAACTCACCCCATATACACATCCATCATTTTCTAACATATTTTTCATTTTTAATCATCTTTACCTTTATTCATCCCTTCAGCATTTTCAACTTAATCAGAAGTTTTGCCCTTACTGCATAAGACACAGTTTATAATAAATATAATGGTATACTTAATAATAAATAACAAACACTGGAAATATCATACATACCAATTGTATTAGTCAGGGTTCTCCAGAGAAACAGAATCAACAAGAGATATCTGTCAACAGTATGTGATTTTATAAGAGTCTCTCACATGACCCTGCAGATGCATATGTCCAGGTTCTGCAGGCAGGATACAACCAGGGGCTCCGATGAAACTTCAATGAAGGTTCTTGATGAGTTCTGGGAGACACTGGCTGTCCAAAGATGAACTGGGAAATTCTCACACAATGCTGGAATCACTTCCCCTTTTAGGGCATTCAACCGATTGGGTAAAGCGTCACTCATTGCTGATGGCAATCTCCCTCACTGATGTAATTGTACATCAGCTATCTATGATTTACCACTGCAGTAAAGTCAATGGTGACTAAAGTCCATAAATGCCCTTGTATTACAGTTAGCTCAGTGCTTGCTTGACCAAACAACTGGGCACAATTACCTGGCCAAACTGACACATTAGCCTAACCATCACACCAACAAAGAATGTGATATTCAAAATTAAAATGACCATGCACCACCATTACCACCCTCTTTGTTAATGGTAAGCAGAATGGTACACTTTTCTCCAACACGTAACTTTACTCATTTCTGTAAATTTTATTAATTTGTGTTAAGTACTTTCTACTGTACCTCCAAAGAAAGTTCAAGGATAAGAAAATATAACTCCTATACTTACTCCTATGTAATTTTAATAAATGGTTTTATTTTTAGAAAAAGTAATAGATGCACATAATGCAAAATTCAAAAGGCACAAAACGTTCACAATGAAAAGTAAGTCTTCCCCAAAGCTCTAGACAGCTCTACTCCTCCCTCACTCAATAACCTTCCCCAGAGGCAACCATTGTAACCAGAGTCAGGTTTCCCGGTAAAGAAAGTCTATGTGTATGTGCTATGTCAAACTGTAGCAAACTATAGCCTTCTCTGCATCTTTTTTTTTAAGATTTATTTTTTTAAATTTATTTCTCTCCCCTCCCCGCCCCAACCCCTCCATTGTCTGCTCTCTGTGTCCATTCCCTGCGTGTTCTTCTGTGACCGCTTCTATCCTCATCAACGGCACCGGGAATCTGTGTTTCTTTTTGTTGTGTCATCTTGCTTTGTGAGCTCTCTGTGTATGTGGCACCATTCCTGGGCAGGTTGCACTTTCTTTCACGCTGGACGGCTCTCCTCACGGGGTACACTCCTTGCACATGGGGCTCCCCTACGCAAGGGACACCCCTGCGTGGCATGGCACTCCTTGCATGCATCAGCAGCCAGCTCCACATGGGTCAGGGTCAGGAGGCCTGGGGTTTGAACTGCGGATCTCCCATGTGGTAGGTGGACGCCCTATCCATTGGGCCAAGTCCGCTTCCCCCTTCTCTGCATCTTGATTTTTATGTTTTATATACTGTGGAGGATGCTCTATGTTCATATAGAGCTGCCTAATCCTTTCTAATGGCTGTATGACATTCCATTGTATTATCTTATTATTTTATTTAGCAGATTTCCCGTCAAAGAGCATTTCAATAGCTTTCAACCTTTTGCTATCTCAAATAATGGTGTAATGTATTATAAATAGCTCATTACACATAGGTGCAAGAGTATCTACAGGCTAAATTCCCAGAGTTGGAATTTCTAGGTCAAAGAATATGTACATTTTACATTTTAAAAGGTAATATTTAATAGCTCTCCAAGGAAGCTGTGCTACTTCTCTGAGTGCCTATTTCCCTACTCACCTCCTCATCATTACATGGTGTTTCCAACATTTTATTATGGGAAACGGACTTGGCCCAGTGGTTAGGGCATCCGTCTACCACATGGGAGGTCCAAGGTTCAAACCCCGGGCCTCCCTGACCTGTGTGGAGCTGGCCCCATGCCAGTACTGATGCACGCAAGGAGTGCCCTGCCAGGCAGGGGTGCCCCCCCGCATAGGGAAGCCCCATGTGCAAGGAGTGTGCCCCATAAGGAGAGCCGCCCAGCGCGAAAGTGCAGCCTTGCCCAGGAATGGTGCCGCACACACGGAGAGCCGACAAAACAAGATGACACAACAAAAAAAAGAAACACAGAATCCCATGCCACTGACAACAACAGAAGCAGACAAAAAGAAGACCATGCAGCAAATGGACACAGAGAACAGACAACTGGGGCAGAGGGGGAAGGGAAGAGAAATAAATAAGTCTTTTAAAAAAAATTGTATTATAATATATGATTGTTCCATAAACCTTACCTAATAAACCTCACATGCCATAGAACAGTCAGTAACCTCAGAGTCTATCTAGCACAGTGTACGGCATGTCCCAAATATTCAAATGTGGTTAAATGAATGAATAATCAAACAAAAGGATAATGGCTTTTAGACAGTATGAAGCTTTACTTTAAATATAAAGAACATTGAAAGTGATTAAAACATTAGCATTTTTTCTCTTTTAGAGAGGAAGACAGGGAGTTAGGAAAAAAGGATGGATGGATGGAAGGATGGATGGATGGAAGGATGGATGGATGGATGAATGCAATGACTCTGATCTAAAATGGTTTCACCTAGGGGGTCTTTAAAAAAACATGAAGATTCATAATTAAGTACTGTCCTACCTTCACAATAAGGTATACAATCTATCTTCAAAACACCAAGAAAGCTGAAGTTCAATATAACTCCCAAAGGAAAGTAAGAGTCCTCCTCCCAAAAGAAAAAAAAAAGAGTTCTCCTCCAAAACTGGCCTGGGATAAGCAAGCTTCTCATATCAATATTCTTTTTATACAACTTTCAAAAATGTTGACTCTCATCATGTATTATACACTATCAGAGAGGAGGTTAATGTTTCATTCATTTTCACATGCATGACAATAGCTAATGTTTCCATACAGTACTTGGCATACTTCTTGTGAATATAATAAATGCTGAACTCTGCACTGCCATGGGTCAGCATGTGCTTGCCACAGTCTCCAATACCCCTCTGCTGTACTATAACTAACACCGTAACAACAGACAACAGTCATATAGCGCTTACGACAGGCCAGGGACTATTCTCAGTACTTTACAGTCACCGCATTAACTCAATCAATACTCACAACAACCTTGTGAGGCAGAAACTATCACTATCCCCATCTTACAGATGAAAAACTGAAGGAAAGTCTTAGCCTAAGTAACTGGCCTAAAGGACACACAGCTAGGTAGGTATAAAGAGATAGAATTTGAATCTAGGCAATTGATGCCAGAATGGGTCCTCTTAAGCCAACATTTTAATACAGTGTGATAAGTGTTCTGACAGGTATATACGAGAGTCTGTTATAAAAGCACTACACTTTAGGGAAGTGGACTTGGCCCAAAGGATAGGGCGTCCGCCTACCACATGGAAGGTCCGAGGTTCAAACCCCAGGCCTCCTTGACCCGTGTGGAGCTGGCTCACGCGCAGCACTGATGCGCCAAGGAGTGCCGTGCCACACAGGGGTGTCCCCCGTGTAGGGGAGCCCCACATGCAAGGAGCGCACCCCAAAAGGAGAGCCGCCCAGCGTGAAAGAAAGTGCAACCTGCCCAAGAATGGCGCCGCACACACGGAGAGCTGACACAACAAAAAGAAACACAGATTCCCAGTACCGCTGATAAGGATAGAAGCCGTCACAGAAGAAAAACACACATTGAACCAACACAGAGATCAGACAACGGGGGGTTGGGGGGGAGGGAAGGGTAGAGAAATAAATTAAAAATATATATCTTAAAAAAAAAAAAAAGCACTATGCTTTAACATGCGCTCTCCATGTATCTCTATCAGAGCACTTCTCACTCTGGATTAAGATTATCTGTGTAGGAAGGAAGGAGGGCCCAACAGTGGGCTCCTGATACTTATGGCTATGCTTTTGAGCCTATACACCTCCAATAAGAATAAGGCCTAGAGTAGCACTGTGCCTGGGAGTTTCCTCCTGACAGCCTTCATGTTACTCAAATGTGGCCACTCTCACAGCCAAACTCAGCATGTAAATGCAGCGCAGTGCCCCCAGCGTGGGACATGACACCCAGGGATGAGCCTCCCTGGCACTGAGGGATCACTACCACATATCAGCTGAAGATGCAACTAGAAAAGGACCTTGAATTAAAGGTTCAACACGGATCAGCAGAATATCCCTGTCTACACATAATAACATGACTTCAAAATGCTGTTTCACCTAATGTAAGGGGGAAATGGAAAGGAGAAATGAGAATATAAGGCTATGAGTCTCTAAAAAAGAGTCTGGAGGTTGTCACAAGGAATGCCCTTATGCACAAATGAGCAGAGTCTGAGAGACAGATAAAGTAGATACAACCCCAGGTATTGGTTCTTTTGAGGAATAAAGAGACCCACGGGTTCTATGATCATGGCAGATGGGGTTCACTGCCATGGCAGATGGCCCTTCTCTGGAGCTGGTGTTTCTGCGTGATGGAACTGGACTCAGAGGGGATCTCTTTTCACAAGACTTGCATGCTGCTTTAATGGAATTGTAGTTGGTGCTGGGGTTTTAGATATATTTAGGGGATTTGAATCTCTGGACTGATAATATGACACCCAGGCCCAGAGCCTCAACAGACTTCAGCTCCTACACGTTGATTTATTGGACTTACCCCACTCAGCTAACATCGAGTTGAAGAAGGTCAACCACCACACCATGGAGCCTAGAGTGTCTACAACTGAAAGCAGGAGGAGTGCATCCAGTATCCATGTGGAATCTAAGCCCCCACTTGACATAGATGTGCAATGGACACAACCAATCCAATGTCCACAGAGAAAATGTGGAATGGGTGTGGGAAGGGTAGCCATAGTGGCTGCTGGGTTTGGGGAATGGGAGGAAGAGATGAGATGTGGAGGTGTTTTCGGGACGAGGAGATGTCCTGGGTGGTGCTTCATGGACAGTTACGGGACAGTGTAGATCCCCCCAGGGCCCACTGGATGGAACGTGGGAGAGTGTGGGCTATGATGTGGACCATTGACTAGGGGTGCAGTGATACTCAGAGATGTACTTACCAGGTGCAATGGATGTGTCACGATGATGGGAGAGAGCGTTGCTGCGGGGGGAGTGGGAGGTGGGGGCGGTGGGGTTGAATGGGACCTCATATTTTTTTAATGTAATTTTTAAAAATAAATAAATAATTTAAAAAAAAAAAAAAGATTATCTGTGTAAACCCCTACTTCCCCACTGCCTATAGCACTAAGCATTACAGAATTCAATACATTCTTCAAGTGGGTTTCAGGCTAAGAGGTAGAAAAAGAAAGTAGTATTTCTGTTCCTCAAGTCTGCACTTCACATTTCCTATGTTGGTGCTTCTTTTGTCCTGTGCATACCATTTCCTAAGACCCGGCTGCTCTAAAGCAAGATGTACATCTAAAAGGTGTGCTGTCTCCCTAACGACCGTGGCCAGACCTCTCAAACTGCTTTGAGTACATAAGTTGGAGTCCCAAAACACTGCAGAGACCCACACCACCATTCTTCCTAGGGAGGACGCTAGGAGTAGACTTCCCATGGCCAGCAGGCACCAGCCTGGACCTGCAGCTCTTATCAGGGACATGGAGTAACTTGAGTCACCTGCCAACCCATCTCTGGACTGCTACAGCAGGAGTGTTCTGCTATCAGGTTGCACAAATGCCTAGAAACCTTATACCAGACATAAAGGAAGAAGCAATAGGGGAAACAATACAGCATCTGGTGCCCTGCCTGTCTATTCATTCCTTGGAGAAGGAGCACTAAGGAGTGTGTGACTAAGGACATGAGACTGAGCAGGCCTAATTCACCTACTGCTGAGCCAGCATCAGGACCATAAAGATTGTATGGTAAGATTAAGGACTGAGTGGAGGTCAGCAATCATTTAGAATTGAGACATATCCCCTGTAGCCTCAGTCTCATTCTCCAAGCAGTTGGAATGCTACTCCCTCTATAATATTCTTGCAAAGACATAGCTGCACTGCAGAAACCAACTGTAGTGGGTTGAACTGTATCCCCTAAAAAGAACGTGATCTTACTTGGAAATAGGGTCATGGCAAATGGAATTAGCTAAAACAAGATGAAGTCAGACTACAGTAGGTGGTGTCCTGATAAGAAGAGGAAATTTAAATACAGACACAAACAGGCTCAGAAAAGAGAATGCCTTGTGAAGATGGAGTCAAGAAAGGAGACCATGTAGAGACAGAGGCAAAGACTGGAGTTACATATCTACAAGCCAAGGAATGCCAAGGATCACCAGCAAATACCAGAAGCTAGAAGAAGCAAGGAAGGATTCTCATCTACAGGTTTCAGAAGGAGCATGGTCCTGCTGACACCTTGAATCCAGACTTCTGGTCTCCAAACTGTGAGATAACAAACTTCTGTTCTTTTAAGCCACCTGGTGTGTGGCTTACAGCATCCCTAGGAAACTAAGACACCAACTCTGAAAGGCACAATTTTATTTCATATCTTTAAATGTAGCAGTCTATAAAGGTTTAACTGAGCCAGCATCAAGCCTGAGCCTGAAATACTTAATTCTATATCTGTAACAAGTAAATATTCCCTGTTTGTTGAACCATATCTACTTACTTCCCACCAATTCTCAGTGCAGAGAGGCCATATTCCAAGGGACAAAGAGTACTCACTCAATCCTGGGGATTTCTACAAACACAGGGGCTAAGTGAGGCCAACAGCAATTATGGCTGCCAAGATGCAAACACCTATTAAGAACTAACCCTTCCTCATAATTCAATGCCAAACTTGATTTCACTGAATAGTCTCCTGAGAGCAGGGACATTCAATCAGGATAAACCTGGGCATTCTGGATTGGTCTGCCATAAAAGATGTCATACTGAATAAAATCACTCTGTGGTTATATTCTCACATGCAATGACCTGAAGCAGAGCCCGAGTATCATTACTAACTCAATGACAAACAGGATATCTGACCCAAAATGTGCCCTACTTGTGCAAAAAGACAGGACCAGGAGCAGCTGACTGGGGCAAGTGGAGACCCTGGGATGTCTGTCTTTTATTCAGACATCTCTAATAGGGATCACCAGTCAGGATTCTGCAGGGCGTTTATGTGAATAAAGCGAAGATTAAGTCTTTAAATTCTCTCTGACCCTGTGATTCTGAAAGTACATACATGGAATCACATTATATAAGGTACTATACTAACCAATCATTCTTACTAAAGACATTAAGCCATCACTATCTCAGTAGACCAGAACAGCATAATCTTAATTCAGAACATTAAGAGGGGAAAAAAATCTACAAATTGATCTAAAATGATCTCCAAATATACTGAAATGGGGGGGAAAAGCAAAATGTAGATTATATGAATATCATATAAGGTGGGAGGAATAACATATAAGAATGAACTATCTCTGGAAGATACTAAGATAACTAACCATACTGGTTATATCCAAGGAGAGAAATTAGGTAGCTGGGAGAAGGCAGAGACTTGTTACTCTTCAAACCTTCCTACTGTTTGAATCATTAACCGAGTGAATCTAATACGTTTAGAAAAATAAATTTAAGAGAAAGAAAAAAACTTTCATTCAAGAAACTGTCAGAGAAATCTCAATGAACCAGAGCAGTAAAAAAGACTAAGAAATGAAAGGTTCTGCTGAGCCCTAAAGCCAGAAACTTGAGCTTATAGCTTGCTCTCATGCACCCTCTTTCTGAGCCTGAGATATGTGATCCATAAAAATGAACATATCAACTAGTTTACCCTACTGAAGCAGAGAGTTGGTCCAGATAATTTCTAGATGCCTTTAAGTCTAAGGATTTATTACCCACCATTATCAATTCTCTATTAGTGGGAAACGGACTTTGGCCCAGTGGTTAGGGCGTCCGTCTACCATATGGGAGGTCCGCGGTTCAAACCCCGGGCCTCCTCGACCCGTGTGGAGCTGGCCATGCGCAGTGCTGATGCGCGCAAGTAGTGCCGTGCCACGCAAGGGTGTCCCCCGCGTGGGGGAGCCCCACGCGCAAGGAGTGCGCCCGTGAGGAAAGCCGCCCAGCGTGAAAAGAAAGTGCAGCCTGCCCAGGAATGGCGCTGCCCACACTTCCCATGCCGCTGACGACAACAGAAGCGGACAAAGAAACAAAAGCAGACAAAGAAACAAGACGCAACAAATAGACACCAAGAACAGACAACCAGGGGAGGGGGGGAAATTAAATAAATAAATAAATCTTTAAAAAAAAAAAAAAAAAAATTCTCTATTAGTTGGTCAACAATAAAATTAAAGATGGGATAACTCTGAGGTATACGTCAAACAACAACCAAAAAACGAAAAAGTCACCACACAGCAATTAGTCCACTTAACTTCCCCTAAATATAAACTGAGACAAATATATGAAGCCCCTTCACAAGTACATGCAAGTACACAATAAATTTTAAGCAAAATCCCAATTAAAACACTGGCTATATCCAAATTACTGAAACAAGAATTTAGGGTTCAGTGTTGACTTCAAGTCCATCTGAACCAGCTTTCCAAGAATGGGTAAAGTATTTCAATATTAAATATACAATACGCAAAGACAATGGCATACATCTTCACTCCACGCCCCATCGTTCATACTCTTCCCATATGGGGGCCACGAGGCACAGAGGAAAAGGCACTGCATACAGGGTCACAAGATTAGGGTCCAAGCATCAGCTTTGTCATTCCTAGTCATAAGGCTCAGAGAGGTTTATTTTCACCTGTCCAAAAAATGGAAAGAGTCACCTATCTTTCAGGGTTGTTGTAGGGAATAAAGAAGAACCTATATGACTGCATCCTATAAACTGTAAAACACAATATGAATTTAATTATTATTATGTGCGATTGTAGTCAGCACGCTTGGAATTTGGGGGTGATGATTACAGATTTTTAGGAATATTTTTTAATAAGTCCAATAGAGGTTAATTTTTTTATTCAACAAGGATTTACTGAGTTCTTATTATCATATATCCCTGGCACTCAGTGAGAGGCCAAGGACACAAAAATGAAGAGACTTCTTCCTGTCTTTAGGGAATTCAAAAATTCCTTAAAGGAAAAGATAATAGGTTAGGGTAATAATAATGATAATAAGAACAGCTATTATGTTGTGCCTGACACCTGCTACATGTCAGGCCCTGAACTAAGGATATTACATACAATGTCTCTATCAATCCCTACACTAACCCTGTAACAAATTTTACAAAGAGAGAAACTGAGGCTTAGGAAGGTTAAGTCAGTTAACCAAGATCCCACCACTGTGAAATAGAAAAGCTGGGATTCCAACTCAGGTCTGTCTGTCTGCAAGCCCCCCCCCTTTTTTTTTTTTTTAAGATTTATTTTATTTCTCTCCCCTTCCCACCCCCCGCCCCACTGTCTGTTCTCTGTGTCCATTTGTTGCGTGTTCTTTTCGTCCGCTTCTGTTGTGTCAGTGGCGGCACGGGAATCCGTGTTTCTTTTTGTAGCGTCATCTTGCTGCATCAGCTCTCCGTGTGGGCGGCGCCATTCCTGGGCAGGATGCACTTTCTTTCGCACTGAGCAGCTCTCCTTACAGGGCGTACTCCTTGCCCATGGTGCTCTCCCCTACACGGGGGACACCCCAGCATGGCATGGCACTCCTTGCACTCATTAGCACTGCACGTGGGCCAGCTGCAAGTGGGTCAAGGAGGCCCGGGGTCTGAACCGCAGACCTCCCATGTGGTAGAAGGACGCCCTATCCACTGGGCCAAGTCCGCTTCCCCCAATCTATTTTTTATAATCTCGGAGTGGGAAAAGCTCTTCTACACATGACACAAAAAACAAAGATCATTAATGAAAACACCAATAGACTGTATTAAAAAAATATTTTTAATTAACCTCTAATATAATAAATGAAAAAAGCAAAAGAATGTATAACGTATGCTAGTATTTTTGTTAAAAAGAACGGGAGAGGGCAGCGGATTTGGTTCAACTGATAGAGCGTCCACCTACCACATGGGAGGTCCAGGGTTCAAACCCAGAGCCTCCTGACCCATGTGGTGAGCTGGCCCATGCGCAGTGCTGATGCGCGCAAAGAGTGCCATGCCACGCAGGGGTGTCCCCTGTGTAGGGGAGCCCCACGCGCAAGGAACGCGCCCTGCAAGGAGAGCCGCCCTGCGTGAAAAAAGCACAGCCTGCCCAGGAGTGGCGCCGCACACATGCAGGGCTGATGCAGCAAGATGACACAACAGGGAAGCAGACTTGGCCCGGTGGTTAGGGCATCCGCCTACCACATGGGAGGACCGCAGTTCAAACCCCGGGCTTCCTTGACCCGTGTGGAGCTGGCCCATGCGCAGTGCTGATGCGCGCAAGGAGTGCCCTGCCACGCAGGGGTGTCCCCCGCGTAGAGGAGCCCCACGCTCAAGGAGTGCGCCCTGTAAGGAGAGCCGCCCAGTGCGAAAGGAAGTGCAGCCTGCCCAGGAATGGCGCCACACACACAGAGAGCTGACACAACAAAAAGAAACACAGATTCCTGGCACCACTGATAAGGATAGAAGTGGTCACAGAAGAACATACAGCGAATGGACACATGGACACAGAGGGCAGACAACTGGTGGGGGGAAATAAATAAATAAATAAATAAATAATGACAAAACAAAAAGAGACACAGATTCCTGGGCTGCTGACAAGAATAGAAGCAGACACAGAAGAACACACAGCGAATGGACACAGAGAGCAGACAATGGGGGGGGGG
Source organism: Dasypus novemcinctus (assembly GCF_030445035.2). Classification (NCBI taxonomy): domain Eukaryota; kingdom Metazoa; phylum Chordata; class Mammalia; order Cingulata; family Dasypodidae; genus Dasypus; species Dasypus novemcinctus. Next base: position 95,998,831 of record NC_080684.1, read on the forward strand.
GGGGAGGACAGAAATAAAGAAAAAAGAAAGGGAGAAGTAAATATACAAAACAAAAAGCAAATAAATTTTTAAAATTGTAAAGAAAAAAAAAAGGAGAGAAATAAGCCAAGAAACTAATACACCTAGCAAATAACCACTGTAACTTGCTCGGTGAAGGGAGTACTGGGCACATGGGGAACAAGGATAAGAGAGAGACTTTCACTAAAGATTTATATTTTTAGAGTTAGGAATGAATTTAGAGGTAGGAAGCCTGGGCACACATACTGGTTTGGTTAATTAAATCTGGAACATGCTGCATGATACCCTGGAGTCACAACACCTGCATTAGAAAATAAAATATAATAGCTAAGAGGAAAAATAATTTTTTTAACTCTAATTTCCAAATTTACTCAATGTTTTTGGGAGGGGGACAGAATGATAGTTGAATGATACCTATCATCATTTCTTAAACAGCAATGGAAAGTGGCTTGGAAAACTCCAATTTAGACAATTTCCTTGCTTAAAACAAGATACTGGACCAAATTTTTGAGGTTTTTTCCAGCTCTCGGATACTATTAAGTCAAACAAATATTTACTTGCCCAAACACTGCAGAAAATTTTTCACAGTGAAGTTAAAATCCAGAAAGGGTAAATAATCCCTACACCAAGCTCAAGGAAATCAAATATAGGGGATTCTTGAAAAAGTGATGCCAGGACTGAAGAGCAAAGATCCAGGGTAGCACTCATTCAAACTGCTGCTAGAAAAAGAAATGTGAAGGAAACATAAAGGAAGACTGCGTGCACATACATATACACAAGTTTCTATTAATCACAGCACTCTGATACAGCTGTCAAAAATCACTAGTGGTCTCTGATAAGCACCTTTCTGAAAGGCTGATGTATAATGGTGTGTGCACACACTTTCATGCTTAAGCCGCATGCAGGTAATGTCAAAATTAACCAACTGATCTCCAACATTGTAAAACACAGTCAGCTAAAAACCAAAATGTTGCAGCAAAAAGAGCTATTTAGTATCACAACAAGTAGCATAGCTCCCCCTCATAACACAAAATAGGGGGCAAAAGACGTGTCTGCAATGTATTACCTGGGGAAGGGGAAAAGGGGTAAGCCAACAGAAATATTAACTTCCAAACCTAGATACGAACTTTTTAAATATGACTAGCATTACCTCAAAGTCTTAGATGCTATAAAAATTTGTCCGATCAGCTTATTAAGAGTCATAAGGGGAAACCGACTTGGCCCAGTGGTTAGGGCGTCCATCTACCACATGGGAGGTCCACGGTTCAAACCCTGGGCCCAGTGGTTAGGGCGTCCATCTACCACATGGGAGGTCCACGGTTCAAACCCTGGGCCTCCTTGACCCGTGCGGAGCTGGCGGACGCGCAGTGCTGATGCGCGCAAGGAGTGCCCTGCCACGCAGGGGTGTCCCCCGCCTAGGGGAGCCCCACGCGCAAGGAGCGCACCCTGTAAGGAGAGCCTCCCAGCGCGAAAGAAGTGCAGCCTGCCCAGGAATGGGGCCGCCCACACTTCCTGTGCGGCTGACGACAACAGAAGCTGACAAAGAAACAAAACGCAGCAAATAGACACAGAGAACCGACAACCTGGGGGGGGGGGAGGGGATTAAATAAATAAATAAAGCTTTAAAAAAAAAAAAGAGAGTCACAAGTGGGAAGCAGATATGGCTCAAGTGATAGGGCCTCCACCTACCATATGGGAGGACCCAGGTTCAATCCCTGGTGCTTCCTGGTGAAAAAGAAGAAGAGAAAGCGTGCCCGCACAGTGAGCCAGTGCCCATGGGGCAAGCCAAGTGCCAGCATGGTGAGCTGAGTGCCCATGCAAGTGCCCACGCAGCGAGCTGAGTACCCACAAAGCAAGCCGAGTATCCGCACAGTGAGCCTGTGCCTGCACAATTGAGTCACGCAACAAGATGATGACACAACAAAAAGAGAGATGAAGGGGAGAGCCAAGGTGAAGCACAGCAGAAACCAGAAACTGGGTTTTCACAATTGATAGGGAACATCTCTCCCCACCAGTGGTCCCCAGGATCAAATCCTCGTAAATCCTAGGTGAATCCTAGGAGAAAAAACGAGAAGAAAAGACAAAAAGAGAAATAGATAGAGAAGATCACACAGGGAATGGACACAGCAAAAACAGCAGGGCGGGGGAGAGGGAGGGGAGAAAAAAATAATAAATTAGAAAAAAAGTCCTAAGTCAGAATATGGCTTCAAGAATGAATACAACATACAAAACATGCAATATATTTGTATGCAAGTATAACAAATATACATATATGCAACATACGCAATACATACGCAACAGCTGTTCTTACTCTCCATTCTTTAAACAAGACTGCCTCTCTGCCTTTCTCACAGAGAGGTACACCCTAACACAAGAATGATGCTTTCACAACAAGTATTACCAATTCCCTGTAAGTTTTGCCAGAGCTCCCACTGTGAGAGGCAGCTATTGTGGAAACTTCCTAAAGTTCCAATAAAGTCCTCAAACCTTCGTGTCAGCCATCAACAGTGACTGTGTTCCTAGAGCTTGTATGCAAACAAATGAGTTAAGTAAGCATTGTGAGTACTTGGAGCCACCACAAAACATCTTTCAATTTTGCCAGTTCTTGCTTTGAAATCACACGTTCCTACTACTCCTTCCCCTAGAAAACAAGAAACAGCAGGTTAAAGCTGTAAAGCTATACAATTCAGACTGACTAGAGGATAAGCCAGTCTACTTAGGGAATAAGGGACCTCATTTTGCAAGGCAAGTATGAGGTTTAATAAGAGGGGAGAAAATCCAAACAAAGATCGACAATTCCTGCCTTCTACCAAAAATATCACCCACCTTCCCCAGAATTCTTTTGGAGCACTGAACGACAGAATGGAAGAGGGAAAAGAAGAGGACGGGGGGATTCAAGGCTATAAATGTGACTGTATAAAAATTCCCAAGAGAGGATGACCTATGAAACAAGCTCCATGCAACAAGGGCTAACCATGCAGCTGCTTTTCTATTTGCCTGATAAACTGAACAGGCTCATCAAGCCCCACTAACTTCCTGGAAAATGGAACCCTCTTGTCTCAGGACAAGCCACACATCCAAATTAATTCCTAAATGCAATTCATATAAATCTGCTTTGGAAATCATTCTGGCTGACAGCAATTAAGTCCCCCTCCTCCAAACAGTTGCCAACTTGCAGAGGTAAAAACTGAGTAAAATAAAGCAAGTGGAAGCCCTTCCAATGAACCTCAGTTCCAACAGTGTTCAACCCAAGCTGGAGCCCACATTCACACCCCACTGTGCCCTGGGTCCCTGTCCACAAGTCCTCTAGTTCTACTGGCATAGCTTCTACCCCGACCCCAGCATAGTCACCCACACCCATTCCCCCCCAACAGTAAGTCATACTTTGCTTATGCAATTTCCAATTAGGATCTGACAAAAATCAACGCAGCCAGAAAGAAAAATAAACAGTATACCTCTTCAAAAACCACATGCCTGGCTGGAATAAAGTATTCAATAATCAGTGCAAAATTTCTTTTCCTCGGCAAAGGAAAAACCAAGGAACCAGCCTCAAAGTGGGGAAAACTCTTACACCAGGGTGTTATCTGGGGACTTAAGCTCCTATAAAGAGCAAATATTATGGCTGAATACACTCATGAGAAAGCCTAAACCTCAAAGGCTCAATTTCCAACCTTGGGAAAACAACTTTTTTAAGCAATTAGTCATTATTATTTGGCAACTCAAGAATGTCATCTACTTCATAAATGGTATCTATCATGTGTCCTATGGTTTGAATCCTCAACTGAAAATTCTAGATGCCACATATGTGTAGGACAAGTCAAAAGGAAGTGATATTACTGGTTGCTCTTTCTCTGCCATTCCCTTCTTAGAGCCTGCTTTATTCATTCAGAATCCAAAAAGACAGATGTACTACAAAGTATACTCATTCATCTTTAAAGAGGCCCCTACTAAATCAGCACAGGAAGTCTCCAGGCTGGAGAACAGGCAAGAATCATATAAGAACAGCAGCAGAAAAAGTGAAGGGGGAAGGAAAAACAAGAGCCGGAGAGGTGATTCTTATAAAATATGCCCATGAATCTATCTCCAAACTTGCAATTTACAAGAACTATATCAATCCACCTAATTTTTTAAAATTTCTCTCCCCTTCCCTTCCCCCTCCCCATTGTCTGCTCTCTCTGTCCATTTGCTGTGTGTTCTTCTGTGTCCACCTGCATTCTTGTCAGCGGCCCAGGAATCTGTGTCTCTTTTTGTTGTTGCATCATCTTGCTGCATCAGTCCTGCATGTGTGCGGCGCCACTCCTGGGCAGGTTGTGCTTTTTTCACGCAGGGCGGCTCTCCTTGCAGGGCGCACTCCTTGCGTGTGGAGGTCCCCTACACAAGGGACACCCCTGCGTGGCATGGCACTCCCTGCCCGCATCAGCACTGTGCGTGGACCAGCTTACCACACAGGTCAGGAGGCCCTGGGTTTGAACCCTGGACCTCCCATATAGTAGGCGGATGCTCTATCAGTTGTGCCAAACCCACTTCCTGACCTACCTCATTTTTAAACATGCAACTGATCTAAAAAACATATTTTGTGAGGTGTCTCAGCTTGGTATTTTTCCTAGATGCATAGAAACAAGCTACAGTATCAAATAAAATTGAGAGGGAAAGGTCAAAGTCTACAGTTTGATCAAATGGTTCTAGTCCCAAATGGTGGTATTATATTCGAACTGCAACACTCCAGAATCTCTCAGCACCACATTAAAAGGCAGATGAACAGACTGCTCTACTGAACTGGAACAAGTTGGCTCTAATTGCCCCTCTCACTTGTATGGTTCCCCTTTTTTCCTTAACCATTCTATCACAAAGGAGCTTTTTACACATATACACATGCACTCAATTAATATCTCAGCACAGGAAACTAAATATCAGGTTGCTGTGCCCACCCAACACATTCGGCTGTTAAATTCCACCCCAGCTTCTGTTTTCAGAGACCCCTCTCTCACCCTTAACCCTGATCTCAATGGAAAGATCAGGTAACATTCAAATATCACACAACGCCCAGTGTTCACATGAGCTGTAAAGCAGACCAAGCGCCAGACCCCCCCAGGGAACATCTGGAGAAACAATTAAAGCCATCTGCAGGCCGCAATTGGGTAGGAAAGCAAAATTCCTTTCAACCGATATTTTCTTGATTACACAGGGCCAGGCACAGTGCTAAATCCTAAGGATCTAGGGATCCCTTGAGCCTCTCACAGTCTGGATGGAGGCGGGGGGGGGGGAGAGCAGACAGTTAAATAAATGTGAATCTGAAAGTCCCGAGCTATGGATATGATATTTTAGAAAATAGCAGGAGTGTGGGAGGGATGGGAGCAAGCACAGAAGACAAGCGGAGAGGGAAACAAAATCAGAACTGATTCTTGGAGACTGAGCATTAGAAGGGAGAGGGAGAGGAGACAGGAATCCCACGTAGACGGAGCAGAAACAAAAGCACAGAAGTATGAATTAGCCTGGCTGGCGAAGTATGTTCAGGAACTCACAAATCATTGAACATGGGCCTGGAGGTGGAACAGAGAAAAAGATGAGGCCAAAATGGTAGGCAAAGTCAGGCCAGAAGGACCTGGTAGGCCAATGGAGAAAATGGACTTTATCCTGAGGTCAAAAGCAGGGTATCAAATGATTTTAAGGAAAGAATTATATAGATTCACTCTTGTAGAGGGATCACACTGTTTGTAGTGTGGAGGGCAGGTTTAAAGACTGGAAAGAAAGACCACAAGAGACAACACAAAAGTAATTCAAGTTCAATTTCCATAAACCAAACTGAGAACAAAAAACACCATCTATTTCATGCAACATATTTACCAATAAACCTTATAAAATTTGAAACAAAACTAAGTTTTCACTGCTCCTGCATCCCATGTACCACTAAAACAGTGCATCAGTTCTATAAAATGTCCACATCCTCAGTGCAGGGATTTTTCAGCAGTCCTTTTAGCCCTTAGCAAAGAATTAAACTAAATAAATGTCTCCTCAGCCTCTAACATGAGAGGCCACAATGACTAGGAATGCAGGGCTCATTCCCTTTCTCCACCCTGGATAAAGAGCAAAATAGGTTTCCCAGTTCAACACACTGCTCATCTCCAGTAGTTCCCAACTCTGGCACTTAATCAATCAGAAGTAGGTTAATTGCTGATCAAGCAGTGACCTTACTAAGTGTGTGGTATAGTAGGATATAAGGAGGGCAAGAAGTAAGCATTTATTGCTCGGGCCCATGAAAGGCACTTTAAATCTCAGTTGCTCATGATAGTAGTTCATAAGAGTAGACATTAAATCTCCCAGTTTACAGATGAATAAGCAGGACCTCAGAGATGTTAAATTAAATATCTTGCCAGGTATCATTCAGATAATCAATGGAAGAGCCAGGATTCAAACCCAAATATCAAAATTCTTAAGTGATTTTCTTTCACTGTACCATTCTTGAAATATATATGTACACAAATAATATATGTTAAGTTTTATAATAACAATAGTAACAATAATACTGTCTCCCCTCCATGCATTCCTTGCTACTGGAAAAACTGAAAGGGGAAACATATCTTACAGTCTAGGATTTAAAAAATCACTGAGAGAAATCAAACTGAGTGATCAGTACTGGAATCTCCAAGTGCTCCTAAAAAAGGTCAACTCTGGACATTACTAACCAAAACATGTTCAGACTCAAATAATCAAAGCAAATTAGCTTTCTCCAGAGAGTTCCTTAAGATGAGGTCTGAAAAATATTCATGGCTGATTGCTCATTTGCTCTCTCAAGCAACTAACTTCCCAAACCACTTTACCCACCCAAATTACAGAAATATGTCCAGGATTCTCATGGCAGTTCTGATCCGATTTGTCCCAATCCCAGCACAAGCAGCTTTGCGCTACCTGCCTAACTAGATCAGCACCAGCCAATGGGTTTATTCAAGCTGATCTGTGTGTGATGGATTAGACAATGAAACCTTAGCTATGTAAGCTGCCTGCTTCTGCTGGGGCTGTAGGGGAGAAGAATAAGAAACTCAATACTCCTAGGGGCCACCTAAAACATCAAATGCACTCGCCATCCCTCACGCCATCTGTTTGCTCATGCTCCAATTACCGCCATTTCCTTTCCATCACCTCTGTCTTTGAAGGAGGTACACATTTGTCCCAGAATAAAGATGCTCACCATGCTTTACAAATGACTATCAACAAAAATTCAAACAAATCCACTCACTAAAATAACTGTGTCTTTATTGTTTCTAAAAATTACTAGTGCCTGGCATCAGACTGAAAACCTGAGCGATGTCAAACTAGAGATTCACTAGCAATATCTTGTTTATACTAAGCAGTAGAGTGCATTTCTTTCTCCACAGTCTGTAACCTTGAGGCCTGTCTGCACCAGTCTGCTTTATAACAAAAATGAAAGTTGAATCTCTATTTAGCTTCTGTTTTGTTCACATGTCAGTGCAAAAGAAGAAAATGACAGGGTGGCTAGTAGATAGGGGAGGGAGCCAGGAGACAATTCAACTCAGGCTAATCTCTTGAATCACACAGAAGAATATTTCTATTCTGAATTCAAATCTGATGTTCTCCTTCTCAAAGATATTCCCAGTTTTACAGTCACAGACTTCCTTGTGAGGCTTGAAAAAAATCAGTAATTTTTACATGGGCAGAAATGAAAAATTAAATAATTTCAGTGAGATGTTGGTCATGAAATTACTTGGAAGGAAATCACATTATTTTTATAACTCTATTCAAACAGTAGCACCATGTTCGATTTCAGCATCAAATACCCAAATGAGAGTTTAAAGAGCCATCTTCCTAAGCTCCTAGGTGGGACAACAAAATGGGATAAACTACCTCAAGAAAAAGAGCATCCACACAGCAGCAACAGGCTACCTGGAACCCCTACCCTGAGACCACGTGGAAAGTGTCCCTACTACTAGAGTCAACCACTAATACGAAAAATTGAAGAACTCACCTGGCTAAACTGGACTGATGACTGTATGGTCAGAAGCAGTTACCTGATATAATCACAAACCAATGTTTCACTGCCATAAAAATTTTTGCTGAAAACTGTAAGTAATGCTTAAGGTGTACCTTGCCTTATACACTTGCCAGAAAGTTCCACAAAAATAGAATTTTTGTTCATCAACTAGTCTATATTCACTAGAAAAGCTGACCAAAAGATTTCATTCCCCAGTATGTTTTATAAACACCTAGTTTCATACATATCAGACTTGCTTAAAGTGAAATGAACTTCTAATATCTATACATTTTACTCATTTAGCTTTCCACCAGGTTAGAGTATGTTATTTCCAAATATCCCCTTTTAACAATTAACTACATTTCTCAAACCATATTTCAATTTTTCAAATTGAATTTGTCTCTTTTCTCCTACTCTATGGTTCAGGTTTCTCTATTTTTATACTATTTCCAGGGCTGTGCTTACTCTCTCTTCCTTTCACATAAACCTTTTGCACATTGTCCTTGAAAGTACTGAATCTTCTTCATCCCCCCAGGATTTCTTTTAAACCTAAGGATTATAACACAAACACCAACAACTCTCTAGAGTTCCCTATGTTCCACTTCGGGAAGTAATGATTTACTACAAAAGTATAGTGGCTGTAACTCAACAGTTCAAGTTTGGAATCTGAAGTTTAGAGTTATAGCTCCATTTTTAGTAAGCAGCCTTGGGAAACTAACCCCAGTAAACCTTTTTTTTTCCTTTTGAGTTTTCAGGGACCTTGTATGTGGGAAGCCAGTGTTGAACCACTGAGCCACACCAGCTTCCCTGAGTTGGTTTTTCCCTGTTTTGCTTGTTGTTTGTTTTTGTTTTTTCAGGAAGCACAGGGAACCAAACCTGGGACTTACCATGCAGGAGGTGTGCATTCAACTGCTTCAGCCACATCTGCTCCCTTTTTTTTGTTCTTTTTTTTTTTTTAAGGAGGTAACAGGGATTGAACCCGAGACCTTGTACATGGGAAGCTTATTCTTTAAAAAGACGTTTCCTCTGACTCTCAAATGAATTAGCGAATTTCATGATTTTTCTATCCCTTAACTATTTGTACAAGGTAAATTTCAACTTCAATTTAACAGGCAGTGACTACTTACTATATACCTTTGTTAAGTATTATGAAAGCTAAATACAAAGAAAACATGTTTTCTAGGAGCTTATAATCTTAGTAGCAGAGCAAGTATAATAAAACAATACAAGATGATGCATAACTAAGCATCAGTACAACAGGACCTCAACTGTTAAGGAACGCTTCAGGGAAAGGAGCTCGGACCACAGAAAAAGTCAATTTGTATTAAGATTCAAGAAAAATGCACATGCCTTAAGACAAACCCCTATACCAAAAAGGTTGGCTAATTAACATTTTTAAAGGGTATATTTACATAGGGCCTATAAGCATCTCTACAACTGTTCTGATATGATCTCCTAAGACGCCCTTACTCATTCTGCTCCAAGCATATTGGATTCTTGTTCTGTTCACAAATACACAAGCACATTTCTTTCTCAAGGACTCTGTCAGAACCCTCTTCTCTCAAATATGTAGATGGCCCATTTCCTCATGTCATTCAAACATCACCTATCAGCCAGGCCTTCCCTGACCATTTTCTTCATCACTCTTGATCTTGATCCCTTCCCCTGCTTTATTTTTTCTTCTTAGCACTTACTATCAGCTAGCTAACTAACAACAGTTGTTAAATTCTTTATTATCTGTCTCCTCCCATTAGAACATTAGTTCCGACAACAGGGTCTTTGATGTGTTCATTGCTTTATCCCTTAGAGGTAAAAGAGTGCCTGGCACATTGCTCAATAAAGATTAGTTGAATGAATAAGCAAATATTAATTATTCTATCACTTTTACCAGAATTTCAGAAAATCCCAGAGGTATAGTCCTAGGCTTAAGTATCATCTTTTCATAAACATTATTTCTCCTTTACTCTCTGTTATATCTCAATTTCAACCTTCCCATAAAGCCTTCCTTGACCATTTCAGCAGGAATGACAATCTCTTTCTCCCTGACCCAGTGACACCACAAATCCTGTTCCCTTTGGTTCTAAACGTCTTGTGGCATGTATCTACCCAGTGGTATCTCTATGCCTGTTCTTCTAGAATTAAAAAAAAAAAATCATACACACACTTTTTTTTCTTAATTTTCATACATTTAGTCTCCCCACCTAGACAAGGACCTTGACTCAACATTTTTTCAAAAGTAACTTAGAAATCATCCTGTACACTTTATTTTACAACTAAGGAAACAGAGGCCCAATTAAAAAAGGGATCTTTCCAAAACCATATAGCTAGTTGAAGGCAAAGTGCTACATCAATGATTTTCAACACCTATGGGGCACACTGCAGTGGGACTACACACTACACAATGAGAATGTATATAGTGAAAAATAAACAAAGAACATCCACAAATACACAGAGGAAAAAAAAAAAAGATTCTCTGCGGGATAGTTCTAAATTGCCCATTTGTACCCAAAGGACCTAATCCACTCCTTCCTCTGCCTACCCCCAAAGGCCCTACACTACTCCATTTCCAAATACTATTGTCCTTAGCCAATTTGAAGGCAGCCAGCAAATAATAGGCCCCGGGAGGAAAGAGGAGGAAAAGAGAGAAGATCTCCCCTATTAACGATGATTAATAGAAACAATAAAATACATACATACATATAGACACATCAAACAGAACATGCTTGCCAGTACCCACATCCAATCTTCCCCGCTCACCATCTAATGTTAACCCACCTTATCTTAAGTGTCTCTATATTCCTCTATTTCTCTTTTCCATGGTCCTAAGCTTTTTCATCTCATAATCCCTCTGCCTGACAAGTTCTAATGGAGAACAAAAGCAGGCAAACAAAACAAAAGAATTCAAAAATAAACACCAAGGTCACTTTACCCAAACCACAAGAAGTAACAGAGCAGCTGCTGCAAAGGAGACCAAGAAGCATACAGCAAACATGCCAGGCCGAAGTACAGCTCCTTCTCCAACAGGAAGTCAGACACAGAGCTTTGAAAAGGGAGCAGAAGCACAGGAAGTCTCTTAGCACTGCACAGATTTCCAAGAGTACTTAAATGAAGATAGGAATAGGAATAGGAATTAGAAGACCAGGCTTTACTATCAGTCAACTGGTGCCTTTACGTAAGTCACTAGCTGTCTCTGGACTTATAATTCCCCATCTATAAAATGAGATGGTTAAAACATTTTGAGGCTTGAATCATCACAAACAAACAAAATGATGAAAAGTACTGACTCTCTCCCTCCAAAGAAGTACACATACACTATTTTGCATAAGAATCCTCCAAGTCTATCCAGGTTAAGAACCCCTGGAAAAGATGATGTCTCTGGTTCCTTTTAAACTCTTAACATTCTATGATTCTAAGAGAATTAGGCAGATAGCTAAACAATTGCTGGTAGGTGAACCCCATCATTTCATAGCAAGTATTTTCTGAACAGAGACCAAATACTAAAACCTATGGTGGTTTCGAGCTCTTCCTCACGCTGCAAAGACACTGACATCAATACTCAATTTGTCATTCCCAATCAACCAGCTTATCCTTGAGTCCACAACTCAGACCCCAGTCTTCTAACAATCCTATAAATCTTCTTTTATATCCCCAGGATATTACAGAACTTTTCTGGGTCCTAGCTATGTAGGATAAAATTGGCAAAGTACAGGAGGAACATTTCTTGTGTCTCTCTTCAGACTCATTAGCATGCTCCACAAAGTTAATGAGGCTGAGCACCACAGCGTCCCTACTACACTACCGAACTCCTTGCGCTCCACACTCCTCGAGTAACTGATTTAACCCACAATCGAAGCCACATCCCCTTTCAGCTCTCTCTAGTTTTCTCGCCTTTCACTGACCTCCTTCAAACGCCGCTCCCCAGCCCCATCCCAGTGTGTGTGTCCAAGGCTGCCAAAGACAACATACTCCTCCTTCTTGGGAGGTTTCCCACCACTGCCCCCTCGCTCTTAACTCAGCCCAGCGGCTCTCACCTAGGCAACTGACCCCAGGATTTCCCGGCTTCCCCTCCACCCCGACGAACCAAGAAAAGGTATGAGAAGATGGAATCCATCTCAATCATGTTCGTTTCCTCCCAAAACCTACGCCCTCGTAGTGCCTGCTGGTCCCCTCAGGAATCAGGATCCTCTTGCACCCTTCGCCTCCAAGCCGGAGCTCGCCCCACCTTCCAACCAGGCCCCGGCCGGCCCCCTCCCACCTCAACCCAGGACCCTGGAGGCCCTCCCTCCTCCAAGCCCTGGAGCCCGGGGCCGCCCCTCCGCCCCACCCCGCACCCCCACGATAACGGGGCGCCCGTCCCGCGCCGTCACCTGCATCCCGCCGCCGCCGTCGGCCGCCGCCTCCTCCGTGCGCGGCCGCTTGCTCAGGCCGGGCTCGGCTCCGTCTCCTCCCCCTCCGGGCACCGGCAGCTCCAGCTCCGACTCCCGCTTCATCCCCCGGGCAGCGGCACCCGGCCCGAGCTGAGGCGGCTGCTGTGACTGGGCGCCTTCCGCCATCCGCCCGCGCCCCCCTCGCCTCCGGGAGCCGGGCGACCCGCGACAGGCCACCTCCCCCTGGGCCTTGGCCCCGACAGTCGCGACAGGCGGGCGCGCGCCTGCCCCCGCCCCCCGCGTGCGTGCGTGCGTGCGCGCGCGCGGGCCGGCGCCCCGCTGCGGCTCGCGGTCGCGGCTTCCCGCTCGTCGGCTCCGCGGCTCGCTGGCCCGCGCCCCGCTCGGGGCCGCTCGCGGGTCGCCGCGGGCGCTCGCTCGCCCTCCCCCCGCACGCTCGCAACACGGCGCCTGGCCCGCCGCGCCGCCCCGCCTCTCACACTCACGAAGCTCGCCTGCCGACCCGCGCCCGCTCTCACACTCTCCCTCACACGCCTCGCGGAGGGAGGAAGGGGGCGGTCCGGGCTCCCGAGGCGTGGGGAGGGGTGTTTATTTGGGGGGGAGGAGGGGCTCTCGCTGACTGGCCGGGATCCTCCGACCCGCCACTGTGGCAGCACCGGGAAGGCGGGGAGAGAGAAAGGAGGAGGGAGGGATCGGGATGTGGGACTCCAGCCCGCTCGGGAGGCGGTGGCAAGGGGGGCGGTGGCGGAGGCCCAGTCCGCGGGGGGGGCGGGGCCAGCTCCCCTCGGCCTTCTCCGACGCCCCAGCTCCGGCCGCCTGAGGGAGGCCGGAAAGAGCTCGGGGAAATTCGGGAATCTCCGGCACGAGCGAGGGATGGTCCTGGAGGTCCAGCGCGGCAGGAGGCCTGGGGGCGCGGAGAGGGCGGAGTCTGTTCCCTTTGGGGGCCGGTCCAAGGTCTAAGGCAGGCGGAGCTTGAGCGGCCCGAGGGCCAGTTAGCGCTGCCCGCCGGTCCGACTGGTAGTGCAAAAATTCGTGATCCGAGTTCGCCCGTTTGGTCACGCTGGTTCCCGCGGGGGGATAGGGCACTGTGGGAGAGGGCTCTTAGCCTACCGCCTCTCCCGATAAACAATGAGGGCCTCAAGTTGGAAGGACCAGAATGAGGCCATCCCTACATGGCTCTTCCCAGTCCTGAGAACTCTTACACTAATAATAATAATATTCGGGTAATTATAATAATACCTGTTGTTTATAAGAGCATTTCAGTTTTCGCAACGCGTTCACACACCCGATTTGGTGATAGCGGGCAGAGTAGATTCCATGATCGCACTTTCGTTGGTGATGAACCTGAAGCTTGGTTAAGTCCTGCATCTGAAAAGCGGCAGATACTGGAACACCAGGTTGACTGCTTATTAACTTTATGCAATTAGAGGTATCTGTGCAATAGCTCTCTCCTACCAGATTGTAAGGACGAGGGCATTTATTTTCACAGGGTTCCCTAATGTGCCCTCTGCAATACAGGGTTACCAGGATGTTGCATGAACAACCTGGATTCTAGTCTTGTCCCTACTAACTAGCATAGACAAGTTTTTTCATCTCTTTAGATCCCAGCTCTGTGATTTGGCCTTCCTCCACCACTCACTCCTATCTGTCGTGTCTGGAGACATTTTTGATTGTTAAAACTGGGAGGTGCTCGTGGCATCTAGTGGGTAGAAGATGGGAATTTTGTGCAGGACAGCCAGGACAACAAAGAATTATCCAGCTGAGGTTGAGAAACCCTGGGTTAGATCATTTCTAAGGTCATTTCTAGGTGGGTCTATGCCTGACCTTTGGATTTGGGTTTAACATAGCTAGTGCTAGAACACCAGAGGGCTGGTAAATATCCCTGTTTTGGAGTCACACCAACGGGGTTTGAATCCAGGTTTTACTACCCACTGCCCATGTGCTGCTGGACCAGTGGTGACCAAAGAAGTTCTATATCAGAGGAGTTTAGGGCCTCCAGTGTGGAAGGAAGGAATGGAGGACTTGCCTTGAATCTGAGTTATCATAGAAAGCACATTGTTTTACTTAGGTTGTGCATTATCGGGCAATAAAAACAGCCAAGATTTAGCTCTGCCACTTGCAAACCATGCAGCCTTGTGAAAATTACTTAATCTCTCAGTTTCTTCATCTGAAAATTAGGATAATGTTAGTATCTCCCTCAAAGACTTATTGTGAAGATTAAATTAGTTATGTCATATTAAGAACTTTGAATAACCCCTGACCTCCATGGTAAGCATTCAATAAATGTTGACTATGATTATTATTACCATTATTATTTTATTCATACTTTAAGAGTGAAAAATGCCTGTTGTGAAGATCAAAGAATATCACCATCACTTTTTTTTTTTAATGATATAAGGGGCTTGAGATTGAGTTGGGGCCAACAAAGTTCTCCTTGATGCAACTACTATATTGGGCAATTATTTTCAATAAACTTTCATATGCTCATTTGTAACATGACAAGAAGTCACAGTGTTACTCTAAGGATTAAATGAGACAAGTACAATGCTTAGCACAGGGCCTAACATATAGTAACTATTTAATAGGTGATAATTATTTATCATTTTATTTATTTAGTGGTAGTAAACTGTAGGCCAGGGGCCCATGGGGCTGGAAAGAAAAGCCCAGACATGTCTTTATACTGCCACTTGGGCCATAAAGTTGGAAGTCCAAGTGCCTGAAAACTTGTTCTTGAGCTAAATTAACCCCATCCTAAGTCAGAGGTCTCCAACTGGCAGTACCCCATAGCAGATGGGGCCAGATCCCATCAACCAAGCATCATATTTTTGAAGAAAAACCAGGATGTTTCCTGGTAGTCTGTAGAACAATGATGGCTTTTTTAAAAAAAGCCTATGGACATCAGTGATTGATTTTCTGAAAATTTTACTTATTGTATTGGTGCCTTAGGAATTCTTCTCTCCTCCCCACCAGCCTTGCAAAAATACTGAAATCTAAATAATGCTAGGTCCTTCCTGAGCTGCCCCATGACCCCACAAGAAATGAGATTTGGGATCACTGCCTGCGACTCAAATTATGTCATTCAAGTAGCTCTCAAGTCCCTAAGAAATAGAGCAGTGCAGTATAGGAATGTTTGAAAGTCCAGGCAGAACAAAGAGAAATCAGACTCTGCCCTGTAAACAAGCCTTAAGCTTTTGAGAAGGAGAATATAAGCCTACAAATAGTACAAGGGGCCATATGTGTCCATGGCAGCGTGATGACCAGTAGCATTCCTTTTATGTAAATCTGGCTATTTGGAGACAGGTAGTTATAAAATATTAAAGAGGAAGAGAATAATTAAAGCACATTTCCTAGAAAGAATTTTTAGCTGCAGAAACTACTGCAGTGATAGTATTTACTCATTTATTCATTCAACAAGCGATGGGCAAATGTCTGAGATATCATGATAAATAGAATTTATTCTTGGCACTAAGTAGATCACAGTTTAGAGGGGGGAAGAGTTGAACAAATAAAAGACAATTGCAATGCATCATTCTAAAGAGGTCATCCCTCCAAGTGGCCAAGAACATGGACTTTGGTGTCAAACAGTATGGGTTAGGTCTGACTTTGCCATATACCTGACCTCAGATAAGATTCTTGGCATTTCTGAGGCCCAGTTTCTTCGTTTGTTTCACAAGCACTAGTAGTGGCCAACCCAAAATTTATTCTCTTATTCTCTAGTAGCAGAACCCCAATTGTGTTCAGGGCAGCAATCTGCCCAGCTTAAAACAATTGAATTCCCTGGCTTCCTGATGGCTAAGATGACCATATTTACAGTTCAGGTTATAGAAGTGTAGGTAGAAGTCCCTGGGGCTGGCACCCCTTCCCAACTAATAAGACCAAACCACAAGGAGAAAAGGCTCTTTGCTCTTTGCGCTTTGCCTCTTGCCCTTCACCTTTCCTCCTCCCTGGACCACGGCTTGGGAAAACAGACATCTTTTCTCAACAAAGGCAATAGCTCCATGCTAAGAATGTTATTGTGGAGCCACCATATCCTCTGTAGTCTGCCTACCTCTGATTTATTGTTATTTGAGAAAAACAGGTTCCCATTTGGTTAAAGCCACTGTGAGCAGGTTCCTACATACAGCCAAATTCAACTCCTAACTGATTGAATCTGTAAAACGAGGATAATAATAGTATCTCCCTCTGGGGTTCTTCTGAGCATTAAATAATGCATGTAAAGCACTTAGCATAACATCTGGCTCATAGAAACACTTAATAAATGGTCACTTAGACCTTTTTTACTTCTTTTATTATTCCTGTTGTCGTTGTTTCTAAGATTTTTATAGGTGCCAAAAGCTATACAAGCATATAGGAAGATGTTACTCACTCTGCCTGGAGAAGACAGAACAACTTTCACCAAGAATGTCATGCTTAACCTGGGTCTTTAAGAATGAGGAGGAGTTTCTCAGGATATGGTTTTTGATAAAATATCAACAAATTCTGTATGCCTCCAGGGTTTTGCAGGTGTGTGGCCTTATTTTCTAGGCTGCTACCAAGAGACTGCTGTGATAAGGGGGTAATAGTGCTGGGCCTGGAGGTGGAAGACCAGGAGTGGCATGTGGCTCACCAGCTGTGATTCTCAAATTAGCTAAGAAAGTTAAGTGGGCAGCTTGCTGGTGACAGCGGAGCCAGGGTGCCTGGCCCCAGGGCAATTGTGAAGAAAGACCTATTCAAAGGTCAGCGATTACTAACTCTGGACTCTGCTTACCTACAGACACAGGCAAGCTGGTGGTGTAAATCTCTATTTATAAGCTCTTTCTTGGTTTGTGTCCCTAGCACCTCGCACAGAGTTGACACAAAATATGTGGCTATTAACTGTATGTATTTAATAACAATCCTGAAAATATTTGAACACGCGGTCCTAGACCTTAACGCATGTGACTCCGCTCCCTGGAAGAACAGATAAAGAGCCAAAACAGAGGAGATGGTCTTCGAATGCCATCCCACTCACCCACACACTCCTGTAAATAAAGACACAGCGGTCAGGGTCAGAGCCCTTCCCCAGCCCTGATCAACTCTCTAATCAGAGAGAGAAGAGTGGCTATATATAGAAGAGATCATTTCTACTTCAAAGCTTTCTTTTCCCAAAAAGAGAAGGGCGGAGAATACCCTCGATAATTCATTGCCTGGAGGAAGTGGAAGAAATTCCTGCCACGTGGCTGGCTGGTCCTGGAACAGATATAGAGCCTAATGAGAAACTGAGTTCAGCAAAAGAGACACGTGTGATCTTTAAGCCTCATTAGGACTGTAAAACCAGCCGTTGGGACCCAAACTCTGCTACGGACTTTGACCTCAGTCTGGTACCTCCTTCTGCTTGTGGTGTTATTGAACCTGGGTTTTTCCTATAGGCCAGAACCTTGCCAACCCTTTCGCCCTTCACATAATGTGTTTGTCTGGTTTCTATTTCTGTAGCTTGATGAAGGATGATAGCAGGGTATTGAGTTGTTGTTTTTCATTTCATGCAGTCACCGCCCTCTCCCTGGCCCACCCACCCCCACCCTTCTTTCAAGCAGCATTTTCATTGTCTCTTTTGTGCCTTGTCCTGGGTTTTTATTGCCTCCTTGAAGAATGAGAGAAGGCTTTATTCTATTTTATTTTATTTTATTTTGCTTTCCAATTACTGGTATATACAACCTCATATACCCATCTTTCCTGCAAAGAACCATGGTATTTTGAAATCGAAAATGTGCTCAGAAGGGAAAGGCAGGGAAGGCTCAGAGACCTAACACACCAGGCCCTGAGTAGGTGCTTTTTCACTTTTAATCCTCACAACAAGCCAAGGAGCAGGTAGTATTACAGCTCATTTTACAGATGAGAATACAGAGATCCAGAGAGGTAAAATGACAGGCTCAAGGTCATTACAAATAGTAAATGACAGGGAAACGGACTTGGCCCAGTGGTTAGGGCATCCGTCTACCACATGGGAAGTCCGCGGTTCAAACCCCGAGCCTCCTTGACCCGTGTGGAGCTGGCCCACGCGCTGTGCTGATGCGCGCAAGGAGTGCCGCCCCACGCAGGGGTGTCCCCCACGTACGCGCAAGGAGTGCACCCCTAAGGAGAGCCGCCCAGCACGGAAGAAAGTGCAGCCTGCCCAGGAATGGCGCCGCCCACACTCCCTGTGCCACTGACGACAACAGAAGCGGACAAAGAAACAAGACGCAGCAAATAGACACAGAGAACAGACAACCGGGGGAGGGGGGGAATTAAATAAATAAATAAATCTTAAAAAAAACAAAAACAAATAGTAAATGACAAAGGAACTCCAGTTTCCTTACTCCAAGTCCTCTGCCTCTTCTAATGCCTCCATCTATCTCTTGTGTACTTTTTAGGGTGTTTTAGTTTAGGGACAAAAAAAAGTTTAACTTTTTGTTCTCTGAAGCAGAAGTTAACGGTCTTGATCCTGCATCCTTAGGGCACAAATTTCATTGTAGTCAGGTCAAGGCAAACTCTCGGTTGCGTCTAAGCTCCTGGGCCTTTGCTGCATCAAGACTTGAGGTAGGGCTCCACTGTCTCACAGACCCTACGGGCAATGGCTCAGGTATCTTCCACCAGGCCCCTGACTGGCCAACAGCCTCCACCCCCACAGGCCCCGCCGCGTGTCCAGTCTGATCCTGAAGTGTTGATCCACCCAGAATGCAGCTGATTGTTGCTTGATCCCTTCTCCAGGGCCTCTCCAGGAAAGGCTCTGCCTTCATCTACTTCCCGCCTCTGTCAAGGCCATCAGAAATCCCTGACTGCTCCCACATTCTTCCAAGACTGTGGGAGTCCCGAGGCACCCACTGCTTGGTAGTCACCCTGAGCAGACATTTACACTGGGTGGAATAATGTCCTCCCCAAAATGCATGTCCCCTCAGAAACTCAGAATGGGACCTTATTTGGAAATAGGGTCTTGGCAGATACAATTAGTGAAGATGAGATCAGACTGGATTGGGGTGGATCCTAATCCAATGACTGGTGCCGTTTTAAGAAGAGAGAACAGAGACACAGACAGACAAACGGAGTTTGTAGTATCTTCCCTGGGGTTCTTCTGAGTAATAAATAATGCATGTAAAGCACTTAGCATGACATCTGGCTCATAGAAATACTTAATAAATGGTAATGTAGAATAAATAAATAAATAAATCTGGAAGAGGGGAAGGGGGGAAATAAATCTTAAAAAAACATATACACACAAAGAGACTTTTCCCTCAAGCTATTGTCTCTGCCATGCCTTTCCAAAGTCTATTTGGAAATTCAAAAGCTGAGTTCCCAGTTTTTTTTCTTTTCATTTCCACTGTAGCAGCTTTATTCCTGAATGGAGGGAAGGGTGGGAACAGCGGAAAATACCTGGGAGGGAGAACATAAATGAATATTTCTATGGCAATGGCTGTGCCATTTCCTCCTCCTGTGAACACAGAGAGACAATTCCCAGCCTCTGTGGCAATTAGGAGGGGCACACGAGACAATGACCTGGCCAATGGAATGTGGGTAAAAGTGATGGAGGCCTCAGACAGGCCTGGCCCCTCCAAAATCCCCTGCCTATCCCCTAGCCTTCTCTTTCCCTTCCCCAGCAGCCACAGAGGCCACGAGCCCCTGAGAGCAGCCCTGCAGCTGGGGAGGAGGCTGGAGATCTGAGGCAGCCCTGGGAGGACAGCTGCTTAGGTCCCTGTCACCAGCACCAGACTGTGCGGGGAGC
This sequence comes from Dasypus novemcinctus, assembly GCF_030445035.2. Classification (NCBI taxonomy): domain Eukaryota; kingdom Metazoa; phylum Chordata; class Mammalia; order Cingulata; family Dasypodidae; genus Dasypus; species Dasypus novemcinctus. The sequence goes on from NC_080684.1 coordinate 96,018,935, forward strand.
AAGGACCCAGCTGGTGTTGTGAGGCCACAGAGGTGTGTTTGATTTGTTTTGGCTTTTTCTCTTTTAACAGCAGCTTACATTACTTACCCTAATAAAATATCTAAGAATTGTTCTGTGTCTACATAATCAATGTACAAGTGGTCAGAGGTGGGGAATGAGAAGCTTATCCACTTCTATTAAAATGTGTGACATTGAAGGTGCATAAAATGACACTAATTCGGGAAACAGACTTGGCCCAGTGGTTAGGGCGTCAGTCTACCACATGGGAGGTCCGCGGTTCAAACCCCGGGCCTCCTTGACCCGTGTGGAGCTGGCCCATGTGCAGTGCTGATGTGCGCAAGGAGTGCCGTGCCATGCAGGGGTGTCCCCCACGTTGGGGAGCCCCACATGCAAGGAGTGCACCCCGTAAGGAGAGCCGCCCAGCGCGAAAGAAAGTGCAGCCTGCCCAGGAATGGCGCCGCCCACACTTCCCGTGCCGCTGACGACAACAGAAGCGGACAAAGAAACAAGACGCAGCAAATAGACACAGAGAACAGACAACGGGGGGAGGGGGGAATTAAATAAAATAAAGTAAATAAATCTTTAAAAAAAAAAAGACACTAATTCTAAGGAAATAGTAAATATCACCTTTGGGTGCTATTCAAAGCTTGATGTGGGGAAGCGGACTTGGCCCAGTGGTTGGGGCATCTGTCTAGCACATGAGAGGTCCGAGGTTCAAACCCCGGGCCTCCTTGACCCGTGTGGAGCTGGCCCATGCGCTGTGCTGATGCACCCAAGGAGGGCCGTGACACGCAGGGGTGTCCCCGGGTAGGGGAGCCCCATGCGCAAGGAGTGCGCCCTGTAAGGAGAGCTGCCCAGCACGAAAGGAAGTGCAGCCTGCCCAGGCATGGCGCCGCACACATGGAGAGCTGACACAGCAAGATGACACAACAAAAAGAAACACAGATTCCCAGTGCCGCTGATAAGGATAGAAGTGGTCACAGAGGAGCACACAGCGGATGGACAGAGAGAATAGACAACTGGGGCGGGGGGAAGGGAAGAGAAATAAATTTTAAAAATAAATCTTTAAAAAAACAAAAAAGCTTGATGTGGAAGAGTGACAGAAAAGAGAACAAGAACCATGTCTTTTTTTCATTTTGTCTTCAAAGAAGCTTTAGCTTACAGAAAAGTCATGTACAGAATATTATGGATTCCCATGTACCCAACATCCTCCCCCTATTTATTTATTTATTTATTTCTCTCCCCTTCCCTCTCCCCTCTCCTCCCAGGTTTCAGCCAATCTCCACCTTAGAAATCTCAGTGCCTCCCTTTCTTTCCAATCTGTCATTTAGGATTTTCAGTTACCCCTTTGTATCCATTTCCACGGCTCCTATGTCGTTCATTCACATTCAACAAATGGTGAGGGTTTCCTAATTGGCAGAATTGTTCTAGGTGCTGGGAATAAGAGCTAAAGAAGGTGGTGGACTTGGCCCAGTGGTTAGGGCGTCCGTCTACCACGTGGGAGGTCCGTGGTTCAAACCCCGGGCCTCCTTCACAGAGCTGGCCCACGTGCAGTGCTGATGTGCTCAAGGAGTGCCCTGCCACGCAGGGGTGTCCCCCACGTAGGGGAGCCCCACACACAAGGAGTGCACCCGTAGCTCGAAAGATAATGCAGCCTGCCCGGGAATGGCGCCGCACACGGAGGGCTGACGCAGCAAGATGACACAACAAAAAGAAAGACAGATTCCCGTGCCACTGACAACAACAGAAGCGGACAAAGAAGACGCAGCAAAGAGACACAAGAACAGACAACCGGGGTGGGGGTGGGGGGGGCGGAGAGAAATAAATAAATAAATAAATCTTTAAAAAAAAAAAAGACCTAAAGAAGACAGACTAGGTCTCAGTTCTCCTAGAGTTTACATTCTAGTAAGGAGAGAGGAGAAATAGACAATAAAAATGTAGATGTAAGGTGCTACTCAGAGAATCAAAAGAGGGTGATAGGATTGATGGTGAGTGGGTAGCTGTTTTTGATTGGAAGGCCAGAGAAGCTTTCTTCTCTAAGAAGGCAACTTAAGCTAAGATCTGAATAAAGAGAAAGTGCCCAGCCATGGAAAGAAATGAAGGAAGGGCATTCCACAGTGAGAGAACAGCTTATGGGAAGGCAGAAACTAGTTTGAGGAGATAAAACCAGGAGGGTGTTAATCATAAAACATATGCCTTCATGTCATATACTTTGGTTAGAGGCATGCCGCATCTTCAGTTCTGTAATTTTCTTTTTAGGAGGTACTGGAGACTGAACCTGGGACCTCATACATGGAAGCCACTGAGCTGCACCCACTCCCCAGTTCTGTGCTTTCTAATATCAGTACAAAGAGGGTGGTGTAAGGAACGATGATTAGTTTAATTTTCACATAAAGGAAGAAAATATTGATTAATGTGACCTGGCAGCCTACTGCCTCAGTCTCCCACTCCCGGGTTAAACAGCAACAAAGGAAACAGTTTAAGCCAGTCCTATAGGCAGTAAAAAGATGCCCCAGAAAGAGCTAAGTCAATACCAATTCAGCACTAAATTCCATTCCTTACTTGGCAAAGGGGAGCAGGTAAAAACTAAAATGGTTGGAATGTGATGGGGGAAGCGGTAAATCACAAACTTTTGTGCGGAAAAGTTAGATCTTCTCGGATAGGCTGTGACTTCTGAAGTATCCAATCTATGGAGAAACAGAGGAAGGGCTTCCGCGCTAGGCTTAGGGGTATAAATTGTGTCATTTTTCTTTGTTCAGGGCGCCAGCCATGTTTTCTGGTTGTGCGCCCCTTCTTGCAAGATTGAGAATAAATTCTTTTCTTCTCCACAATCAGGTGAGCCTTATTTTCTTCCAGAAGATGATTTCTTTCTAACAGGTGGGAGTCCAGTTTCATCTCCCTCACAATCTCACCATCACTCTCCCACCCATTGAGTGCATTCTCCCTGGACACTGTTTATGGCACTTGGTATATACACTTTCCCATCCCTCTGCCTTTCCTTTACCTGGAACCTGCCCCCAGCCCCAGCCTCTTTTGGTGAAACGAACTCCTCCTCCTTAGAGACCCTGCAAGACCTCCTGCAGCACACCCCACCCTCCCTCTGGCCTTGAATCCTAGCTAGCTCTCTGCTTCCCCCACTAGAGAGGCTCCCTCTCTCTATTCCCAGCCTTTAGGACTATGCAGGACACACAGTAGGTGTGTCAAAAAAGGCCAGGGGAACGAGTCCTTCCAGGCCGGTTGGGTGCCTAACCTCTGCTCTTGGGAAATCTTGGCTGATGCGGGCCTCTTCCAGCTCTCATCACCGCTTTCATCGTAGCACTTTGCCATAGTTCCAGTAAAGTATTTAACACATTGTATTCCAGGCTGGTTATTAACTTGCCTTTTTTCCTCACCACTGTAAATGAGAGCAGGCAAATGCAAAAGCCTGCAGGGACCAGGCAGGAAGGTGTGGCAGCTGAGGGGGAGAAGGGCATACAGTGGCAAACTAATGTTCATGTAAAGCTAGAAACCTGGATTTTTATATGAAATCGCCAGGTATTTAAATGTTGGCCATTAATTTTTTTAAAAAGTTAAAAAAACCCTCAACTATAAGCTCTCAGTTTATTTGTAACGGTATTTCCAGCATCTCACACGATGAAGGCCAAATAATAGCTGCTCAACAATATCCCATAAGTGAATCAATAAATGACTAAATGAACAAATAAACTTTGTGGGAATTAATCTCATCAGCTCTTCTCAACGGATACTACCCAAGACTTTATTTTTTTTTTAATTAAAATTATTTATTTATTTTTAAAAATTACATTCCTTTTTTTTAAAATTAAAATTATTTATTTATTTTTTAAAATTACATTCGTAATGAATTTGAGTAGATTAGCTTTTTTTTTTTTAAGGTTCCCCGGGGAATTTAACCCCTGACCTCGTATGTGGGAAGCTGGCATTCTACCACTGAGCCACACTGGCTCCCCTCCAAGACTTTAAAACTGTCATCCTTTGCCCTAATGAGATTGCCTCTCAGATAAAATGCAGGGCGCGCTTACTCATCTTCAGGGTACCATAGGTTGGGATTCCATTTTGTTTTCTTTATGGCCTCGCTACCCCAAATGACTCCCGTGGCCCTAGGGCTTTCTGGGCAGGATACTGAATGTCTGAAACAACCTCAGGTGGCTCGGCAGCAGCCACGCACTAATCAGCTCATAACTAAGTGCTCAGAATCCAGAAATGTTGCACTGATGTTAATAGAACCGTGAATGTTAACCCTGGAGACACCTTCAGCCATTGCCCGGGACTAGACTCCAGTCCCGCCTCCCTTTTGCAGGGAGGAGGAAATAGCCCAGACTGCCCGCAGTCACGTGATTCTCAGCCCCAGGCCCTGCTGTCTTCGGCTCTGCTCAGTGCAGAGCTGTGTAGTACTCACCTCTCGCAATTCCTCAGGCAGGGATCAGTCTTTGCAAATATGTCATAAAACTCTCCGGATTGATGAACAGTGTGGATTGTGGATCTTCCTGGATTAACACCAGGACTGCTACCCTGAAAGGGTTTCTCCAGAAACAGAGAATGAGGTTGAACGCACCAGAGTCCCAGAGGGGCGTCTGGGGGATGTGATTCAAGGGGAGGGATTATTGGGTCTTTCCTGTTTTTGTATCACCAATAGCACCAAGCAAGGGCCACTGGTGATATAAACCATGCTGGTTGCGTAGGAAGTATGAGTCGAGTGCCAGGCATTGTTCTAAACCAGCGGTTCTCAAAGTGTGATCTGAGAAATCCTGGAAGCCCCTGAGACCCTTTCAGGAGGTCCTGGAGGGAAACCGTTTTGTGCAGTGCTAAAGGTTACACTTATCTTTTTCATTCTGATTCTCCCTTGAGTGTACAGTGGAGTTTCCCAGAGGCTGCATGATGCCTGACAGCAAATCTATTGTGTGTTTGTGACTCTTGTGTTTTGAAAATGTATGTTTTAATTTCTAATATGGTAAACATAGAACCCACACTGATGTAGGCTATGGGGGGGGTTGTTCATATATTCATAGATAACCTGAGGGGTATGTTTTCTGGGCGATGCCCATTCGGGACAGGGAGAACTGAGTCCCTGCCCTTGGTAACTATGACAACAACTCCAGTCCTGGAGAAACAATTTAGCAATGCAAACTCTCTAAAAATGCAGACCAAACGTGCTAAAAGCTTGTCTAGAATGTATGAAGTCCATGCTAAAAGCTTACCTAGGATGTGGAAGATGTAAGCTAATTCAAGCCTATTGAGCACTAAAACAAAAGAACCATTTGGCCCTTCCTCTCTGTATAAAAGGAACTCAAAAATCTTGTTAGAGCCTCAGGTTTGAAACAGAAAGCTCCCAAGTCCAGCCGGAAAAAAATAAATCATTTTTTCCTTCTCAAAATCATTCCTGAGTCCTGGCCTTTCTATACACAAATAATCGAACCTCTCTTGTCTTCTACAACAACACAACAAAAGTTTTTTGAGGTCTTAAACAATATTTAAGAATATAAAGTGGTCTTAGGACTGAAACCTTAGAGGTCTGCTATTGTAGAAGATGTATAATGCTAATAAATACTATGGAGGAAAAAAAAGGAAACGTAAAGAGGAAGGGGATTGGGAATTGGAAGGGCCAGGACGAAGGGTGTGAGAGGGGAGGGAAAGCTTGCAGTATTAAGTAGGGTGGTAAAAGTTGGCCTTGTTGAAAAATAAACCTATAAATCTGCTATCTCTGAGTTGCCATTTAAAATCCCTTCATTTATCCTAAATTTTAAAAATTGCTGTGAATTGAATCATGAATATATAAGCATCTATAACTATGTATGTTCAGTTTATAGAAATTGGGTAAGAAAGAAGAATGTTTCTGGTACTAAATTGTAAACCCCTCCAGGATATCAAACCTCTCTCTTCACAAAGCCCTATTCTGATGGTTAAGTATTTCCTTGCACTTCTTTGCAGTTTTACCATCTATGTGTGTCCATAAACAATAAATTGTTTAGTTTTGGAAAACTGAGAAGCAAGCTCCAACTTGTGTATGGAAGGGGCAATAAGGTTCCTACTAATAGAGGAAGCCTCCCAGGAGAGTCCTGGACGGTATGTGGGGTCAGAGCCTGGCTTCCGCTGTGTACAGCAGCCCCCTCTGGGGAAGCCAGCAGGTATCATCAGTACCTCTGGCAGGGCCATGGGGCGAGCCTCTTACTACAGTGGGGCAGAAATATGTCAATCAGGAGGAGGCTGTCCCAGCTTTTTTTCTTCTAAGCATTCCATGGCTTATCTCCAGGCCTCAGGAGTGGATAAAGCTAAACACTTATATAGAATTGAAGTGATTGTAGGGCACCAAAGGGACAGCAGGAACTTTACTAGCACCTGAGCAAGACAAGTCAAATCTAGAAAGAATCCGGGTTCTGCTTATCTGGGCATTCTTTTCCACAAGCTAGGATCTTGGCAATAATGACCAAACAATGTCTGTCTTTGTGATAAGTCATAGGACTCCCCTCTGGACTGGCTGGACCAGCTGCCCTCTGAGTCTTAGGCACCGCTGTCACTTTCTCATGTCGCTTTCTCTCCTGCTTTCCTGAGCCCACATCTTCCTATTTCTTGATTTGCTCTCTTCGTTTGGTTGGAGCATATCCTGCAGTAGCTTGTTGAGATAGTCTGCATGAGAAAGTATTTTGGGATCATGGATGTCTGAAAATGTTTTTTGTTCAACCTACACTGGAATAGAATCCCAGATTATAAAACATTTTCATTCAGATTTTTGAAGCCTTGGGTTGTCTATCATTTTGCCCTTGCTGTTGCTCTGTGAAGTCTGAAGGTATTTGGATTCTGTTTTGTTTGGGTTTTTTTCCCCTCTTTGGAATCTTGTAGACTTCCATTTTTTCCTCAGTGTTCTGAAATTTCATAACAATGTCTCTTAACTTGGGTCTGTTTCCATCCACTCTGCTGGGAACTTGATGAACCATTTCCGTTGGGAAACTCACATTCTGGGGGGTGTTTCCCAAACTTTTCATTAATGATTTCTTCTCCTCAATTTCCTCTCTTTTCCTTTTTCTAGAATCCCTATTATTCTGATGTTGGAGCTCTTGGACTGATCTGATTTTCTTTTTTCTTTTCTATTTTCAATCTCTGTCATTTTGTTCTACTTTACAGATGTTTTCTTAACTCAATCTTCCAATCCTTTCACTGATTTTTAAATTTCAACGAACATAGTTTTCATTTCTAAAGATCTTTTGAAATCTTTGAATGTCCTAATGGTATCCTGTTTTTGCTTCAGGACTGCAAGAATCTTTTCTTATCTTTCTGAAGCCCTGACATTGTTGTTGTTGTTGTTGTTGCTGCTGCTGCTGCTGCTGTTGTTAGAACTCCCACCACAGTCTGTTTCTTCCTGATTGCCCTTATCCTATTTGTTGGCTGTGGACTTTCTTGTCCTTGTTTAAGGTTTTACTCAGATGCAAGATAATTTTTAGCTGTCTGCTCAGTGCAACACTAAAAGGTGGAGGACTAAAGAACCTACTAGAAACTCTGAGCCATGGGCTCCACTCGAAACTTCACAGCAGGGTAATCTGGGATGAGTGTTTGTTGGGAAAGCCCACATGTCTGTGGTTTTACATTTTTCCTTTAAACTAGTCATCTTCAATCCCTTCTCTTGAGGGTAAGAGTTTGGTTGCCAGAATTCTAGGAACCAAGCTGAGGGCAAGGGCTGGGGCCACGGGACCAGGGCTGTCTCCACTCTCAACATTAAAATACATATGGTTCCTTGAGTCCCAGTTTCCTGTGCAGTACCAATCTCTGCCATGGTGTCTGGCATCCCCCAGTCCAGAGAAGCTCTGTTTTACCCTCTCCAAAGAATCATTCTCCCAGACTTCTTCCAGAGTAGAGAAGAGTCAGTTGTGGGAGAGAGGGCGGCAGGGCGTGGAAAAAAAGATCTGGGATCTGATTGCTTCCCAAATAGGTTTTCCCAGTCGTTCTTATTTTAGCTCCTCCACCCCCCACTCACAGAGGGGCCTGGTGCTGCCAGTTTCTTTGTCTTTAACACACTGTGCTGCCTCGAGCTGGTTCTCAGCCTTCCCCAGGGCGGCTTGGGCTCCACTTTCTCAGGCTTGCCAAAGCGGTCACCACCACCCTTCTCCTCTTGTGGCTGTGCTTTCCCATCCTGTTTTTCTGAATATTGTGGGGTTTTTTCTTTTGTAAAAATCCCTCTTACAGAAGCTTCAGTGGGGTTTCAGGAAGGAGCAAAATTAGCTGCATATGTTCACTCTGTCACTGTAACCCAATCACTGCTCTGAACTTCTGAGGGCCCATCTGCATCTTTGGAGTGGGGGTTCTCCACAGAGCTAGGGAGAATTCACCAACTCAAGTCATTCTGCAGATTTCGATGCATGTGACCACATGCCAGGCACTGTGCTGGATCTGAGGACACAGATGTGACTAGAACAAGACACCCACTCTCCTTAGAAGACACAGACGCCCTCGAGGGAATGTAATACAACCCCATAATCCCTTACCCAAAACCTTTGAATTCAAATGAATTTTGGATTTCAGAATTAATCTGTTTTTAGAAAGGTAATATAGGGTACCTACTATCCTCGTCACAACACCCCGTTGGTAATCAAATATTAATATTGCTGCAGTGAAATATATAGCTATTCACATTAAATCGGGTTTAAAAAAAAAGAGAGAGAGAGTGAGAGAGACTATAAAAAGCCTCATATCCTCAGGGCAGGTTTTCAGGCCAAATGAGTTAACAAACCAAGTCTAGTTTTCAGATTTCCGGCTTTCTGAGTTGTGGATAAGGCCCTGTGGGCCTGGACAATGTATTAAATTCTATAAATGAGCTTTGTACAAAGAGCTGTGAACCTAGAGTGGAAGGAGAGAGGAAGGCTTCCCAGAGGAGGTGATATATGCTCGACCTTGAAGACTGTAAAGGAGTTCACCAGAAAGGAAAGCAAACTCCAGGTAGAGTGAGAAGCACAAGCAGCAGCCTGGAGGTTTGAAACAAGCAAGAACGTGACTTCACTTCCAGTTCTTGGACAAAATTAGCAACCAGGTGGCTTGTTTTTGGTTCTAGAGCTAGGCCTGTTTCCCACAGGCTGGGTCCACTCCTCCCAGCTGAAGCATATACTTGAGTAGAGACAAACGTCGTGAGAGATGGGGCCGGAGAGGTTTGGCAGGGGCAGGTGATGGAGAGATGTCTGGACATCACCCTAAGGGGATGACAATTCTCAAAGTGTGGCCCGAGGATCCCTGCAAGTCCTCAAAACTCAGGGAGTGCACGAGGTCAAAACTATTTTCATAATAATGCTAACACATCATTTTCCTTTTCCAATATGTTGGCACTTGCAACAATGGTGCAAAGTAATGTTGAGTAAAATTGCTGACACCTTAGCAGGTCAAGGTACTACTGGCTCAACCGTACTAGTAGCCACTGTATTCTTTACCACTGAACACTCACAGTACAAAAATAAATAAATAATTAAAATTTTAAAAAGCTTGTTTTACTTAAAAATGATCTTAATGAAACAATAAAATTATTAACTCTATCAAACTTTGACCCTTAGTATAGACTTTTTAATATTCTGCGTGGTGAAAGGAGAAGTTTGCATAAAGCACTTCTGTTGCTTTCCTCCTGCTGGCAGTTTGAGGCAGCCTGGGCCCTGAACAACATTGCTCCGGGGACATTGGAACAGACCCAAGATGTTGTGAAAAGAGAAGCCATCCAGCCCTTGGTGGAGCACCTGCCTTCCCCCCACATGACTGTGTGTGAACAGGCAGTGTGGGCTCCGGGCAACGTAGCAAGTGATGGACTAGAATTCAGAGGCGTCATATGTCCAGCATCGCCATTCCACATCTGCTTCCCTGGTTTTGTCAACCATACTGATTACGTTTTTATGGAACATCTCGTGGACCTTGCCCATACTGGGCCAAAACAAGAACCATATCCCTGCCCCAAAGTGGCAAAGCAAATGCTGCCCTCCTCATCCTCCTCTTGCAGTACCATGACAGCAAGGGGCTCTCACACACCTCCTGGGGCCATGCCTTTTATTAGATTGAGGAATTTTCCTTCTATTCCACCTCTTGAAGTGTTTTTATTAAAAAAAGGGTGCTGGATTTTGTCAAATGCCTTTTCTGCATCAATTGAGATGATCATGTGTTTTTTTTCCCTTCAATTTGTTAGTGTGATATATTACATTGATTGATTTCTTATGTTAAACCAGACTTGCATACCAGGAATAAATCCCACTTGGTTGTGATGTATAAGTCTTTTGATATGCTGTTGGATTGTATTTGCAAGTACTGTGTTGAGAATTTTTGTATCTATGTTCATTACAGAGATTGGTCTGTAATTTTCCTTTTTTATAGTATCTTTACCTGGCTTTGGTATTAGGGTGATGTTGGCTTCATAAAATGTGTTGGGTAATTTTCCCTCCTCTTCAATTTTTTGGAAGAGTTTAAACAGGATTGGTGTTAATTCTTTTTGAATTACTTGGTAAAATTCACCTGTGAAGGCATCTGGTCCTGGGCTTTTCTTTGCTGGGAGATTTTGATGATGGATTTGGTCTCTTTAAATGTGATGGGGGGAAACAGAGCGGCTCAAGTGATAAGGCCTCTGCCTACCCTATGGGAGGACCCAGGTTCAATCCCTGGGGCCTCTTGGTGAAAAAGAAGAAGAGAAAGCATGTCTACGTGGTGAGCCAGTGCCCGCGTGGTGAGCCGAGTGCCTGCGCAGTGAGCCAAGTGACTGCATGAGTGCCCATGTGGTTAGCTAGTGCCCGTGCGGTGAGCCAGTGCCCATGCAAGTGAGTCGGGCAGTAAGATGATAACACAGCACAAGAGAGACAAAAGGGAGAGTCGAGGTGAAGCACAGCAGAGACCAGGGACTGAGGTGGCGCAATTGGCAGGGAACCTCTCTCCCCATCAGAGGTCTCCAGGATTGAATCCCGGTGAATCCTAGAGGAGAAAGACAAGAAGACAAAAAGAGAAATAGATACAGAAGATCACATAGCTAATGGACACAGACAGCAAGAACAGCAGGGTGGGGGAGGGGAAGGAAAAGATGTTTTTAAAAATGTGATTGGTTTGTTAAGTTTTTGCATTTCTTGTAGAGTCAGTATAGTTTGTGCATTTCTAGGAATTTGTACATTTCATCTAGGGTGTCTAGTTTGTTGGCATACAGTTTCTCATAATATCCTCTTATGCTCCTTTTTATTTCTGAGGGATCAGTGGTAACTTCACCCTTTTCATTTCTGATTGTATTTATTTGCATCTTCTCTCTTTTTTTCTTTGTTAGTCTAGCTAGGGGATTGTCAATTTTATTGATGTTCTCAAAGAACCAACTTTTGGTTTTGTTGATTTTCTCTATTTTTTTGTTGTTGTTGTTCTCAATTTCATTTATTTTTGCTCTAATCTTTATTATTTCCTTCCTTCTGTTTGCTTTGGGATTGGTTTGCTGTTATTTTTCTAGTTTCTGTAGTCATTTGGTTAAATCTTTCAGTTTAGCTCTTTTTTCTTTTTTGATATAGGCATTAAGGGCTATAAATTTCCCTCTCAAGACTTCCTTGAGTTTTTTGGTTTTTTTTTTAGATTTAAAAAATTTATTTCTCTCCTCTCCCCCAGTTGTCTGCTCTCTGTGTCCATTTGCTGTGTGTTCTTCTGTGCCCACTTGTATTCTTATTAGCGGCACCCGGAATCTGTGTCTAATTTTGTTGCGTCATCTTCCTGCATCAGCTCTCCATGTGTGTGGCACCACTTCTGGGCAGGCTGGACTTTTTTCACTCTGGGCAACTCTTCTCACGGGGTGTACTCCTTGTACATGGGGCTCCCCTACGCGGGGGCACCCCTGCGTGGCACAGCACTCATTGCACCCATCAGCACTGCGCGTCCGCCAGCTCACCACACAGGTCAGGAGGCCCTGGGCTTGAACCGTGGACATCCCATGTGGTAGGTGGATGCCCTATCCATTGGGCCAAGTCCACTTCCCTTCCTTGAGTTTTGATAAGTTCATTTGTCTCAATATATTTTCTGATATCACTTGCAACTTCCTCTTTGACCCACTGATTATTTAGGAGTGTGTTGTTTCACCTCCACACATTTGGAAATTTACTTTTTTCCTGTCTATTACTGATTTCCAGTTTCATTCCATTATGATCTGAGAAGGTGCTTTGTATAATTTCAATCTTTCTACAGTCTTTTTCTTTTTATTGAGAGCTGCATTGTGCCCTAACATGTGGTCTGTCCTGGAGAAAGATCCACGGGCACTTGAGAAGAATGTATAACCTGCTGAGTTTGGGTGCAATGTTCTGTATATGTCTGTTGGATTTCTCATATTGCTCAAGTTCTCTGCTTCCTTGTTGATCTTCTGTCTAGTTGTTCTAATGATGTGAGTGGGGGTGTCAAAGTCTTCAACAATTATTGTAGAGAGGTCTATTTTTCCCTTCAGTTTCGTCAGAATTTGTCTCATGTATTTTGGGGCATGGTGGTTCGGTGCATAGATATTTATGACTGTTATATCTTCCTGGTGAATTGTTCCTTTTATTAATATATAATGGACTTCTTTATCTTTTATAACTTTTTTGGATTTAAAGTCTGTTTTGTCTGGTATTACTGTAGTTACCCCTGCTCTTTTTTTTCTATTCTTTTTTTTTTTTAAGATATATTTTATTTATTTCTCTCCCCTTCCCTACCCCCCCGATTGTCTGTTCTCTGTGTCTATTTGCTGCATCTTCTTTGTCCACTTCTGTTGTTGTCAGCGGCACAGGAATCTGTGTTTCTTTTTGTTGCGTCATCTTGTTGTGTCAGTTCTCCATGTGGGCGGCACCATTCCTGGGCAGGCTGCACTTTCTTTTCGTGCTGGGCGGCTCTCCTTACAGAGCGCATTCCTTGTGCGTGGGGCTACCCTACGCGGGGACACCCTTGCATGACAGGGCACTCCTTGCGCGCATCAGCACTGTACATGGGCCAGCTCCATACAGGTCAAGGAGGCCCAGGGTCTGAATCGCAGACCTCCCTTGTGGTAGACAGATGCCCTAACCACTGGGCCAGGTCCGCTCCCCCCCTGCTCTTTTTTGGTACTGTTTGCATGTTTGCATTTTTCCAACCTTTCACTTTCAGCTGGTTTGTATCCCTGGGTCTAAGGAGAGGTTCTGGTAAGAAGCGTATGACTGGGTCATGTATTTTTATCCATTCTGTCAGCCTGTATCTTTTGATTGGGGAACTTAATCCATTCACATTCAATGGTATTACTGTAAATGGATTATTTACTGTCACCATTTTATTCTTTGATTTTCATGTCATATCATATTTTTGTCTGTCTTTTTACTCTTTTGGTTATCCTTTCTCTATTCTTTCTTCCATACTCGCCTCTAGGCCTCTCTCTCCTGTCTTTTTATTTCAGGTTCTAAGGTTTGCTTTAATATTTCCCAAAAAGGTGGATGCTTTTTTGCAAACGCTCTTAGTTTCTGTTTGTTGTGAATATTTTATACTCACCTTCATATCTGAAGGACAGTTTTGCTGGATAAAGAATTCTCAGCTGGCAGTTTTCTCTTTCAGTATCCTAATTTTATCATACCACTGTCTTCTTGCTGCCATGGTTTCTGAAGAGAAATCCATGCTAAGTCTTACTGTATGTGATGGTTTGCTTCTCTGTTGCTGCTCTGAGAATTTTCTCTTTATCTTTGACATGTAACAGTCTGAGTAGGATGTGTCTTGGAGGAGGTCTATTCAGATTTATTCTGATTGGAGTATGGTGCACTTCCGGGACATGAAATTTCCTTTCTTTCACGAGAGTTGGGAAATTTTCAACTATTATTTCCTTAAATACTCTTTCTGCCCCTTTTCCTTTCTTTTCTCCTTCTGGGAATCCCATGACACATATATAATTGCATTTCATGTTGTCATTCAACTCTCTGAACCCCTGCTAAACTTTTTCCATTTTTTTCCTCTCTTCAATTTCAGCTGTTCTGTCTTCAGTATCACTTATCCTTTCTTAATCATTTTAAGTCTGTTGTTGTATGTCTCTAATGTGTTGTGTGCTTTTTTTAAAGTATTCATTATAGTTTAATACATTAACAGACTTATTTATTTCTTTTTATCTCCCCCCACCCCCAATGTGTTTTGATCTCACCTATTGTGTCTTTCATTCCCATGACCTGTTACTCTTCTGCTCGGGATTTCACATTCTTCTTTGTGCTTGTTCAGTGTCTTCTTGATGTCATTTATCTCTTTAGCTATATTGTCTTTCAACTCATTAATTTGATTTTGGAAATTTGTGCATATCCCACTAATTATTTCTCTCAAATCCTGCATCTCTTTGGCTTCGATATATTCCTTTTCTTTGGCCGTGTCTTCCATTTTCTTAGGATGTCTCATAATTTTTTTTTTGAGGAAGAAGATGGCATAATTCTCCCAGATGTGGACTAAGAGCATGACCTCTTCAGGCCTAAACTTTCACAGTTTCTCAAACCAACAACCAAACCCCAAAGTGGTTTTTTTGAAGAAAATCACTTCGGCAATCGTTTGCATTGCAGTTGAAATGAACCATTTTCTCATGGAACACCATTTTTACTTGAAAGAACTGCCAGAAAATGTATGGTTACTCAGACTAGGATAATTAGCAGGCATTTTCTTTTCTTTTTTTCTTTTTTAGAGATTTATTTTATTTATTTATATCTCCCTACCCCCTTGTTGCTTTCACTTGGCTGTGTTTGTTCATCTTCCTTTTTTCTTTAGGAGGCACAGGGAACTGAACCCAGAACCTCTGATATGGGAAGGAGGCGCCTAATTGCTTGAGCCACCTCCATTCCCTGCTTTGTTGTGTTTCTTGTCTTGTGTCTCTTGTTGCATCAGCTTGGCATGCCTGTGCATTGGGCCAGCTCGCTGTCTTCTTTAGGAGGCACCAGGAACCAAACCAGGGACCTCCCATGAAGTAGGCGGGAGCTCAATTGCTTCAGCCACATCTGTTTCCCAGATATTTTCTTGAAACTAAACACAGTGAGCCTATAATTTCAAGGAAAAAACTGGGAAATATTTGCTACTGATGATAAAATTTGAGTTTCCAAACAAAAATTAAAATTTTAGAAAACTGGGAAATGGACTTGGCCCAGTGGTTAGGGCGTCCGTCTACCACATGGGAGGTCTGTGGTTCAAACCCTGGGCCTCCTTGACCCGTGTAGAGCTGGCCCATGCGCAGTGCTGATGCGCGCAAGGAGTGCCGCACCACGCAGGGGTGTCCCCCGCGTAGGGGAGCCCCACGCGCAAGGAGTGCGCCCCTAAGGAGAGCCGCCCAGCGCGAAAGCAAGTGCAGCCTGCCCAGAAATGGTGCCGCACACACTTCCCATGCCGCTGACGACAACAGAAGCGGACAAAGAAATAAGACGCAGCAAATGGACAGAGAATAGACAAACAGGGTGGGGGGGGGGATTAAATAAATAAATCTTTAAAAAAATAAAGAAACAAACTATTGATACATGTAGCCACCTGGGTGAATCTACCGAGAATTATGCGCACCCTGTAAGGAGAGCTGCCCAGCGCAAAAGAAAGTGCAGCCTGCCCAGGAATGGCACCGCCCACACTTCCCGTGCCGCTGCCGACAACAGAAGCAGACAAAGAAACAAGATGCAGCAAATAGACACAGAGAACAGACAACCGGGGGAGGGGGAGAATTAAATAAATAAATAAATCTTTAAAAAAAACAATTTTAGAAAACTTATACCCAGCTTCATGAACTTGACAGCTCCCCAATATTAAGACATTTCTCAATGAGTTCAGTGGTAATATGAACTAATGAGATTTTTTCTGTATAGTGTAATGAAACGTGTTAGCATTTGGAAGATCTGCCTAAGTGAGTGAAGTAATATTTTCCACAAGACCAGTGTATGAGTTTACAAAATAATGCATGGGTAAAAGAGCTATTAAAAAGGCAAAATATATCAATGGATATTATTTAACAGAAGAAGAAAAGTTCAGGACATGGTTTAAAATGTCACATTGTAAATAACCTTTAAGAAACTAACAATTGGGAAGCACACGTGGCTCAACTGATAGAACATCTGCCTATCATATAGGAGGTCCAGGGTCCAAACTCAGGGCCTCCTGGCCCATGTGGTGAGCTGGCCCACACGTGGTGCTGCCATGTGCAAGGAGTGCTGTACCACGCAGGGGTGTCCCCCGTGTAGGGGAGCCCCACGCACAAGGAGTGTACCCCTCCTTAACCACTCCACGTGAAAAAAGCACAGCCCGCCCGGGAGTAGCGCCACATACACGGAGAGCTAACGCAAGATGACCCAACAGAAAGAGACACAGGTTCCTGGTGCCACAGAGAATGCAAGTGGACACAGAAGAACACACAGTGAATGGACATAGAAAGCAGACAATGGGGGCAGGGAGGAGTAAGACAAATAAATAATAAAATAACTCTTAAAAAAAAACCAAACAAACAAAAAAGAAACTACCACTTGATGAGTTTTGGTGTGGTATCAAAGAAGAACATTCACAATTATTAGAAAGTGCTGTTAAACACTCCACTTTTTTTCCCAAGAACATATTTGTATGAAGTCTGATTTTCTTCATAAACCTCCATCAAAACAATATCTCACAACAGATTGACTGCAGAAGCAGAGATGAGAATCAAACTCACTTCTATTAAAGCCAGACATTAAAAATATTGTGAAAAAAAAATTGTGAAACTGTAAATCAACTGGAAAATTTAGCTGCTTTCCACAAAAGTATTCATGTTAACGAAACTATATTTTTTTAAAAAAAATTTTAGCAAATAAATATTTTAAAATATTCTCACATTTAATTTTTAATTTGGTAAATACTGATAGGTATAATCCACACAGACAGAAAGGCTCTTTGGGATTCTCAATAATTTTTAAGACTGTAAGGGGAGTCTGAGAATCACTGCTGCAAGCAAAAAGGAGACAGTGACAGGTTTGAACAAGTATAGAGCTTTTGTTCTAGAAAGATAATTAGAAAAGCAGCCTGGAAACCTGAACAGAGTGGAACAGCCTGAGAGTGGGGGTTGGGTAAGAAGTGATGTGGAGAGAGTGGAAGGCTCAGTAGAGATGGAGAAGAGAGGTTTTGTGTGGGTTTTTTTTGCCAGAAACGTTCCGGAAGCTGAAAAGACAGGGCTCGTTGTAGGTTGCCGCACCTGCCCTTCACATTCCAGCCACCCTGGCTTGCTTCCTGTGCCTGGAACATCTTACGCTGGTTCTCCCCGTGGGCCCTTCCCGCTAGCCGCCCCTCTGCCTGGCACCCCGTCACCCTGGTCTTTATAGCAGGCTCTTTCTCACCACTCAGATCTCAGTTTCAAAGGCACCTCCTCGCAGAGGCCACAGTAGGTACAATAACCTATTCATTCTGTCACATCACCCTCTTCAAATTCTCTGGATGACATGCATCACTTTCTTTATAATGTTGTTATATTTATTTTTAAATATCCATTGTCAGGTATTTTGTAAGTATGTATTGTCATATATTTATTTCTTATGTCTTATCTGTCTCTCTGTTGCCTCTAGAGTAGGAGCTCCATAGCGCAGGACTCTATCTTACTCACTGAGGAATTCCTGAAACGTCTGGACGGGAGTAAGTGGCCCCTCAACTCCTGCTGAGTGAAGGAAGGAGTGAATGGCTGTGATCGATGGGGCAGTGGGGGTGGGTACGCAAAGGTCACAGGCTTTGCAACCAGGCAGCTCAGGCTCGAGGTTCAACGCCTCCATTTCCTAATCGCATGGCCTTCAGCAAAGGTTGCTGCCCCTCTCTGAGTCTCATGTTTTCCACCTGTAAATCAAGAGATTGGATCAGTGGTGTTCCAGTTAGGATACAAGCAACAGAAAATCCAACTTAATCTGGCTCAAACACAAAGGGAATTTATTGTCTCATTGCCTGGAGGTAGAGCAGGTTTCAGGTGTGTTTGATCAGGGCTCCGGCTCCCTTTCTCTTCAGGCCTCTTGCCTTTGCACCGCCTCAGTGCATCAGCTGCATTCTCAGGCTGGCTTTCCTATGAAAGCAAAAGGGCTGTGGCAGTCTAGGTGACACCATCCAGAGGACAAGAGACGTTCTCTTTTTCAACCATCAACCGAAAGTCTTAGCCTTCCAAAGAAATGCAAATTAAAACTATAAGATAAGGGAGTGGATGAGGCTCAAGCAGTTGAGTGCCTGCCTTCCAAATGGGAGGTCCTGGGTTCAGTTTCTGGTGCCTCCTAAAGAAAACAAGCAGACAACGAGCAAAAACAACAAGCAGGGAAGCGGATTTGGCCCAGTGGTTAGGGCGTCTGCCTACCACATGGAAGGCCCACGGTTCAAACCCTGGGCTTCCTTGACCCGTGTGGAGTTGGCCCACATTCAGTGCTGATGCGCACAAGGAGTGCCATGCCATGCAGGGGTGTCCCCCGCGTGGGGGAGCCCCATGTGTAAGGAGTGTGCCCTGTAAGGAGAGCCGCCCAGTGCGAAAGAAAGTGCAGCCTGCCCAGGAATGGTGCTGCACACACGGAGAGCTGATGCAGTGGGATGACACAATAAAAAGAAACAGATTCCCGTGCCACTGACAACAACAGAAGCCGACAAAGAGGAACACATCGCGAATGGACATAGAGAGCAGATGGGGAGGGGGGGGAATAAATAAAATAAATAAATCTTAAATCAACAACAACAACAAGCAGACAACAAGCAAAAAATACTAAAAAACATTGAATTATACACTTAAAAATGTGTGAATTTTAAGGTTTGTGAACTATATGTCAATAAAATTATTTTTAAAAAATACAAACTATGAGATATCACTTCACACCCACTGGGATATGCAGTATTTAAAAATCTGAAAAATGCAAGTGTTGGTGAGGAGGCAGAGAAATAGGAACCCTCACACATTGTTGATGGGAATGTAACATGGTGCAGCCACTATGGAAAACAGTTTGGCAATTCTTCAGAAAGTTGAATATAGACTTACTATATCACCCAGAAATTCACTCCTAAGTATATACCCCAAAGAAATGAAAGCAGGGACTCAGACAGATATTTGTATACCTATGTTCATTGCAGCATTATTCACAATAGCTAAGAAGTGGAAGCAATCCAAGTGTCCACCCACAGATGGATAGATAAACAGAATGTGGTATATCCATACAATGGAATATTATTCAGCCATAAAAAGAAATGAACTGCTGGTTCCTGCTACAATAAAGATGAACCCTGACGTCATCATATTGAGTAAAATAAGCCAGACACAAAAACGAAGGTTTTATGATTTCTCTTATGTGAAAGCTTAGAATAAACAAATTCACAGAGACAGAAAGCAGATGAGTAGAGGGAGGAATGGGGAGTTATTTTTTTTTCTTAACATTTACTTTTTTTTTTTTAAGATTTATTTATTTTTATTTTATTTCTTTCCCCGTTCCCCCCGCCCCCGCCCCAGTTGTCTGTTCTCTGTGTCTATCTGCTGCGTGTTCTTCTTTGTCTGCTTCTGTTGTTGTCAGTGGCACAGGAATCTGTGTTTCTTTTTGTTGCGTCATCTTGTTGTGTCAGCTCTCTGTGTGTGCATCGCCATTCCTGGGCAGGCTGCGCTTTCTTTCACGCTGGGCGGCTCTCCTTACGGGGTGCACTCCTTGCACATGGGGCTCCCCTACGCGGGGACACCCGTGTGGCACGGCACTCCTTGCGCGCACCAGCACTGCACATGGGCCAGCTGCACACGGGTCAAGGAGGCCCAGCGTTTGAACCGCAGACCTTCCATGTGGTAGATGGATGCCCTATCCATTGCGCCAAGTCCACTTCCTGGGGAGTTATTTCTTAATGAATATGAGTTTTGGTTTGGGATGATGAAAATAGCCTGGAAATAGTTAGTGGTGAAAATTACACATTATCAATGTACTTAATGTCAAAGAATTGTCCATCTTAAAGTGGTTTTTATATGTGATGGTTAGGCTAATGTGTGTCGACTCGGTCAGGTAATGGTGCCCAGTTGTTTGGTCAAGCAATTACTGAGCTAATTATAATACAAGGACATTCCCTGGAGCTTGCATAGATGCCTGATTGCATCTATGATCAACCAAGGAGAATGCCATCAGCAATGACTGTCCTATCCAATCAGTTGAAGGCATTAAAAGGGGAAATTATTTCAGCATTCAAAGAGAGAATTTCCATCTCTACTTCAGACAGCCAGCATCTCCTGGGAACTCATCAAGGACCTTCACTGGAGCACCTAGTTTGCAGCCTGCCTACAGAATTTGGACTTCTGCATCCCACAGTCATGTGAGAGAATTTCATAAAATCTCATACTATTTACAGATATCTCCTGTCAGTTCTGTTTCCCTGGAGGGCCCTGACTAATACATTATATTATGCATGTTTTACCACAATTAAAAGTTTTTTAAAGTGAAGTTGTAGAAGAATAATAACAGCATAGGATAATGTTTCTGTTACATGGTTACATTAAAAAGTAGGTTCTGGGAAGTAGACGTGGCTCAGCCATTCGGGCACCACCGACACATGGGAGGTCCCGAGTTCGATGCCTGGTGCCTCCCAGAGAAGACAAGCAAGACAGCAGGCTGGCACGAAGGGCTGGCACAACAAGATGTCGCAAAGAAGAAACACAATGAAAGACACAAAAAAGTAGGTTTTTAAAATTGGAGGAAAGAAAGGTGGAAGCAACTTAAGTGTCCATCAGCAGGTGAATGAATAAACAAAATGTGGTACATACATCCAATAGAATATTTTTCAGCCCTAGAAAGGAATGACCTTCTGCTACATGCTACAACTCGGATGAACCTTGAAGACATCACGTTGAGTGAAATAAGCCAGACACTAAAGGACAAATATTGTGTGATTTCAGTTACAGAAAATAACTGTAAGAAGATGCAAATAACTAGAAGTTGCAAATTCATGGAGACAAAGTAGATTGGAAATTCCCAGGGGTGGGGAAGGGTACAGAATGGGGAGTTAATGCTTAATGGGTACAGGTTACTGTTTGGGGTGATGAAAAAGTTTTGGTTATGGATGTTGGTGGTGGTGCCAATTCCAGGCACCGCTCCAGGGTCTCTAGCTTCCCCGGCACTGCTCCCCGGGCTCCAGGGTTCCATGAGGGCAGCGCAGGAGCCACTCCAGGGAAGCGGGAGAGATGACTTGGTGGGATTATTCCCCACCACTCCCCACCCATTGCTCCCATAGCATTTTCATCTCTTTTCCTTTTAGACTTGGCTCTCTAATGGGCATCTCAAGCTTAATGTGTCCCAAAATGGATTCTTGGTTTCCCCCTACCCAACCCTCCTCCTTCATAAATAGCATCTTAATAAACAGCAATCCATTCTTCCAGTTGCTTCTGCCAAAAACCTGGGAGCCACTAAATCCAGCAGCAAATTCTGCCAGCCCCCCTTTAAAATGTTTCCATAATTGGACCCTTTCTTACACCTCTAATGCCTCCTCTCCGGGGCTGGGCACAGTCATCTTTTGCTTGGATGGAGGAGGCCTAACGGGGATCCCTGCTGCCCTCTTGCCTCTCAGTATTCTATGCTTCCTACAGCAGCTGGAAGAGCTTTTAAAAATGCAAAGCCAGAGATGTGAAGAATTTTCTTGTTTGTCTGTTTTTTATTATTGAAATAATGAAAATGTTCTGGTAATGACTGAAGCGATGAATGCACAACTATGTGATTGTACCAAATACCACTGATTGCACACTTTGGATGAATTGTATGCTTTATTAATATGTATCAATAAAATTGGTTAAAAAAAAGAAAGAAAATGAAGGACAACAGAACATATATTCTATTAAACTCAAAAAAAAAAAAAAGAAAACCTAAGTCAGCTTATGTCACTCCTCTGCTCCAACCTGTAAGGGTTCTCCAGCTCACTCACAGCAAGGGCCAAAATCATTACAAGGCTCCAAGGCCGGTGGTGGATGACGACATTTATGGCCCCGGGGGAACCAGCCTCTGGTATTCACATTCAGGCCCTGTGCAGTGCCCCCCCCCCCATGATCCTTAGTGGGGCGGTGTGACTTGCTTTGATCAGGGAACACAGGCAAATGCACTGGCAGAGGTTTGCTAAGTGCTTTTGTATAGGAGTGCCCTCTTGGAATGCTGCTGCTACCAAATAAGGAACCTAGACCATCCTGCTAGGCAGGCCGTGTAGATGAGACCCTGCCTGACAGCCCAGCTAACCACTCGAAGTGTGAACGGACCATCTCACTCCTGTTGGCTCACCAAACTGATGCCATAGAAATGATTCCAGCCTGAATACCCAGCTGAATCCAGCTTGAAGAGCAAAAGTCTTAAGCAAATCACTGTTTATTGTTTTGAGCCACTAAGTTTTGGGGTTGTTTGTTATGCGGCAATAATAACCAATGCAAGGTCCCACATAATCTGGCCCTCAAACACCTCTCTACCCTCACGTCCCACTACCCTCCTCGATCATTTCCTCCAGTCATGCTAATCTCTGGGCTGACACTTGACCTTGCTAAACACACTCCCACCTGAGGACCATTGCACTGGCTGTTCTTTGCCCCAGGGGCTCTTCCCCCAGCATCACACATTTCGCCCTCCTACTTGCTTCAGGTCTCTGCTCAGGTACCTCCCTGAACCCACATACAAATCGCAACCCGGTATCACTCTACAACCCTCTTTAGCCTGCTGTACTTGTCTATTTAGCCCTTGTCACCATCTGGCATGTTATGGATTTATTTTGTTTGCCTATGTATCTTCTGCTTCCCTTTACCAACATTTAACTCTTTGAGAACAGAGATACTTGATGTTGATCTCTCAGCACCTAAATGAGGCCTGGCCCAGAGTAGGCACTCAATCTGCATTTGTTGAACAAATGGATGAATGGATGATTTGACATCTTAAGTTTATGATTGAAAAGAAAAGTTTGAAAGTGGCCACGGTAGCTGCTGATGTTAGGGAGAGGGAAGAAGAGATATGATGTGGGGGCATATTCGGGATTTGGGGATGTCCTGGGTGGTGCTGCAGGGACAGATGCTGGACATTGTGTGTCCTGCCATGGCCCACTGAGTAGACTGTGGGAGAGTGCAGACTACAATGTAGCCACTGTCCATGTGGTGCAGCAGTGCTCCAAATGTATTCGCCAGGTGCAGTGAATGTGCCATGATGATGGAAGAGTTGTTGATGTGGGAGGAGTGGGGTGAGGGGAGTGGAGGGTGTATAGGGACCTCATATATTTTTTAATGTAACATTTAAAAGAAAATAAAGAAGGAAAAAAAAGCTTGGGCTTATCTCTGGACAAGATCAGTGTCTAACACAATCCCAGATGGTTCTTAAATTTGATAGCTGACATGATCGGACCCTCCCTATGAACCAGGCACTGCCTAAATATTTTTCGGGTATTTCCTCATTACTCACTCTAGTAACTTATGAAGCAGACAGCATTTATCCACATTTTGCAGGGAAGGAAACTCAGGCAGAATGAGGTTGAGCAACCTGCTCTAGATCACACAACCAGTTAGTGTCAGGGAAAGACTTTGAACCTGGCAGCTTGGCCCTAGAATCCACATCCACAGCCACCCTGCCACAATGACTTCTGAGATGACCTAAACCCCTGGCACAACGGGTTTGGGCCATGATCTCTGTGGGCTGGCTGCTTGAGATTTCACCTATTCACCTATTTCACAGTATTAATTAATTGACTGATTCGTTAGCTGATCCCATTATTCAACGACCATTTGTGGCTGTCCACTATGAGCCAAGTACTGCGCCAGGCTTTTCACATATACCTGCTTTAATCCCAAGAGGGAGGTATCAAGATGCCCATTTTCTAGATAAGGAAACCGAGGCCCACAGAACTTAAGAACTGACCCGGGGTCCTGGGAGGAGTGGTGGCAGGATTTGAGCCCAGGTCTTAGTTCTGCTTGTTTCTAAAACTCAAGCTCCCTCCCTGACCCCAGCCTGCCTCTCTTCGAGCTTGCCGTTTGGGGCTTTGCTTGCAGGAGGTCCTGGTGAGTTCACGGGTAGGTCTCTGGAGGGAGGGGAGGGGGACAGCAGCTGCATCTTGACCTCTCAGGCAGGGCCCGAGAGCGAGGACACCAGCTTGGCCCAGCATCCCTGGCTAGGGAGTTAGCAAAGGGGAAGAAATTTTAACAAAGCCCCACAGGCGTCGCTTTCTGTCCTGATCCTCCCCTTTTCTTCCAGCCAGGGTCAGCCACGGCCCCCTCACTTATGCCTCATCAGCGGAGCGGCCAGGCCAGGTGATCCCAAGACCAGTTTAAGGGAAACGCCGGAACTCCAGGGCTGCTCTCCAGGCGGGTATCTCGGCGCGGCTGCAGAGGCTGCGGCGGGAAGAGGGAGACCGGCCCACGCACATCCAAGGACGCGCCTAGTCAGGGACAAAAGCCGGGGAGAGGCGATACAAGCAGCCTGACCCCAGCAACTCACAGCCCGGCTGGGAAACAGGACGGGGTCCCGAGCGTGCTATCACCCAGGCTGGCAGCGCAAAGGGAGCGAGACCGCGCATTTCAAGCTCTCGAGGTCCCCACCCGTGGCAGTGCAGGAAGCCCAGGGTTTTCCTGGGAGGCGCCCTCGGCGGCCCACTGCCTGCGACAGGAGCAGCTCAGTGGCGCCCCCCTGGGGCGGGCCCGCTGCTGGCGCCTGCCTCGATGTGTAAAAGAAGGGCCTCCGTCTCTGCGCAGAGAGCCGTGATGGCCCAGCAAGCTCTTCCGAGGTGAGAGGAAGAAGAAAACGGATTCCCTTTGTGTTACCCTCCGCCCCGCAGCAAAGCCACCAGGGTCCCCAACTTCTCACACGGAGACTTCCTCCTGGCTCCCCTAGGGGGCGCGCGCGCATGCGCCGCCGGCAATGGCTTGGAGGGCGGCTGCCACGTGTTTAACTGTCTCTTCTCCAGCGTCTGGGCCTTCGCTGGCGGAGTGTTCAGCGCAGGGAGAAAACAGAACCTCCTCAGGGCAGGGCAATAATAAAAGTTGCTCTTAAGGTTGGAGAACTTGAGAGGAGAACGGAGATCTCCACTCTTGGCCCTAAAATCCCAGAGTTCCTGTACCAGCATGTTGGCTGGGAGCAGAATGAGAGAGAATATTTATAGAACTCTGTGTGTCAACCTCTGTTCTAAGCACTTTGAATAGGTAATAGGATAACCTATTTAATCCTCAGCACCATCCTACGAGGTGGCCATTTTATTATCATCCCCATTTCATAGTCAAGGAAACTGAGGCATAGGAAGTTTACATAACTTGCGCAGTGTCTCACTTCTAGTGAGGGGCAGAGCAGGATTACAATCCAGGCCGCCTGGCTGCCTGCCCGTGCTCCTCCCCATGGCACTGTGCTAGGTTGTGAGGAGGTAACTGCCTGAGATACCCCAAGGGGCAGGTGGGTGGGTGAGGGGAGAGGACAGCAGAGACGTCTGCAGATGCACAACTGGGCTGGTCACTCTGATGGGTCGGGTTGCCTGGGCTAAAGTCCCCAGTTATTCCAGCAACTACTAACCGAGGTGTGGCTGTGAAGGTGTTTGGTAGGTGTGATTAAAGTCTCTACTCAGTTTAGTAAGCAGGGAAGATTATCCTAGGAAATCTGAGCGGGCCTGGTTCGATCAGCTTTGAAAGCTTTAAGAACAGAGCTGAGGCTCCCCTGAAGAAGCAGCTCTGCATGTGGACAGCAGCTTCTGCTTGTGCTCCAGCCTGCCCTGCCTGTGACTACGGATTTCAGACTCACCTTGCCAGCTACCACCATTGCATAAACCAGTTCCTTGTAGTAAATAAATAAGTAAATAAATAAATCCTCCTGGTTCTGTTTCTTTGGTTGAACCCTGACTGATACAGTTGCCAAAGGCAAATTCCTGCGAGGAGAGATGTCATCTCCCCATGATTTGGCTCGACATGAGTCCCCTGTGGATTCCCTCCAGTGGCTAGCTGCAACCTTGTGGAGAGTGGGAAAGAAGTTTCCATCATGCAGGGGAATGAGGAATTATTAAAGAAATTTAGTTCAGATACTGAAAAATGAAGAAAGTGACATTTTTCAGTCCCAGATTTACCAGCTGAGATCCACATCTACCAAATCCCCACAAAGAGACTGAGAATGCTGGATACTCAATTTCCTGGATTCCCTTTATTTAGAGTTACAGGTGGGCATGTGACCTTGTTCTGGACAGTAAGACGTAAGGAAGTCTTCTTGGAAAGGCATCTTCTGGAGGGTATCTTGGAAAGGTTTTCTACCCTTCTTAAAATATATTGAGAGAGGGACAGAGGAAGAGGGAAGGAGAAAGGGAGGGAGGGGGAGAGGGACACAGGAGTTTGGGAGTGGGGGAAGTAAGGGTAGCTATTCTGGCTAGCCTTTCCTTGCCGGCTTTGGATACAATTGTATGAGGATGTGCTGTCTGGGCTTGTAACAGCCACCTTGCCACCATGAGATGGTAAGCCTAAGGATGAAAAGGCAGCCTTCTCTTGATGGCAGAATGAAAAGAAGAATGGGGAAGCAGATTTGGCTCAATGGATAGAGCGTCTGCCTACCACATGGGAGGTCTGCGGTTCAAACCCTGGGCCTCCTTGACCCATGTGGAGCTGGCGCATGCACAGCACTGATGTGCACAAGGAGTGCCCTGCCATGCAGGGGTGTCCCCCGCATAGGGAGCCCCATGCACAAGGATTGCATTCCATAAGGAGAGCCGCTCTGCGCAAAAAAAGTGCAGCCTGTCCAGGAATGGCACCGCACACACAGAGAGCTGATGCAGCAAGATGATGCAACAAAAAGAGACACAGATTTGTGCCGCTGACAAGAATACAAGTGGACACAGAAGGACACACAGAGAATGGACACAGAGAGCAGACAACTGGGGGTGGGGGACGGGGAGAGAAATAAAAAATAAATCTTAAAAAAAAGAACATAGGTTCTTGACCTGTCTTATTTTTTTTTTAAGACTTATTTTATTTATTTATTTCTCCTCACCCCCTCCTTTGCATTTGCTGTGTCTCGTCATCTTCCTTGTTTCGTTAGGGGGCACTGGGAACTGAACCTGGGACCTCCGATGTGGGAGGAAGGTGCCTAACTCTGTTCCCCGCTTTGTTGTGTCTCTCATTGTGTTTTCCTTTTTGTGTCTCTTGTTGCATTATCTGGTTGAGTCATCTTGCCACGCCTGCCCGTCACACCAGCTCACTGTCTTCTTTAGAAGGCACCGGGAACCAAACCACAGACTTCCCTGTGGTAGGTGGGAGCTCAATCATTTGAGCCACATCCGCTTCCCTGACCTGTCTTGATGTTATAGTAGAGTTGCTAAGGGTTAGCACTGGAACTGCCTACTTCCAATTTTCTTGTTATATGAGGTAATTTTTTTTTAATTGCTTCAGCCACTTAACAATGGGATGGTCTGTTACTTATAGCCCCAAACATTTTTAACCAATACCTTGCCACATTGAAGCTAGGGAAAAAATACCTCCTCCCAACAGACCTGAGGCCCCATGGAAAAGTGGAAAGAATATAGATTTGTGTTCAGATCCCACCTCCACAACTTAAGAGCCATGAGACTTTAAGCAAGGGCTTAACCTCTCTGAGCCTCTGTCTCCTCATCTGCACCAAGTCTGGCACACAGCCATTGCCAGCTACGTAAAATGGGGATGTGTTTCTTCTGAGGACTAAGTACAAAAACGTGTGCCTGGGAACTCCCTCTGTAAGTTTTCAAAAATGCTAGGTCATGTGTATCCAGTTATTCTGGGACTTCCTCCGACTTAGTTTTTTCTCCCTGTCAGCTGCCATCTCCCTAGAATTTGGTACAAGGCCCTGGGGCTGGGGCTGGGCCAGAAGCGATTCAACAGCTTTGCTCGGGTCTGTCTGAAATTCCTTCTGCCCCTGTGCTCCCCGCAGGGTCTTCTAGGGCAAGTTGGGGAAGCTCTTTCATCTGATGCCTGCCTGGAAGTTTTAGAGTAGCCATTAATCAAGGATCTTTGTGGCAAGTAACAGAATTACACTCTGGCCGATTAAGCAGAAAAGTTGCTTATTAAAAGGATATTGGAGGAAGCAGACTTGGCCCAGTGGTTGGGGCGTCCATCTACCACATTTGAGGTCTGTGGTTCAAACCCTGGGCCTCCTTAACCCGTGTGGAGCTGGCCCATACGCAGTGCTGATGCGCGCAAGGAGTGCCCTGCCACGCAAAGGGTGTCCCCCGCGTAGGGGAGCCCCACGCTCAAGGAGTGCACCCCGTAAGGAGAGCCGCCCAGCGAGAAAGAAAGTGCAGCCTGCCCAGGAATGGTGCTGCACACATGGAGAGCTGACACGGCAAGATGACGCAATGAAAAGAAACTCAGATTCCAGTGCCGCTGACAACAACAGAAGTGGAAAAAGAAGAACATGCAGCAGATAGACACAGAGAACAGACAACTGGGGTGGGGGGAGGCATAAATAAATAAATAAATCTTAAAAAAAAAAGATATTGGGGGAAGCGGATGTGGCTCAACGAGCTGGGTGCTCACCTACCACATGGGAGGTCCTGGGTTTGGGTCCTGGTGCCTCCTAAAAGAAGATAAACTAGATGCCACCTCCCACCACAACAAGCTGATGCCACAAGCCAGCAGATGCTGCAGCCTGGGGAAAGCGGATGTGGCTCAGGCTGTTGGGCACTTGCCTCTCATGTGGGAGGTCCCAGGTTCGGTTCCTGACACCTCCTGGAGAAGGTGAGCAAACAGACAAGAGAACCATCGGGGGTAGGGGATAAATTTTGAAAATTAAAGAAAATAAATTTTTTTTTAAAGGATATTGGCCTACAGAATTGTCGGAGGGGCTGCAGGACTTGGCTCCAGGTGATGTTTCCAGGATCAATGCCCCAAAACAGCTATAGAAGCAGTGTGATGAGCAACCCACCACCACTGCTGCTCCTTGGGGCCATTCCAGCACCAAGGATTTGATCCGAAGTCTGAGCTTGCCATCTCCGTTCTCACCACATACAGCTTTCTTCTTCCAGGTCTCACATCCTTATCCAGGTCTCACCTGGGCAGTCTGCCTTTGCTACAAGGAAGGCTGGAAGGCCAGCTTTTCTGTGTTCCATCATGGGGAGATGGGACTCATAAAGCTGGACATTTCTCACATACAGCAAGGTGTTGACAATGTGCTGGGCATAGAGAAACCATGACAAATAGCAGATATTGCATGTATTATTATTCCGTTGTTTAAAGGACCAAATGGCAGCCCAACTCATTCGACATCATCCCTCTCATGAGGCAACTTGAACTTCTGCAGACAGAGACCCAGCCTGGCCAGCTCTGGTTTTTACATCTGTCCCTCCTTAAAAACATGTAGGTCTGATGGGACTGTCGGCCACGGAGCTTCTCCCTCCCTCCGAGTTAAGGGATGGGGAACTTACTAGATCGGATAACCCACTGTATCCCATTTCCCTGACAATACGATTGGTCCAGAGGTGGGACCACAACCTAAATCGAGCTGATCAGAACTTCCCCTGGGATTGACATCGTGATGTGCAGAAAGAGGCTCTCTTTTGCTTGGGGGTTGTTACGCTGGGAAGATGTTTATGTACTGCAGCTGTGGCTATCTTCTCTGGCCTCATGGAAGAAACTATATGCAGGAAGAGAAAATTAGGTCAGCCTAGAGTGAAACAGAGATGCAAGATGGTGAGACAGCCAGGAAAATATGGTTTAATCTCCTGGATCCAGCTAAGCCTGAAGTCATTCCCTTTCTGGTTATTAATTACACCAGCCAATTAGTTCCTTTATAAAGCTTCAGCTAGTGTGAGTTGGCTTTCTCTCACTTAAAGCTGAAAAAACCTTCATAATACACCACCCTCTCCCCAGTGGGAAATTTACTGTGAAACATTTTTCCACCCGTTATCTCATTTAATAGTGGATTTGAAAGTAAGAAGGGAGTTTTAATAACAAGGATAAAGAGAATTATTAACCCAATTTTATTTTTATTTATTTATTTTTTTAAAAAGATTTATTTATTTTATTTAATTCCCCCCCTCCCTTGGTTGTCTGTTCTTGGTGTCTATTTGCTGCGTCTTGTTTCTTTGTCCGCTTCTGTTGTCGTCAGCGGCACGGGAAGTGTGGGCGGCGCCATTCCTGGGCAGGCTGCACTTTCTTTTCACGCTGGGCGGCTTTCCTCACGGGCGCACTCCTTGCGCGTGGGGCTCCCCTACGCGGGGGACACCCCTGCGTGGCACGGCACTCCTTGCGCGCATCAGCACTGCGCATGGCCAGCTCCACACGGGTCAAGGAGGCCCGGGGTTTGAACCGCGGACCTCCCATGTGGTAGACGGACGCCCTAACCACTGGGCCAAAGTCCGTTTCCCTAACCCAATTTTATAAAGAAGAAAACTCAGCGTAGAGTTTAGGGGACGTGCCCAAGGTCACACAGCTAATTAGTGGTCTGGCTTTAATTTGAACTCAGTTCCACCTAACTGCAAGTCCAGCACTTGAACAACTCTGTACTCAACTTTTATTTTCAGAACTAATTCCATTCCTCACCATTTCCTCAATTCCTTGGTACTCGGCTTTCAAAGCTAGTGCTCAGCTCCTGATAACATAATAAATATCCCAAGTAGCTCTGGAGTTATTCTTCCTAGGGTGTTTTCATTTTCAAAGTGTGTGAAGGTCCAGGCATGAAACTGAAGGAGAAATTTCCACCACTGATTGCGGGTGCGAGGGACTCAGAACTACTGGATTCTCGTCCCTATAGCCACACCTATGAGAAACCCTGACCCTCTGAAGGTCACTTTTACTGGGACACTTAGGAATTTCTTCAGGGTCAGGGACACAGCATTGGCATATCCTTAGAGTCCTGTCCAACTCGCATGCCCCACAATTTGAGCACAGCCTCTTCCAGGTCGAAATTCTCACCATACCAGGTCTGCACCTGGAGATGAGTTATTTGGGAAGGAAAGGTGCTAGAGAAGGAGAAGGACCAGAGTAATTAATATTCACTGAGCACATGCCAGGAATGGTAAATGAAATTCATTTCCACTCCCAAACTCCACTGGTACATGGACAAGAAGGCCGAGGCAGCATCCAAGCTCAACTGGTAATATCTGCCCTGGGTGCAAGAGAGGGCATGGTAGCACAGAGGCCAGCTCTCTGCCCTTCCTAGCCATGAGCCAGCCACTTAACATCATTAACCCCAATATCTCTCAACCACCTCTGAAGTGGGACTTAATAGTCTTATTTTCCAGAGGAAACTGAGGTTTAGAGGGAATTTTTGTGTGTGTGTGTGAAAGCTAAGCAGATAAGTCTTTAATTAAAAAAATAAAAGAAATACCTAACATACCTCCACCACAACCCAAACAGCTTACCAGTTGCCACCAACTGGTTTGAAGCTGTATATACCCCAGGAAAAAAAGATGTTCTTAAATTTTATCCATTCTTGTGGGTGTGGACCCTTTGTCGGTAGGATCCTTTTGATGAGACTCCTAAAGTTAAGATGTGACCCACCACGTTAAGGATGAGTCTTAATCTTATTACTGGAGTCCTTTATAAACAGAATGAAGGGGCGGGGCAGGGAGAGGAGAGAAAAAGGGAGAGAGAGAGAAAGTCACAGAAATAAGAAGCTGAAAGCAACAAAATTCACAAGAGAAGGGAGGGACCAGCAGATGCTACCATGTGCATTGTCATGTGACAGAGTAGCCAGGGACAGTGAGGAGCTGAGGATTGCCACTGGCCAGTGTTCAGGAGGAAAGCATCACCTTGATGATGCCTTGATCTGGGCATTTTCCTGGTGTCTAGTTATAGTGAATAAATTCCCATTGTTTAAGCCGAACCATTTCATGGTATTTTTTTAAGCAGCCTGGGAAACTCAAACACCCGGGGAGTGTGGCCTCTCACAATGTGTCTTCTCTGTGGCTCAGGGAGCAGGGGGCACAGTTCTGTTCCCATGGGAATCCATCTCAGGATGAACCTGAGAGGACCTCCCACCAATATCAGATATTTGTCCATGTGTATAGCCCCCTCTCGCCCCAATTCCAGGTGCCTGAGTGTGCTGTATCTGTGGTGCCATGGGCAGGTGACAGGCTATTCTTGGGGTTCCCAGGCCTTGGGGGAGGAGAGGAGCATTCCAATACATCAGGGAACCCAACCATGCAAATTACCTTGGTAACCAACATACATATATATAAACATGTTTAAGTAAGAAGAATTATCTACCGCAGCAATTATTGAACAACTTCTAATTGGCTACCATGGTTTAGATATTCAACAACATTATAACAACTTTTAGTGGTAGTAATAATTAGTTATAATAACATTTATATAGTGTTTACTGTGTGTCAGATGCTGTTCAAAGTCCTTTATTTTAATCTTTACAGTGACTTCATTTTAATCTTTACAGTGACTCTATTAGGAAACTTTCATCACTTCCGTTTTACGGGAGAGGAAGCCAAAACACACAGAGAGATGAAGTAATTTGTCCAAGGCCGCAGAGCTAAGACGTAGCAGAGCCTATAAATAAACTCAAGCAATCTGACTCCAGAGTCTGGGTTTGTAATCAGGAGGTGACAATGCCTCTTCTTATTTCATTCTTTACCTTTCCATCATGGCTAACATTTATGTGCACCTCCATAAACACCATCTGTGGTGGTTCGTAGGTACCCCAGAAAAAGATATTCTCACATCTAATCCACTCCTGTGGGCGTGGGCCCATTGTAAGGAGGATCTTCTCGAGGAGGCTACTTCAGTTAAGGCGTGACCCACCTCACTGGGGATGGGGCCTAATCCAATTGCTAGAGTCCTTTATAAACAGAAAGAGGAGAGAGAGCGAGAGAGAGCGAGAGAGTGAGCGCGAGCGCGAATGCTACAGAAGCAAGAAGCTGAAAGCAATGAAAGCCGAAGACCAGCAGTCACTGCCGTGTGCCTTGTCTTGTGGCAGAGGAGCCAAGGATCACCGGCAGCCGGTCTTAGGGAAGAAAGCATCACCTTGTTGATGCCTTGATTTGGACATTCTCATGGCCTCGAATCTTGAACCAATAAATTCCCATTGTTTAAAGCCAACCCATTTCATGGTATCTGCTTGGAGCAGCCTAGGAAACCAAAACACCATCGAATTTGATCAACGAGATTTGTGGATTAGACCTGGCAAGAACAGTGCATTAGTTATTTCTTGCAGAGTAATAAATTAGTCTGAACAACAAACACTTGTTATCTCACAGTTTTTGTGGGTCAGACACCTGGCAATCCAGTCATCTCATGGTTCAACCAGGGCAGGATCCACTTGCAAGCTCGTTCAGTGACCATTGGCAAGATTCAGCTGCTTGTGGGCTGTTGGGCCAAGGCCTCAGTCCCTTGGCACGCGAGCCCTTCTGTAAGGACAGCTAGCAACATGGCCCTGACTTCATCAACGTGAGCGAGTGAGCGAGGGTGAGAGAGTTGCTCACAGGGAAGCCACAGTCTTTTAAACCTGACCTTGGAAGTTATATCCCATCATCTTTGCTGTCTTCTATGTATGAGAAATGAGTTACTAGGACTGGCACTCACTCCTGGGGAGGGGATTAGCCAAGGTCATGACTATGAAGGAGCAGGGGTCATTGGGAACCCTGTTAGAAGCTGCCTGCCACACCCGCTGTTAATATCCTCTGTGAAGCTCCAAGAGGATCAATGAAAGGCTGCGATTTTATTGGATCTGGCACCATTGCAGAGTGTCAAATAAATGGGCTTTGGAAAGATCTGGGTTCAAATCCTGGGTCCTGTCTTCCCATGTGTGTGACCTTGAACAAGTTACTTGATTTCTCTGAGGCTTAGTTTTCTCATCTGTTAAATGAAAGCCAAAATACCTACTATAGCAGTTTGATATGGTTCATGAATTCCAAAAATAAATATTGGATTATGTTTGTAAACTGGTCTGTCCCTCCAGGCATATTAAATTATATTAGATTCAGAAGTTTCACTTTTACTTGATTAAATCATGATTAAGGCTTTGATTGGGCCACATCAGTAGGATGTTGCATCCCCACCCCCTTGGTGGGTAAGGACACACAGAGAAAATGACATGGCAGCATAGTTAGTTGGAGTTTTGATGTGGAGCCTGCGGAAGTAAAAATATGGAGAAGGAGGACACAGGGAGTTTCTCCTGGGAAGGAAACACACAGGAGAAGAACACAGAGGAATAGAGACAGCTCCACAGACGCGGCAGAGGTCCCAGGAAGAGAGACGAGTCATTTACCTAATAGTTCACAGCTGGCCTTGTGGAGGGAGCAGAGCAGCTGAGTCCAGGGAGAAATGAGCCCACGGGAGAAAGGCAAACCCTAGAGAGCCTCAGTCTACAGCTGACCTTGTGGAGAAAACAAAGCCGTTGAGCCCAGAGAGAAATGAGCCCCGGGAGAGGGATGAGATTTATCCCAGCCTACAGCTGATATTGGAAGAAGCGGGGAACATGAACCTTTAGAGGAAGAGGGAGGCTGAACGTTGGCAGCATCTTGCTCCAGCACATGGCAACAGACTTTGGTGAGGGAAGCACTCCTGCTTACTTACCTGGTAACTGTAAGCTTCTACCCCAAATAAATACCCTTTATATAGAACAGCAGATTTCCAGTATTTTGTATCAGTATCCCTCTGATTGACTAATATGCCTACCCTGAAAGGTAAAATGAAATAATTAAATGTATGCACTGCTTTCAACAAATTGTAGAAGCTGGATAAAAGTATCTAATAATCACCACCATCATCATCATCATCATCACCATCACCATCCTCCTCCTCCTCTTTCTCTTCTCTGCTTTCTCCTCTACCTCCTAGTAATCAAAAGGCAGGCCCAGGTGGTTTTCCCTGTGTGTCTTTATAAGCATCACTACCAGGTGGTGGTGGTGATCAGACTGGGTGTTTGCTTCTCCTTGGTAAAAGATAAAGGACGCCTGCAGAGTGTTTCTAAGGGTTCTCACCAGGCCTCCGTGATCACTGCCGAGAAGAGCCTCAACCTCTTGGAGTTCTGACTCCAGGCGCAGTCCCTCCGTGATGCGGGAGAAACGGTGAGAGCTGTCTCTTCTGGACCTTGTGCCCTCATGAGTCTGTGGATTAGCTTCTGACTGTGGATCTCTGAGGGAATCAGGGTCCCTGCCCCTTGTGAGCCAACATCACAGACTTGGGCCACCCCTCACCCTTCCAGTAAGTTCCATTGCTGCTTATATTTGCCAGAGCTGCTGTCTTTGCCTGAAACCAAAGCACCCTAATAAATACAAAGGCTTACAACATTTCAACTGTGGTTACATCGGAGGAGTGAGAGTTGGGGTGCTTTTAATTTCTACCTATCTATTATTAATAGTTTTAACAGACATGTTAATTTTATATTTTAAAAACATATTGTTAAGACAGTGGACTGGGAGTGTCTTTTTTGGTTTATGCCAACCATTTTCTCTTCTCAGCTTCCTTTATATGGGTCTCTTTAGCTACCAGTTATGTAAATCTACAAGGTGAGCTGTATATATTTTAATAACAATTTTATTGAAGTATAATTCATATGCCATAAAATACATCCTTTTATAGTGTAGAATTCAGTGGTTTTTAGTATAGTCACAGAGCTGTACAGCCAATTCCAGAACATTTTTATCATCCCAAAAAAGAAATCCTGTGTTAGCAATGATTCCTCATTCCTCCCATCCCTACCCACAGCTTCTGTCAATCACTAATCTAATTTGGGTCACTATGGATTTACTAATGCTTGGCATTTCATGTAAATGAAATAATACAATATGTAGTTGGAGACGTGGGTGTGGCTGAAGTGATTGGGCTCCCATATACATATAGGAGGTCCAGGGTTCGATTCCCAGGGCCTCCTGGTGAAGGCAAGGGGGCCCGTGTCGTGAGCTGGCCCATGCAGAGTGCTGGCCCACATGGAAAGCTGGCGCGGCAAGATGATGCAACAAAAGGAGACACAGAGGAGAGACAATAAGAGACACAGCAGACCAGGGAGCTGAGGTTGCGCAAGAGATTGAGCACCTCTCTTCCACTCTGGAAGGTCCCAGGATTGGTTCTCATTGCTGCCTAGAGAGAAGACAGAATGATACAGAAGAACACATGGTGAATGGTCACAGAGAGCAGACAGCAAGGGCAAAACAATAAAAGGGGGTTTGGAATAAATAAATAAATCTTTAAAATATATAATTTGTATTCTTGTGACTTATTTACTTAGCATAATGTCTACAAGTTTCATCCAGGTGTTAGCATGTATCAGTACTTGATTCCTTTTTATGGCCAAATAACACACCATTGTATGGATATAACGCTGTGTTTATCCATTCATTAGTTTTTTTTTTTTCCTTCCCCTCCGCCCCCCAGTTGTCTGCTCTCTGTGTCCATTCGCTGTGTGTTCTTCTGTGACCGCGTCTATCCTTATCAGCAGCACCAGGAATCTGTGTTTCTTTTCGTTGCGTCATCTTGTTGTGTCAGCTCTCCATGTGTGCAGCACCATTCTTGGGCAGGCTGCACTTTCTTTTGCGCTGGGCGGCTCTCCTTACGGGGCGCACTCTTTGCACGTGTGGCTCCCCTACGTGGGGGACACCCTTGCGTGGCAGGGCACTCCTTGCGCGCATCAGCACTGCGCATGGGCCAGCTCCACATGGGTCAAGGAGGCCCGGGGTTTGAACCGCGGACCTCCCATGTGGTAGGTGGATGCCCTATCCATTGGGCCAAGACCGCTTTTTGTATTCATTAGTTTTTAGACATTTTGCTTGTTTCCTCTTTTTGGCTTCTATGAAATAATGCTGCTATGAAAGTTCATGTGCAAGTTTTTTCATTGACATATATTTTCATTTCTCTTGGGTACGTATATAGGGATGGAATTGTTGAATCATATAGTAATTCTGTGTTTAACATTTTGAAGACTTTCCAAATATTTCCCACAGCTGCAGTATTTTACATTCCACTAGCACTGTATGAGGGTTCCAATTTCTCATACCCTCCCTAGCACTGTTTCCTTCTGTTGTTTATTTCTAGTTTCATCACACTGTGATCAGAAAAGATATTTTGTCTGATTTCAATTTATAACATTTATTAAGATTTATTTTGGCGTAACGAATGATCTATTCTGGAAATGATTCATGTGCTCTTAAGGAGAATGTATATTCTGCTGTTGATTGAGTGTACTGTATATGTCTGTTTGGTCTAATTGCTTTACAGTTTTGTTCAAGTCCTCTATATTCTTATTGATCTTTTGTCTAGATGTTCTATCCATTATTGAAAGTAGGGTATTATAGTCTCCAATTATTATCATAGAACTGTCTATTTCTCCCTTCAACTCTGTTCATTTTGCTGCATTTATTTTGGGGATCTGTTGTTAGGTATTAGATATTTATAAATTGTTATATCTTTTTTTTTTTTTTTTTTTTAAGTACTGGGGTCTGGGGATTTAACCCAGGACATCGTATATGGAAAGCCGTCACTCAACCACTGAGCCACATTGGCTTTCCTGAGTTTTTTTTGTTTTGTTTTGCTTGTTGCTTGTTTTTGTTTCTTCAGGAGGCACTGGAAAATGAATCCAGGCCCTCCCATGTGGGAGATGTGTGCATAACGGCTTGAGTCACATCTGGTCCCCTGTTACGTCTTTTATTTTTATTCCCCTACCCACCCACCCGCTGTTGTCTGCTTTCTGTGTCCATTTGCCTTGTGTTCTT
Organism: Dasypus novemcinctus; assembly: GCF_030445035.2. Classification (NCBI taxonomy): domain Eukaryota; kingdom Metazoa; phylum Chordata; class Mammalia; order Cingulata; family Dasypodidae; genus Dasypus; species Dasypus novemcinctus. The sequence goes on from NC_080684.1 coordinate 96,056,456, forward strand.
CTGTGTCCACTTGCATTCTTGTCAGCAGCACTGTGGAATCTGTGTCTCTTTTTGTTTTGTCACTTTGCTGCTTCAGCTCTCCGTGTGAGGTGCCATTCCTGGGCAGGCTGCACTTTTTTCATGTGGGGCGGCTTTCCTTGTGGGGCACGCTCCTTGTGCATGGGGCTCCCCGTGGCACGGCACTCCTTGCCCACAGCAGCACTGTGCATGGGCCAGCTTACCACAAGGGTCAGGAGGCCCTGGGTTTGAACCCTGGACCTCCCATGTGGTAGGCGGACACTGTATCCCTTGAGCCAAATCTGCTTTCCTATTATATCTTTTTGATGGAATGAACCTTTTATGAAGATATAATATCCTTCTTTGTTCCTTATAACTTTACTGACTTAAAGTCTATTTTGAATGACAGTAATATAGCCACCCCAGGTGGTGTATGGTTACTATTTGCATGGGACATCTCTTTGTGTATTTTATTTTTTTAACATTCAACTTCTTTGTGCCTTTGTATATAAAGTGAATCTCTTATAGACAGAATACATATGAATCATATTTTCGTCCATTCTGCCAATTTCTACCTTTTAATTGGAGGATTTACTTGATTTACAGTTAAAGTAATCACTGATTGGGAAGTGGATTTGGCTCAACTGATAGAGCATCTGCCTACCACATGGGAGGGTCCAGGGTTTGATACCCAGGGCCTCCTGACCCATTTGGTGCACTGACCCATGTGCAGAGCTGCCGTGCACAAGAAGTGTCATGCCACATAGGGGCGCCCCTGCATAGGGGTGCCCCACGTGCAAGGAGTGCACCCTGCAGGGAGAGCCACCCTATGTGAAAAAAGCGCAGCTTGCCCAGAAGTGGCAATGCATACATGGAGAGCTGATGCAGCAAGATGACGCAACAAAAAGACACAGTGCTGCCGAGGGTGAAAGTGGACACAGAAGAACACACAGTGAGTGGACACAGAGAGCAGACAATGGGGGGAGGGGAAGGGGAATGAAATAAAATAAATCTTTAAAAAACAAAGTAATCACTAATAAGAAAAGATTTGTTTCTTCCATTTAATTGTTTGTTTTCTGTATCTTACATGTTTTTTGTTCCTTAATTTCTCTATTGCTTTCTTTTATGTATTTAGTTGATTTTTTTTTTGGAAGTGTACATTTTTATTCTCTTCTTTCCTTTTCAGTATATTTTTTAGGTATTTTCTTTTTTTTTAAGTGGGTTATTTTCTCCCAATGCATCTTTATTTTTTTTTAATTTATTTATGTATTCCCTCATTGATTATTTAAACACCTCATTGTTTTGCATTCACTGTCTGTTCTCTGTGTCTTTTTGTCTTCTCTTTAGGAGGCACTAGGAACTGAACCTGGGACCTCCCATGTGGGAGAGAGGAGCTCAAATTCTTGGGCCACCTCAGCTCCTAGGTATTTTCTTAGTGGTTACCTTGGAGATTACAATGAACATCTTAAACCTACAACAACTTAGTTTGTATAATGCCAACTAAGTCTCAATAGTATACAGACACTTTGCTTCTGTATATCTCTGTCCCTTCCCCTTTACATTTTAATTGTCACAGATTACATCTTTATATATCATGTGCCCCTTAACATAGATTTATGATTATTGTTTTATGCATTTGCCTTTTAAATCATATAGGAAAAAAACAGGAGTTACAAATCAAAAGTATCATAATACTAGCTTTTGTATTTGCCTACCTAGCTACCTTTATCAGTGTTCTTTACTTCTTATAGCTTCAAGTTACTGTCTGGTGTCCTTTCATGTCAGCCTAAAGAACTTCTTTTAGCACTTCTTTAGGGTACATTTACTGGTAATGGACTCCCACAACTCTTATTTTTCTAGAAATATCTTAATTTCTCCTTCATTCATTTTTTATCTTATTTTTTTCCTTTCTTTTTTTCCCTCCTTCATTCTTGAAGGATAGTTTTGCCAGCTATAGAATTCTTGACAGACAGAATTTTTCTGTCAATACTTGTAATATGTCATCCCACTGCCATCTAGCCTCCATAGTTTCTAATGAGAAATCTGCTGCTAATCTTATTGAGGATTTCTTGTATGTAATGAATTGCTTTTCTCCTGCTGCTATCTTGAGTCTCTATTTTTGGCATTTGACAAATTACTATAGTGTGTCTCAGCATAGATCTCTTTGAGTTTATCCTGTTTGGAGTTCATTTAGCTTTGTGAATGTGTGTATTCATGCTTTTAATCATATTTGGGAATTTTTGGCCATTATTTCTTCAAACTTTTTTTCTGCCCCTTTCTTTTTTCCTTCTCCTTTAGGACTCCTATGATGAATATGTTTGTAGCAATGGATGGTGTGCCATGGGTCCTACAGGTTCTCTTCTGTTCATTTTTCTTCATTCTTTTTTCTTTCTGTTCCTCAGATGGATAATTTCAATTGCTTTATCTTAAGTTTGCTGATCCTTCTGCCTGGTCAACTCTGCTGCCAAATACCTCTAGTGAATTTTTCATTTCACTTATTGTATTTTTCAGCTGCACATTTTCTGTTGGGTTCCTTTTTATAATTTCTATCCCTTTGTTGCTATTCTCATTTTGTTCATACATCATTTTCCTGATTGTCTTTAGTTCTTTGTCTGTGGTTTCCTTTAGCTCATTGAGCATATTTAAGACAGTTAATTCAACATCTTTAACTAGTAATTCCAATGTCTGGGCTTGTTCAGGGATGGTTTGTGTACAATTTCTTTTCCTGTGAATGGGTCATACTTCCCTGTTTCATCGTATGCTTTATAATTTTTGTTAAGTATGGACATTTTGAGTATTATAATGTCGTAAGTATGGAAATATGATTCTCTCACTTCTCAGGGATTGCTTATTTTTGCTGGTTTAGGGCTACCACAGTTGTTTTTGTTGTTTCCAAACTAGTTTTTGCAAAGTATGCATTACTTGTTTTGTGTGGTCCTGCATTTCCATTCCATTATCTCTGCAGTCAGCTAGTAACCTCACAAAAATTTCTGAAATATCTGCTTCTCAGACATATAGAGGGAAAAAAGAGTGCTATCTCTGTAAATTTTCTGATAGATGCTTCCAGGAGAAGCTACTGCATCCAAAAGGGCCAAAATCAAGGGTCCACACCAGTTATTCAGGGAACTGTCAGGCCAACCAAAATTCACAACTCCAAATTTTTAGAGGACAAGGTCTCCACTGTCCACCCTGACACCAACCAGCCACTCCAGACTGTTATCCCTATAGCCATGGCAGAGCTGAGGGATGGGGGAGGGATGGTAGTTGGTTCCCACAGACTGTTCTCTTACCAACAAACAGCAGCCTCTTCCTTCATCAAGCTCTCCCTTGGTTTATATAGGTATCTGGTCAGGGTCCAGAATTCTGAAATAGTTCATTCTAATCACTCTTCAGTGGAACTTCCAAGGTTCATCCATGTTGTAGCATGTATCATCACTCCATTCCTTTTTATGGCTGAATAATATTCCATTTTAGGAATACACCATTTCTGTTTATTCATTGACAGACAATGATTATTTCTACCTTTTAACTCATGTGAATAATGCTGCTATGAGCTTTAATGTACACATATCTCCTTCATTTTTAAAAAGTATTTATTTACTTATTTCTCCCTACCCCCTTGTTGTTTGTACTTGCTGTGTCTGTTCATTGTGTGCTTGTCTTCTTTTTAGGAGGCACTGGGAACTAAACCTGGGACCTCCCCTGTGGGAGGGAGATGCCTATTTGCTTGAACCACCCCCACTACCTTCTTTGTTGTGTCTCTCACTGTATTTTCCTCCTTGTGTCTCTTGTGTCATCTTGTTGCATCAGCTCACCATGCCAGCCCATCACATCAGCTCACTGTCTTGCTCATCTTCTTTAGGAGGCACCAGGAACCAAACCCAGGACCTCCCATGTGGTAGGTGGGAGCTCAGTCGTTTGAGCCACATCTGCTTCCCTATCCTTCATTTTTTTTTCCTCTAGGATTTTTATTTTATTTATTTCTCCCTCACCCCATCCCCGTCCCCCCCGTTGCCTGCTCTCTGTATCCATTTGCTGTGTGTTCTTCTGTGTCTGCTTGTATTCTCATTAGGCAGCTATGGGAACTGATCCTGGGACCTTCTGGAGTGGGAGAGAGGCAATTACTCTCTTGTGCCACCTCAGCTCCCTGTCCAACTACATCTTATTTTCTCTCCTCTGTGCCTCTTATTGTGTCATCTTGCTGTGCCAGCTCTCTGTGTGAGCTGGCACTCCTGCACAGAGCCACTTTCCCACGCTGGGCTGCACTCCTGTGCAGGCGGCATTCCCGCGTGGACTGGCACTCCGTGTGGGCCAGCTTGCCACGTGGGCCAGCTTGCCCTCACCAGGAGGCCCTGGGACTCGAACCCTGGACCTCCTATATGGTAGACAGGAGCCCAACTGTTTGAGCCACATCCATTTCCCCCTCTCCTTCATTTTTAAAGGACAGTCTTGCTCTAACCAATACACTGTATTGTCTTTTGGGGGCATTGCTACTTCTTACCCCTTATCAACCAGGAAAGGGCCAGAGATTAAAAAATGAGTAGAGCCTTTACCCTCATTGTGCCCAGAGAGTAAGATGGGTCACCGACAGCTCTACTGGAGCCATCTGCAAAACTTTGGTCAGGGGTCCCGCGCTTGCCACGTCTGCTCAAACCGACATGGTCTGACCCGGAAATACGGTCTCAATATGTGCTGCCAGTGTTTCCGTCAGTACCCGAAGGATGTCGGCTTCATCAAGTTGGACTAATCTTCCTTGAATGGACTGTCCAGGACATCTTCCTGACTAAACTATGCTAGTTCTTTGTATATAAAATAAAACTAAGAAAACTGAAAAAAAAAAAAAAAGTAGAATATATTCAAGGGACAGTGGAGAGAACAACAGAACAGCATTTGACAATTAGAGTTGCAGATCATGGGAGACGACAAGTGAAAACTAGTTTGGAAGATGGGGTCCGCAACTGAGTAATAATATGTGACGTGTGTTGAGCTGTGGAGTTTGCAAAGCACATCTGCAAGCTCATTTTATATTTCCCTTGATCCTGATGGCCACATTTTGAGTACAGATTGAAGGGAATCATTGTTCTTGACTTTTACAGAACAGGAAACTGATGTTCAGAGAAGTTAGGTAACTTGCCCTAGGTCACAAAGTCAAGAAATAGCATAGCAGGCATTGAGCACAGAGTTATTTGACTCCAGGCATAAATAACTGGAACACACAATGTGCTAAGTGGAGGTACAAAATGCTAGTCAGGGCTTAAGCAATGTTTGTTAACTCACTTTCTGCAGTTGCAAAACAAGCTGTTCCTATTAACACACCTTCTCTTTGTCCTCTGGAAAGAAACTATAGTATTTTTGGCGAGGGTTTCACATAGAGGAAGGATTTTCTCCTTGACCCACTCAAATCCAATCACTACTACCCGTGCAACTGCCCACCCCGCTGTAAATAATCCAAGTTTAGAGGAGTTACTGGGCAAGTGGGCGGTGGGGGGAGGGAGAGGAGGAAACCAGGAGAGCAGTCTTTGGGGAGTATTTATTTTCCATGATGCAAAAGTGATTTTCACTCCATTTCACCAGGCATTTTTAAGATACTCCACATCTTCTTTCAGTTTCCTCGAGGGCAAGGTAGAGGGGGAGGAGGGGCAGGTGTGTGTGTGTCTGTGTGGTTCTCACAGAATGATTTGAAACCTGGATATCTTTTAAGTACACTTTCACAGAGACGTTGCTAGAGAAATAGAGGGGCCTGCCGCCGGCCTGAGTCAGCCAGCCAGCTCCCCGGGTGCAGCTGGCTCCTCTGTCCCTCCTGTCTGGGTGGCCCCTGTGGAGGATGGGTGCCAGGAGGGTCGAGCCCCAAAGCTGCCCCGCGGCCCCCCCAGCATCCCAGCCCCAAGTTCCTTCTGATCCTGCCGGAAGGCCCTGGCATTTCCTGAGCGTCCAGTCGGCGCCTGGCCCTGGGAGCGCAGAGATGAAGGACGCCTGCCTTTGAGTGCCTCCCCTCCACAGGTACCTCACGCCTCTCATCTGGCGCAGGCACTGCCAGGGTCGTGCCGGGGCACAGGGACGTCAGCCTTTGGAGCCACATGGCCCCAGCCCCAGGCTGGCTGGGAGAAGGTCCTGCAGGGGCAGCGCCCTGGGCAGGGCTCTCCACCCAGGAGGCTGGACCTTCCTGTCGTCCTCAAAGCAGAAGGGCCGGAGGCCCAGGGAGGAGGCGTGGTGAGGCTGGGGTGTGGGAGGAGGCGGGGGGGGGGGGGGGGCTGGGGTGTGGGGCGCTGTGGGGGCGCTGCCAGGGAGTGGCTGGAAGCCGAGGAAGGAGGAGGGGGTGGGAGGAAGGGAGGCGGGAGCGCGGGGCCGGCGTGTTGGCCAGCCCGACGAGCCTTCTCCTCCCACCTTCGCCCCAGCAGGCAGCTGCCTGCCAGGTTGGGAAACTGCTCTGGCCTGGACTTTCTGCATTTTGGAGGCAGGTTCAGCTTTAAGAATCTCCGACTCCCAGCATTCCAGAGACAGACCCAGAGTTGGCAGATGTGGATCCACAACCGCTGGCCAGAATCGCGGTGGGGAGCAGGAGGAGATGGCTGTGCCCGGGCACCCTGGCCGGGCCCCGCAGCTCCCCCTCCCGCGGGCCTTCCCCTGGGGTCTCTCACGGGACAAGCTCTACTGTAGAGCAAGGGGCTCCCACGAGCACACTCAGAAAGGCCCCAGTCTAAGAATGGAGGCTGGAGAACGATCCACTCATCTCACAGCGCAGGAAGAAAGAACAGAGCTCCCCATGAGCATGTGTTCCACCCCGAGGCAGAGCAGGCACAGGTTTTACTGCAGGACTGGGAGAGCCAGCCACTGGCCTCAGCCCTTAAGAAAGCTCCCCGGGGGGCTCAAGGCCTTCCTGGAATCTGGCGCCTCCCCTTTGGCACTCCAGCAGTGCCTGCAGGGCTAGACTAGGGAATAGTTCCTTCCCTGTTTGCCCCATGAAGAAACCGAGGCGCACAGAGATGAGGTGACTCCACCAAGGTCCCAGCCCTGGATAACGGGAACCGGGTTGACCCCAGGGGCTGTCCATCACACTAGCTTGGGGAGTCTCTCGGAGGATTCCTTCCCGGCTCCAGCCTCACACATTTTGCTGAGCTCCCGCAGGCACTGAGGCCATCACTCAGGGCTGCAGGCAGAGGTGCCTGCTTCTTGCCTGGGGTTTTAGCTGTCTCCCATCTCAGTAGGACCCAAGTGGATGGAGTTAGCTCAACAAAACAAAAACCCGCAGTGGGTTCCTGGAACCTCTCGAGATGTTGGGAGAGAGTTTACACTCTGTGGCTGCAGCTCTGGGTTCGAGTCCTGCCTTTGCCTCTTGGTACTGAGTAACCTTGGTCAGGTCAATGAAAAATACATACATATATATATATACATATTTTAAATTTTTAAAAAAGATTTTTTATTTATTTCTCTCTCCTTCCCACCCTCCTCCCATTGTCTGCTCTCTGTGTCCATTTGCTGTGTGTTCTTCTGTGTCTGCTTGCATTCTTGTCAGCAGCACCGGGAATTTGTGTCTTTTTGTTGCGTCATCTTGCTGCATCAACTCTCCATGTGTGTGGCGCCACTCTTGGACAGGCTGCTCTTTTTCGTGCGGGGTGGCTCTCTTTACGGGGTGCACTCCTTGCGCATGGGGCGCCCCTACTCAGGGGACGCCCCCGCATGGCAGGGCACTCCTTGCGCGCATCATCACTATGTGTGGGCCAGCTCACCACACAGGTCAGGAGGCCCTGAGTTTGAACCCTAGACCTCCCATGTGATAGGCGGATGTGCTATCAGTTGAGCCAAATCTGCTTTCCTACATATATTTTTGACCAAGACAAGTACATGTTAAAAAATTCAAAAGTGTATAAAATGAAAAACAAATCTCTCCTCCAGCCTTGCTCCCTAGCCACCCCCGCCCCGCCATTTCCCTTCCCACTGACAATTTCATGTGTCTTCCACAGATGCTCAATGGATGTGAGGTGTTTTGTGCTCATTTGTAAGATAATAGATAAAGTACATTAAGCATACAGGTTTCGTATATAATGGGGAGAAAGGAAAGCTGTAACCCCTTGGGTCTGTGTTTGATTGCTGCCTCTCCTGTCTGTTTCCTGAGCCTGCTGGGAGTAGAGGTCTCAGGTTCCTACCAACCACCCCTCCCTCCCTGTGTGCATGCTGCTCCTCTGTGGAGAGCTGGAGGCTGTTTCCCTCCCTTTGACTCGGGGCTGGGTGGGTGACTGCCTTTACCAATCAGATGCAGCCTCCACTTTTTCCACTTTCTTGGAACTGCACTGGCCCTGCGCTAAGGAAGCCTAGGCTATCCTCATAGAGAACCCTGGAGGATGAGACACTAGGTGGGGAACAGGCCGTATAGAGAAGTAAGGCACCCCAACAACAGCCAGCACCTGGTCCCCGACTTGCAGGAGAGGCCTTATTGGACCTCCCAGCCAATCAGCAGATCCCAGCTGAGCTCTGCTCAAATTCCTAGCCAGAGAGTCATGGGAAAGTAGAAGTCATTGTTGTTTTAAGCCACTAAATTTTGGGGTGGTTTGTTATGCGACAATGGATAACTGATACATGGTTATCGATGAGAGGAGAAAAACCCTCCTGACATTGAGATCTGCTCTGCTACAAATTTGGGCTGGGTCATGTTAAAGAAAAAAAAATTCCGAAGCTTCATTTTGAGCCGACCTAGTTGCCAAACCCCTCTCTCATTTTTTTGGCTCAGAAAGCCACGCTCCTTTTAGGGACTCTGTGATTCCGAGAAGGCTGCCCCAACTCCAGACCCAAGGCATTAAAAATGAACTAATCTAAGTCAACCATGGCCATTCCATTCATCTCCAAGAGTGAATTTAGGGAAGGGACAGATGACCAAATTATGCTAATGAGGCAGGAGTCTGCCCTGGGGGTGGGGGTGCTTCTGGATGAGTTTCTTCATTCTTCAAGAGAGATACAAGGAAGAACAAGCCCTTTTCTGCCCCTGGACATTGGTCTATGCCGTTGACCTTTAGTCAAAATATCTGCAGCCACCTTGTGACCATGAGGGGAAGAGCTGTGCAAAGGAAGGAGCCTGGTCCCTGATGATGTCATTGAGCTGCTGGATTTACCACCCTGGAGCTGCCCTACCCTTGAAACTTGTTCGTTTGTGAGAAGATAAAAAATGCCTGAAATTTACTCTCAAATGGTTGAGGAAAAATATTAGTGGTAATAATAAAATTAATGAGGAGTAACAAAGCAAATGTGGAAAAGGTAACCAGTGATTATTCTAGGGCAAGGGGAAGGGCGTATAAGATTTACTGAACTTCTCTTTCAAATATTGTGCAAAATTGATGGTTTTTCAAAATGAAATACTTGTGGGAAAAAACAAAAGCTGACTTTGAAAGCCAGGAAATTTAGATTCAGGCAGCAAAGGGCAGTTAAATAAAAGCCTGAGGGGTTGGACAACTGCTCAGAGCAGGCTTCTCTGCTGTTTCTCCCAATGTGTCAGGAAGGGAGCCAGGTGTGGACAAGCAAGAGCCCTAAGCCAGCCCAGCACCAAGACTTCTTCAGTAATTCCATCTCTAGGTCCCTAACAGCAGGCAGTGGCGGTGGGGCAGCTGTGAGACAGAAGGCCCAGGCATGCAGGGTGATATTTTAATGTGCATTTCCCTCTTCCTAATGAAGTTCATTGGCATTCCATTTCCTTGTCTCTGAAAGCCTGCTCATGCCTTTTGTCCCTCTTTCTATTAGGTTGTCTTTTTCTTAATGGTTATACATGCTAGATATTAATCCTATGTCATTTATGTGCTAAAATACCTTCACCCAGTTTGTGTAGTTGTTTTTTCCCCCACTCTCCTCCCCACCCCTTTTTTGGGGTGTCTTTTATTGAATTTAAAGGTAGTCAAATGTATCAAATATTTTCCTTGAAATATTTTTTTTTTTGTCTTCAGAAATCCTGCCCTAACTCAAGGGCGTAGAGATATTATTCTATATTTTTCTTCTAAAAGTCCTAACATTTTGCCTTTCACACTTACATGTGGAATTGATTTAGTTACAGCCTGGCCTAGGATCTAGTTTCCTATTTTTTTCTTTAGGCACTCACTCCTGCCGGAGGCCTGTTGGGTCACGTTCAGGCTGTGACACAGCTTCCAGCGGGGGAGGAGAGGGATAACCCTGCAACGTGGCCCTGATGCAACAGCACACAGGAAAGCAGTGACAGGCCAGACGTGGCCCCTAGGTGGGGCTGCAGAGAGGCCTTGGTGCAGAAGGGAAGCAGGATGCGGGCTGCGGGCGAGAGAGTGGTCCCAGAGGGCCCTGAGGTGCTCAGGACAGCTGACGGATTGAAGTGATTCCCAGACGAGGCTGGGACAAAGCCTGGGAGCTGAGCAGAGGCCCAACCCCCCACTCTGCTCCTGCCCCAATTTAGCGCCGCCTGGACTAACAGCCCTGGGCTTCAGCTCCTTGCCCCTCCACTTATCCTGGGCACCCCTAGAAATGCTGGGAGCCCCCATTCAGGAGTCCGGGAGCAGTGCATTGCTGCTTAGCTGAGGCTGGGAGCGCAGAGAATATTCTACAATATTCTAGAATAATCTGATGAGGGAAGATCAGAGAATGCAGCAGGAGGAGGGGGCTTGTCACGTCCTATAGGAAAGAAGCCCAGCCCTCCCGCTGCTCCAGGCTCAATGCAGCAGGCAGGGAGAACGTGGGCTGCTCACTGCTGGGCTGGCGTTCCGACTCCACCCTGACTCATAGTGGGACCCGGGGAAGGAGCTTCATTTCTTTGGGCTTCCGTGTTAATGGGATCCTAATGGTAATCCACCCCGGCGGGTCATTGTGCAGCCCAGAGATAATGAGGGGAGCATTTAGAGCTCAGTACGTGCCTGAAAGCTAGCATTTGAATGAAAGGAAGCCGCAGAGCTTCATAGTCTAGTCCAGCACAATTTTCCCACAACCTGTTCTTTTTTAAAAACACATTTCTAGTAGACTTTATTTTTTAGAGCAGTTTTAGGTTTACAGAAAAATTGTGCAGAAAGTACAGAGTGTTCATAGCCCCCCCCCACCGCCCCACCCCCCGGTTTCTCCCATTACATCTTGCCTGAGTGTGCTGCTTTGCTACAATTGGTGAGCCGGCATCTGGGAGGCATTAGCTAAGGTCCATGGTTTACCCTAGGGTTCACTCTTGGGGTTGCCACAGTTCTACGGATTTCGACAAGTGCATCATGTCATGTGTCCTCCATGGTGGTACCATACAGAAGAGTCTCACTGCCCTAAAAATGCCCTGGGCTCCACCTACTCCACCGCCGCCCCCCCCCCCCAATCCCTGGCCACCACTGATCTTTTTTTTTTTTTAAGATTTATTTTATTTATTTCTCTCCCCTTCCCTACCCCCACCTCCCCAGTTGTCTGTTCTCTGTTTCTGTTTGCTGCGTGTTTTTCTCTGTCCCCTTCTGTTGTCAGCAGCACAGGAATCTGTGTTTCTTTTTGTTGTGTCCTGTTGTGTCAGCTCTCGTGTGTGCGGCGCCATTCCTGGGCAGGCTGAACATTCTTTTGCGCTGGGCAGTTCTCCTTACGGGGCGCACTCCTTGCACACGGGGCTCCCCTACGTGGGAGACACCCCTGCATGGCACGGCACTCCTTGCATGCATCAGCACTGCGCATGGGCCAGCTCCACACGGGTCAAGGAGGCCCGGGGTTTGAACCGCAGACCTCCCATGTGGTAGACGGACGCCCTAACCACTGGGCCAAGTCCACTTCCCACCACTGATCTTTTTGCTGCCTGCATTAGTCAGCCAAAGGGGTGCTGATGCAAATACCAGAAATCAGTTGGTTTTTATAAATGGTATTTATTTGGGGTAGAAGGTTATAGATACCGGGCCATAAAGCATAAGTTATTTCCCTCACCAAAGTCTATTTCCACATGTTGGAGCAAGATGGCTGCTGACGCCTGCCAGGGTGCAGGCTTCCTGGGTTCCTCCCTTCCAGGGCTTGCTTCTTCCTGGGCTCAGGGTTCCTCTCCTCCTGGGGCTGGCTTCTCTGTCCTCTGTGAGCTTCCTTCCCAGGGCTCCACCTTAAGGCTTCAGCATCAAACTCCAGCATCAAAACTCCAACCTCATACACCCTCAACACTGTCCTTTGCCATGCCTTTTATCTGTGAGTCCCCAACACCCTAATGATGTGACCCAAACAAAGCCCTAATCATAACTCAATCATGCCCAGTAATAGACCAGTTACAAACATAATCCAATATCTACTTTTGGATTTCATAACTGTATCAAACTGCTACACTGCCCCTCTAGTTTTGCCTTTTCCTGAATGCCACAGAGTTGGAGCCACACAGTAGGTAGCCTTTTCAGACCAGCTTCTCCCACCACCAACTTTTGTGGCCTTATTTCCTATGATCCCATTCACTTCGGCGGCACCGAACCCCTCCTGGGTGCTGCAAGCACCTTCTGTTGGGGCCTGGTTAAAAGCAGTGGCCCCTCCACACAACAGAATAGCACCCCTGCAGAGAGATGCCCCACCCCCAAAAAACGATGCCCAGGCATGTTATTAACGAGGTGAGGCAAAGCGCGGAACCTGCGTACGTAGCATGCTTTCACGCCATGTTAAAGAGCTATACTGCACTCCCACCCTGGGGTAAACTTTCACTTTACATTAAACTACTTGCTTGCTCGAAAAAAATAAATAGAAGGCCGGTATTCAACGTGCACACACCAGTGGAAGTGTTTGCATGTGTTATTTTCCTGTAAGAACCTAGGAGGGAGGGGCTGTTGCAGAGACTCCCTTTGGGGAAAGGGTCCAGTGGAGCAGGCAGGTTTTTCTTTTTATTTCTTTCCCTCCCCACCAACACTGGCGCAGTATGACTCTGTGGCAGGCTCGGTGTCAGGGCTTTCCATGGATACATTTCCATCCCACCACCACCTTGTGGCCCCCTTTTACAGACGAGGGACATGAGGCTCAGAGAGGTCGAGTCACTTGCTTAAAAGTACATACCAAGAAAGAGGTGGAGCTGGGGTGCAAGCTCAGGCAATGGGGTTCCAGAGCCTCCACTTCAAGCTATTTGGCGATACTGTCTCTCGGTGTATTATTTTTGTCTCTTGAAAAAAGGTGCAGCGGTGTTCTATGGTCCAGACCATTCTTCCCTTCTATCTAATAGAAACAATGAACGGCCTGTGGTCAATTGTCCCATTATCTGTGTTCTTCCCGGACCACAGTCTGATGGGAGGCCCAGGTAAGGGAAGAACGTGGCCTGGAAGCCGGCGACCCCGTTCTGATAGCAGCTCTGAGTCAACCCGCAGAATGACCTTGGCCAGACCTCTTGCGTCCCTGGGCCTCGGCGCCCATCTGTAGAGCAGGGACGCTGAGCCCGTGGCTTCCCACACACGGCCTGTCTGGCTCTCTCCTGTCTATTTTTGCCTGACACCTCTCCCCGGGGTCTGTGGGCCTGAGCTAATTTCCCTGGCTGGCCCCGATCCAGGCAACTCCGGCGGAGGGCGCCAAGCTAATGAGGCCAAGGCCACGCGCCCGTTAGCATCGCCTGTCGCTGGGCTCAGGCTCAGGGGTGTCCTGAGGGGTCGCAGGAGCACGGGGCTGGCTCCCGTAAGTCATCACTTCCAGCAGGAGCTGCCCAGAGCCCAGGTCCCAGGAAACCTGTGCGACTGCAGTGTAGCGTGTCCCGGAGTCAAGCTGACCCACCTGGGGAGGGGGTGCTGGCGGAGTGAGTGGAGGTGGGGGCGAGGAGAGGGCATCCTCGGCCGGCAAGCGGACCCACACAAACCAGGAAGATGCAAACCCATTCTCCTTGTAGAGCTAAAGCAGAGGCGCATCCGCCTTCTCCCGAGGAGCCCGCGGCATGACTTTCCCCACCTCCGACTCCGGAGCCTCCCTCCTTACGTAAGGCTGGTGGGGGAGAATAGGGCTTCCGCTTTTACCTGGTGACATGCCGCGAGGGCAGGGCCTGATCCGTTCGGTTCACCACTACATCCCTGGCACCCAGCCCAGTGCCTGGCATACTGTAGGTGCTCAATAAATATTGGCCAAATGGCTTATTTCACCATTGTCCCAGAGAGAGACTGGGAACTGAGATTGAATGGACACAAAATCACCCATAGGCCCCGCTTGGTTGTTTTCAAATACCCCTATTTTAAAAGAGTCCAGAGAAGCTTGATAGGCAGAGGGAAATATGCGAAGGCTCTGACCAAAAGAGAGTAATTCCTTTAATCATGTGCCACAACCCACTAATCTGAGCATTTTGCAAATCTTAATTTTCTTATTCTAGAGTTTTCAATTCAATTCAGTGAATATTTATTATTTTATAGTACATATTTAATTATTGAGTTCTTGTTATGTGTCAGGTATTGTACTAAATATATATGTTTTGATTTGTTTAATTTTCCTAACCACTAGATAAAATGGGCACTACCTCTATTCTCATTTTACAGATGAGAAAGCAGGTAGACAGAGGTTAAGTAATTTGCTCAAACTTACATAGATATCAAATTCTGGAGCCAGGATTCAAACTTCAGAGCCCACACTCCTAATTACAACTGATACTGCTCTCTGGGATTTACCTGGCATGCATGTATCAAAGAGGCCCTCCTGACTAAAAATGAATGAGGCCTTCAACAACTGAACGGTTGAACAAACCATGACTGCCATACACTGGGGACTGTTCAGCAATAAAAAGAAACAAACTGGGAAACGGACTTGGCCCACTGGTTAGGGCGTCCATCTACCACATGCGAGGTCCGCGGTTCAAACCCCGGGCCTCCTTGACCCGTGTGGAGCTGGCCCACGCACAGTGTTGATGTGCGCAAGGAGTGCCCCCCCACGCAGGGGTGTCCCCCGCGTAGGGGAGCCCCACGCGCAAGGAGTGCGCCCGGTAAGGAGAGCCACCCAGCGCGAAAGAAAGAGCAGCCTGCCCAGGAATGGCGCCGCCCACAATTCCCGTGCCGCTGACGACAACAGAAGCGGACAAAGAAACAAGACGCAGCAAATAGACACAGAGAACAGACAAACGGGGGGGAGAGGGGGGATTAAATAAATAAATAAATCTTTAAAAAAATAAAGACACAAACTATTGATACATGTAGCCACCTGGGTGAATCTACCGAGAATTATGCCGGGTGTAATAAGCCAGTCCCCAAAGCTTGCATGCTCTGTGACTCCATTGACCTCACGTTCTTGAAAGGACAGAATTGTAGAAATGACAAAGAGATTGGTGGTTGCCGGGGTGGGGATGGGAAGGTGTGGCTATAAAAGACTCAGAGAAAGGCCGTGTCTTGACTGCATCCATGTCCATATCCTGGGTGCGATATTTACTCGAGGTTTGGAAGATATTACCATTGTGGGAGAGTGGATAATGGGTACATGCAATCTCTCCGGATTATTTCTTACAACTGCAAAATGAAAAGTTTAATAAATAAAAAAAAACAACAACAAGGCCATCCTCCAGGAGCTTGTGTCTATGTCTAAGAGGACAGATTCTCTCTTCCCAGGTCACTTCCATACCTTGAGGCAGTGGTGACAGAGGGGCCCTGGCCTGGCTGGACGGTCTGGCTGAGTCCTCGAGGGTTAGCAGGTCAAGAAGGAGGGAAAGGGTGCGTGAAGCAGGTGGAAGAGTGTGGACAGATGGAGCTGCACAGATCTTTCCCCAAAGACACCCCCAGGCCAAAAGAACTGTCCATTCCATCACAAAGAAAATGCATAATGCAGACTATTTCCCAATTTGCTCATAAGAATTTTAAATGATGGGCAAAATTATCTCTTTAAATTATTCTTCCACCTTTGGTGCCTGCTGCTGCTTATCTGGTGGAGAGTGCTAGTAGAGGAGAAAATGAATGAAGAGTCCGTTGTCAAACATCATGCCAGATAGCAAGTGTCTTTGTTCAGCCCATCAGGATCATCTTTCACATTCAATTTAGTAAAAAGGCAGATGTTAATGTTTTTCCTGTCAAGAGATCATCTCTTTTAAAAATGTATGGCTTTTTTTTTCTTCATCTGCCTAGTCCTGCTTTGTCTATGACAGCAGCTTAGTGGTGGGAAGAGGGAGGGTTTTGGAGTCAGAGACCCCTGGTTTGAACCTCAATTCCTCCTCTTACTAGCTGTGAGCATGATCTGAAATCTCTCGGAGCTTCAGTCCCTGACCTGTACAAAGAGGCTAATTACACCACGTCTGTTTAGTGAGAAAACATTTGTCTAAGAATCTAGTCTAATGCTGACACATAGTAGGTGTTCACCAAGTGATACTCATTTTGTCTGTAACCACGCTGGGTAATAGAAGGAATGAAAGGGAGATGCCTTTCGCAGTGTTCTGTGAATGGTCCCACGATTTTCAGGGGCTTTGCTTCTATCAGCCAGGACAGGCTAAGCTACGCTGCAGTAACAACCCCCAGATCAAAGGGGCTTACCACAACTACATTTAGTTCCTCCTCAGGCCACATGTCCACTGTGGTTGAGCTGCCCCTCTGCTCCTGTTGTCTTCCCAGGATGATGAGGCAGCCAGTCTCTGGAATGTTGCTCATTGCCATGACAGAGGAAAGGGGTCTTAGATGGGCGTTCAACGCTATGGCTTGGAGATGACATGTATTATTTCCATTCAAAGCTCTTTGGCCCCACTAGACACTAAGTGAGCCCGGAACTGTGGAGAACCAGGGGGAAAAACGTGGCCAACAGCCCTAATGACTACCGTAATGCTTTGGAGAGCCACCGCCCAGATCAGAGAGATGGAGGCTCAGCTAGACAGTGGGAGAAAGGCAGGGGCCGGAGGGAACGAAGAGGCCAGAGTGTGGCAAAACCTAGGTCCGCCTGCAGGTCTGAGGCCAGGGGGACACTGGGGGCCTTTCTCAACTGCGGACCTAAACAGCTCTGCAGGCAAACCCGCGGGGGCGGGCGGCTCAGCGTGCACGGGGCAGCTGCTGAGCTCGTGCTCCCCTGGGCCCCCGTTTAGGAGCCGAGCCGCACAGCAGTGTTTCTCCGGCTCCATCCCTCCTGCTCCGTGGCATTCAGGACGTGTCCACTTCTTGTAAATCGCTTTGGGACCTCCCCGACAGTGTCTCTGTGTCCCCGGCCCCCTCGGTTCCTTCCTGGTGCCAGGCATTTGCCCTTCCCTGATCTGGCTTTGTGCAGCCCCAGTTACCGCTGACGTCAGAAGCAGCCTCGCGCGCGGCGCGGTCTTCCAGGCTTCCCCGGGCTGCGGCTGCGCAGCTCCAACTGCGCCAAAGTCTGTGCGGGCAGTGCCACCTGCCGGCCGCGGTCTCGTCCTGCAGCCCTTATAGAAGAGTGGGCAGGCGACGCGGGGGCCGGTGCAGGAAGGCGGAGTGGCCCACGGCGGAGTCCGGTTCGTGTCCGTTCGGGCCCATGCTGGCCTTCTTTCAGAACCTGGAGCTCAGGCCTGCATTGGAACTGGTTCCCAGCCACTGGCCTTTGGAGATGCAAGGTCGTCTGCCTGGAGGAGTTCACCCCCACCTCCCCACCCCATCCCCCCCTTTTAAAAAATACTTATTTGCCCCCCACTTCCCATCCTCCCACCCTGCTGGGGTTTGCTGTGTTGTCTTCTCTTCTCATTTTTCTTCTCTAGGATTCAGCAGGATTCGATTCCGGAGATCTCTGATGGGGAGAGAGGTTCCCTGTCCATTGCACCACCTCAGCTCCTGGTTTCTGCTGTGCTTCACCAGTTGTCTCTCTTTTGATACTTACTGTCTTGCTGCGTGACTCACCTGCATGGGGCACTGGCTCACCAGCGGGCACTCGCGTGGGCACTGGCTCGCTGCGCAGGCATGCTTTCTCTTTTTTTTCACCAGGAGGTCCCAGGGATCCAACCCAGGTCCTCCCATAAGGTAGGTGGAAGCTCTATCACCTGAGCCACATCCGCCCCCCCACCCCCCTTTATTTAACCTTTGACCGACCTTCAAGTCATAGCGCAAAGGACACTCTGTCAGGGACCTTCCTTGAGTATCCAAACCAGGTCAGGTCCCCTGCTGTGGGGTCTCTCCCCCTAAAGTTGGATTGGCAGGGAATGGTGGAGGATCTGGAAGGAGGATCACACTTGCCAGATTCTGCTGAACCCTCCTGGGGTGCAGGCCTCCCCCCTGACAAGCTGCTCACCTGGAGGGGATCTCCAGAGAAGACCGGGGCGATGGGAACCTGTGGGGTTTCTTGTGTGCCCCAAAAGCTGATATAGGCTGCACACCTTGACCCAAGCGGCTAGGATAGGAATCTTCTTTGTTTTCCTTTTGCCTTGGATGACTCATACCTTTGCTGCATCAAGGAGAGCAAACAGTTTCTTGCCAAGGCAGATCTGGTATTCGCTGGAGGCCAGGGAAGCCAGACCTCATGGGTGCTCTAGATCCAGGCAGTTCCCGCAAACCCCCATCCCTCAAGAGTGGGTGTTGGCCCACCATTGTTTATAAAACCAAACAAATCTAGGAAATTCAAAAGAACACCCATATAGGCATAAGTGGGTAAGTTAGGACTCATTCCCAATCAGGGTATTATGCAGAAATTGAAAAGAATGAGGAGGTTGAAGCAGCAGCATGTGGTACTATAAAATACAATTAGCCTCTATAACCACAAAGTAGAAAATTCCAGAATGTGGGCTAGGTAGGTCCGACCAGCTGCTGTGACTATGTGTGTGGGTTTTGTTTCTCTTCTGCTTATATAGCATTAACATTTTTTTAAGGAGGTAAGGGAATCAAACCTAGGACCTCATACCTGGGAAGCAGAAGCTCAACCACTGAGCTACACCCACTCCCAACATATTAATTTATTTTCAAACATTTAAAGTACAGGACATTTGCCACCATGTAGCCCATGATCTTTAACCATGAGGAGAAGGAACAACAGGGTGTCCTCACTCCTGCTTGGCAGGATCTGAGAAGAGTGAAGGCTCGGCCTCTGGGGGCATCTGGGATTGCAGTCCCTGCTTTCTCCTCGCCCCACCTCCCCCAGCCTGCTGAGGGCCTTCTCATACCACTACTCAGAACTTCTTTGGATGCTCACAACCCATGGGGCCAACAGAGCAGGGAACCCTGACCCCATTTATGGGGTGAAAAAATCGAGGCCCAGAGAGGGGAAGTGACTTAGCCAGGGTCCCACAGCTCTTGGCAGGCACAGTGGAGGCCAACCTCAAGCCTTCTGACTCTGGGGTTTAAGAAAAAAAGAAGTGATTCTAATAATCCAGGTGTTTCTAAAGCAAGCAATGGAGTTCTGTCCCACTCCCAGTGAATCGCCTCCCATCACGAGGCCCTGGGCAGGCGGTCCCCTCGCAGGCCTCAGCTCCCCCGCAGGGTCTGGCGCAGATCTGGTACTCGGAGACCGGAGGGCTGGGACAATGTGGGAGTCCTTGCACTTGGAAAGAAACCCTGCCCGCCCCTCCCGCCTTCTGGCTGCCCTGGAGGAAGCCTCGAGGAGGGCACGTTTCCGGGGCAGCTCTGGTCCAGACCCCATTATGAGGTGCTGAAGTTCATTGCCAGGGCCAGGCCACTCGGAGGGCTCTCTGCTCTTCTGTGTCCCACCTCCACCCCCTCTGCTTCCTCAACGTGCCCAGAGAAATACTCACTCCCACATCTCCTGCTTTCTGGGGCCGCTTGGCCACACCCCACGTAGGCCTGGACCCACACCGAGCCTGGGGAAGCCTGGATCTCCCACCTGCCCCTCCTCCCTTCGGGGGCACAGGACGTGGAAAGAGCAGTTTAAAAACCTGGGCTTAAATCCAGGCTCTGCTACCTCAGGCTAGTTACCTAAGGGCCCTGTGCCTCAGTTTCTTCATTTGTCCAAGAGGACAATAAGCCTTTCCTCCCAGGAAAGGCTGAGGCTGTGAGAAGGGGGCTGTGCCTCCCCTTCTGCCACTGACCAACGAGACCCAGCTCCACAGATGCCCGTTGCCAGCCTGAGGACCGTGTGAATGAGTGATAACCAGACGCCCCCTCTGGTATCTAAAACACGTCCAAAAGGGAAATCAAACTCACGCAGAAGAAATAACTCTGCTGGGCCCCCCCTCACCCTCCACTCCACCCCGTGACTGGCCAGCACAGAGGACGGAGCCCTCCAGAGGCCTCCCTGGCAGTCCCCCGCTGCCAGCTTGGCGCCACCCTGGCATCTTGTGGGTGCTTAAACACAGTCACATGCTTCAGCACCGTCCTTCCCTGTCACCCTCTGCTTGAACGAGGTGCCTGGACTGTGGGGCTCTCGAGTGCAGGAATCACGCTCTGTTCAGCTAAGTCTGTGTGCCCTGTGCAAGGCTCAGGCTCGAGGAGGGAAAGGCAATTTGCTTTGGGGATGAAAGTAGCAGAAAAAAGCACCAGTTGGTGGACGGCGGTGCTTGGATGGACACAGAAGTCCACGGGAACGTGTGTACGGAAACCCTGTGCTATCTCTGCGTGACTCCACATCCTTTCCCAGAGGAAGCTGAGGGAGGGACAAGCATGAGGGCAACTCAGCAGGGACCAAAGGAGAAAAACAAACCCTGTTTCCTGCTCAGTGGCTCAGGAGAGCAGCTATCTACTGTTGAGGGCTTACTGTGCTGAGCTCTTGACAGGCAGTTTCTTATTTAATTGTCAGATCAACTCTAGGGGAAGGTACACATTTCATAAATGAAGAAATCAAGGTGCAGAGAGGAAGATGACTCAACAAGATCACACAGATATGGAAATAGGAATCCAGATCTGACTCCAAGTGGGTGCTCTTAATTTTTCTGCTTTATCTCCAAGGGGAAAGGGATGGGAATGGGACTTGAAGACAGCGGTCCACTCTCACCCTTCCCATAAATTCTTGTAAATGTCCGTGGGACATCCTGGACCCACAATGGCCTGGGAAGGAATGGCAGAAGAGGGGTGGGTGGGCATTATTAAACCAGAAGAGCACCCTCCAGTTTGGGATGTATTTATTTCTTTATCATTTGCATCTTCTAAGGAGGGACAGAATTGTTATCTCATTGTGTAGGTAGGAGAAACTGAGGCAAAGGAAGGGACAGTGGTTGCTCAAGTTTACACAGCAAGTCAGTGAAGGAACGAAGGCTCAGAACCAAGTTCAGGCAAGCTCCTAGCAAACGGACTGTCCTGCAGATAACCTAAATTCTAAGCAAATGAAACAATGCTTCAGGGCTTGGGAGGATGAAGAAAGGCAGAAAGTTTTTCAGGGGGAATCAAAGTTTGGACAAAATGGTGGGCACACAGTGAGGCCTCCATTTTTGTAGCTTTGTCCTGAGTACAGCCACAGCCATGGCACAAAGCAAGGTGGCCACAATGCTGACAGAAAGCCCATCATCTTTCTGGACTTAGGAAGCCAAGGATGGAGCCCAGGGCAACCAAGACTGCTGGAGAATAAGGGCAGAAACCTGTAAAGGAGAGGGGCAAAAAAAGGAAAGCTCCAACTTTGGTGTGTAGTCACCACCCAGGACTGACCATGTATGAGACAGACTGAAAAGTCTGAAATGAGATCTTAGCTGCCTCCCATCACAGACAAGACAGACTCTGCAATTTAAGGCTAACCCAATTAGTTGCCTGCTAAAGCAAAATAATAATAACAACAGCAACAACGTCTTTGAGGAATATAACAGAAGCCAGTTCTTGTAACTTAAGATTCATATTTGGGATCTAATCCAAAATTACTTGATGAAGGAGCAAGGAAAATGTAACCTACTCTCAAAAGGAAAGGCACTCAACAGAGGTCAACCCTGACGTGACCCAGATGTTGAAATTATCAGATGAGAACTTTAAAGAAGCCCTTATGCACAATGCCCAACGAGATAGGGAAAAATGCACTTGTAATATATGAAAATATTAGAATCTCTGCAGAGAAATACAAAACAAAACCAAAAGAAAATGTTAGAAAACTGAAATACATACACAATATCGGAATTTAAAAATTTAGTGGAAATGCTTAATAGCAGAATGGAGATGGGAGAGAAGAATGGACTTGAACATAGGTGTTAGAAATTATACAATGTCTAGAAATGAGACCAAAGATCAGAAAATAGTAAACAGAGTATCAGGGTCACATATTTGGAAATTTTTTTTTTTTTTAGATTTATTTATTTTTCTCCTCTTCGCCCCCCTCACCCCGGTTGTCTGTTCTCTGTGTCTATTTGCATTGTCTTCTTTGTCTGCTTCTGTTGTTGTCAGTGGCACGGGAATCTGTGTTTCTTTTTGTTGCGTCATCTTGTTGTATCAGTTCCCCATGTGTGCAGCGCCAGTCCTGGGCAGGCTGCACCTTCTTTCGCACTGGGCGGCTCTCCCTACAGGGCGTACTCCTTGCGCGCGTCAGCACTGCACATGGGCCAGCTGCACACGGGTCAAGGAGGCCCGGGGTTTGAACCGTGGACCTCCCATGCGGTAGACGGACGCCCTAACCACTGGGCCAAGTCCGCTTCTCTATTTGGAGAGTTTAACACCCTCCTTCATAGCAATTGATAGAACAAATAAACCAAAAAAATCAATAAAGTCATAGAGAATCAAACAAGGCTATTCATTATCCCAATCTAACTGATATTTATAGAACAATATCTGTAACAACTGCAGAATACACATTCTTTTCAGGTGCACATGGTATGTTTACCAAGGTAGACCATTTTCTGGGCCATAAAATAAATACTGATAAACTTAAGGGATTGAAGTTATACAGAGTATGTTCTATGACCACAACAGAATTATATGAGAAATCAATAACAATATGATATCTAGGTGCATTCCAAATGTTTGGAAATAATATACTGACACATAATTCATATGTCAAAGAAGAAAATTTTTTTAAAATTATGATTATTTTTTAGGTACTGGGGCCAGGAATTGAAACCGGGACCTTGTGTGTGGAGAGCTGGTACTCAAACACTGAGCCACATCGGCTCCCCTGAGTTTTTTTTTAAAATATTTTTGCTTGTTGTTGCTTCTTTGTTTTTAGGAGGTACTGGGAACTGAATGTGGGACCTCCCAGGTGGGAAGCAGGCACTAAATGGCTTGAACATATCTGCTCCCAAAGAAGACTTCTTAAGGGAAATAAAACACATACACTGAGCTGCTGAATTAAAATGAAAATACAATGTTCAAAAATTGGCAGGATGCTGCTAAAGTACTTCTTAGAGGAGTATTTATAGCTGTAATAGACTGACTAATGGGCCCCAAATATGTGCAGGTTTTAATTTCTGGAGACTGTGAATTTTACCTTATATGGCAAAAGAGACATTGCAGGTGTCATTAAGTTAAGGATTTTGAGAAGAGGAGATAATCTTGTATTATTCGAGTGGGCCCTAAATGTAATCATAAATGTCCTTATAAGAGGAGGGAGGAAGGGAGATTTAACTAAAGAAGAGGAAGTAGGAGATGTGGCAAGAGGTTAGAGTGATGGGAGGAAGGGTTTATGAGCCAAATAATACAGGTGGTCTCCAGAAGCTGAAAAGGCAAGGAAACTAATTCTCCCTGAGAGCTTTCAAAGGAAACCAGTCCAGCTGACACCTTAACTTTAGCCCAGTGAAACTGATTTTATACTTCTGATCTCCAGAACTGTAGGAGAATAAATTTGAGTTGTGTTAAGTCACCAAGTTTGTGGTAATTTGTCACAGCAGCTGTAGGAAACTAATACAGTAGCTTCAAATGCTTATATTAGGAAATAAGAAAGGTCTAACATCAATGATCCAGAATTTCAAGAAACTAGAAAAAGAAAATTAAACTCAAGTAAGCAGGAAATAAAAATGGGAGCAAAAATAGAACAATGATAGAGAACAAAGACAAAAACTAGTTCTTTGAAAAGACCAATAAAATTAATAAACCCCTAGCTAGACTGATCAAGAAAAAAAGAGTGAACACAACTCACCAACATCAAGAATGCAAGAGGGCTATCATTACAGATCCTATGGAGATTAAAATGATAAGAGAATATAATGAACAACTTTATGCCAATAATTCTTTGAAAAATACAACTAACCAAAACTGACACAATATGAAATAGAAAAATATTAATACTCTATATCTCTTAGAAAAATTGAATTCTTTATCAGCAACTTTCCACCAAGAAAACTGCAGGTCCAGATGGTTTCACTGGTTAAATCTGTCAAACATTAAGAAAGAACAACAACAATCATAAAGAAACTTTTTCAGAAAATAGAGAAGGAAGGAACACTTCCCAATTTATTTTATGAGGCCAATATAAACTTAATTTAAAAGTCTGCAGGGAAGCAGATTTGGCTCAACTGATAGAGAGTCTACCTACCACATAGGAGGTCCAGGGTTCAAACCCAGGGCCTCCTGACCTGTGTGGTGAGCTGGCCCATGCACACTGCTGATGCATACAAGGAGTGCCCTGCCACACAGGGGTGTCCCCCCTGTAGGGAGCCCCATGTGCAAGGAGTGCACCCCTAAGGAGAGCTGCCCCATGTGAAAAAAGTGCAGTCTGCCCAGGAGTGGCGCCACATACCTGGAGAGATGATGCAACAAAAAGAGACAGATTCCCAGTGCTGCTGACAAGAATACAAGCAGGCACAGAAGGACACACAGTGAATAGACACAGAGCAGACAACTGGGGGGAGGGGGGGGAGGAAGGGGAAAGAAATAAATAAAAAAATAAAAAGTCTGCATAAGACATTTAAATTTTTTCAAACATACCCGTTATCAACACAGACACAAAAATCTTTAACAAGGTATTAGTAAACTGAATGCAGAAATATATACATATATAAAAAGAATAATACACTAAGACTATGTAGGGTTGATCCCGGGAAGGCAAGGTTGGTTAAACATGTGAAAATCAATCTCAATTGATCATATTAACAGAATAAAGGAGAAAAAATAGATAGTAAGATAGCATTTGGGGAAGCTGATGTGGCACAAGCGATTCGGCTCCTGTCTACCATAGGGGAGGTCCTGGGTTCGTTTCTTGGGGACTCCTGGTGAAGGTGAGCTGGCCCGCCCGGGGAGCTGGCCCACATGTAGAGCTGGCCCCCACAGCAAGCTGGTGAAACAAAAGAGACAAAGACAACAAACCAAGGAGCTGCGGTGGCGCAGGTGCTTGAGTGCCTCTCTCCCATACTGGAGTTCCCAGGATAGGTCCCTAGTGCCTCCTAAAGAGAAGGCGAGAGGAGAAGACATGCAGACACAGACAGCAGACAGCAAACACAAAAACAACAAGGGGGGGGGGGGGGAGAATAAAAAAAGTCTAAAAAAGAAAGAAAGAAAGCGTTTGGCAGTGTCAACTTCCCATTCCTCATAAAAGCTTTCTGCAAAGTTGGAATAGAAGGGGACTGCCTCAATCTGAAAAAAGGCGTCTAATCATTCAGCAAACATCATACTTAGGAGTTAAATACGGAATGTTTCCTCGTTGAGACTGGGAACAACGCAGCAAGGCCCACTTAGGCCGTCTACTCAACATGATCTGCCTGAGGGCTGCCCCCGGGTAGTGTGCGCCCAGAAGAGGGGCCTCTGAGCCCCACGGAGGCTGGAGGATGTCCTGGAGGAAGCCGCTTTACTGAGGGTGTCAGGAAGAACAGGCAGGAAGTGACCAGGGGAAAGAAGGGTTCAGGATGGCAGAGGGGAGGGCGTGAGTGACGGGGCAGAGAGGAAACTCCCCGGAGTGTGGGGAAGCTACGAGCCCTTCAGTATTGCTGGACCACAGGGGTGAGGCAGAAAGGGGGGAGGGATGAAGCTGGAGAGGCTGGGGCTTGTCACGCTGCACTGCCATTTGTAACATTCTGCTCATGCCTGGGTGCCCTCTTGATCCTGTCTAACTGTTCCTTTTTTTTTTTAAGATTTATTTTTTATTTATTTCTCTCCCCTTCCCCCGGCCTCCCCCTCTACCCCCAGTTGTCTGCCCTCTGTGTCCTCTTGCATTCTTGTCAGTGGCACTGGAAATCTGTGTTTCTTTTTGTTGTGTCATCTTGCTGCATCAGCTCTTAGTGTGCGGCACCACTCCTGGGCAGGCTGCACTTTTTTCATGTGGGGCAGCTCACCTTACGGGGTGCACTCCTTGCACATGGGGCTCCCCTGCACGGAGGACACCCCTGTATGGCACAGCAGTCCTTGTGCACATCAGCACTGCGCGTGGACCAGCTTCACCACATGGGTCAGGAGGCCCTGGGTTTGAACCTTGGACCTCCCATGTGCTAGGCGGATGCCCTATCCATTGGGGTAAATCTGCTTCCCTGACTGTTCTTGATATCCCCAGAGCCTAGCAAGTTTCTAGGCACATAGAAAGTTGTATGTCAATGAATGTTTGATGCATGAATGATTGAATCCATGAATGAATGAATGAAAGAATGTGAGGAACTGCCTTTTGGATCCATTTCTCAACCCCACTGAGTTGGTGCCAGCATTGACTCTAATGCCCACCCCTCCATAAATTCTTTTTGGGACAACAGTCCCTTCTAGCTCTTTCTGTCATTTGCTAGCTTAGCTTTGTGACCGTAGAGACAGGCATGGATATGGCAAACCTTCAGATCCTAGTTGGACATCATTTAAATATTCATCAGAGCTGAGCTCTGGCAGGCAGGGTGGATATGAAGAGGATTCAGACTCATTGAATTCAAACTCAAGGTGTAGCCAGCTGGACAAGGACTGTTCTCGGGGAGCACAACAGAGATTTTGCAGTTCATAGTTTTGGTCTGTAAAACAGGACGAGAAAAAAAATCGAGCTAAGGGAGTAGTCTTCGTTTTTTAGGGCAGTCGTAACAAACTGGGTGGCTTGAAACGACAGAAATGTGTTTGGCTGGAAGTCCAAAATCCAGGTGCTGGCGGGCTCCCGCTCCTTCCTCGCCTCTTCCAGCGTCGGGGGCTCGCTGGCGCTCTGGCCCCTCCTGGCTTTCAGCGGCTGCGCTCCAGTCTCTGCCTCCGTCTCCCCTCTCCGTCTTTGTCTTCTCTCTTCCTGCAAGGACTCCAGGCACATTGGCTTAGGGACCCGCCCTAGGCCAGTCTGACTAATTGAATTAATTCCATCTGCAATGAGGTTTTGGGGGTTAGGAGTTCAGCATGTATTTTTTTAGGGGTGCAGGGCACAATTGAACCCACAACAGGATTCGAACATTGTTCGACCCGTGAAAACTAGAAAGCCCAAGATAACAACGTTACCTGTTCTGAGAGGAGCCTTCCGCAGACCTGGAAGCGCCTTTTTTCTCTCTAGGTAGACACTTCCTCGGCCCGGTTCCAGCTGCTGCAGCTTTGCTGAGAGCCTCGCAAGGACCCTGTTCCTTGGTCCCCACGTCCCCCCGGGATGTATCTCTTCCATGGCCCCGGCTGATGGGGCTTTGATGCTCGAATTCCCTCCTTCCTTCCTGGATTTCCAGTTGTGGCCACTAACAAGAAAAATAGGCTCACGGGAAGCAACAGAGGGCTAGGATCCTCACCCTGGGAAGGAATTCTCCTCCAGCCCCAGCCCAGGAATTCCCTGGGGTGACCACCAGGCCTGGCAGCTCAGTGAGGCTTCTCTCTCCCTCCCCTAGAATCCAGGTGGCTGCGTCGGTGGAGCCCAGTGACGGCCAGTCACCCAACCTGCCGCCTGACAAGGAAGGGCCGGCCGGTCACTCCCCGCCAGGGGCTGGTGTTGAACCTGAAACGGAGGGCCAGGCTGACGGGGCAGGGCAGGCCCGGGGAAAGGGAAACTTCGTGGGGGCTAGAAATGGAAGAGAGGGAGGGGGCGACTCGGGGGTCCTGGCGGAGGAGGGGAAGGCTTTGATCCGCGGGTCAACCCGCTAGTGGGGTGCGAGGAGCTCTGAGGCTCGGCCCCCCTGCCCCCACAGGGCACACAGAGGCGGCCTCTGCCAAGACCCTGCTTAGGGGCCCGTCCGCATTCCCCAGGCCTGTGCCTTAGCCGTGGGTGCTGGCCCTTAGGGGCCCCAGGGGCCAATCAGAATCCCTCCCGAGGAAACGTGACAATCGATGCAAATGCTCTGCAGCAGAAGGCTGTGGACCTGAGGCCGGGAGGAAGCTCGGCTCCTCCAGCCCAATCTCTCCAGCTTCCCGGGGAGCCCGACCTTCCCAAGGCCTCAAGGCCTGCTTTTAACATTTATTTTGAGTGTGCCCGTGTGCACCCTTTGATTCTGTGACCCTGCTCTCTGGGCCCTTCCAATCAACACGTCTGTTCTTGAGCAAGCCAGGGGCTTTTTGTTATCCTTGCCGTTCTTGTATTTCCCTCTGTCTTTGTTTTGCTTTGTTGTTTTACTTGCAACCAAAGAATCTTACCCGACATGCCAGTTGGTACCCATGGGTTGGTGGCAGCTGGCAGACCCTCGGGAGGATGTGGTATCTTTGTTTTTCTGGCTGAGGTGGGGGACAAAGCAGTGGTGAAGCCCTTTTCCTCGGTTGCCAACCGCTGCGAAAGGGACAAGAACAGCTGGGACCTGGAGCAGGGTGGTGGCTTCGCACGTGATGACACACCCGGCTGAGTTCAGCACCGTCTGGCCGTTTAGGTTGTCAGCGGAAAGAATGTCCTCTAAAAGTCAAATTCAGAGATTGGTTCTGATTCTCATGAATTCATTCCTTACCATCTCTTTTAAGTGAAAAACAGGGCCCTGATGGTGTTAAAAGATATAAAATAGAGTTACTGTTAGAGATTTGCAATAATTAACAGGCTGTACCTCAGTTCCCCTGATATGCATTGGGGAAAAGGCAAACCCTGTCCCCTGTGTGGCACTTTCCCACAGGTTAGACAAAGGAACCCCCTAGAGACAGGAGTAGAGGGAGATAGAGATCTTCGCTGTGTGCATATCAGAGGGAGATGGAGATCTTTGCTACCTCTACCTGCATATCAGAGGGAGACCAGACAGAAACCTTCACTATTCACGAACCCTTGAAAACCTCACAGATGAAAAGAAACATCTGCTCCTGCAGCGTTTCTCAGAAGCTGTGGACTCCCTCAGCCCCCTCCCACTACCTCACTGGGACCCCCAACCCCCCTCCCACTAACTGTCATCTCCCCACCTAGGAAAGTTCTGTATAAATTCAAATCCCGCCCTTCCAGGAGTGGGCTGAAGTCTCTCTTCAGACCCCACCAAGCTGGTGGGGGGCCTGAAGTCTGTTCTTTAGACCCCTCCCTTTGGGAGAGCTCTCAATAAATGAATTCTTTGCTTATGGTCAATCAGTCTCCGTGTCCCAGCAAGAGCTGTATTTTCTTCAACAGTTACTATGACTAAGAGATTTAAAATGGAGTCGGGTCTCAGCCAGATACCACAAACTGCGAAAGCAGGCAAAGCCTCAAGCCACAGCGTTCCTCAAAACCCGCAGGACATCAGGACCACAAAGCGCAAGAAAAAGAACTCAGTTAACTATGGAGGCTGAAGGCCGACTAGAGGGCCCCAAATATCCACCAAACACAAGCAACTTGTGTAATCTGCTTTTCCTTTAAAAACCCTTGCCTGGAAATGCCAAGGAAGGACACAATTTGGGTTGCTACCTGAATCTGTGCTCCCCAAATTATAATTCTAAGACTCCCAACAAATGCCTTGATTGCCTTGCAGTTTAATTTGTTATTTCTTGGTTGACAATGGGGAAAGAGTTGTGCATTCATTTTCTATTACTGTGGTAACAAATTACCACAAATTTCGTGGTTTAAAACAACAGATTTATTTGCTTACAGTTCTGAAGGTCAGAGTCCTAAAATCAAGGTGCTGGCCGGGGCTGCGTTCCTTCCAGTAGCCCTAGGGGAGAATGTGTTTCCTTGTCTTTTCAGCTTCTGGAAACCACCTGCGTTCCTGGACTCATGGTCCCTTCCTCCATCTTCAAAGCCAGCAGCGTGGTGTCTTCCAATCTCTCTCCTGCTTTTGTAGTCATCTGGACTTTCTTCCCCCTAATCTCCTGCCTCCCTCTTGTAAGTACCCTTGTGATTACAATGGGCCCATCTGGATAATCCAGGATAATCTCCTCATCTCAAGAGCCTTAATTTAATCACACCTGCAAAGTTCTTTTTATTATAAGTAAGGCAATATAGTCACAAACCCAGGGATTAAGATGTGGATATCTTCGGGGAGTCCCTGTTCAGCCTACCACAAATTGCATCCAGAAAACTGCAAGAGGGACAAAGAAGGGAATTAGAAGGACTGCCGCTCCAAGGCATATCTAAGGGGTTTTCCAACACGTAGCCCTCGCTAGGGGGGAATCTGTGTTTCTTTTTTTTTTTTTTTAAAGATCTATCTATTTATTTATTTCCCCTCCCCGCCCCCCAGTTGTCTGTTCTCTGTGTCTATTTGCTCATGTTCTTTGTCTGCTTCTGTTGTTGTCAGCGGCACGGGAATCTGTGTTTCTTTTTGTTGCGTCATCTTGCTGTGTCAGCTCTCCATGTGTGAGGCGCCATTTCTGGGCAGGCTGCACTTTCTTTCGCGCTGGGCGGCTCTCCTTATGGGGTGCACTCCTTGCACGTGGAGCTCCCCTGCACGGGGACAACCCTGCGTGGCATGGCACTCCTTGCGGACATCAGCACTGCACGTGGGCCAGCTCCACACAGGTCAAGGAGGTCCGGGGTTTGAACCATGCACCTCCCACGTGGTAGACGGATGCCCTAACCACTGGGCCAAGTCCACTTTCCTCTGTGTTTCTTTTTGTTGCGTCATCTTGCTGTATCAGCTCTCCATGTGTGCAGCGCCATTCTTGGGCAGGCTGCACTTTCTTTTGCACTGGGCGGCTCTCCTTACTGGGCGCACTCCTTGCACGTGGAGGTCCCCTACACAGGGGATACCCCTGAGTGGCAGGGCACTCCTTGGGTGCATCAGCGCTGCTCATGGGCCAGCTCCACATGGGTCAAGGAGGTCCGGGGTTTGAACCGCGGACCTCCCATGTGGTAGGCAGATGCCCTATCCATTGGGCCCAGTCCGCTTCCCCTAATTCACTATTAACACTCCATGTATCTGGATAAGTTTTGTGAGGGGTGGGGTTCAAGGATGTTCAAGCAAGAAAAGCGGAACATAAATTTATATTCATTGCGCTGATGCTCAACCTCAGCTGACACCACTTGCTCCAGCAAGTGAGTTTAACCTTGTTCAAGTTTGGCTGTGCAACTCCTGAATAAATGCTGGCCACAGCTTTGTGACACTAAAAAGCTAGAAAGCAAGACTGTGTGCCTGAAATAAGGAGCCTGTGTGCCTGAAATAAGAACAAGGCCTAGAGCTGCAGGGTGCCTAAGAGTTACCTCCGCGGAGCCTCCATGTTGCTCAAATGTGGCCAGTCTCAAAGCCAAACTCAGCATGTAAATGCATTGCCTTCCCCCCAACATGGGACACGACTCCTGGGGATGAGCCTCCCTGGCACTGAGGGATTACTACCAATCACTAACTGGAGAAGCAACTAGAAAGAGACCTCAAATAAAAGGGTCAACTCAGACCAGCAGAATATCTCAGCCTACATGTTGGATCAAGTGTTAAAAAGTGCTCTTTGACCTAGAATAAAAGGGGGAAATGACAAAGACAAATGAGATGATATGGCTAAGAGTCTTCCAAAAAGAGTTGGGAGGTCATCAGAGGGGTCGTGCTTACTCACCTCAGCAGGACCCCAGAAAAAGTCAAAGTAGATACAATCCTAGGTACTGGTTCTCCTGAAGGTAATGGAGATCCACAGGGCATATGGTCATGGCAGATGGATTTGGAGCTCTGTGCCATGTCAGAGGGCCCTACATTGGAATTTGTGCTCCTGAGTGTGATGGAGCTGGACTCAGATGTGACTTTTGTACATATGCTTCTTCTGTCACTTTTACTGACCTGTGGTTGGCGCTAGGGATGGTGCATACTCAGGAGACTTGAATCTCTGGACTGCCCATGTGCCAGCTGGGCCCTGAGCCTCAGCAGAGTTGTGACTCCTACTCTCTGGTTCGTTGGTCTTACCCAGGTCAGCTAACAGGGAGGTGAAGATGGTCAACCACCACCCCAGGGAATCAAGAGTGCCAACAACTGCAAGCAGAGGAATTGCATCCATCATCCATGTGGAATCTAAGCCCTCTTGATCTAGAGGTGGAGGGGACATCGCCATCCCAGGGTCCACAGAATGGAGGAATAAAATATGGACTAGAGTGGACTTATTGATATTCTATTATAAAACTATTATGACGAGTAATAGAAGAAATTTTAGCATCGAGGTGGAGAAAGTGGCCACAGTAGTTGCTGAGGGCAGGGAGAGGGAAGTAGAAATGTGATGTGGGGTCATTTTGGGGATTTCAAGTTGTCCTTAATGATATTGCAGGGTCAGATACTGGACCTTATATATCCTGCCATAACCCACTGAATGAACTGGGGGAGAGTGCGAACTACAAGGTAAACTATTATCTGTGTAGTGCAGCAGTGTCCCAAAATGTGTTCACCGAGTGTGACGAGTGTGCTGCAATGATGAGGGAGGTTGTTGGTGTGGGAGGAGTGGGGTGGAGGGGTGGGGGGTATAGAGGAACCGCTTATATTTTTTAGTGTAACTTTTTTTTGTGATGTATATATCTTCAAAAAAATAGAATTTCCAAGAATGATGTGGGGTGGGGTGGGGAGTGGGTTATATGGGAACCTCTTCTGTTTTTTGTTTTTTAATGTTTTTTAATGTAACAATTCCTTATGATCTATTAACTTTAATTTAAAAAAATTTTTAAAAAAGAACCTTAAGAAAAAAACAAAAAAAATCCCCACTCCATATATCTGAATAAGTTTTGTAGGGGGTGGGGTTCAAGGATGTTCAAGCAAGAAAAGCGGAACATAAATTTATATTCATTGCACTGATGCTCAACCTCAGCTGACACCACTTGCTCCAGCAAGTGAGTTTAACCTTGTTCAAGTTTGGCTGTGCAACCCCTGAATAAATGCCGGCCACAGCTTTGTGACACTGGAAAGCTAGAAAGCAAGAAGGAGAAGGAGAAGTAGACCAAGAAGAAGAGGAGGAGGAGGAGAAGAAGAGGGAGGAGACCAAGAAGAAGAGACAGAGGAAGAGGAAGAAAAAGGAGGAAAAATCAAAATATGTAAGAAACTGAAATGTTAGATTTGATCTTTCATGGACTTCCAACCCACACTGCATTTTCTGCCAGGGCCCATTAGATATCCCTTTCTTTTAACATAAGAAATAAATAGATGAAGGAATCAATAATATATTTTAAAAGAACTTTAAGCTTTGTACTGTAGACTAGGAACTCTCTAGACTGGGGGAAGAGGCTGGGACCCTGATCTCTGCATGGAGAAATTCCAAGAGGCCAACCCTGGGTAGGGGAGGAAGATCACAGCTAGAAGAAAAGTTAGTGTGGTCTTTGCATTAGTCAACAGGAAGGGCTTATGACATGCGGAGCGTCCACTGATAGAACTGATGGCAGTCTTGTAATTTGTAAATCTCAAAATCTAGTGAACAAAGACCAGACACAGTGCCACATGCTGGATCGTCCTTGCTTCTTGCCCAATCTCCAACCAGTCTTAGGATGGACCAGAGTCCTTAAGGGCGGAGAAGCCAGGAGTCTTTGACAAAGGGACTGCAGTACATCACAAGTACAACCTGTGAACATATCTCCTTTCTGTCCCTTATGGACCATAGAGTACTCTCAGGTAGCAGTGAACTGATTAAAGGAGAATCCAACTTCCCAGGGACTTTTGGATGGCTCCAAACTTACATTAATTTCTGGGATCCAGAATGTACCAGAGTGCTGCCATGATCTTTTTTTTTTTTTCTCTCCCCTTCCCCTCTCCTCCCCCCGGCCCAGTTGTCTGTTCTCTGTGTCCATTTGCTGTGTGTTCTTCTGTGACAGCTTCTGTCCTTATCAGCGGCACCAGGAATCTGTGTTTCTTTTTGTTGCATCATCTTGTTGTGTCAGCTCTCGGTGTGTGTGGTGCCATTCCTGGGCAGGCTGCACTTTCTTTTGCGCTGGGCGACTCTCCTTAGGGGGTACACTCCTTGTGTGTAGGACTCCCCTAGGCGGGGGACACCCCTGTGTGGTAGGGCACTCCTTGAGTGCATCAGCACTGCACATGGGCCAGCTGACACAGGTCAAGGAAGCTAGGGGTTTGAACCACCGACCTCCCATGTGGTAGGCAGACGCCCTATCCATTGGGCCAAGTCACTTCCCTGCCATGATCTTTTGGTTTGAGGAGGAGTTTACTGGGAGCAAGTAATAAATGAATATCTGATTTGAGTTCACCTTACAATTGGTCCACAGGGGCCCTACTCTCTCCCAGTCATCGTTTCTTGGGTTCCTAAGTATATAACTGAAATGGGTATCCTTGGAAGTTTACCTAGCCCCATAGATGGGGCTCTTAAAGTGAGCTAGGCCAATGAAGCCACTGGGGATTTCCATCTTTACCAAAAAATTTAAATCAAAATCAACACTAAGTTCTTAGAGGAACCACAGAGATTGGTGCCATCATCAAAGCTTAAAGGATGCAAAAATGGTGATTCTTAAGACATACATATACAACTCTCCAGTTTGGCCAGTGCCCAACAGTGATATGTCTGGGAGAATAGTGTTAGAAGTTCATAAACCTACTGAGGTCAAAACTCTAATGAGTTCCCATTCCTAAAGTGTTATTGTTACCAAACAAATAAATAGTCTTTGGCTCTTGGTATGTATAAATCAGGCTTTTTTGTTGCCAGCAAAGATACCAATGCTGGTTTCTTAGAGTGAGAAAAGAGGAAATTTATTGGGGTTTTATTAGCAGGAAGTTGGTAACTAGGCTTGGGAAACAGTGTAAACTAAGATAATCTCATAGTGTCAAAAGGCAAGGAGCACAAGGAATCCTATTCTGAGAAACAGTGAGGCCAGGGTGCTGCCTCTGCCACCTTGAGATACCATCCTCACTGGGGCAGGACATAGTTGTCCCCATTGCCATTCCCTTCTAGGCCAGTGCTGCTGCTGTCACTGAAAACAGGCTGTAAATACCCTTGGTCTTTGCCTCACTTGTTCCAGATTCAGGATTCTATGTGCAGGCAACCAATTGGTTCAATCTAGGTTTGGATATGAGCCCTGGATGTGAGAGGATGGGAAAAAGGGGTCTGGTCTCTGGCTTCCACATAGAAAGATAGAGTCAGCCTTGCTCCTTGACTGCCCATGCTTGGAAATTCCACGAAACTAGAAAGAGAATAGATGCTGAACACTTCTGCCTTAAGAAACAGTACATTGTTTCCAGTGATGCAAAAAATTGACCTTTGATTGTAGGTGGCAGATACCTAACTCCAATTTGCAAAAACTAAATAGAGAATAGAGAATAAATATCAGTGAAATGTGCACAAGGGCTGAACATGGGGGCTTAAAGCAGCTCATCAGTACTCAACCTCTCTCAAATTCCACTGTGCTTTCAGCCAATGTGCCAGCTTCAGCCAGAACTGGACTGCTGTGGAGCTTCAGCCCTTCCAGGAATGCTCCTGCAAGTCAACAGAGAACATCTCGTAGTCTACTTTGCCTGCAAGGAGAGGCATCCCCAGGCCAGGATATGTATTGTTTCCTGAGTAGCAGCTAAAGGTCTGAATGCAAGGTAAAAATGTTAGAAGGAATACATCTGGAGCCTTGATGATGAAGATATTTAGGGAAGATATATATGGATGGATCTCTCAGAATGAGCCCATTGCTGGAAAATTCTCCTGTCCCATGTGAACGCTCACTAGAAGACCTCCATGGTTAAAAAGACTTAATAATCAAGGAAAGCTGTCATACTTTGTGAAAGTCAGTCCTCCTCCTACCCCAGACAGTCTAATGTTTCCAAACTGGGCTCTTTAACAAAGTGGCTAATAAAGAGGCCATATCTAACTATACAAGATGGACTCTCCCTCACCAAGGCTGACATGGTGCCTGATAAACCTCATCCCCCAGAAGCAAAGAGTTAGACATAACTGAAATGGCCTAAAGGGGACTCAGGTCCATGTAAGCTGGGAGAAAACACCTTGAGAGATTGTGTGTTGCCTTGCAGAATATATTATGCTCTAAATCCATATCCAGTATATAATACATTTTCTCTTGTAAACAGAATTTATGGATCTGGGGATTAAGAGTTTGGAACGATGATGGTAAATCTCATGATTACACATAATGGCCCATATTCAAAAATTTTTGTTTCAATATCCATAATTCTGAGACCACTTTGTCTAGATGGGGGAGGGGTGGGGTATATGGGAATCCCCTGTATTTCAGTGCAACATTTATGTAATCTAAAACTTACATAAAAGGAAGATGCAGCAAGCTGATGCAATAAGATGATGCAACAAAAGACATGGGAAGGAAAAACAAAATGAGAGACACAATAAAGCAGGGAGAGGATGGGACTCAAGCGATTAGGCATTTCCCTCCCACATCAGAGGTCCTGGGTTTGGCTCCCGATGCCTCCTAGGGAAACAAGGAAGACAGACAGACACAGCAAGTGAAAAACAATAAGGGGGTGGGTAGAAAAAAAAGCAAAAAGGTCAAGATGGCAGCTTATGATGCTTCCGGGTGCTGTTCCCCCACAGAATCTTTGAACAACTAGCAAAAGCTG
Source organism: Dasypus novemcinctus (assembly GCF_030445035.2). Taxonomy (NCBI): domain Eukaryota; kingdom Metazoa; phylum Chordata; class Mammalia; order Cingulata; family Dasypodidae; genus Dasypus; species Dasypus novemcinctus. The sequence continues at coordinate 96,092,805 of NC_080684.1, forward strand.
TCAGAGCCATCTTCCTTAGAACTCCAGAAAACAGTTAAAGGGTTGCAGTAACTAGGTGAGTGCTAAACCAAGAAAGTGCAGTCACCCTTGTGCACACATTCGTGCATGTATGTCTGGCCCAGTCTGTCTAGAGGTGGACTGAGGGACTCGCCATCGCATAACTTGCGCTGTGTAGAAGACTTTGAAGAGAGTTCTCCTATAGAACGTGGGAGAGCAGTCAAGTCATGTTGCCCAGGGCAAAAGATCGCAGGCTGTAAGACATAGAGTACAGGGCCTCAGACCATGAGAAAACTGTTTCCTAGGGAAGAGGGGGCATTCAGAATTGTGTAATTGAGGAAGTCCTAGGGCCACATGCGATGCCCAACACAAGACACATGCAGAAAGGATTGGGGAGGCCCATTAGCTATTTCCTAAACTCATTGTGTGCATAAGAAAAAAACTGCCCAGGTCAGTCTGCAAAGACTGGGAAAGGTGTTTTCTTTTTTTCCTTCTTATTTTTTTATTTTTTATTTTTTAAAGATTTATTTATTTTTTTAATTCCTCCCCTCCCCTGGTTGTCTGTTCTCTGTGTCTATTTGCTGCGTCTTGTTTCTTTGTCTGCTTCTGTTGTCATCAGCAGCACGGGAAGTGTGGGCGGCGCCATTCCTGGGCAGGCTGCACTTTCTTTCGCGCTGGGCGGCTCTCCTTACGGGGCGCACTCCTTGCGTGTGGGGCTCCCCTACGCGGGGAACACCCCTGCGTGGCACGGCACTCCTTGCGCACATCAGCACTGTGCAAGGGCCAGCTCCACACGGGTCAAGGAGGCCCGGGGTTTGAACCGCAGACCTCCCATGTGGTAGACGGAAGCCCTAACCACTGGGCCAAGTCCGTTTCCCTCCCTCTTATTTTTGGTTAGTTCCTGACTATATGTACATCTCTGTCACAACACTAGCTAGATACAAGTCTAAGGAACAGAAGCCTCAGACTCTAAATTTCAGGGACAAAACATCATTAAAATATCAAAAGGTCCAGGTTTCAACAAATGATTATAAAACATACAAAGGTACAAGAAGTGATGGACCAGGCAAAGGAAAAAATTTAAGCATTAGAAACCATCAGTGAGGAGGACCAGACCTGGGACATTCCAGACAAAAACTTTTTTTTAAATGGTCCTAAATATGCTAAAAGACCTAAAGAAAAACACAGACAAAGAGCTAAAAGAAGTCAGGAAAATGATATATGAACTCAGAGAATATCAATAAAGAGATGGAAAATATGAAAAGGAATCAAACAGAGCTGAAGACTACAGGAACAGAAATGTAAAACTCCCTACATGGATTCAACAGCAGATTGGAGCTAGCAGAAGAAAGAGCCAGTGAGCCTGAAGATAAAGCAAGTGAAATCATCCAGTCTGAGGATCAGAGGGAAGAAAGAACAAAAAAAAGTGAACAGAGTCTGAGGAAACTGTGGGACCATCACCTATACCAATATACACATTGCAGGAGTTATAAAAGTGAAAGAGAGAGAGAAAGGGACAGAGTAAATAGTCAAAAAAATAATGGCTGAAAAATCCCCAAATTTAATGAGATACATGAATATACATATCCAAGATACTCAATATACTCCAAATAGGATAAATCCTAATAGACCCACACTGTGGCATATCATAATAAAATTGTTGCATGCCAAAGTCAAAGAGAATTCCGAAAGCTGCAAGAGAGAAATAACATGTCACCTACAAGGGATCAATAAGATTGAGCCACTTTCTCATCAGAAACCATGGAGGCAAGAAGGCAGTAGGATTACATATTTAAAGTGTTGAAAGCAAAAGAAGTTGCCAGCCAGAAATTCTATGTTTGGCAAAACTGTCTGTCAAGGGAAACGGACTTTGGCCCAGTGGTTAGGGCGTCCATCTACCATATGGGAGGTCCGCGGTTCAAACCCCAGGCCTCCTTGACCCGTGTGGAGCTGGCCCATGCGCAGTGCTGATGCGCGCAAGGAGTGCCCTGCCACGCGGGGGGGTTCCCCGCGTAGGGGAGCCCCACGCGCAAGGAGTGCGCCCGTGAGGAGAGCCGCCCAGCGCGAAAGAAAGTGCAGCCTGCCCAGGAATGGCGCCGCCCACACTTCCCGTGCCGCTGACGACAACAGAAGCAGACAAAGAAACAAGACGCAGCAAATAGACACCAAGAACAGACAACCAGGGGGAGGGGGGGGAATTAAATAAATAAATAAATCTTTAAAAAAAAAACAAAAAAACTGTCTTTCACAATTAAGGAAGAGATTAAAACAGTCTGTGGCATTTTGATGTTATTTATGAATTCCAAAAAGAGATATTGATTTTGTTTGTAAACTGGTCTTCCTCTGAGCACTTTACCCTTTGGTTGTATTAAATTCAAAGGTTTTAGGTTTACTTGAACATGTTAAGAATAGGGCTTTGATTTGACCACATCATTAGGGCAATCAGAGTTGAATCCTGCCTGCTTGATGGGCTCTATAAATGGACTTTTACTCAAGGAGAACACAGAGAAAAGATACACAGAGGAGGGAAGTGGCTGTGGCTCAGTCAGTTGGGCTCCTGACTACCATATGGGAGGTAGATTCACGTTCCAGGGCCTCCTGGTGAAGGCAAAGCCGTGGAGAGCTGATGGTCCGTGTGCCCCAGAGAGCTGACACAGCAAGATGACGCAACAAAAAGGGAGACAAGCAGACACAGAAAAGCGCACAAGAATGGACACAGAGTACAGACAGCAAACACAAGCCACAAAGAGGGGGGAGGGGGATAAAGAAATCTTAAAAAAAAAAAAAAAAAGATACACAGAGGAATAGAGAGAACTTCATAGACACAGAAGAGGAGAGAAATTGTCTGCTCTGACCCTGCAGCCCTGGGAAAGGAGATGAGCCATTCGCCTGACAATTTACAGCTGACTTTGTGGGGAGACCAGAGCAGCTGAGCCCAGAAGGAAACAAGCCCTCCAGCCTACAGCTGAGATTGGAAGAAGCTGGGCCACAGAGGAAAGAGGAAGGCTGAACCCCAGCAAATATTGGTCCTCATCTTTCTCCAACATGTGTCAACAAGCATTTGGTGGGAAAGCACCTCTTTTTTCTAAACAAATAAACTTTAATGATATATACTATTAAAGCATACACTTCATCCCAAGTGCACAGTCAGTGGTATTTGGTATAACCACATAGTGGTGCATTTATCACTTCAATCATTATTAGGGCTTTTTCAATGATAGGTGAAGAATTTCCTTGTTTGTCTGTTTTATATTTTAGGAAAATTGGATTTCTTTGACTAAAATCTCATGCAAGAAAGTACTTCTTATGGTACCTTGAGTTGGAGTCTTTAGGGCCTTATAACTGTAAGCTTCTACCCCAAATGAATACGCTTTATAAACACCAACAGATTTCTGGTACTTTGCACCAGCACCCCTTTGGCTGACTACTACACATTCCGTGATAAACAAAAGTTGAGGGACTTTGTCACCACTTGACTGGCCCTACAAAAAATGCTAAAAGGGTTTCTGTAGATTGAAAGGAAAGGACACTAAACAATTGACTGAAACCACATAAAGAAATAAAGATCTCTGGTAAGATAATGACATGGATAAGTATAAATACCAATACTACAGTATTTTTTAAAAAGACTTATTTTATTTATTTATCTCACCTCACCCTCTCGTTGTTTGCACTTGCTGTGTCTGTTCATCTTCTTTGTTTCTTTAGGAGGCACCAGGAACCAAACCGAGGATCTCCAATCTGGGAGGGACAAGCCTAATCATTAAGCCATTCTGTTCCCTGCTTTATTGTGTCTCTTGTTATTTTTTTCCTCTTGTGTCTCTTCTTGTGTCATCTTGTCACATCATTCGCCACACCTGCCTATCACAATACCTTGCTATCCTGCTTGTCTTCTTTAGGAGACACTGGGAAACTCTGCTCCCTGCTTTGTGTCTATCATTATGTCTTTTTCTTCTTGTGTCTCTTATTGCATCAACTTGTTGCATCAGCCTGCCATGCCAACCCATTATGCCAGCTTGCAGTCTTCTTTAGGAGGCAACAGGAACCAAACCGGGGACCTCCCATGTGGTAGGCAGGAGCCTAATTGATTCGTTCCACCACTTTTTACTTCCTATAGGAGAGAGGGAAAGGGAAAGGGAGAGGGAGAGGGAGAAGTACAAGGAGAGGGAGAGGGAGAAGGAGAGGGAGAGGGAGAGGGAGAAAGGAAAGAAAGGAAGGAAGGAAGGGAGGGAGGGAGGGACAATGACAATGACCTGTGTGGCGAGTTGGCCCATGTGCAGTGGTACTGTGCGAGGAGCGCTGTGCCATGCAGGGGTGTCCCCTGAGTAGGGGAACTCCACATGCAAGGAATGCTCCCTGTAGGGAGAGCTGCCCCACGTGAAAAAAGTGCAGCCTGCCCAGGAGTGGGGCTGCACACATGGAGAGCTGACACAGCAAAATGACACAACAAAAAAAAGAGACACAGATTCCCGATGCCACCGAGAATGCAAGTGGACACAGAAGAACACACAGTGAATGGACACAAGAGAGCAGACAAAGGGGGTGGGGGAAGGTGGGAGAGAAATAAATAAAATAAATCTTTAAAAAAATAAAGGCACAATACTGGATGGAATCTAACAGGGAGAAGGCTCAAAGGGACATTTTTGGGATATATGAAAAAGCTGGTACATAGACTGTGCACTTTATATCAATATTAAATCTTTATACCTTGTTACCTGCACTTAAATTGGTTATATATGTGAACATACTTGTTCTTAGGCAATATACATGGCAGTCTTAAGTGTTCAAGGAGCATGATGCATACAACCTACACTCAGAAAATGGATATATAAGTAGATAGATAGATGGGGAGATAGAGGACTGATAGGTTGATGGATAAACAGAATGATATGACAAATTTGGCAAAATTTTAACATCGGTAGATCTAGGTGTCTGGGGCAATTTGGGTATGTTGGGGTTTTCCGGATGGGGTGTGTATTATTTCTGTAATTGTCCTGTAAGTTTGAAAGTATTTAAAAATAAAAAATTTAAAATTTAAATAAATGATTTCAATCTGACACTGTAAAAAAGTCTTTACAGCAATGGGACAGCAGTGGGGTTTATAGCCTCTTTGTTTAATATACTTATACATATGATGCAAACTCTTGGAACAGGAGCCTGATGGAACAAGAGAAAAATTAATAGCATGCTGAGACCCTTGATTCCATGACATAAATTTGAGATGCAGTAGCTGGAGAATTTTAGTGTTTGTCTCGGATTGGAGAAGTAGTGAATGCATTTGCTACTGTATCATGAAGTAGTTAGATCCATGTCAAGTTACAGAGAGTAATTTTATTTTTGTAAAAGAAGGATGCATGTGAAGCAGGCTAGTAAGATAGGGAATCAATAGATGGGCCTGAAACCTGGCAAGAAGTCCACATGGACATCAGCAACCCCAGATGGCTGCTCGAAGACCCTCCCCAAGATTCTGCTACTCAGAAGAAGACTTCCTCCAGAAGCCAGGAGAAACCCTGGACATTTCCTAAGGACTTTATCATTGGGCTCTCCTGGGAGACTGATGGGGGAAATAAGCAGTCAAAACAGCAAACAGCTGGAACTCCTTCCCTACCATTAGCAAAGGGGTGGGATAATTAACACTTCAAAAGCCAGGCGCAAGGCCTGAACGAGCTCTTGTGCTCTCTCACGCTCTCTTACCTCTGGACCCCAGATTCCAGCTGCCTTCTCCCCTGCTTGGATCACTATGCAAGTAAACCTGGGTGTTTATAACCTATAATGGGAAATTGTAGCCTGTCAGTCAGCCCTCTTCATCACTTTTCAGCCCTTTCCTCTCTACCTGGAACCCCTGCTCTGTTATTTTCTCCCATTTCTCTTCCCTTCCTACCTGAATAATTACTGGCCTAACTTACTGGGCATGTTCTTGAAAGTCATTTCTGCGGCATAGGCAAGAACCTAAACAAAATCTGGTAACACATGTGTGTCTGGCAGCCAAGGGGTGGACTGTACATAGCACAAGTTCAGGTGGCTACCTCACCTGAGAATTTCCCCTAAATTTTGTGTCCCTCTAACCCATCTCCCTTCCTCTTTCTTGGCCTGACTAATTGGTCCAAGAGTAGAGTCACCTGACCCAAGTTCTTTTGTCTCCTGGGAATTTGAAACTTTAATGAGGGACAATGGGACTCAAAGTGTTCAGACTTCAGCTATCTAATGGCAGGGCCCTCAAGAAGCAGGCCATAAGCTCCTGATGTTGGACCAGCACTGGTTCTTGTTCTCCTGAACTGTGTAGATGGAGGGCTTCTTTCCATCCTCTGAAGTGCCCTAGTTCCCTTCCAATGAATCCTCTGTTTTGCTTATGTTAACCAGACTCATTTTCTGTTGCTTACAACCCAAAGAATCTCAGCTGATACAAATATTATGATGAAATTGTACCAAATGAATATTTAACTTAGTGGAATTCAAATATAAGGATTCAGGGGGAAAATATTCATGGGCTGCTGAATGAATCAACTGAATCAACTGCTGAATTTCTCAATGCCCAAAACACTGACTGCCTAGGTGAAATCTATGAAAGAATGTGAATTATCAAAGAATTGATGAAGTATTGTCAAGAAGTAAAACACATTGTTCAGGCAAGTGAGTGGCTCTGTTAACCTCCTCAGGTATAAATTGAAGAATTGATTAAAGGTCTCAGGCTGGTTGGAGAATTTTCCTAATAAATGGTATGATGTGAATGTAAGAAAAAATTCTGCCCAGTGAGGTGGGCACTAGAACCAACCTTCCAGAAAAGGTCCCTGTGCTCCCTCTGTTATCTCTACTTCTGTTCACCTAAGGACATCATTGCAATACGCCCTCTTCACCAATGGCATGACAGTCATTTAACCTATTTTCTGAAGGCCTGTCTAGCTAAGAATTTAAGTATAAAATATGTGAGTGTGAAGGCCTTGGGTAGAATCTAATTGTCTGCTTTAGTCAGTGGATAAGGGCCAAAGGGTGGGGCAGCGTGCTTTCCTGCAGGCCAGCCAGCAAGTGAGGATCAACCACGGCTGGAACTCAGGTCCGCTGACCACTGCCTGCCCTGGTGTGCAGGGGCCATCATTTATTCTTGTCCATGTGATAGTCTCTGGCCTCATAATAGCCTGTTACCCTCACCTGTGTCTTCAGAAGGCACTATGTCTTCCTTCAGGAGCACCTTTCTAAAGGATCTCCTTCTTGCTGGGTGTATAATAAAGAATGTGGCTGGTCTTTGTCCCTGGTTCCTGGGTGGTATCCTCTGAATCTCTGGAATTTCCCATGCTGAGTGTTTTTTGTTATTCATAGTAGTTCAAGAGCACACCTGAAAAGCTTATGCTAAAGAGATGATTCAGTGCCAGGAATTTGAGCCAAGTCATAGGGAGGAGGGGAGCTGGAGGCTGAGTTCTACCATGTGGGAATTGAGTCCACCAGTCATGCCTGTATCCTGAGACCACAATAAAGACACTGAAGCTTGAAGAGCTTCCATGATCAATAATACAATGCAGGGGAAACGAATGTGGCTCAAGCAGTAGGGCTCCCGTCTACCATATGGGAGGTCCAAGGTTCGATGCCCAGGGCTTGCTGGTGAGGGCAAGCTGGCTCTTGCAGAGTGCCAGCCCACGTGGGAATGCCACCCTGCATGGAGTGCCACCCTGCGTGGGAGTGTCACCCTGTGCAGGAATGCCACCCCATGCAGGAGTTCCGGCTGACATGAGAGCTGGCACAGCAAGATGACACAACAAGAGACACAGAGGAGAGAAAATAAGAGGACGTAGCAAAACAGGGAGTTGAGGTGGCACAAGAGAGTGATCGCCTCTCTCCCACTCCGGAAGGTCCAAGGATCGGTTCCTGGAGCTGCCTAATGAGAATACAACAGACACAGAAGAACACACAGAGAATGGACACAGACAACAGACAATGGGGGTGGGGGGAATAAAAGAAAATAACCTTTAAAAAAGTACATAAATAAATAAAAATACACATCCATGTGCCAGGAGAGTGACATGTTCCGTTTCTATGTAGAGAAGACAGGGAAGCTTTGAGTTTGAGACATTGCCAGACCTTGCCTTATGAGTATCTTCTTGTGGCCTTCTGATTGGTATCTTATTATTATTATTATTATCATTATTATTTGCTATAATAAAACTATAACCATAAGCATAGCACTTTCCTGAGTTCTGTGAGTCATTCTAGTGGATTATTGAACCTCAGGCAGTGATAAGAAACATTGAATTCTGGTCAGTTGTTAGAAGTGAGGGTGGCACTGGGGATCTCTGAGGTTGCAACTGGTGTGGGAAGGGCCAGCTCACAGGGGGTTGTGCCCTGAATCTGTGAAGTCTGACATAACTCTGGACAGGCTCACAATTTTTTCGATGTTGGTTTCAAAGTTATTTTAGTTATTCATACTGGGTTTTGTTAAAAGGAATAAAATAAAATAAAGCTACTATGGCTAAGAGATTTCAAATGGAGTCAGGACATCATTCTGGAGGTAACGCTTAAGCAAGTCTCAGCCAAATACGGCATACTGCCAGAGCAGGCAAAGCCTCAAGCCGCGTGTTCCTCAAAACCCCCGGGACATCAGGACCACAAACAAAGCACAAGAAAAACTCAGTTAGCTATCTAAGCTGAAGGGCAATTGGAGTACCCCAAACAGCCACCAAACCTAAGCAACTTATCGAATCTTTTTCTTTTCCTTTAAAAACCCTTGCCTGGCACAACCAATCCAATGTCCACATAGAAGAGGTGGCATTGGAATGGGAAAAGTGGACATAGTGGACGAAGGGTATGGGGAAAGGCAGGAAGAGATGAGAGGTGGAGGCGTCTTTGGGACATGGAGCTGCCCTGGATGGTACTAGGCAATCACCGGACATTGTAAATCCTCACAGGGCCCACTGGATGGAATGGAGGAGAGTATGGGCTATGATGTGAACCAATGTATATGAGGTGCAGAGGTGCCCAAAGATGTACTTACCAAATCCAATGGATGTGTCATGATGATGGGAACGAGTGTTGTTGGGGGGGGGGAGAGGGGGGGGTGGGGGGATGGGGTTGAATGGGACCTCACATATATATTTTTAATGTAATATTATTACAAAGTCAATAAAAAAAAATTAAAAAAAAAAAAAAAAAAACCCTTGCCTGGAAATGCCATGATGGGACACAGTTTGGGTTGCTATCTGAATCTGTGCTCCCTGAACTGGAATTCTAAGACCCCCAATCAATGCCTTTATTGCCTTGCAATTTGAGTTGTTATTTCTTGGTTGACATTACATGGCAGAAGCGGGATCCGAAACAACACGGACCTGACTCTGGAGCCATCACTGGATTCGAGTGTGGTGCCAGCAACAATCCCTTGAGCTCTGCTGCCTCCCTGGTGGCCCCAGGTTCCTGTCGCTCAGTCCTCTTGGCTCAGAACTCCCCTTTGTTTGAGATTCTAGCCTTTCTTTTGTCTTCTGGTAAATGGCAATTTTTTTTTTTAAAGATTTATTTTTTACTTATTTATCCCCCCCCCCCGAGTTGTCTACTCTCTGTGTCCATTCGCTGTGTGTTCTTCTGTGACCGCTTCTGTCCTTATCAGCAGCACTGGGAATCTCTGTCTCTTTTTGTTGCGTCAGCTTGTTGTGTCAGCTCTCCGTGTGTGCGGCGCCATTCTTGGGCAGGCTGCACTTTCTTTCACTCTGGGTCACTCTCCCCATGGGGCGTACTCTTTGTGCATAGGGCTCCCCTATGCGGGGGACACCCCTGCATGGCACAGCACTCCTTGTGCACATCAGCACTGCGCATGAGCCAGCTTCACCAGTTGGGCCAGGAGGCCCTGGGTTTGGACCTTGGACCTCCCTTGTGGTAGGCGGATGCCCTATCCATTGGGCCAAATCTGCTTCCCTTGATTCTACTTTGATTAATTGTCTTTTAGAAGAAGTAAGCACCACTCTAAGATGTAAACAACTAAATTGGGCCACAATAGAACCTAATGATTTAGTATGTCTTACAGATCAATTAAATCGCACCTTTAAAAAGACTGAGAAAAAAGAAATCCTCCCAAGCTAAAACAGCAGCTAAATAAGCCCCAGTAAACTCTCTGGACAATAGGGTCTAGGATGCCAGTTCTTACAATACTGCAAACAACCTGGACATTGGAAATGAAACTGCCCCAAATACCTGAAAACAGCAGCAACTTCCTAATGCTCTTTGCCCTCTAAGAACACAAGGCACCTTTTTTTTTTTTGATTTATTTATTTATCCTTGTTGATTTTGCACTCACTGTCTGCTCTCTCTGTCCATTCGCTGTGCATTTTTCTGTGTCTGATTGTCTTTTCTTTAGGCAGCACTGGGAACCGATCCTGGAATCTTCTGGAGTGGGAAAGAGGTAATCATTTCCTTGTGCCACCTCAGCAACCTGGTCTGCTGCATCTCTTATTTTCTCTCCTCTGTGTCTCTTTTTGTTGCGTCATCTTGCTGCACTAGCTCTCCATGCAGGCCAGCATTCCTGTGCAGGCCAGCACTCTGCGCTGGCCAGCTTGCCTTCACTAGGAAGTCCCAGGAACCAAACTCTGGACCTCCTATATGGTAGACGAGAGCCCAGTCGTGCGAGCTACATTTGCTTCCCCTCAACGTGCCTTTCAGTGTGACTGCTAGGGCTGTCCCCAGTTACAGCAGAGGCTTTTCCAGTGGTCCACATCACATCTTTAGGCAAAATAGATGTGATAATTGGAAACAACTGGAAACAAGGGCACACAGGCTGTATAGATTCTAGGTCTACCTTCTGTCTTAAATCCACCATCCTCATTAGCCTTCCTCCTCAGAGAACAGAAACAATTTGAGAGCCTGGGTAGCTTAGTTGATAGAGCATCAGACTTTTAATCTGAGGGTCCAGGGTTTAAGTCCCTGTTCAGGCAGTTACATTTTCAAATCTTTTAAAAAAAAAGTCACCTGTCCAGTATATTTTGGGAAGCAAACTTGGCCCAATGGACAGGGTGTCCACCTACCACATGGGAGGTCCATGGTTCAAACCCCGGGCCTCCTTGACCCATGTGGAGCTGGCCCATGTGCAGTGCTGATGCGTGCAAGGAGTGCCCTGCCATGCAGGAGTCCCCCCACGTAAGGGAGCCCCACACGCAAGGAGTGCACCCCGTAAGGAGAGCCGCCCAGCACGAAAGAAAGTGCAGCCTGCCCAAGAATGGCGCCACACACACAGAGAGCTGACGCAGCAAGATGACGTCAGCAAAAAGAGATGCAGATTCCTGGTGCTGCTGATAGGGATAGAAGTGGTCACAGAGGAACACACAGCAAATGGACGTAGAGAGCAGACAACTTGGGAGGGGGGTGAAGGGGAGAGAAATAAAAAAATAAATAAATCTTAAAAAAAAAAGAAAAAAAAAAAGAAACAATTCGAAAGGTGTCTCCAACAAACCCAGGACTATATTTAATTCCCCAATTACCTTTCAAATAGGACCTTCACAAGGCGCTTCTTAATTTTGATTAGTTCCCTCTACCCCAATTTACCTTCTGGAAAGAGATTTCCTTGGATTATTTCAAGCACAAATATATTTCTCCCAAAAGTGGGAAATTAATTTGGAGTTCTTAGAATTAAATTCAACAGACCAGGATAAAGAATTAAGTCCCATACGTATTCCTGTCCTTTCAATCAAAGAAATAAAATTTAAAAGCCACCTGGTTTTAGACACTATTCCAGTAACCCACATTCGTTCTGTCCCATCTATCCCTGCCTTCAGGGCCTCCTCTGGGACCTGAAAGGAATCCAACGCATTCTAAATTTCCCTCCTTCCAAGACTTAATGGCAATTATGAAATTTTTCAGGCAGGATATTATAGAAATCGGAATCCTAATTTTCATTGATGGCTCAACATTTATATGCCTTGTTTAAACAAATTGAGTCCCTTATTTGGGGTATAGCTAGTCAAAACCCTTTTCATGAAATGAAACATTGTTTGCTTACCACTCCTGCTCTGGGACACCTTAATTACTTTTCTTTCATTTACTAAAGAATTTTTGGAAGGTCAGCTATGGGCCAGGCTCTATACTAGGTGTTGTGAAAACCACAGTTACCCAGATCACCTGGAGGCTATGGTTACAGAAAAGGCAGACATCAATGAGATAATGACATATATATATAGTTATATATCAGCCTGATAAATAAAATCTAGTAAGCCCAACTGGAGATGCCCCATGCAAAGACACTTGTCAGCAAAAATATAATCTAAGTAAGTTTCTATGTCCTGTATGTGCCAAGCTTGTCAAGAAAAGAAAAGAATTTCAATCAGCCCATCAACTAGCACAACACCCTATTCTAATGCGAGCTAATTTCCTCATTGCTAAGCAACCACCCGTGCTAACCATGTTAGGAAATGCTTTACCCAATGAAGATTTCCTCCCAATGCACCCCCTTGTTCTGTCTATAAAGCCTGTAGCTCTCTTTGTTCAGCAGAATTCCCCTCTACCTCCTGGTGATCGAAATCTTCCCCAGTTCATCAATTGTTTCAGTAAAACTCTGAGATCTAACCAAATTTTGCCCAAGTGTTCATTTTCATTTTATTTTATTTTTTTAGAAGCTTTTTTAAAAAAAGATTTATTTTTATTTATTTCTCTCCCCTTCCTGCCCTCAGCCCAGTTGTCTGTTCTCTGTGTCCATTTGCTGTGTGCTCCTCTGTGTCGACTTCTATTCTTGTCAATGGCATGGGAATCTGTGTCTCTTTTTGTTGCGTCATCTTGTTGTGTCAGCTCTCCATGTGTGCGGCACCATTCCTGGGCAGGCTGCACTTTCTTTCGCGCTGGGCGGCTCTCCTTATGGGGCACACTCCTTGCACGTGGGGCTCCCCTACACAGGGGACACCCCTATGTGGGGGCACCCCTGCATGGCACGGCAGGGCACAGCACTCCTTGCGCGCATCAGCACTGCGCATGGGCAGCTCACCACACAGTCAGGGGGCCCGGGGTTTGAACCGGGGACCTCCCATGTGGTAGGCGGACACCCTACCTGTTGAGTCAAGCCGCTCCCCCAAGTTTTTACTTAACAACACACACCCGCACACTCAAACACCATGGCAGGAGTGCTCTGAAGCCAGCAAAGGTCATTAAAGCCTCTAAAGGGGCCTGGGACTCAGAAGGAAGGCGCCAGGCAGTAAGGGCGGATGGCTCCGTCCTGTTCTCTGGGGCGGTCCTTGCGTGGGTTGTCAGGGCACGCTGGGGGGAGTTTCAGGGGAGAAAGCGAGAGCGTGGGTTGGCGATCCAGCAGGAAGGAGCTCCTTTCGGTGCTCCTGAGCAGCTCCTCAAGGAAGCCCTGGAGGCAGTAGGCTCTTCTGAGAGAAGCTTCGCACTGAAATCATAAGGCCAGGAGGCATTAACTGGGTGGAGAGGCAGGAGCAGTTTGATAAAAAGGTTTCCCGGCAAGGAAGAGAGCACGTGCAAAGGGCACAGGCTGGGAGCAGCTCCCCTGTGATAGGCGGATGCTCTGTCAGTTGAGCCAAATCTGCTTCCCTACTTTGTTTTGTTTTGCTTTTTTCCTCCATTCCCCACCCTGATCTCTTGCTCTACTACTCTGTCATTGTTTTGTTTTGTTTTCTGTCTCCATGAATTTGTTCGCCTTGTCATTTTTTTCATTTTTAAAGAAGTTTTAGATTACAATAGGGAATTCCCATATACCCTGACACCCCCCACCCCCCATATTTTCCCCCATTAACAACATCTTTCATTAGTGTGGTACATTTGTTACAATTGATAAATACAGTGTGAAGCATTGCTACTAAGTATGGTTAATAGTTTACATTATGGTTTATACTTCGCACCACACAATTTTATAAGTTTTGACAAAATGTGTAATGGCCTGTATCTGTCATTGCAATATCACGCAGAACAATTCCAATGTCCCCCAAATGCCCCATGATACACCTATTCTTCCCTCTCCCTCCCCTCAGAACCTCTGGTGACCACTATCTTTATTATCAATGTTGCAAGTTCTTCCATTACTGGACAATAATGTCTATGTTGGTCCGTAGTTGCATTCCCCCTTATGTTTGTTCATTCCTCAGTCTTGAAGATTTGGGGATGGTGATGTCCACTCTGCTTCTGACTGAGAGGGGGCTTAGATCTCATGGGACAGATGGATCTTTTGTGTCTTCCTTATGGTTGTAGAAGTTTTCTGTTTTTTTTGGGGATGGGCATTATCCATCACTATCATTTGTTTTGTTTTGTTTTTTCAGGTTTTTTTAATGGTTTGATATTTTATTTTTAACATGTAGGTTGTTTTTATATATCCTTATTTTTTTTGTCTTTTTTTTTTAATGTTACATTAAAAAAATATGCAGTCCCTATATACCCCCCACCCTCCTCCCCCCACTCCTCCCCCCATAACAACAACCTCCTCCATCGTCATGAGACATTCATTACATTTGGTGAATACATTTCTGAGCACTGCTGCACCTCATGGTCAATGGTCCACACCATAGCCCACACTCTCCCACAGTCCACCCAGTGGGCCATGGGAGGACCTACAATGTCTGGTAACTGTCCCTGCAGCACCACCCAGGACAACTCCAACCCCCGAAAATGCCCCCACATCACATCTCTTCCTCCTACTCCCTACCCCCAGCAGCCACCATGGCCACTTTCTCCACACCAATGCCACATTTTTTTCGATTACTAATCACAATAGTTCATGAATAGAATATCAGTAAGTTCACTCTAATTCATACTCTATTCCTCCTTCCTGTGGACCTTGGCTTGGTTGTGTCCACTCCACATCTATATCAAGAGGGGGCTTAGATTCCACATGGATGCTGGATGCAATCCTCCTGCTTTCAGTTGTAGGCACTCTTGGCTCCCTGGTGTGGTGGTTGACCTTCTTCACCTCCATGTTAGCTGAGTGGGGTAAGTCCAACAAACCAAAGTGTAGGAGCTGTACTGGATACATATACAAAATTTTTTTTGAATCATACGATATGTTACACAATATATTTGGCTCATGGTAATGCAATCATACAGTATTAATCCTTTTGTGTCTGGCTTGCTTCGCTCAACATAATGTCCTCCGGGTTCATCCAGGTTGTCATATACTTTACAACTTCATTTCTTCTGCCTAATATTCCATCATGTGACTACACCACTGTTTGTTTACTCATTCATCAGTTGATGGACACCTGGGTTGTTTCCAACTTTTGGCGATCATGTATTATGCCACTATGAACATCGGTGTGCAGATGTCTGTTTGTGTCACTGCTCTCAGTTCTTCTGTGTATATACCCAGTAGTGATATTGCAGGGTCACGTGGCAAGTCTATATTCAGCTCCTTTAGGAACTGCCAAACAGTCCTCCACCATAGCTGTACCATTCTGCACTCCCACCAACAGTGCATAAGTGTTCCTATCTCTCCACATCCTCTCCAACACTTGCAGTTCTCTGTCTTTTTAATAATGGCCATTCTGATAGGTGTGAAATGATATCTCATTGCAGTTGTGATTTCCATTTCCCTAATCATTAGTGATGTTGAGCATTTTTTCTTTCTTTCTTTTTTTTTTTTTTTGCCATTTGTATTTCTTCTTTGAACAAATGTCTGTTCAAGTCTTTCGCCCATTTTTAAATTGGGTCCTTTTTGTTGTTGTTGCTGAGTTGCAACATCTCTTTATATATCCTGGATAATAAACTCTTACCTGACAGGTGATTTCCAAATATTTTTTCCCATTGAGCCAACTCAATGGGAAAAAAATCTTTTTTTTTTTAAGATTTATTTATTTATCCTCCCCCCCCTCCCATGTCTTCTCTCTATGTCCATTTGCTGTGTATTCTTCTGTGCCTGCTTGTATTCTCATTAGGCAGCTCCAGGAACTGATCCTGGGACCTTCCAGAGTGGGAGAGAGGCAATCATTCTCTTCAGGCACCTTAGCTCTCTGTTCTGCTACATCTCTTATTGTCTCTTCTCTGTGTCTCTTTTTTTTTTTTTTTTAAGATTTATTTATTTCTCTCCCCTTCTCCCCCCCTGCCCCAGTTGTCTGCTCTCTGTGTCCATCCACTGTGTGTTCTTCCTTGCCCGCTTCTGTTGTCAGAGGCAGGGCAATCCGTGTCCCTTTCTGTTGCATCATCTTGCTGCGTCAGCTCTCCATGTGTGTGGCGCCACTCCTGGGCAGGCTGTACTTTCTTTTGCGCTGGGCGGCTCTCCCGACGGGGCGCACTCCTAGCGTGTGGGGCTCCCCCCTGCAGGGACACCCCCTCGTAGCACGGCACTCCCCGCGCGCATCAGCACTGCGCGTGGGCCAGCTCCACACGGGTCAAGGAGGCCCTGGGTTTGAACCACGGACCTCCCATGTGGTAGGCTGACACCCTATCCACTGGGCCAAGTCCGCTTCCCTTCTCTGTGTCTCTTGTTGCATCATCTTGCTGCGCCAGCTGTCGTGTAGGCCAGCACTGCCACGTGGGCTGGCACTCTGCATGGGCCAGCTCACTGCAGGGGTCACCTTTACTTCACCAGGAGGCCCTGGGCATTGAACCCTGGACCTCCTATATGGTAGATGGGAACCCAACTGCTTGAGCCATATCCATTTCCCCCCCTTCACACCCTTTGATAAAGTCCTGGGAGGTGCAAAAGTGTTTAAATTTGAGGAGTTCCCATTTATCTATTTTTTTCTTTTGTTGCATGTGCTTTAGGTGTACAGGCCAAGAAACAAGCGCCCACCACAAAGTCTTGAAGATATTTCCCTGTATTTTCTTCTAGTAGTTTTATTGTCCTGGTTTTTATATTTAGGTCTTTGATCCATTTTGAGGTGATTCCTGTATAGGGAGTGAGAAAGGGTCCTCTTTCATTCTTTTGGTTGTGGATATCCAGTTCTCCCAGCACCATTTGTTGAAGAGACCATTTTTTCCTGTTCACATGGACTTGGTAGGTTTGTCAAAAACCAATTGACCATATAGGTGAGGATTTATTTCTGGAGTCTCAATTCTATTCCACTGATTGATGTGTCTATCTTTATGCCAGTACCATGCTATTTTGACCACTGTAGCTTTGTAGTATGTTTCAAGGTCAGGCAGTAAAATTCCTCCCACATTACTCTTTTTTAAATAATACTTTTGGCTATTCAAGTACATTTTTCCATCCAAATGAGTTTGGTAATTGCCTTTTCTAATTCTGTAAAGTAGGCTATTGGAATTTTGATTGGTATTGTATTGAATCATCAATCAGTTTCAGTAAGATTGACATCTTCACGATATTTAGTTGCTATTGTACAGAGAATATTCTCCCTTATTTCCTCCTCAGATTATTCAGTACTAATGTACAAAAACATTACTGATTTTTGCCTGTTGATCTTGTAGACTGACACTTTGCTGAACACACTTATTAGCTCCAGTAGCTTTGTTGTGGATACTTCGGAATTTTCTAAATACAGGATCATGTCGTCCTCAAACAGTGGAGATTTTACCTCCTCTTTTCCTATTTGGATGTCTTTAATTTTTTTTTTCCTGTCTAATTGCTCTAGCTAGAACTTCTAGTACAATGTTGAATAACAATGGTGACAGGGGGCATCCTTGTCTTGTTCTGGATCTTAGAGGGAAAGCTTTCAACCTTTCCCCATTGAGTACAATGTTGGCTGTGGGTTTTTCATAAATGCCTTTTATCAGATTGAGGAATTTTCCTTCTATTCCTATCATTTGAAGTGTTTTTATCAAAAAAGGATGCTGGATTTTGTCAAATGTTTTTTCTGCATTGATTGAGAGGATCATGTGTTTTTTTTCCTTCAATTTGTTTATGTGGTATATTATGTAGATTGATTTTCTTATGTTGAACCAGCCTTGCATACCAAGACTAAATTCCTCTTGGTCTTTTGACATGCTGTTGGATTCTATTTGCCAAGTATTTTGTTGAGAATTTATGCATCTATGTTTATTAGAGAGATTGGTCTGCATGGTATGGCACTCCTTGCATGTGGCAGCACTACTCATGGGCCAGCTCATCACATGCGTCAGGAGGCCCTGGGCATGGAACCTTGGACCCTCCATATGGTAGGTGGATGCTCTATCAGTTGAGCCACAACTGCTTCCCTCCCATAAGTTTGATAAGTTGTGTTCTTGCTTTCATTTGTCTCAATATATTTACTGATTTCACTTGCAATTTCTTCTTTGATACACTGATTATTTAGGAGTGTGTTGCTCAGAATTTACTTTTTTCCCGTCTGTTATTGATTTCCAGTTTCATTCCATTACGATCTGAGAAGGTGCTTTGTATAATTTCTTTCTTTTTTATTTAAAGATTTATTTTATTATTTATTTCTCCTCCCCTCCCCCCATCATCTGCTCTGTGTCCATTTGCTGTGTGTTTTTCTGTGTCCTCTTGCATTCTTGCTGGCACTGGGAATCTGTGTCTCTTTTTGTTGTGTCATCTTGCTGAGTCAGCTCTCCATGTGTGTGGCACCACTCCTGGTGATTTTTTTCATGTGGGGTGGCTCAATGCAGGACTCACTCCTTGCTCATGGGGCTCCCCTATGTGGGGGACATCCCTGTATGACAAAGCACACCTTGTGCACGGCAATGCCACGCATGGGCCAGCTCACCACATGGGTCAGGAGGCCCTGGGTTTGAACCCTGAACTTCCCATATGGTAGGCAGATACTCTATCACTTGAGCCATATCCACTTCCCTGTATAATTTCAATTTTTAAATATTTATTGAGAACTGCATTCTGACCTAACATGGGGTCTATCCTGGAGAAAGATCCATGGACACTTGAGAAGGATGTGTAACCTGCTGAGTTTGGATGCAGCATTCTATATATATCTGTTAGGTCTAACTTGTTTATTATATTGTTCAAGTTCTCTGTTTCCTTTTTGATCTAGTTGTTCTATCTAATGATGTGAATGGGGTGTTGAAGTCTCCAATGATTATTGTAGAGATGTCTATTTCTTTGTTCAGTTTTGCCAGAGTTTGTCTCATGTATTTTGGGCCACCCTGGTTAGTTTCAGAGATATTTCTGACTGTTTTATCTTCCAGGTTGATTGTCCCTTTCATTAATATATAATGGCCTTCTGTATCTCTCATAACATTTTGCATTTAAAGTCTGTTTTGGCCGATATTAGTATAGCCACCCCTGCTCTTTTCTGGTCACTATTTGCATGGAGTATCTTTTAACAACCTTTCACTTTCAGCCAGTTTGTATCCCTGGGTCTAAGGTATTTCTTGTAAGTAGAGTATGGATGGGTTATATATTTTTATCCATTCCGTCAATCTGTATCTTTTGAATGGGGAGTTTAATCCATTCATATTCAATGATATTACTGTAAATGCATTATTTACTGCCACCATTTTATTCTTTGGTTTTCATGTCATATCATATTTTTGTCTGTCTTTTTACTCTTTTGGTAATCCTTTCTCTATTCTTTCTTCTATACTCTGCTCCATGCCTCTCCCTCCTGTCTTTTTATTTCAGGTTCTAAGACTTTCTTCATTATTTCCTGTAAAGGTGGTTTCTTTTTTGCAAGCTCTTCTAGTATCTTTTTGTGAATATTTTATACTCACCTTCATATTTGAAGGACAATTTTGTTGGATAAAGAATTCTCAGCTGGCAGTTTTTCTCTTTTGGTATCCTGAGTGTATCATACCATTGTCTTCTTGTCTCCATGGCTTCTGAACAGAAATCCATGTTGTCTTACTGGGCATCCCTTGTATGTGATGGTTTGCTTCTCCCTTGATGCTCTGAGAATTTTCTCTTTATCTTTGACATATTACATTCAGAGTAGTATTGTCTTGGAGTAGGTCTATTCAGATTTATTCTGACTGGAGTATGCTGTACTTCTTGGACTTGTAAGTTCATTTCTTTTGTGAGAGTTGGGAAATTTTCAGCGATTATTTCCTCAAATAACTTTCTGCCCCTTTTTCCTTCTCTTTTCCTTCTGGAACTCCCATGACCCACATGTTGTTGCATTTCATGTTGTCATTCAACTATCTGAGCCTCTGCTCAATTTCTTCCATTCTTTTCTCTCCTTTTTGCTCTTCAATTTCAGCTGTTCTGTGTTTGGTATCACTTATTCTTTCTTCTATCACTTTGAGTCTGTTGTTGTATGCACTAATTTTTTTAAAAGATCATTTTATTTATTTATTTATTTCTCCCTACCCCCTTGTTGTTTGCACTGACTGTGTCCATTCATCTTCTTTTATTTCTTTAGAGGCACTGGGAACTGAACCTAAGACCTCCAATGTGGGACGGTTGTACCTAATCACTTAAGCCACCTCCATTCCCTGCTTTGTTGTGTCTCTCATTATGTTCTTCCTCCTGTGTGTTTTGTTATGTCATCTTCTTGCATCAGCTTGCCACATCTACCTGTAGCATCAGCTCACTGTCTTGCCCTTCTTCTTTAGGAGGCAATGGGAACCTCTGCTCCCTGCTTTGTTGTGTCTCTCATCACATTTTTCTTCTTGTTCATCATCTTGTTTGTCAGCTTGCTGTACCTGCCAGTGGTGCCAGCTCACTGTCTTCTTTAGGAGGCACCAGGAACTGAATGACAGACTTCTCATGTGGTAGGCAGGAGCACAATCACTTGAACTACATCTGCTCCCCACTAATGTGTGTGTGTGTTTTGTTCAAAGATTTATTTATTTCTCCTCCCCACCATTGTCTGCTCTCTGTGTCCATTCATTGTGTGTTCTTCTTTGTCTGCTTGTATTCTCATTAGGTGGCTCTGGGAACCAATCCTGGAAACTTCTAGACTGGGAGAGATGCGATCATTCTCTTGTGCCACCTCAGCTCCCTGGTCTGCTAAGTCTCTTATTCTCTCTCCTCTGTGTCTTGTTTTGTTGCATCTTCCAACTGCATCAACTCTCCATGTTGGCTGACACTCCTGCACGTGGCAGCTCTCCTGTGCACAGGGGCACTTCTGCATGGGGCAGCTCTCCGTGTGGGCTAGCACTCTGAGTGGGCCAGCTCACTGTGTGGGCCAGCTTGTCTTCACCCGCAAGTCCTGGGTATCAAACCCTGGACCTCCTATATGGTAGATGGGAGCCCAATTGCTTGAGCCACATCTGCTTCCCCCTCCAATGTGTTTTTGATCTCACCTATTGTGTCTTTCATTCCCATGAGCTCTGTTACTCTTCTGTTCAGGATTTCAAATTCTTTTTTGTGGTTGCTCAGTGTCTTCTTGCTGTCATTATCTCTTTAGTCATATTTTCTTATAATTCATTAATTTGACTTTGGAAATTTATGCATATTTCACTAATTAGTTCTGGGGCTTTGCTTTATTCCTTTTCTTGGGCCATGTCTTCCATTTTCTTAGTATGGCTCATAACTTTTTGCTGATATTTAGGCATCTGATTAGGATATAGTTTACTCAGATGCTCATCGTCTTTCTCTTTTGTAGGGATTTAGTAGTTGGAGGCTGTGTGTTACCACTGCTTTTTTATTCTTGGCTCCACCTACTAGTTGCTCAAAACTGGGCTCTGGACCCAGTAATTGATTGCAGACCAGCTTCTTAGGGCCTTGGGGAGGGAAGCTATAAAAGCCAGAAAAAGCCTCTCTTTTTTTTTTAAAGATTTATTTATTTATTCCCCCCCCCCCCCCCCGGCTTGTTCCTTTTCTTTTGCTGTCTCTTCTCTGTGTCCATTCACTGCGCATTTTTTTTCTGTATCTGCTTGTCTCCCTTTTGTTGTGTCATCTTGCTGCACCAGCTTTCCGCGGCACACTGGCCGTCAGCTCTCCGCAGTGCATGGGTCAGCTTTTTGCCTTCACAAGGAGGCCCTGGGACATGAACCCAGAGCCTCACATATGGTAGACGGGAGCCCAACTGATTGAGTCACAGCTGCTTCCCAGCCTTTCTTATTTTTAATTTTCTCACATGTGCTTCCTTGGTCTGCCAACAGATGGTGCGCTTCGGCAGCTCTCAGTTCAATGCCTGGTAGTTTATTTGTTGCAACACAGACTGGATCAATGTGATAGAGCTTCCTGCCTAGAGGCTAAGAGCCTTGTAATTCAAACTTTCTCAGTGACAGTTCTCCAGCCTTCTCTGGCAGCCTCCTCCCTTTCCCCAGGTCAGAAATATGTCCACTCCCCTCTCAGCCCTCAGCCATCAGTCCCTATTGGTAGCCTTAGAGACAGGGAGGGTTGTATATCTTTAGCCCCTTGCTGGCTCCCAAGGCAAAGAATGGTGCTGCCTAGAAGGGCTGGTGGGACACAGCAGACCAAAGTTGTGAGTCAAAACTGTGTCAGCCTTAGGCTGTGTCCCTCTCTCTCCCCTTTTCTGGGGTGATGGATTCCTGGAGCCCCTTTGTCTGTAACTGGAGGCCCAGAGGCCCAAGAATTCTGTAGTGTCTTTAGTGTGGGGGAGGGTACCGGCAGCAGCAGCCACTGGTTTCGGCTCATGGTTCTGTCCTAGCAATTCCCCTTCTTTGTCCCCTTCTCCCCTCAGCAGTGTCCAGCCTTAGCCTGGTATCTTAAACCCTGGAAGATCTTTTTCCAGTCTGTTTCAGCCTATCCTCTAGCTATTTTTCTGGAGGAGAAGGGTTCCATGTCTTCCTAGTCCACTATCTTCCTGGAAGTCCCCATCGCTATCATTTTGTTAGTTGTCCTCGGTGAGTCCAATGAACTGGAGAGTAGGTGTTGGCTGCAACTCTCCTGAGATTCAGGGTTCAACCAGCATATGAACAGTCCAAAGATTTAAGTCTCTGTGACATATTTAATGGGTATAGTGCTAATTATATGTTCAAATAAAAGGGGCAGAAGAACCATGTGTAGGAAAATTATAAATGAGTCCAACATTGATACATTGGGGAGATAGGTTAACATATATTCCAAGGTAAGGCCCACTGATGGGGTGCTAATTTCCTGGGGTTGTCTGCCCTGCCTACAGTGTCTAGATGTCTCTAGAGCCCACAGGAGCACCCCTGCTGGAGGCACTGTTCACTGCGGCAGTCAGTGCGATCCCCCTGAGACATGTGTAAGTGTAATCTCTGCAATGACCTCCAGACTCACTTTGAAATCTCTTAGCCCTAAAAACTCATTTGTATTTAATATTTCCCTCTTTGGGTCAAGGTCTTTTTCCAAATGCATCACTAGCTGGCACTTGGTAATAATCCCTCTGTGCCAGGGATGCCCATCCCAGGGAGTTCTGTCTCAAACACGGGGGGGGGGGGGGGGGGGAGCGGGGAGGTCTTATAAGCTGAGTTAGGTTTAGAGAGAGGCTACCTTTGAGTAACATGGAGGTTTTCAAGAGGTAACTCTTAGGCAATATATATTACTAGACTAAGTTTCAATTTTACAAGAATAAGGTTCGTAAGTACAAGCATTAATATCAAGGGCCTGGCAAATTGGTTTGTCCTCTTTTACCAGGCACTGCCCATGTACTCTAGAGATTATTGCCACTCTACTAGAGAATGTAGCAGGACTCCCCAGGATGGGAATTTAATATTTTGTTAATTATCGTGTGGGTCTCCACCCACAGAATACTCTGGTTATTTCATATACGTGGAATCATACAATACCTTCCCTTTACGTCTGGCTTATTTCACTCAACATGATGTCTTCAAGGTTCATCCATGTTGTAGCATGTATCAGAATTTCACTTGTTTTCACAGAGGAATAATATTCCATTGTATGGATGGAACACATTTTGTTTACCCATTCATGCCCTGAGGGACACTTGGGTTGTTTCCACCTTTTGGCTACTGTGAATAATGCTCCTTTGAATGTTGGTGTGCAAATGTCTGAGTATCTGTTTTCAGTTCTTTAAGGTATATACCTAGAAGTGGGACTGCTGGGTCATATGGTAATTCTATACTTCTGGGGAACCTTCTGGCTCAACTTTCAAGAAACCCCAGGCTACAACATCCAACTTTAGGCCATGTGGAGGCTTTGGGCTTCTGCACAAAAGGGAAATCATTAAAGAGTTAGTAGCAGCAGCTCGATCAGATCTATATTCTTTTTTCTTTTAAGCAGTTTTATTGAGATATATTCACATACCATACAATCTATCCAAAGGGTACAATCAATGGTTTTTTGGATAATCACAGTGTTGTACATTAATCACCACAAAAAATATTAGAACAATTTCATTACTCCAAAGTGAAAAACTCCGTCGCGTTCCTTAGCAGTCACCTCTCAATCCCTCTATCCTACCCCAGCCGTATATAACCACTAATCTAAATCCATCTTTATAAATTGATTATATTTGCATTTTATATAAATGGAATCAGATAATATGCAGTACTTTGTATCTGGTTTATTTCACTTAGCATGATGTGTTTTTTTGCCTGAAATTAACATCTTGTACCATTAACATAGATAACATATGTTCTGCTTCAAAGAAAAACAGTTTTATATATGCAATATTACACATACTCATATTTCCCATGAGATTTTACTGTGCTATACAGTCCCATGTTACATTTTTCAGCTTTCCTTTTAGTAATATACATAACCTTAGTCTTTCCTTTTCAACCAATGTCTTCCAGGTTCTTCCATGTTGTCATATGCTTTATGACTTCATTTCTTCTTACAGCTGCATAATATTCCATTATGTGAATACACCACACTTTGTTTATCCATTCATCAATTGATGGACACCTGGGTTGTTTCCATCTTTCAGCAATTGTGAGGGAAAACTCCTATGAACATTGGTGTGCAGATGTCTGTTTATGTCACTGCTCTCAGTTCTTCTGAATATATACTCAGTAGTGGTATTCCCAGGTCATGTGGCAAATATATATTAAACTTCTTTGGGTCCTGCCAAACAGTCCTCCACAGTGGCTGTGCCATTCAACATTCCCACCAATAGTGAATAACCATTCCTATCTCTCCACATCCTCTCCAAGACCTGTAGTTTTCTGTTTTTTGAATAGTGGCCATTCTAATAGATGTGAAATGATATCTCATTTTAGCTTTGATTTACATTTCCTTAACAGCTAGTGATTTTGAACATTTTTCCTTTTTTTTTCTTTTTCTTTGCCATTTGTATTTCTTCTTTGGACAAATGTCTATTTAAGCCTTTTGCCCATTTTTTAATTGGGTTGCTTTTCTTTTTATTGTTGACTTGTAACATCTCTTTATATATCATGGATAATAAACCATATCAGATATGTGATTTCCAAATATTTTCTCCTGTTGAGTCAGCTCCCATTTCACCCTTTTGACAAAGTCCTTTGAGGTGCAAAAGTGTTTCTTTATGAGGAGGTCCCACTTGTCTATGTTTTCTTTTGTTTTTCATGCTTTAGGTGTAAATCCAAGAAACCAAGACCTACCACAAGATCTTACAGATGTTTCTCTGTATCTTCTTCTAATTGCTTTATGTTTGTGGCTTTTGTATTTAGATCTTTGATCCATTTTGAGTTGACTCTTGTGTAGGGAGTGAAATAGGGGTCCTCTTTCATTCTTTCGGTTATAGATATCCAGTTCTCCCAGCACCAGTGTTGAATAGACTGTTCTGTCCCAATGGATTTGGTAAGTTTGTCAAAAACCAGTTGGAAAATACAAAAATTTTTTAAAAAGCTAAAAAAAATTCCCCCCCGCCCCCAAAACAGTTGACTATAGAGGTGACGGTTTGCTCTGGACTATCAATTCTATTCCAATGACAAATGTGTCTATATTTATGCCACTGTCATGTGATTTTGACCATTGTAGCTTTGTAGTATGTTTCAAAGTTAGGCAGTGAAAGTCTTCTCACATCACTTTTCTTTTTTAGAGTGTTTTTGGCTAATTGGGTGCCCTGTCCCTTCAAAATAAGCTAGGTAGTAACCTTTTCTAATTCTGTAAAGTAGGCTGTTGGAATTTTGATTGATTTGCATTGAAGGTATCAATCAGTTTGGGTAAGATTGATATCTCCATGCTATTTAGTCTTCCAATCCATGAATGTCTTTCCATTTGTTTAGGGCTCTTTTATTTCTTTTAAAATCATTTTGTAGTTTTCTGAACGTATGTCCTGTACTTCTTTGGTTAAATTGACTCCTAGGTATATCTGAGTCTTTTTGTTGCTGTTGTAAATGGAACTTTCCCCCTGATTTCCTCCTCAGATTGTTCAGTACTAGGGTACAGAAACATTACTGATTTTTGCTTGTTGATCTTGTATCCTGCTACTTTGCTGAATTGTTTATTAGCTCAAGTAGCTTAGTCATAGAACTTTCAGAATTTTCTAAATATAGGGTCATGTCATTCAGAAATAGATTTTTACTTCTTCTTTTCCTATTTGGTTGTCTTTATTTATTTGTTTGTTTGTTGTCTAATTGCTCTAGCTAGAACTTCTAACACAATATTGAATAACAGTGGTGACACTGGGTATTCTTGTTGTGTTCCTGATCTTAGAGGGAACGCTTTCAACCTTTCCCCACTGAGTATGATGTTGGCTATGGGTTTTTCATATATGCCCTTAATCATATTGAGGAATTTTCCTTCTATTTCTATCTTTCAAAGTGTTTTTATCAAGAAAGAATGCTAGATTTTGTCTCATGCCTTTTCTGCACCCATCAAGATGATCACATGGTTTTTCTTTCACTTCAATTTGTTAATGTGGTATATTACATTAATTGATTTTCTTACGTTGAAATGCCCTTGCAAACCAGGAATAAATCCCACTTTGTGGTGGTGTATAATTCTTTTGATATGCTGTTGGAATTTATTTGCAAGTATTGTGTTGAGAATTTTTGCATCTATGTTCATTAGAGAGACTGGTCTTTAATTTGCTTTTCTTGAAGTATATTATCTGGCTTTGGTATTTTCTATTCTTTTTTTCCTGTGTTCTCTCTCTTCAAATCAGCTGTTCTGTCTTCTGTATCACTTATTTGTTTCTCTATCACTGAGTCTGTGTACTGTTTTTTAAAGATTTATTTTATTATTTATTCCCCCTCCCTTGATGTTTGCGCTCACTGTCTGCTCTCTGTCCATTTGCTGTGTGCTCTCTGTCTGCTCATCTTCTCTTTAGGAGGTACCAGGAACTGAACTTGCAACCCCCATGTGGGAGAGAGGCACTCAATCACTTGAGCTACCTCCGTTCCCTGCTTTGTTGTCTTTCTCATTGTATTTCCTCTTTGTGTCTCCTTGTTGTATCATCTTGTTGCAGACAGCTCGCTGTCTTGCTTGTCTTCTCCAGGAGGCACCAGAACCAAACCCAGGACCTCCCCTGTGTAGCTGGGAGCTCAATTGCTTGAGCCACATCTGCTTCCCTCTAACGTGCTTTTTTTAAAAAAGATTCATTTTTTATTTTTTTCTCTCCTCTTCCCTCCCCTCCCCCCTCAATTGTCTGCTCTCTGTTTCTATTCACTGTGTGTTCTTCTTTGTCTGCTTGCATTCTTGTCAGAGGCACTGGGAATCTGTGTCTCTTTTTGTTGCGTCATCTTGCTGTGTCAGCTCTCCATGTGTGCGGCACCACTCCTGGGCTGGCTATACTTTTCTCACATGGGATGACTCTCTTTAAGGGGCATACTCCTTGCGTGTGGGGCTCCCCTATGTGGGGGACATCCCTGTGTGGCACGGCACTCCTTGCACATGGCAGCACTGTGCAAGGGCCAGCTCACCACATGGGTCAGGAGGCCCTGGGTTTGAACCCTGGACCTCCTATGTGGTAGCAGATACTCTTTTTTTTTTTTTTTTTTTAAAGATTTATTTATTTATTTAATTTCCCCCCCTCCCCTGGTTGTCTGTTCTTGGTGTCTATTTGCTGCGTCTTGTTTCTTTGTCCGCTTCTGTTGTCGTCAGCGGCACGGGAAGTGTGGGCGGCGCCATTCCTGGGCAGGCTGCTCTTTCTTTTCACGCTGGGCGGCTCTCCTCACGGGCGCACTCCTTGCGCGTGGGGCTCCCCCACGCGGGGGACACCCTTGCGTGGCACGGCACTCCTTGCGTGCATCAGCACTGCGCATGGCCAGCTCCACACGGGTCAAGGAGGCCCGGGGTTTGAACCGCGGACCTCCCATATGGTAGACGGACGCCCTAACCACTGGGCCAAAGTCCGTTTCCCCAGATGCTCTTATCAGTTGAGCCAAATCTGCTTCCCCCCTCTAATGTGTTTTTTATCTCACCCATCATGTCTTTCACTCCCATGAGCTCTGTTACTTTTCTATTCAGTTTTCAGATTCTTCTTTGTGCTTGCTCAGTGACTTCTTGATGTCCTTTGTCTCTTTAGCCATATTGTCTTTCAACTTGTTAATTGTTTTTTTGGAAATTTGTATAATCTCGTTTATTAATTGCCTCAAATCCTGTGTCTCATCTGGGGCTTTGACGTATTACTTTGCTCGGACCATTTCTTCCATTTTTTTTAGTATGGCTTGTAAAGTTTTGCTAATGTCTAGGCATCTGATTATGATAGTGAGCTTATTCTGATGCTCAGGTTTTCTCTCTTTTGTAAGGATTTAGTGGCAGGAAGTTACTAAAGTTACTGCCATTCTTTGATTTGGTTCAACTTGTCTAGGTCTTTAAGATTTTCCCTGTTAGTTACTCATTTTGGGGGCTGGATAGACTCAGTAATGGGTTGCAGACCTGCCTCCAAAGGCTTTGGGGAGGGAGGCTGTAAAGCCCAGAAAAAGTCTCTTAATTTCCTCGTATTCACTTCTTTGGTCTGCCGGCAGATGGCGCTCCTTGGCAGCCCTCTCAGTTCAAAGCCTGGTCAGAGTGTGTTCGCTGCAACAAGGACCAGATCAATGTGACAGAGGATCCTGTCTGGAGCCCAAGAACCTCACAAATCTAACTTTCTCAGGGGCTGTTCTCTACCCTTTGTGGCAGCCTCTTCCCTTTTCCTGGGTAGGAAATTATTCCACTCTTCGGCATCCTCAAAAACCAGTCCTGGTCAGTAGGGAGAGTGATGGGAGGGTCACATCTCTTGTCCCCTGCTGGCTCCCAAGGCAAACAATGGTGCGACCCACCTGGCCTGGGCGTTAATGTGGGACACAGCACACCAAATCTGTGGGCCGAAAGCTGATTCGGCCTCAGGCTGCATCCCTCTCTATTCTCTTTCCTGGGAATATACACCACAATCAAGTGGGATTTATTCCTTTCCTGGGGGTGTGGATCCGCGTAGCCCTCTCTGTCTTTAGCCATCGGTCTGAGGTTGGAGAATTCAAAACTGTCTGCTCTTAGGGTGGGGGAAGGGGGCCGGTGCCTGCAGCTGCGGCTTCCATTCAGGGTCTTAGCCTCGAGATTTTTCCCTGTGCCTCTCTTTCTGCTGGATGGTGTCCAGCCTTCCCCTGGTGTCCTAAAACCTAGAACATTTTTTCCCAGGCCATGTCTGCCTGTCCTCTCGCTGTTTTTCTGGGAGAGGAAAGACTCCCATGTCTTTCTAATCTGCCGTCTTCCTGGGAGTTCAGATCCAGATCTACACCTTAGGGTCATTCTGGCTCAGTGAGAAGAATGAGCAGGTCCCAGGGGTGGGGCCACGAGGTTATACGCAGGAAGACAGTTCTGCAAGCACTTGCGGGAGCTGAGGCAGAACGTGATGGTGCTTGGACGAGGACGTAGGCCGTCTGGCTGTCTCCTCTGGCTCTCTACCAATCACCCATGCTCTCTGAGAAGGTCACACAGGTTCTTTGGTTCCTTATCAGCCTCATGTGCTGTGACGCTGATTGTTGGACTGGAAACATGCCTGAACTCAGCAAGGTAGACATGCACCCACTTCCCCCAGATTGCCCTGTTATGCCTGGGTGCCGGGGTCTAGGGGAAGTGACTGAACAGGAGAGCAGGAGGAGCAATGGGGCACCTGCTCCCTGGGATCCTGGAAGGCTCCTGGGGAAGAGAAGCCAGGTCTCCAGAGCACAAGTGTGCCAAAGAAGCAACACAATAGGGGCGCAGGGCATCAGTCAATTGTTATGGAGCCAAAGGTATAGAACTCAAGATTGGGAAAGCTAGATGGACTTGAGATACCATCTCGTCCCACCCCCACCCCCACCCCACCAAATGAGGAGGAAACAGGCTCAGAGAGGCTGCAGCTCTTGACCCCAAGCTGGTTGATCTTCTGGCCACATCACAAGATTCCTGGCCTGTTTCTGGCATCAAGTTTCACCCTTTTTCCCCAAATGTTCCTGTACAGCATTAGCAATTTCATTGAAACCTCATTGTTCCTTCAGTATACTTGTATTAGTCAGCCAAAGGGGTGCTGATGCAAAATACCAGAAATTGGTTGGTTTTTATAAAGGGCATTTATTTGAGGTAGGAGCTTACAGATACCAGGCCATAAAGCATAAGTTACTTCCCTCACCAAAGTCTATTGCCACGTGTTGGAACAAGATGGCTGCCAACGTCTGTGAGGGTTCAGGCTTCCTGGGTTCCTCCCTTCCAGGGTCTTGTTCCTTCCTGGGCTCAGGGTTCCTCTGTGAGCTTACTTTCCAGGGCTCCAGCTTAAGGCTTCAGCATCAAACTCCAACATCAAAAATGCTCAACTCTGTCCTTTGCCATGCCTTTTATCTGTGAGTCCCCACACACCAAAGGGTGGAGACTCAAGGCCCTATTGGCACAAAAGGTTTACATAATTACTTAATCAAATAAACCTATGAATCCAGTATAATCTAATATGCCTAGAGGAAAAGATCAGTTTACAAACATAATCCAGTATTTCTTTTTGGAATTCATCAGTAATATCAAACTGCTATAATACTCTAACCCAAACAGGATTGGTGACTTGCCAAAAGCTTCACCCACTGCTCTCATCACCACCACTACCCCCCCCCACCATCATCATCAACATCACCACCACCATTATCATCAGGAGATCATCGCCTGCCTGATCTAAACTCACTGGAAGACAAGAAAAAGTTGATATTAGAAAGAGGGGAGCGGATTTGGCTCAACTGATAGAGTGTTCACCTACCATATAGGATGTTCAGAGTTCAAACCCAGGACATCCTGACCCGTGTGGTGAACTGGCCCATGCGCAATGCTGATGTGCACAAGGAGTGCCGTGCCATGCAGGGCTGTCCCCCATGTAGGGGAGCCCCACGTGCAGGGAGTGCGCCCCGTAAGGAGAGCCACCCAGCGCAAAAAAAAGTGCAGCCTGCCCAGGAATGGCGCCGCACACACAGAGAGCTGACACAACAAGATGACACAACAAAAAGAGACACAGATTCCCGGTGCCGCTAACAAGAATGCAAGCAGATACAGAAAAACACACAACGAATGGACACAGAGAGCAGACAACGGGGAGAGGAAGAAGGGGAGAGAACTAAAATAAAATAAATCTTTAAAAAAAAAAGAAGAAGAAAGATAGAGCTGGAGACCACCTGGAGAAGACTTCATTTCCGCTGGGACGTCAAACTATGTGGAGGGTCAATGGTGGATTTCTCTCCTTTTCAACTTGTTACCTTTCTAGCCTTCTTACCATCTGTTCCTGTACACTTCCCCTTCTAGTCATGCTCTCGATATCTTCTTTAGTCCAAAAAAAAAACACAAAAAAACACTTTTTTTTCCATCTCCTCCCTCTCTAGCCCACTCTCCTTCCTTATTCCATGCTCTATCTTTCCTACCTTCTCTTTGACTCTCGCCCTCTGCATTGGCACTTCCCTTGCCATGCTCAGCTGCAGAAAGATCAAACTCCTCAAGTCCCAATTCCATAAACTTTATCCCACCCTCCTTTTCTCTTTAATGGAACATCTCCACGCCGCCCTCCAGCACATATGCCCTGCTCCCCGCGCTGCTTTGGGGGTCACTGAGACAGGCTACGCAGAAGCTCGTGCACCGTGGTGTGCTCCTTTAGCTCCTGCCGTAGCTCCTGAGCCTGCTGCCTCAGCTCTTCAGCCAGCTCTGTCTTTGCCCCCGTATGTAAATGCTTTGACTCTTTCACTAGGCTAGCCACATCCATCGCAAGGAAGAGCCCTGTAGCGGCCACCCCCATGATCCGGGCTCCTTTGGTCATTGCCAGAGTGGTGCCTCCAAAGGCTTTCTGCACCCGCCAGTAACTTCGGGTTGAAGTGCTCCCAGCGCTCGTGAAACGGGCGGCACTGTCCACTAAGCGAGGGTTGGCTTTGGCCACCCTAATTGCTCTGACGGTGCTCCTAATGGTTTTCTGTGCTTGGAAACATTTCTCTGCATTGGAAGCAATTTTGGGTACATTGTCCCGCAGAACTTCTGCCATCACCTTTTCTTTATCAAAGCTGGTTGACGCTGAATTACTGGCTTTGGCTTTTGCTGAGGACATGCTTGTGTGATCCACGATGCTGGTGGAAACACTGGTGACTGCAGCCGCTGCCCCCAACGCCACCCCAACTCCCGAGCATGCCAGACTGACCCCTGCTGTCACAGGTGCCAGAGTCAGGCCGAGAATGGTCAGGAGGCCGGAGACGGTGCTGGTGGTCGTGGCCACCACGTTGGAAATGGTGCAGTTCTTGTGTGTCTTGTCAACCTCATCTGCAAGGGCGTGAAGCTCTCCTATACGCTGCTCCAGCTCCATTTTCACTCGAGGAAATGCGTTCAAAAGGCTGTCCCTATCAAGCCGGGGTTGGTGGAGCATGTCATCTTTACGCTCATTCAGAGCATCACGTAGCATCTCTGCCTCATCCCTGTAACAATGAAGGTCAAGTAAGTAAGAAAGGCGGTTTGCTCATCTGTAAAATGGGCTTGATAAGATCTATCCTGCATAAATCACAGAACTTTTACTATAAATCAGATGGAAAAGAATTCCACAAACGTAAGGAATTTTTCTTTCAATGGTAAACACTTGGTTTTTTTACCTGATAGATTCTCCATAGTCTTTATTCAATAAGGAAATAAATAAGTAAAAATCATCTTAAGATCCTCTTTAGTATATTTGATAAAGACTTTTACTCACTCAAGGACAAGTCAATGTCATCGCTACCAAAGTGTTTTGTGTAATGGGGACTCCACATATAAACAAAGAGAAGTGGGATTAGAACAGAAAAATCTTCATTCAGAGAATCTTATATTTTAAAAAAATACTAGCATTTAGAAAGGGCGTTAAAGGTCATTCTACCTGGTACCTGCTCTCTTTCAAGTCTGATGGTCTTAGACCTTTCTGACTGAGGCCTCACCAAAAAAGATAAACAGCTGGCAAATAAGCATGTGAAAAGATGCCCAACCCCATATATCAGTAGGGAATTGCAAATTAAAAGGAAGAGACACCACTAGCACCCATTGAATGGCTAAAATCTAAAACACTGACAACATCAAATGCGAGCTGTACTATACAAACAGTAATCCCTAAGTATTTAATTCATAGCAAAATCATAAAAATGTGCTATCATCCATTGTAACCAATGTTCCATACCCATACAAGGGTTGATATATGGGAATCCTATGTGTTATGCATGATTGTTCTGTAGACCCACAACTTAAAAATAAAAAAGTTAAGATTAATTGAGCATATACTATATGCCAGTCATTATGCTACACTTTGCATGTGTTATCTATTTTCCTCACAAACCCAACAGATGAAGAAACTAAGGCAGAGAGTGGTTAGGTAACTTGCCCAGGACACACAACTCTGGAGGGGACAAATCGTACTGCCTTGGGTGGGTTGCATCTCTTCTCAACCCAGGGCCATTCACTGCCAGCAGTTGACATGGCAGAAGTATTCCTCGTGGGTTGTTGAGAAGGGACATCCACAGACCCAAACCCAACCACGAGAGAAGGTGTCCCTGCCCAGGGGAAAGCAGTCAGCAGGCAGGTGGGCTGGCATTCCTGGGGCCCCTGTGGGGATTACCTGGACAGACGGGCCTCAGCCACGAAGCTGCTCCAGGCCCGGTTGTCAGCCAGCAGACGCTGCAGTTCTTCTCTGCTCACTGTGACCTGGAGAGCCTCAATGACATTCTCGAGAAAGCTTTCACTCTCTATTTGGGAAAAAACAGAACAAAGTTAGAGGAGACGGTAGCAGAAAATAAAGGGCATTGAGAATAAGGTGGCTAAAGGTTCATCTTCCTGAGCAGCTCTCTTTTAGGCTAATTTTTTTTTTTCAGTTTTTTTTAGTATCTTTTTTTTTTTTTTAAGATATCTAGATCACAAAAACATGGGCTACTTTTAACAGAGTTTTCCAGTAAATGTCACTCCACTTGGTGGAGGAACGGGTCGTTTTCAGCTCAGAGCAACCAGAAAGTGAGTCTGCAGGCCCCAGGAAACGGAGGGCTTTCAGTGACAGCGTCCAGTTAACAACAGCCCACTGCGTGCCAAGCACTGGCTATCAGCGACTTCAGAAGGTAAGTGCCAACCCATAAGGAGGGTATGAAATCAAAAGTTGCATTTTAAAAATGAAATAGAATGTATCTGTGTGCCTCAAACATAAGAATGCATTTTTTTTTAAAGGAGGTACCGGGGATTGAACCAGCAGCTTGTACATAGGAAGCAGGTGCTCAGCTGCTGAGCTACATCTGCGCCCCAAGAATGCATGTTTTTGTGAATGATTTCAGGTAAGATTTAGATGTGTATAGAAATTCAGAACTTCTTAGGTATTAGAAAGGGAACACAGGGCACGTTTGCAATTTCTCAGCACAACAGGGAGGACAGCACTCTAGAATCAAATGCATTCTTGTTTTGGCAATGAGAACATTAATATTCACATTTAGTGGGATGAATGATGTGATAACTCTAAAATGCCTCAGGTCAGGATTACTGCCCAAACGAGTTACCAAAAAACGTGTGGTTTGTGGGGGGGTTCTGGGATTGCAGGTAAGAGCCTGGGGAGAGGTATGTAGTTATGTGTGTGCTGGGATGTGATGTAAAAGCTGCTTCTCCCTAGAGCCACACGAGAGGCATTCTCCTGATTTCACAGAAGAAGAAAGTGAGACTCCCAGAGGGTGATCAGCTGTCTAGAGCCAGCAAGCAGAAGGTTCCGGCTGCCAAGCATTTCTTTAATAGTAATTTGAAGCCTTATGTTTTGAAAACTACTATGGTTTCTGCATTCTACCCTATAGCTATCTATGTGTTTTTTTTATTTTAAAAGTAATGCTTCACACGAATCGACATCCTCCTACTCCTCGTGACTGACCCCAGCAGCACGGAGTATGGAAAGTGGACTCCCTCCTTCAATAAAACCAAACCTGACGCCCCAAGATGGGCAGTGGAGGGGCCTTGGGAGCGGGGGAGGGGCGGGGAGCTGGACCCTCAGCCCGGATCCTGGGACTCCGGCCCTATCACTGCTCTCTCCTCCGGGCTGGTCTCAGGGGGCACCTCTGAACCTGAACCCAAGCTGGCCACTATGTTTGCACAAGACTGTATTAGGGGGAAAGGCGCTCAACCACGAAGCTGCGCCCACTCCCCTTCTCCTCAGTTCTTGACTCCTAGGAGGCTCACTCAGCTCTGGAGAAGGTGCCACTCAGTCTAGGTCCCAAGCAGGAAGCGCCCAGGAAGGAGGAGGCGTGACCAGGGCAGTTCTCACCTGCTTCTTTGCTCATGGTGCCTGCTGAGGGGTGTCTGAGTTTGTCCTTACAGCTCACCAGTCTGCGACCAGCTTGGAAGGAGGTTTTGCTTCAGCCTTGGGGAGGAGAAAACAAATTGGGGGATTGTGAGCCCACTGTGGCAACAGGGTGCAAAGGGGGCCGGGCTCAGAGGGGTTCCTTCTGGAAAGTCGGCAGATGTCAAAACAGACCTAACGGGACCTGTCCCTCCCTCACAGGGCACTGCTGGTGCTATTTAAAGAAAGTTACTCAGCCCGCTCCAGCTCCCTCTGCCCTCATTTCCAAGGCAAGTCAGAAGCCCTGCTGGGGTCCAAGGAGAAGAGACTCAGAAAGGACACAGCCGCCTGGAGGTTATGGAAGCAATGACATCCATACACAGAAGAAAAGGTTGGAAGGAAGGTTCTGGCAATTACCTGGGGCTGGGAACATTTGTGCTTCCTAATGAGAGCAACTACTCTTTATCGAGCAGCTGAGCAGCCGTGGCGCGCGGGGCTCCTGGTGCTTTCTAAGTAGACAATCACGCCCCTTTGTGAGATGGGTCCCTTTTGGTTCCCATTGGTCAGCAGAGGAAACCAGTGCTCAGTGTTCCGGCGACTTGCCCAAGGTCTCGCCGTAGTGCTCGGGCACACACTGGGACCCACATCCTTCTGACCCACATCCCACACTTGTGACAACTACTCTCTCCTCCCTTAAACTTACAGAAGCCTGGATTTGTGTTTATATGTTTATTTGTAAATGACTCTTCTCATTCCAAAACGATGTCTGGCACCCTGTGCCCGAGCCTCTGCCTTCCGAGAATTTTTTTTATTAAGGTACCTGGGGATGGGGATTGAAACTGGGACCTCGTATATGCGAAGCCAGCGCTCAGTCACTGAGCCACATCGGCTCTGCTGAGTTGGTTTTTTCATTTTTTGCTTGTTGTATGTTTTTTTGTTTTTAGGAAGCACCGGGACCCGAACCTGGGACCTCCCATGTGGGAAGCAGGGGCTCAACCGCCGAGCTTCTGTCTTGATGAACTTCCTGGTGCTCCAGCTACCCAAGGCCTGGGCCCTCCTTGCTTTTGCAACATCTTCCACCCCCAGGCCCCAGAGTCCTGCCAGCCCCTGGCCCCCGATGACACCTGGTCTCCCCATGGTCCTCCTGGCACCTGGACCTGGGTGGTTTCTGATTTTTCACATAAATAATGGTACAAAAATATTCTCTTGCATAAAACTTTTCCACATTTGAAAGTGTTCCCTTAAGGTATTTCTGGGAGTAGAATTACAGGGTTAGTTTCCATCCACATGAAAACAATTTTCTTCCCATCTAGAGCTACAGCGCTATTCAAAGAAACTGTACCAATTTACACTCCGGTTCTGCTTGTGATTATCTTGTCCTGGGGATGAGGAAGGAAAGCAAACGTTGCTTGTGTTCAGGCACTGTTTATCCACTCTCCTGCCCGGGGCCCGAGTGAACTGTCAGTAAATGCACTTTCAGGTATAGTAACAGCTAATGGCCAGAGCCCTGCCGCAGTGGGCTCTCTTCTCTACCAGGAATTGCTCTAAGGCTTTACAGAGAACAACTCCTGTTGTTTTTCCAATAGCCTTTGAGGTTTGTGTCATGAGGCTCATCATTTACAGATGAGGAAACTGAAGTATGGATATTAAGTGGCTGGCCCAAGGTCAGAAATCCAGTACGTGGTCAAGCCTCTGTGTCATGAGCTTTCAAAAATATTTAATATCGTTGGGCCAGTAATTCCACATTGATATACGTCTCTTAAGGTGACAAGTAGATTTGCACATAACAATCTATGTGTAAGGCTGTGCACCATATGATTATTTAAGATAGCAGAAAATGGGAAGCGGACGTGGCTCTACTGATAGAGCGTCTGTCTACCATATGGAGGTCCAGGGTTCAATCCCCAGGGCCTCCTGACCCGTGTGGAGCTGGCCCACATGCAGTGCTGCCGTGTGCAAGGAGTGCCATGCCATGCAGGGGTGCCCCCACGTAGGGGTGCCCCATGCACAAGGTGTGCACCCCACAAGGAGAGCTGCCCCACGTGAAAAAAGCGCAGCCTGCCCAGGAGTGGCGCTGCACACATGGAGAGCTGACGCAGCAAGATGACGCAACAAAGAAAGAGACACAGATTCCCAGTGCTGCCTGATAATGCAAGCAGATGCAGAAGAACACACAGTGAATGGACACAGAGAACAGACAATGGGGGAAGGGGAGAGAAATAAATAAAATAAATCTTTAAAAAAAAAAAAGGCAGAAAATGAGGAGCTTCACACACCCAGCAATCAAGGATCAATGAACTAGATTATGCCACTCTCGCATAATATACTGTGCAACCATTAAAACTGTGTATTTTGTGAGTTTTGAGGTTTCTAAGTTTAATATCTACACACAGGCATTAGAAAACTAAAGACGGGAAGCGGACTTGGCCCAGTGGTTAGGGCGTCCGTCTACCACATGGGAGGTCCACGGTTCAAACCCCGGGCCTCCTTGACCCGTGTGCAGCTGGCCCATGCGCAGTGCTGATGCACGCAAGGAGTGCCCTGCCACGCAGGGGTGTCCCCCGCTTAGGGGAGCCCCACGCCCAAGGAGTGCACCCTGTAAGGAGAGCTGCCCAGCGCGAAAGAAAGTGCAGCCTGCCCAGGAATGGCGCCACACACATGGAGAGCTGACACAACAAGATGATGCAACAAAAAAAAAACACAGATTCCCATGCTGCTGACAACAACAGAAGTGGACAAAGAGGAAGACACAGCAAATAGACACAGAGAACAGACGACTGGGCAGGGGGGAGAGAAATAAATAAATAAACACACCTTTAAAAAAAAAGAAAAGAAAACTAAAGGCCTGGAAAAAACAACAAAATAGTAAAAGTGCCATATCTGGTGCTGGGATTATGGGTTATTATTTGCATTGTTTTCTTTATACTTTTCTGTACTTTCATAAAGCCCCCCAAATCAGCATGTATTCCTCTGGTGACAAACAACAAAAATCCCACTTGACTTTCGAGCCTACAAGGGCAGCATGGCTCCCTGCGGCACCTTCCCAGCTCCTCTCCCGCTGTCCCTTCTGTCCTGACGCCCCCTGGAGAAGGAACCCGTCCTCCTAGCACGAGAGGCCAGGCGGAGGTGGTGGGGACACCACACTGGGGTGTAATTAACACCACTGAACCGGAGACTTGAAAGTGGGTAAAATGGGAAATTCTGTGTTGTATATATGTCACCACAATAACATTTTTAAAAACCACAACGATCTAGAAATGTACAACAAAAAGAGTGAACCATAATGTAAACTACGGACTTCAGTTAATAATAGGACGATAGTAATTGATTCATTAGTTATAACAAAGGTACACACTGGTGCAAAATGTTAATAACGGGAAAATGTGTGTATGTGAGGGAGTGGTATATAGGAGCTCTGGACTTCCTGCGTGACTTTTCTGTAATCCTACAACTGCTCTAAAAAAAATTTTTAATCAAAAAGTAAACTTTTAAAAATGAGAGGGAAAACAGATGATTGACAAAGAACTCTAGAGAAAGGATGGGAAAAAAAGAATTACGTACACCTAGACAATAAAACAGAAGACAGAGCTAAATGGGGAATAGAAAAGTTACTACCCAGGGAAACGGACTTTGGCCCAGTGGTTAGGGCGTCCGTCTACCATATGGGAGGTCCGCGGTTCAAACCCCGGGCCTCCTTGACCCGTGTGGAGCTGGCCATGCGCAGCGCTGATGCGCGCAAGGAGTGCCGTGCCACGCAAGGGTGTCCCCCGCGTGGGGAAGCCCCACGCGCAAGGAGTACGCCCGTGAGGAGAGCCGCCCAGCGTGAAAAGAAAGAGCAGCCTGCCCAGGAATGGCGCTGCCCACACTTACCGTGCCGCTGACGACAACAGAAGCGGACAAAGAAACAAGACGCAGCAAATAGACACCAAGAACAGACAACCAGGGGAGGGGGGAGAAATTAAATAAATAAATAAATCTTTAAAAAAAAAAAAAAAAAGTTACTACCCACAGTTAATTCTTAGAAAATTATTTGAGA
This sequence comes from Dasypus novemcinctus, assembly GCF_030445035.2. Lineage (NCBI taxonomy): Eukaryota > Metazoa > Chordata > Mammalia > Cingulata > Dasypodidae > Dasypus > Dasypus novemcinctus. The sequence goes on from NC_080684.1 coordinate 96,132,135, forward strand.
ATGAGTGGCAACACCGAAAAAGGGGGTGGGGGTGAGGAAGTGGGGATGATAACCAAGAAGGAAAGATGTAGGTCCAGGTGTTGTGGAATTTAAGAGAAGTTCAATTAATTGAGTATAGAGAGGCCAGGACTCAGGAATGATTTTGAGAAGGAAAAATGGTTTATTGACAGCCGGCAGGACTCGGGAGCTTTCAGTTTGAATCCCGAGTCCCGAACAAGATTTTCAAACGTCTTTTATACAGAGAGGAAAGGCCAAATGGTCCCTTTGTTTCAGTTCTCAATAGGCTTCAATTAGCATATATCTCTTCCACATCTTAGGTAAGCTTTTAGCAAGGACTCCAGACATTCTAGATAAGCCTTGGTTTTTGCATTTCCCCTAAATACTTAAAGTTTATAGCCCTTGCTTTGTTAAACATTTCCTGGGACTGGAGCCTGCTGTCACCGTCCCTAAGGGCAGGACTGCAGCCTCTTACCGTTCCACACCCACAAGTCAAACAACTTAGTTATTTCTGAAGAGACACAAGTCAAACAGCTAAGTTATTTCTGAAGAGACAAAGAGCCTTCCACCCATAGCCCACATCACAGGGACAGGAAAACCAAGCAAGAGAGAAGATGAGTCCCCGGGTGGCAGGTGGACACGCAGCGGGGCAGGCCTGGAGAGCAACAGGTCCAGAATGGAACAAGAAGGAGAAAGTTCCAGAAGGGAGGGCTCCAGGGGGAAAGGGGACTTGATATAATACCTCGTGTGATGCAGAGTGTGAAAGGAATTGGGTAAATGGTGAAAGCAAATTGTGCAAGCATGAAAATAAGTGAAGTTTTTATCCTGATAGAAAGCAAATCATGTTTAAATTATTAGTAAATAATAACATAATAATAATGATGTCTAATAATCAGAGTGAAGTCTAACTTGTAGCATCCTTTCTAGCAGCACCATGCCCGCTCACATTGCACCAATGGTCTAATTACTTTCCACTCAAAGGAACCAAGACTCTTTATAGGGGAACTGAATTCCACTGACCCTTAATATCTGCTACTCCAGAAGGCAAGAATGATTTTGAAAATGTTCGGGGTAGTGCTCAAAGGGGTATCCACTGCAAGTCCTAATAATTTAAATATAATAATAATTGAAAAGATCATTTATAATTATGATTATTGTGTTTAATTGGGCCATGAGTTCATATAATATTCAAAAAGAGAAATATTGATCTTCCAAAAAATTGAAAAGGAGAAAACATTGCCTAACTCATTCTACAATGCCAACATCACCCTAATGCCAAAGCCATATAAAGACACTACAAGAAGAGAAACTACAGACCAATCTCTCAAATGAACTTAGATGCAAAAATCCTTAACAAAATACTTATAATTAAATCCAACAACACAGCAATCAACTTATACACCATGAACAAGTGGATTTTATCCCAGGTGCGCAAGGCTGGCTCAAGATAAGAGAATCAGTCAATGTAATACATCACGTTAACATATCGAAGGGGGAAAAATCACATGACCCAGAAAAGGTATCTGACAAAATACAGCACCCTTTCTTGATAAAAACACTTCAAACGGTAAGGATAGAAGAAAACTTCCTCAATAAAAGGAGAAGAGTTGAGATAAAGGATACCGAAAATAAAAAAAAAAAAAAAACCTAAGTATAAATTATAAAAAAGGTGGTCAAAGAAGAGTTGGTATGATAAGGAACGTTTCATTGTCAATTGATTTTAATAAGAAGAGGAGTCTTAAGATACGTGGGTATTTTCCCTTCTATATATTGATGCACCTGTTTGTAAGTATTGAGAAAGAAGACAGAGCAGGGCCCGGCATTCATTAGCTGGCCTGACACTCAAAGGGAGGCTGCTATTATTCTCCTATTGGACACAAATGATTTCACAGAAAACCAACTTCGGACAAGGTGGCCTGAGACCCTGAGAAAATGAGACAAAGCAAGGCCGCTTCGTACTTCCGTCCAAGCACAGGAAAAAACAAGGTCACGGTGCCACGGGGAAATCACCACACACCCCTTGTTGGCTAAAAACAATGTTAACTTCTTTACAACCACAGCTTTGTCCTCGTTCGCTCTCCACTCTCTACAGTGACGACTCACGGAGAGACCCAACCATCGAATTGCCCCCAGTCTTCCTTAGAGCCCCCCCAGACCACCAAAGCCCCAACCCCTGCCAGGCGCTCTCTGACGCCCTCTCACCGAGAGGCCCCGAGGCTGCCCAGGCCGCTCTCTCCCTCGCTGCCTCAGTGAGCCTGTTCTCTCCAGGGGGCTTCCTGGCGGTCTTTGGCTGCAGGGGTTGACGCCGTAGGTGTGTATTGCTTCTATGTGCTTGGGGAGCAAGGAGCAAACACGGGGAGCTCTGAGGTATCCACGTCAGCCCCCGCAGAGCTGGGGGTTTCCAGGCAGTTGCTGTCCCCTTCTAGCCACTGGGCGTTTCTGGAAGCCGGCCTTTCCTCTCAGCCTTCATCTCCACAACGCAGCAGGCCCCTCGGCCCCTCACGCTCTTCTGCCCACCAGCTCCTTCCCCCCACTGCTCCTCAGCTGAGGAGTGGACATCCAGATATGCTTTCTCACCCACATTGGCAGCTTTGGGGTGACTGTGTGGCCTACTCCTGGCCAACGAGGCACAAGGGGAAGTCGGCTGGGTGGCTTCTGGGAAAGGAGTTTTGCTTCCTGCTGTAAGGGGCAGTGGGAGAGGAGAGCTGCCTGGCACCTCCGCCTTTTCCTGCCTCCAGTGCCGCGTGGCAGGGAAGCCGGGGCCACCTCTCGAAATCATGGAGCGGGAGAATGAAGCGCCAGCACAGAGCGGGAACAGTGGCTGGGCAGAAGGCGCTGAGATCTCGGGCGGCCCCAAATGCGTGTCCGTGACACCTGGATCCCCTCCTTCTCCGTGCTGTCATTCTTGGCCTGGCCAAGCTGGGCCTCTGCCAGGTGACGCTGTTCTGGAATTTAAGAGAAGTTCAATTATTTGAGTATAGAGAGGCCAGGACTCAGGAATGATTTTGAGAAGGAAAAATGGTTTATTGACGGCCGACCGGACTCGGGAGCTTTCAGTTTGAATCCCGAGCCCCGAACAAGATTTTCAAACGTCTTTTATACAGAGAGGAAAGGCCAAATGGTCCCTTTGTTTCAGTTCGCAATAGGCTTCAATTAGCATATATCTTCCACATCTTAGGTAAGCTTTTAGCATGGACTCCAGACATTCTAGATAAGCCTTTAGCATATTTGGTTTTTGCATTTCCCCTAAATACTTAAAGTTTATAGCCCCCGCATTGTTAAACATTTCCTGGGACTGGAGCTGCTGCTAGTCCCCAAGGGCAGGACTGCAGCCCCCCACCGTTCCACACCCACAAGTCAAACAACTTAGTTATCTCTGAAGAGACAAAGAGCCTTCCACCCATAGCCCACATCAACGCCAGGTGGCCTTCCCTCCTGCCTGATCGCCCTCCGAGCGGCTTCCCTGGGTTAGCCTGCAGGTGCGTCAAGGTCCAGAAGGCTGGTGATGGGAGGAGAAGTGCGGGTGCTGGGGGAAGCCCAGGTGGCACCTAGGCCTGCCCTGGTCCTGCCAACAGCATGGCCCCGACCGCGAACCCTCCCACCCTTATCAGCTCCTGCCTAAGCAATCGGGATGCCTCAGGGCAGAGGCTCCCAGCAAGGCACATCCCTCCAAGTGGCTGCAGGGCACCCTCGGGCAGGGAAGAGCAGGATTAAGATTGTGTACGTCCTGCTGAGCCGTCTTCACTGGCCTCCCAGGACCAAGCCTCAGCTCCTCTGCCCGGCACGCAGCCCCCTGCCTGCTGCTCCTGCCTCCCCACCTTCCCCCTACCTCCGCTGGCCTAGCCAGCATGCCCGCCTTTCCCATCTTCCCCACCGCGGGAAAGCGTCGAGGCCCACCGCCTCCCCAGTTCCGGGGCTTCCCAGTCCCTCCCCAGGCTGCATGCCCGCCGTGCTCTCCTGGTTCTGAGCTTTCAGCCCCCTCCTTTAGAGCATGTCAGGGCAGAGCCTTGTATTTTCTGCTGCATGCCTCGAGCTGGTGACCACTGGGGCACTGGCTGGAAGCTGTGTGAACCCCAGGAAAGCTGATCTATGCCTCTGGGTGGGGACCCATTTTAAATAAGCAGGATCTTAAAACGTGACCCACCTCGTTCAGTATGGGTCTTTTCTTTTTTTCTCTCCCCTCCCTGCCCGCCAGTGGTCTGCTCTCTGTGTCCATTCGCTGCGCGTTCTTCTTTTTGTCCGCTTCTGCTGTTGTCAGCGTCATGGAAATCCGTGTTTCATCAGCTCTCCGTCTGTGCGGTGCTGATGTGGGCTATGGGTGGAAGGCTCTTTGTCTCTTCAGAGATAACTAAGTTGTTTGACTTGTGGGTGTGGAACGGTAAGGGGCTGCAGTCCTGCCCTTAGGGACTGGCAGCGGCTCCAGTCCCAGGAAATGTTTAACAATGCAAGGGCTATAAACTTTAAGTATTTAGGGGAAATGCAAAAACCAAATACTCTAAAGGCTTATCTAGAATGTCTGGAGTCCATGCTAAAAGCTTACCTAAGATGTGGAAGATATATGCTAATTGAAGCCTATTGAGAACTGAAACAAAGGGACCATTTGGCCTTTCCTCTCTGTATAAAAGACGTTTGAAAATCTTGTTCGGGGCTCGGGATTCAAACTGAAAGCTCCCGAGTCCGGCCGGCTGTCAATAAACCATTTTTCCTTCTCAAAATCATTCCTGAGTACTGGCCTCTCTATACTCAAATAATTGAACTTCTCTTAAATTCCACAACAGCGCCATTCCTGGGCAGGCTGCACTTTTTTTCGCTCTGGGCGGCTCTCCTTACGGGGTGCACTCCTTGCACGTGGGGCTCCCCTACGCAGGGGACACCCCTGCCTGGCAGGGCACTCCTTGTGCGCATCAGCACTGCACATGGGCCAGCTGCACACGGGTCAAGGAGGCCCGGGGTTTGAACCGTGGACCTCCCATGTGGTAGATGGACACCCTAACCACTGGGCCAAATCCTCCTAATCCTCTTGTTGTGGAATTAGTTGTCCCTAAGGGCAGGACTGCAGCCTCTTACCATTTCACACCTACAGCCTTCAGCTTAGGTTATCTCTGAAGAGACAAAGAGCCTTCCACCCATAGCCCACATCATTCCCCCCTTTTTGCCAAAGTTTAACTTGCTAAGCTTTGGCATAATTATTGTTGGAGCTATGAGGTGGATGGCTGTTTGTTGTTTTGATTGATTATTTATCAGTCTTTAGTACAGCATCTAGGACTGTTTTTAGAAGTTTAGAACTTTTCATTCTGGACAGCAGAATCTTGGGCAGGGGCCTCCTGCAGTTATTTTGCTGCCATTGGCACTCACGTGGATTTCTAGTCAGGTTCCAGATCATCTATTACTTTTATTTTACTCTTAAAGAGTTTACACCTTTAATTTAAAAGGGGTGCTGAAGGGAGATGATCTCTTTTTTGTAACTGCTTTTTGCTGGCCATGGGCTGTAGTCATTGTCTTATTAATTTATTTTAACTGGAGGAAGATGGATCTGGCATTTTGTACGAAGTTGGATGAAGTTTTCATATGGTTAATAAGATGTTCACTCTGAAAGAAACAAACTTAATTAAAAATTTGGAATACCCGTTTTTAAAAGAGGACACTCATTGGATTACAGAGGTAGACAAGGTTAGGTGCCTATAAAGATGGCACTCCTTTTTAAAAGCTGGTGGGAACAGCATATATATTCTTTTTTAAGTTATCCATCTTTAGAGAGAAATTGCAACAGACATTTAGCTTTGTCTGAAGACACATTCCAAACTGTTCAATGATTGACACTTATTTGCTCTGTCAGATGCTCCTGGTGAACTGGCACTTCTTGGGCAACTGGCTTCACTCAGGATTAGAACACTAATTTGGAAATACTCTTAGTTTTCACCTGTGGGAGTGATCAGAACTACAGAATAAAGATTTTTACACCTTGGTTTTCATTGTACAATTTCTAGCAATTTTGACTTGTTCAATAGGTGACTCACCATCAGCAAGCAAGCCTCACTTTTGCTACACAGCAGAGTACAGCAGAATATAGAAGTTGACTGAGACTGGCTGAGACTGCCACTTTATTCTATCTATTTATTCTATTTATTTATTCACATGTTATTAACTGTTTAGAAAATGATTTTACTAGGAATTTAACATGTCTAATATACTTCTGCACTTGATCTAAAATAGAAAAGTTAACATTACAATTATTAGGCATATATTTAGTACAGGATAAAGGTACAGCACTTAATATTAACTAATGTATTACTTAATGCATAAGGATTCAGAGTTACAATTATTAGTTTTGAGTTTCAGGTTTGTAATACCTTATATGTTATCTCTCTATGAGAGCAGGCCATAATGCCAATTGTGTTTAAGTTTTACTTACAGTATTTTGGTATTATGGCTCTACTTAGCATGTTTTTTAACGCAGTGAGCAAGTTGCAGCATCTTTCATCTTAGAGAGATTTTCTAGTATTTCACTAGCCTGGTGCATAGTGCTCTCTGGCACTATGGAACAGTGCCAGTCTGGAGGTGATATTTATTGTACACTTGGCTGTACCGAGTCATCATTGGCTGCTGCAGGAGCTTGAAACTGCAATATAGTTTCCATCGACTTCAGGAGCAGAATCAGAGACTGATATAGCACATATTTTAATTGAGGGGTTCAGTGACCAGCCTAGCCAATAACTCACATGGAGAGATCACCTGTAATGTATTGAAGGCCTGGTTTGAATGCACAAGAGTTTGACAATGTTAAAGTTTATTCCTTGTTTTTATATATATTTTAAACAACTTAACGCAACACATATATCAAATGACTGTTTACTTACACAATTTTACTATGAAGATAACAGTAGGTACTTTACTTTAGTAATAGAGGAAAAAATATTTTTCATTGTTAAAATGAAAACAGAAGACTTCCAATATAATCAAGATAACTTTTTATTACTATTTACTTAAATATGTACTTTGCGGTGGCTTTCAGACAGGTTTTATTATCATTAAGTTATTTCTGCTACTAATACTAATTTAAGTTTTAGTTAACAATGACTTCTACAACTAGAACTATTTAAACATTTTCAGTTTGGAAGATGTTTTACAAACTCTTTATAATTGACTATAACTACATTGACTAGCCACCTCATGTTTAAATAAACTTACTAAATTACAATTACCAATGAAAGAAATTTACTCTTTATTTAAGAGAGCATATCTACAATCTTTTTCTTTTAGCCTAATTTCACCAATGTGAACTTATAATTTTCATTACTGTAAAGATTTTGTACATACAATGTTAATTTAGTTTATAAATTAACTATGGGAGATTACACTCAAGTTAAATAAAATTGAAACCATAATAGTTTATGCAAGGAATGTTCTTTTTTTCTTTTATAGGAAGCTAAAGACTTCTTTTTTTTAAGTTATGAAAATTATTAATTTAAAAGCATACTGACTACTAGGTTTTAAAACACATGCATACTGACTACCAGGTTTTAAAACACATTACACAATTACTTAATATTTTTAAATCATAACCTAGGAAAGATCTCTCTATAGTTTTTATGGACTTTCTTTTACTTACTGAAATTTGTTAATAGAGCCACTAATTACTTTTATTTCGTTGGAAAGAAATCTTCTGGAAGAAATTAAGGCTCATCAGATTGTGGAGAAGAAAATAATTTATTTTCAATCTTGCAAGAAGGGGCGCAGAGCCAGATATGGCTGGTGCCCCGAACAAAGAAAAATGACACAATTTATACCCCTAAGCCTAGCATGTAAGTTCTTTTTCTGTTTTTTATAGATTGGATACTTCAGAAGTTACAGCTTATCTGAGATTTAACTTTCTCACGCAAAAGTTTGATTTAACTGCTTTCTCTATCACATTCTAACTATTTTAGTTTTTACTTGCTCCTCCTTTTGTTAAATAAGGAATAGAATTTAGTGCTGAAATGGCACCAACTTAGCTCCTTCTTGGGCATCCTTCTATTGCTCATAGGACTGGCTTAAACTGGTCTCCTCCACTGCTGTCCAACCCGGGAGTGGGAGACTGAGGCAGCAGGCCGCTGGGTTACATCAACATTTTTCTTATGTGAAAATTAACCTAATCTTTGTTGTTTTTTTTTGCATTTTATGGCTGACAAAAGGTTTAAACTGGGAAATTACCAGGCAAACTGATTCTTAATTCTCTAGCCTAGTAGATAGATTTGATCTGCTACACCTAGTCTTGCCTTTAAAGCTCTTGCAAAGAGGAGGCCCTTTCTCAATTGTTTCTATAATCAGATTTCTATGACTTTTTCATCTTGCTTAGTTTAATTTGGGCTTTAAGAATATTTATTTACATATATAACTGCATATTTAATTAACAATTTGAATAGAGCTCTTTTAAGAATTTTCATTTGTTAATTTGATATTATTATCTTGATGTATGAAGACATACACTGAGTAAATGGGCAGACATAAAGAGTTAGACACAGAAACAAAACTCATTGATATTATTTATAATTTGCATTATTTTATATACTGTTTAGCTTAATTAATTAGGGGTCCAGAAATACATATTACTTATATAACTGCATATTTAACTTCAACAATTTGAGCAAATAGGCAGATATAAATAGTTTGAGACAAAAACATAACTTTAATTACTTTAAACTTCTAATCTTTACAAAACAAGTGTGACTGCAAACATTTCAAAGACTCTTGAAACTCTTCTTAATTTGCACTATGACCATGCAGTTTACCACAAGAATTTTTTTTCTTACTTAATGGACTGTAATAACTAAAATGTTTTTAATACCTTAGCACCATTTTGTTTTAGAACTTTATATTTTACTTTGAAATTAGCAGAATTTTGGATAAGCAACAAGATTAATTATATATATATTTACTGAGGCTATTTGAAGCCTCAGGGAGACAGACTGCTTTCTCTCATGAATTGCCACTGTTAGGAACACTGACGGTCAAGGCAGGAGACTTCTCCCCTTCTACTCCCTTTTTTGATTTTGGAGATAATAAAACTCCAGTGGTCATTTAACCTTATTCCATCAGGCAGCTAATTATTTAGTTTACACTTGAATTCATGAGAGAAAGGGTTACTAATACCAGGAGAGGAGACAGTGATGTCCCAGCTCTTCTCAATTATGAAATAACTATAGGCAAAGGCAAAGGGTGAGGTTAGGCTTGAAGTAACCATAAACAAAGGAAAGGTTAGTTTAGAATTTACACTTAAATAATAGTTTCAGGCTAAATTCACCCAGCTATAATTTCAGTTATTGTCTTTCCACTGTTTTATAATATAAATGCATTTATAAATGATTTTAACTCTTAGTTACAGTTTTTATTAATTTTTTTAAAAAAACTTATTAATTTTATAACACCTTTAAATACCTTTCATTCGACTTATAACATATTAAATGAACTTAACCATTACTTTAATTTTTCTTTTAAAGTAAAAGAATAAATCTCTTGCAGTTAGTTTGAAATAAAAGGCTACTTTTCAGGATTTGATTTCTAGAACATAAAATGTTCTTTTAAAAGAAGTAAGACTCTTCTTCAAACACTGAGGAAATGATGAGGTTAAAGCACAAGAAGCTATTGATAAAAGATTTTCTTTGTATATTGATCTTACTCAATTTTAATCATAAAAATGTTCCTTCCACAAACCTTCTACACTTTCAGTATTCATTCAGGTTCTGTCCCACACTCTACTCTTTCCAATAATCAATCATTTTATCTTAGGACAAAATCATCTTCTGTTTCCTTAACAATAAAAACACATTCCATATATCCCACATACTAAGTTACCAGGCAAACTTCTTACAACATATAATTGCCATTAATACTAAACAAGTTTGTTAAAATAATGAACTTTTTTTCACTTTAAATACTTAGTAGCATGTAATACCAGAAACAATTTTTTTGGAAGCAAGTTGGCAGGGGAGACTGGCTGCCGAATAAGTTTGTTATAAAATTGCCTTTTATTATTATTATTATTAATTCAGTTTTTGTTAAATAATGACCTTCTGCAATTAGCCATTTAAATACTTTAATTTAAACAATGCTTTGTAAAACTTTTATAATTATTTATACCCTTAAGACAAATTTTACCTTCACAGAACACATTCTCTTACTTAAAGTTACTACAATACCTTCTAAGAACCTGGGCAGAATGCAAAGGTATTTTGGCTTTGACACCCTAAGGAGGGAACTTTACTGCATTTATTCTGATTCTGCTTTTCACCCCCTTCACTTCCCCCCCACCTTCCAGGCAGTCGGGTGCACAACAAACAGGAATGCGGCTTATGAATAGAAGGGTGGACTCACTGGAAAGGGACAAGCCGCTCCCCCCTTTCCAGCTTTCAGCCAAAATGGGCAGACAGAACCTACTCAAATTTGGCAACTCTCCCAGGAACCCAGCCGCCCTGACTGGGACATCCCCAACAAACTTGGGTGTGTGGCGCGGACACAGATGGCCTCCAAGCCCCGGCAAAGGGCCAGACCAGAGACAAGACAGCAGAGCATGCACAAACATCTAGACTCCGCAAACATCCAGATTCTTCAGCTTTTGCCCCAGAATCATTTCACCCCCTTGCCAATGGCAAGGGAGGGCTCCAGCTCAGCTGTAATTCTACTTTACAAAAGGACACAACTCCAACACTAGCATTGAGCTGACACAGACAGAAGCACAAAGGTCACTAATCTGACCCACAAGTTTATATATTTATTTTCACCATGGCTGCCCCCACAGCCATCACAAACCTCAGAACACTTAACATTTGGTATAAAGCGAATTCATTCACAAATTAGCACCATAACAAAAGATTTCAGCTAGACTTTTTCCACTGTTTAAACTTTACACCCAGACCAAGCTCCACCAGAAAAGTCGATCCATTTTCCTGTAACCAAGTTTTGTTTTCTTTAATCTAGACCAATTTCCAGGACATTAGGACTTGAACCTATAAATAGCCTTTCCTATTAAAATCGGGACTCCACTCCTTTAGTGGATATAAGACCAGTACCAGATTCTAACATGCAGTTAGACAAACGGAAAACACCAGGGCTTTTCCCCGGTTTTCCTCCTTTTCCCAAGCCTAGAGAGAACGGCTTCCCCCCAGCCATCTGGGGCTACTAGGGTTCTCTCGGGAGGTGATCAGCCTCCCCTTCCTAGCAATTAAAGCTAGGGCCTTCCAGACTCTGCTCACCCGGGGAGTCTTACCTTCTTCCATGTTCGGAGTTCTTTTTCGTTCCCAGAATCCTTCTCTTCAGACCTTCCATTGCCCTCGATTTTTGTCGGGAAGATTCTGGTGGAGCCCACATCTTTTCTGGATTAAATTTAATCCAGGGGCGCCCAGATTTGGGGTTCACCTGAGTCCTCCCGGCTTCCTCGGGGATTTGGAAGGGGCAGCAAAATGCTACCGTCTCTGGCCTTCATTTATTGTCCCACCAGAGTCACCAAAAATGTTGTGGAATTTAAGAGAAGTTCAATTATTTGAGTATAGAGAGGTAAGGACTCAGGAATGATTTTGAGAAGGAAAAATGGTTTATTGATGGCCGGCCGGACTCAGGATTAACACTCTTACTGGAGTCCTTTATGATCAGAGGACTAAAAAGCCAGGAGAGGTCCTGCAGGCAGGAGGCTGTGTCATGGAAAGGGGCCCCTGAAGGGCCAGGCCCACGGAGCAGCTGGAGGCGGAAGAGAGGTGGCGAGCCGAGGCCTGGAGGAGAGGGGAGAGGCCAGCGTATCGCCCTGTCACGTGCCTGGTCGCTGCACCTTGGGGAACCAGCATCTCTGACCATGGCTGGATGTGGACACTTTCACGGCCTCAGAACTGGGAGCGTTTAGCCTAATCAATTTCCATCTGAAAAGTCAACTCGGTTCCGGAGGGCTGCAGCGGCTGCCTTTAGAAACTAGAACAGACACCCTGCGTGCCCCCAGGTCCCTCTTCGCTGGAGTGGGGGTTGTGGGAAGTGTTACGTGTCTGTGAAGGCAGCCCCGCTCTCCCAAGGCACAACCCCAGCCGCACTGCCAGGTGAGTGATTCCACTTATCTTTCTTTTCTGACTGCCAGAGAATTAAGACTATGATTCAGATTTCACACAAATGACCTCACTGATTTATTGCACTTTTGACCCTTCTCTCGATTTCTGAGTGTCCACTGATTTCCTTGTGTCCTCTTACTCTAGCTCTGCTATTTGCATATGAGGAGAAAAAGGAAGAGAATTGCGGAATGGGTCCGAGAGAAAAGGTGAAGCACAGCTGTGCCCTGAGCTCCCCATTCCAAAGCCTCCCCTTTCTCGCCCCAGGCAGCTAGCTGGGATCTGGGGGTCCGGATCCCTCGTCTCCACCCACTAATTGCTTACGGGAAGTTTTCTAGAGGGGAGGGTGTTCATTGCCTTTTGAAGGCACAGTCTTATTCCTCTTGGTGTGCAGTAGTTTCACAATAAACATGTTCTGCTTTAAAAGGGGGGTGGGGGTGGCCTGGCTAGAGGGGAATTTCTACCAGAATATAAATAAACCCCAAAGGGATTAAAGATCTAAATGTGAACCAGAGAGAAAGAACTCCAAACCTACTGCAAGAAATGTTTAAAAGTGAGCGGAACTGAAAAGAGTATGTGGCTCAACTGACAGAGCATCTAGGAGGTCCAGGGCCACATCTTTCTCCCATCGCCAAGCAGCCCTGAGCAGAGGACCCCGTTGAGGGCAGGGGGCAGGCAGCCCCGCTTGGCCTCCCGCCACGGCGTCCCTGCAGGCCTGGCACAGAGTAGGTGCTGAGCGACCGGGTGGGTGAAAGAACCTTTGGATTCCTTGTATCTCTAAAGAAACTCTCCCCCGCACCCCCCACCCCCAGACCTCAACAGCAGCACCTGGGGTGACCTCAGGGCAGAGGAGGGGCAGGCGCTGGCTCACCACCTCTCCTTCCTTCGGGGGCCGCCTGGCCATTCTCTGTCCCCCCGGAACCCAAGCCAAGCCGAAGGCAAGAAAGGAGCAGCCAGACAAACCTGGGTGCAAATGCAGATTCTGGCACTACTTAACTGCGTGGCCCACACCAGCCTCTTGGAGCGTCTTTTTCCTCCACATGCCATCACGCGATGACAGAAGTCAGCGACAGAGCTGTTGTGAGGAAGAGGAGTTGGGGGGGTCCCAATCCCCGCCCCCCATCCCCAGCGTACCAAGGCCGCTTCTCCCTGCGGGCTCTTCTGGGCGGTGTGGAACCAGATGCCAGCTCTGGGTCAGCACGATTGCTGGGCAAATCCTCTGGGCTCCCAGATGTAACCAGGAACCCGAAAGCGAAACTACTTCCTGCCCAGTCACAGCAGAGGACCACGCCTACTTGCTAGCGCCACCACAGCTCAATCCCCCTTGTGCAGCTGACCCACTTAGGGCGGCAGACCCTTCCAGGTCTAGCTACCCGGATCAGCCACAGCCCCCGCCCTGCCTGGCTTCCTCGGGGGTCTGTGTGGTCCTTGGGAAGGAGCAGCCATCTGGGAGCCAGCCCCTGCCCCGCCACTAACTGGCTGTGGGTCCCTGGAAACTGCCAGGCTCCGGACTGCACATACGCCCCTTGGCCTTGCACACCTGCCTTATTCACCTCGCACATACCAGGTGCTTGCCGTGTGCTTGTTAAATCACTATTGTTGGGAAGCGGATGTGGTTCAAACAACTGGGCTCCTGCCTACCACACGGGACGTCTATGGTTCGGATCCCAGTGTTTCCTAAAGAAGACAGCCTGCTGGCACAATGGCCAGGTGCAGCAAGCTCACACAACAAGATGACACAACAAGAGACACAAGAAGAAAAACATAATGAGAGACACAACAAAGCAAGGAGCAGAGGTTCCCAGTGCCTCCTAAAGAGGACGAGCAGGACAACGAGCTGGTGTGACAGGCAGGTATGGTGAGCTGACGTGACAAGATGATGCAACAAGAGAAACAAGAAGAAAAATATAATGAGAAGCACAACACAGCAGGAAAAGGAGGTGGCATAAGTGACTAGGCGCCTCCCTCCCACATTGGAGGTCCCGGATTTGGTTCCCGGTGCCTCCTAAAGAAACAAAGAAGACAGACACAGCAAATGCAAATAGTGAGGGGGTGGGGAGAGATAAACAAAATAAATCTTTTTAAAAAATATTACTATTGTTGAATGTCATGACCCTACAGCTTCTAGACATTTGCTTCTGTGAGTCTTCTGGTCAGGAACACTTTCTTCGACCACCTGGAAAAATCATGCTCATCCTTCAAAGCCCAAGTTATCATTGCCTCCTCTGGGAAGCCCTCCAGCATCCTCTCTGGCAGAGCCCACGGCCCCTGCTCTGCTTCCTTGGCACCTGGCGGGGGGTGCTCTAAGTCCAGCTGTGTGGCCTCTGTTTCCATATCTGGGCATCTCTCTGTGCCCTCATCCTGATGGCAGGACCACACCTGGTTCCTGTGGGTCCCTGGTTACCCACCCAAGGCACAGCCTCGGTGTCCCATGCCGTTTGGATGGACCCAGAAGCGTGTGGGCGTGTGCTGAGAGAAAGCTGCTGTGCTCCACCCTGCTTACTTCTGCTGGATGACAGGCCTTTTTCTTTCCAAACTGTGGAGGTTTATAGGAAGGCCAGTATCACAACGTGATTTTTTCCCCCTATTTTTCTACTATTTTTTTAGCAAATCAATTTTATTGATACATATTAATAAAACAAACGATTCATCTAAAGTATACTATCAGTGGTATTTGGTATAATCACAGTTGTGCATTCATCCCTTCAATCATTATTAGACCATTTTCATTATTTCAATAATAATAAACAAAAAAAACAGACAAACAAACAAGAAAATTCATTACTTCTCAATCTCTTTTGTGCTTTCTGGCTGTACGTTGCTGCTATTTCTGGCTATTCTTGTACTATTATTTATTAAGCAGTTCTATTGAGATATATTCACATATCACATGATCTATCCAAAGTGTACAATCAATGGCTCTCAGTATAATCAGAGTTGTGTTTATGCTGGGATTTTGCAGGTGAGGAAACTGAGGCAAGAGAGAGGCAGTGGCTTCCATGCAGCAGCTTAGGGGAGGAGCCAAGACTTAAGCTGCGTTTGACATTTGACACTGTGACCACTTGCTGTTTGTTCTTTTTTGTCCTTTTTTTCTGTAACCCGCCTTCCTCCTGGTTCTTCTTTCATTATCAGATGTTAGCTTGACAGCCAAACAACTGAGAGATACAGATCCCAATTAGGTATCGATGGGAGCTGCTGCCCTGGCAGACAGGAAGAACATGTAAGAGCTCAGAGTGGGCTGCACGGGCACAGTGGAGGACGGTCCACGGTGGAGCAGCACGGTGGCGGCTGCACGCGCACACGGAGGTGGGAATCAGCGTCTCCTGCATCCTGGGAAATGAGCCGGGAACCCCCCATCTGGACCCTACAGATCTAACGAGTATAAAACAGGGCTCAGCTTGACCCTCCGTGTCACAGGAAGTCACCCAGGGTGTCTGCTCCTCCAGGGTTGGCATCTCGGCCCCAGGCCCTGCTCGACCAGCAACCGCAGCCCACAGAGGGGGTAACCCCAACTCCACCAGAGGAGCCCCGGCGTGGCTCAGGAGGGCAGCCAGCGGACCACTGGCATCACCTGGTGGAGGCTGAGAGTCACAGGCAAAGGGTCAACAACGAGGGCACAGAGCCACCCCTGCCTGCACCACGTCTGGCTGTCCCGTGGAGAACTGGCCGTCCCGTGGGTCACACACGGCTGCACGCTACGGCTTATCTGCCCCAGAACAGGGAACCGCTGTGGCTGTCGCACTCCCTCCTGACAGGGACTTTGGAAGGAGGCGGGAGCTTCGAGCCTGGCCGTGGCTTTTAGGTCCCGGGAGTGGCCAGCAGAGAACAAGACCTCAGGGCCGCAGCCCGGGGGACCTGCACGCCAGTCTGATGCCACCCGGGGGGCTCGTGGGCACCCCGCATCTTCCAGGGCCAGCCCTCCTTGTTTTCCCCACGTGGCAAGACCACGCCCTTAGTGAGAACTGACTGACTTCAGGGAGGGTTAGTGTAAACGCTGCATGGGAGCAAACCCACAGTATTAAGACCCGTGTGCTGAAGTCAAACGTGCGCTTAATGTCAAAGCGTGCGGCACATGCGCAGAGTTAACAGAGCAGCTTTGGGATTCCAATTTAAAATAGGCCAGGAGCCGACTTAATGATTTTAAGCTGAAAGGCCCTCTGCTTGGTACTGAGGATGCTGCAAATACAAGAATCAGAGCTGCCGTCGCCCACACAGGAAGGAACCTCATGATCCGCAGATCCCAAGACAGGAGGGGTGAGGAGTGGTGTGTGTGGGGGGGGGGCGCTGTGAGAGCCGCACACCCGCCTCCCGCCCTCACGCCCCTATTCCCTGGCAGGGGGACTCTTGCCTGATGTCACCACTGTACCAAGGTATGGCCTTAAAAACAACTGTACCTGGGTCCTTTGCAATTTGCAGAGTGTTTTCACACACGCAATTGGACCTGCTCCCACAGCCGCCCGATGTAAACATTCATCATTCCCATTTTGCAGGGGAAAAAAAGGTTCAGATGGGGTGATTTATTTAAAACTGGCACAGCTGGGCTTATATCCAGGCCTCTCAGACTCTTTTGTTTTGTTCTCATCTGTTTTCTAGACCATGAAGCTTCCCCCAAGGAAGGGAAATCCGTAAAAGCCTCAAGTTCTAAAAATGGACCATTCTTCCCTGCATTCTCCCGGTCAGCTCCAGAGGCGTCAGAAAGCTTGCAGTGCCGCTCGACTTTGGTGCTCAGATCCGCCTGGCTTATGAGACGAGCCCCGCAGCTAAGCCCCTGGTGGCCACAGGGAGCTGGTCCTTGACGTGTCCACAGGCTTCGCAAGCAGCCCGCACTTCCCAGGGGGTGGGAAAGGCTGCCCTGAAATGTCTACCTCGCAGAGGGCTGTGAATTCCTGCTACATCCCGGCCTCCCGCTCTTCCACAAGCTGGAAGAGACCGTTTGGCCCAGGCGGCCTTGCTGGAATTCACCTCTCAAGTTTTTTGCTGTGTGCCTCAGTTTCCTAGCTTACAGAATAAGGAAGGCTAAGGAGAGAATTGCCCAGAGTGTGAGGTGGGGGATGGATGGTGCTGGGCATAGAGTGGGTGTCCAATAAATAGGGGTCCACATGTTCTGAGCATGCGTGCGTACGTGGGACCCTCACCAATCACTGCGTCGTCGTCTTTCCTGCTGCTCGGACGATCCACATCTCACAGCGGAGGAAACAGCCTTAAAAAATTCAATCATGTTCCCCAGGTCACAAGACAGGGGCTCCCCCGTTTACCCACTGATCCATTCAGCTCTTGAATTGTGTGTGCGTTTTTTTAAAGAATTGTATACGTACATGATAACAAGAGTCACAAAAATAGAACAGGTAGGTAGGCAATACTCACTGATTTAGAGGAGAAAAAAAAAAACAACAGGGAGATCCTGTGCACCCATCGCCCAGCGCCCCCCAGTGGCGGTACCTGACATAATCCATTATCAAGGCCAGGAAAGTGACATTGGCCCCATACAACGAGGTAGACCACGGACCTTACCTGAACCTCACCGGTCTTTGCACATCACATGCTCATCTTCCTTCCTTGCGGTAGTTCTTTGACATTTGGTCGCATGAATGGATTCACCATGAATCTGTCCCTTTCTTGTCACACACTCCCTACCATTCCTAAACCCTGGCAGTGATCTGCTCTCCACCTGTACTTGTCATTTTGAGATGTCTTATAAATGCAGTCACATGTATGTAACCCTTTGAGACTGGCTCCCCCCTCACTCAGCACCATGCCCTCGAGATTCTCCCAGGTTGTATGTATCAGTAGTTTGCTTCTTTTGATGGCTGAGTTAGAGTCATAAAGATGGAAAGGATCTTAGTAGTCCCAGCCCCCCCATCTCCCCCCACAGTGCAGGACCCCCCCCCCACCCCCAGCCCCAAACGTGGCTCACCTCCAGGAAGCAGCAGCCTCAGGCACAACTGCTCCTGTATGTCCCTTTACTGTCTGCAGGCAGGGACCTGGCCGCAGCCTCCTCCCCTCTATCCTCGGCCTCCTCCATCTGACCCTCGGCCACCCCTCCCGGGCCTTTTCAGGAACCTCTTTCCCTCTCTGTCTTTGGCTACTCCACCAGAGACACGCGGTGGTTAACAGGAGGGAAGGGGAGCCCTGGATGTCGTCTGAGGTGGGAGCTGGGCTGGGTCTAGTCTGAGAACCAAGTCTTGGAAGCCTCAAGTGGCCATTCGTTCAAGGGCACTGGGATCCAGGGGCAAGACCCTGGAGGATGGTAAGGTCTAAGCCATAGGCCATGCAAGAAACGTTCAAGAGAAATTCAGAAAGGGTGAGAGGACTCAGGCAAGAGTGGGCAACGAGGAGCAGACGTGGCTCAAGGGGTTGAGCGCCTGCTTTCCATATGGGAGGTCCTGGGTTTGGTTTCTGACGCCTCCTAAAAGCAAAAACAACGTAGGGGAGCTGATGTGGCTAGGTGGCTGAGTGCCGGCTTCCCACATACAAGGTCTCAGGTTCAAATCCCTGGTCCTGGTGCCTCAAAAAAAAACCCCAAAAAATAAAAACAACAAGGGAGCGGAGGTGGGCTCAAGTCATTGGGCACCTCCCTCCCACACGGGAGGTCACAAGTTCAGTTCCTGATGCCTCCTAAAAAGGTGAGCACACAATGAACAGGAGGAGAGCAGACAGCAAGCTCAAACAATGAAGGGGGGTGGGGAATAAAAGTAAATAAATCTTTAAAAAACAACAGACAAACAAAGAGTGGGGACGAAGCCTAGAGATGGCCCTTGAACCAGCTAGGATACTGATGTTAAGCTGCTGCAACAAAGAGTTCACAAAATATTAATATACTGACTCACACAATCCAGAAGACTTCTTTCTTGTCCAAGTTGCTGGCAGCGCGGGAGGTAGGTGGATTTGCTCCAAAACGTCGTCAAGGGGTCCAGGTTCCCCGTTTTGGCTCTGCCCATGTCCAGGGAGCTGTTTTCTGCCACGTGGAAGCTGGCCATCATCCAGACTCTCCAGCCCAAGGAGGACAAGAGGACATGGAGTACAAGAATTGCCCCTTCTGGACGTGTCTAACTTTCATAGGACGGCCATCACGAGGTACCACAAACTGGATGATGTGCTGGTGGTCTGGAGCTGCCTACACCCCAGAAAAACATGTTCTAAAAGTTCACCCATTCCTGTGGGTGTGAGTCTGTTGTAAGCAGGACCTTCTGATGAGGCTACTGCAGTTAAGGTGTGGCCCAGCCCAAAGAGGAGGGGTCTTTATCCTATTACTGGAGTCATTTAAAAGCATGAAATTCAGACAGAGGAGAGAAAGCCCTGGGAAGAAAGCAGCTGAAACTCAGTGGAGCCCCGAGGAGAACCAAGGCCCGGAGAGGCCGCCACGTGCACGGCCACGAGAGGAGCCCAGCGCCGAGATCACTGCGGCCAGCACAGCCCAGCACGGCCGGGGAGACCCTAAACGCTCTTCATACACACAGTGCACACTTATTTTGTTTTCCTCTCTCCAAAGCAGACAATTTCCAATGTGGATATAGGGATGCGACATGTTGCAGGGCCATATGTGGGATAGTTGGAGGAAGTTGTTGTATTATTTTTTAGCTAAATCTATATTTACTAGGATACACACACACACAGTGAGGTGAAACTCACAAAAGTTCACATAACAGAAATTCAACATGAAAGTGAACACAACAGTGGCATTTAGCTTATTTCACAATGTTGTGCAACCACCACCTTCATCTAGTTGCAAAACACTTCCGTGACTCTAAACTAGCACCCGTACCCTTGCACCCTTTGAGCAATTTTCTGTCCCCAGCTCCTGGCAAACACCAATCTGCTGTGTCTCTATGGATTTACTTATTCTGGATATTTCATATACACGGAAGCATACAATATGTCCCTCTGGCTTCTTTCCCTTATGTTTTGAGGTTCATCTACGTGGTTGCATTCTTGGCACTGCATTCCTTTCTGTGGCTAACATTCCATTGTATGTATGCACATCTGTGCGACAATTTGTTTCTCCATTCATCCGCTGATGACATACGAGCTGTTTGCACCTCCCGGCTACTGTGGCTGCTGCGGCCGTGAGCGCAAGCATGTGGGTGTGCACCTGGTCGAGTCCCTTCCAGTGAGGTTTGGTATGTCACTTGGAGTGGGACTGCCAGGTCATACAGTAATTCACGCTCTCCTTGGAATGGAAAAGCAGGCTTTCCGTCAAGCTCTGCCCTCACCCTCCTGAACACCTGAGGAGGAGGTGGGGTAAGGACCGTGCTGCAGGGAACACTGGGTCAAGCCCGTCCCCACAGCAGGTTTCATGCTGTCATCGACTCACGTGTGCCACCTAATCCCTCATCAACCCTGCAGCAGCGACTGTTCTCCCCATTTGCACAGCCGATACTGAGGCAGAGACAGGCTGAGCAACCTGCCCGAGGTCCCCCAGGAGAAGCCGAGCTGGCAATCACGGGAGGCTACCTGCACCTTCCCTGCAACACAAGCCCTACTGAGGACGCCCACAGAGCCAACACCTTGGGCCCAGGGACCCAAAAAGTGGCAGAGCTGGGACCAACCCGGGAGCACCTGACACAGCAACAGCTACTACTTCTTGGACTGAAAACCCCGAATGCTACTGGAGGGAGGAAAAGGCGCACCTGGACCTCCAGCCATCCGTCCCCACCTGCCTCTCATATGGCCCCTTGCTGCTCCTTCTCAGGGGTTAGACGCCCCCGCTCAGAGGCAGAGCGGGCCGGCTGGAGGGCTGGGGAGCACTCCGGGAGCGCCTCCTGCCTAGAGGAGCACAGCTTTCCTAAGCAGCTTTCCTAAGCCACGGTTGTAGCCAGGCGCCGGGGGCTGGCTGCTTTGCAGCCCTGTGTTCAAGTGGAATTCATGACTCTGCTTTTCCTCCCTCCCTGCCCTTGTAACACTCTGCACTGCCCTTGCACTCCCAGTGCTTAGCAAGGGGCCTGGTTTATGCTCAGCATTTGTGAGAAGCATGACGGAATAAGCAACAGCGTGAGAGTTCTGGGAAGGGCCTTCCACTCCAGGACTTTCCTTTTCCTGGTTTTGCAGGGCTTGGGACAAACCTTCCGAGGGCAGGCGTTGGTCGTTGGGCCACTTCCAGCTCCTGGAAGCCAGTTTCTGGGTCTTCAACATCTTTCTATGTCCCATCCACTTTGGATTTGAGCACACAGTAGGTGCTCCATAATTGAACTGAACCCAGGCACTCAGGGAGGATGCTCAGAGCATCTTGAATCTGCCCCAGTTTGATTTCCTGTGATCTTTTCTGCACGCCTGCCCACCCTCCTGAGCCCCTGCCCTCACCAGCCTGCCCCACTGATGCTCCCGGAGAGGCACAAGGCAGGCCTCTGGGGAGGAGACGAAGCGCAGCCCAGGCCCACCGCGGCGGACAGACGACACCAGGCGGCTCGGAGCACGTGGTACTCTTTATTGTGACGCTCAGTGGAAACCTCGGTAAACCAGCTTACTGTAGTGGTGACAGCTGCAACACATGCTAAGGCACTTTCATTATATAAAAAAGGGGGTGGGAGTTCCAGCACTCCTTTGTGACAGCAACTGGGACCTGAATTCAGCGCTTTTTAGGCATTTGTAGCTTTTATATATCTTCATGATTCATGGAGAGTTTATTCCTTAAAAAAAAATGCCTTCTTTGCCCTAGGTAAGTCTAAATGCAGCATATACAAAACAGTTAAGAATACAGATCAGTTCAGCAACCAGTGGAGACCAGTGTAGGACAAGCTACTCTCTTCTAAACATGGTTCCAAAGGAAAGGCAGTGATAAAGACTTGGAATTTTATCATTTATTATAAGAGGAGCAGAAAAGAAAACTTTTGTTTTTTTTTAACTTTCAAAATA
Organism: Dasypus novemcinctus; assembly: GCF_030445035.2. NCBI lineage: Eukaryota > Metazoa > Chordata > Mammalia > Cingulata > Dasypodidae > Dasypus > Dasypus novemcinctus. The sequence goes on from NC_080684.1 coordinate 96,154,043, forward strand.
TATCTGTGCAGATGACAGGTCTCGAGACCATGCTGAGTCAACGGTGCAGATAAACTAGCCGTGGGCGCCAGCCTAGAGTAGGTGCAAGGTCACGTGGGAGGGCCCCTGGCCCCCTAACGGTCTGGCTGGCAGACTTGGGATAAGTCCCTGAACCATTAAATATATTTGGTCCCCAAGAGTGTTGGGAGAAGCCACCGGAAGGCTGCTGGCTGCCCCAGCTTGGCCCCAGCAGCCTCGCCGTGGCAGGGGCGGGCTGCCCTCGGCAAAGGGGGAGGGGGTCATCATTGCACTTGAGACACTTTAGCATCGGGCAGGGGACAGAGGGCTGGCCAGGAGGGGAGGGGGAGAACTTAGCCCCTCCCTCCCTCCCTGCCCCAGCATTCTGCACCCCGCAGAAGCGGAGAGCCAGGGCCTGCTCCCACCCAGCCCCCCGGGCCCCCGGAGCAGAAAGCTGAAGAGGCAGCAGGTATGTGAGGTCACCGCGTGTGATTGCCAAGAGCAAAGGAGGGTGAGGGGAGGGCTGGTGGGGAGGCGACGACTCGGGGGGCAACCGCTATCCAAACTCCTCTAGTCTGAAGAAAAATAGATTCATAAAAAACATCTTGCCCACCCCTGGGGGCTTGCCCTGCTTGCCTCATCTTTTGCTTTCGGCAAGAGTGGGCCGCAGATCCTGCCAGGCGCACTTCTCCTGGGCTGGGGCCCAGGACCCTGGCTCTTTGGTATCAGATTCTGGGAGGTGGCTGGGGGGGAGCTGGAGGGGCTGCAGCAGAGGAAGCCGACGGCCCACGACAAGGTGTGTGTGGGGGGAGGAGTCTGCAGGCCTGAGGCCCCCGGCCTGGTGGGGGCTGGGGAAGGGTCACGGTCACAGCAGTCCCAGGAGGGAGGGGTGGGGGAACCACGGCGCGGGACAGGAGGCAGTGGTCGCCCGTCCCCTCGGGCAGCAGCAGGAGAGGACCCTTACTCGGCGGCCTTGGCCTCAGCCCCGTCCGCTTTGCCGTCCACCTCCTCGTCCGAGCAGTCACCAGCACCTTTCCGGGCCACCCGGCGGGGCACGACGAACGGCAGGTCCCCACGCCTGCGGGGGCAGATGCACGGGGTCGGCGGGCCGGGCTCGCAGGGCAGCCACTGCGCAGCCCCCACGTTTCAAAGCGATCCGTAGACGGAAACCCGCCTGACTTCTTCCAAAAGGGAGAAGCAATGCGGAGCCTCTGGAGTCACCAACGGAGAGAGCCAGGGAAGCAGGATGGCCCAAAAGGGGGGCGTCACAGGGGAGGCTCTGATTTGCTTCCTGTAAAAGGCCACCCTCTGCTCAAACTTACAAAACGAGATGAAAAAAAGCACAATTTGTGCAGTGTACAAAGATGGGTAACTTCTTCTGACCACACAGCAGAAAACAAACAATAAATTCTGACCATAACACATCTGGGCTTGCTGCTTTTACGCTTAAAAAAAAAAAAATTCCTGTGCAAATGAGGTAAGAAATGAGAATCTTGGGGAAAAAAGAGCCTCTGCCTCACCACTGAATTCTTCATGAAATGGCAACAGCCGTGTCCCTTCCCCAAAAGTAAAAGAGGCTTTTTCAATTATATAGCAGTGTGAGATGACACTAGAACTCCATTCAACAGAGATCTGCGAGGCACCTGGGCACCTACTATGTGCCAGGGGCTGGGCCAAGTTGCCTCAAGCAACTTCTAACTCAACATCCAGCGTGGAAATGTTCTCACTGGGGTTAAGCTGCGACCAGAACAGACTTCTAAGAGAGACTGGGAGTAAAGCACCGAGAGCTTAGTGTTCGTTCCAAGGCCGGGGGAGAGCCTGGGAGGAAGAAGCAGTGATGAACAGAGGACGGGAATTCGTTAAAGGGCCAAACATAAAGGGAAATGGCCAACTGCAGGCGCAGGGCCAGCGAGGGGGCGGCCGCCCGCGGGCTCACCTGAGCTTGTTCTTGAGCGAGCTGACCTCGCGGTTCATGGCGTCCGCCGTCTCGGTGGCGTCCTCGAGCTCGCGCTGCAGTTTCCGGCGGGAGGCGTTAGCCCGCTGGGCCTCCTCCTCGGCCTCCTCCAGCTGTCGCTTGAGCTGCTTCAGGCGGATGGACGCCTTGTCGGCCTGCGGAGAGGGGTGGCCAGTGGCCCTCGTAAGGGGCCTGAGCTGCGCGGCGCCCACCCCTCGGCAACCAGCCGCGCACGCACCTGGTCCTTGAACTGCTCGGCGTTCCTCCGCTCGTCATCCACCTGCAGCAGCACGTCCTTCAGCTTCTTCTCCGCCCGGCGCACCTGTTTGCAGGCCCCCTGGCGCTCCCTGCGGGGCACAGGCCCAGCGGCTCGATGGGATCCCAGCCCACGCTGGGGACCCGTCACCCGGGGCCTCGCTGGTCCCGACCCCTGTTGGGGGCCTTGGTGCTGAGGGGGACAGGCGACTGGGCGCCTTCTGTGTGCTCTGCCTCTTACGAGAGGCACTGGGATTATTCCCATTTTACAGATGAGGAAACTGGGCTCAGGGAGGCAAAGTGGCACATCTCAGAGAGAATATGGCCAGGAAAAGGGAAAACTGAGATTTGGGTTCTGGTGTGACCCCCCACTTCCTCCAAACAAGTCTCAGTCTCCGCTGAGCCCCTAAGATTGTCTGCCCCAGCAGGGGGGGAACCCCACTTCTCTCTGAGGCAGCCATCAAGCCCCTGGCTTTCCCCACAGGGGCTCCTCAAACCCAAGGGGCCTCAGTGAAACAGAAGAGGCAGCTTTTGGGACCTGGGGCAGAGAGCTGACTCCTGGCCTGACCCTGGGACAGGAGCCCAGAAGGGTCTGAGGGTTGCTGCAGGTGACAGACAGACAAACAGAAATGTCGGCTTGGGGGTGGCGTACTTGGTCTCGTTGTCTAGCTGCTCCTCCAGCTGGGCGATCTTGGCCTCGAGGGCCGTGATGGAGGCCTTGTACTTGGACTTGACGGTGCCCTCCATCTCCTGCAACTTGACTTTGAGCTCCTTGTTCTGGCGCTCCAGCTGCTGCCGCGCGTTTTCGTTCTTCTGGGCATGGCTGCGTTCCAGGTTCAGGTCGGTGTTCATCTGGTCGATCTGCGGGAGGAAGAGCCAGGTGACCTCGAGGCAGGCCTGGCCCCGGCCAGGGGAGGGGGCAGGCTCTACCCCCCAGATCCAGGCTCCCAGCTCTCAGCTCTCCCACAAACCAGGAGCAGAAACTTGTGAGAGAGAATCCCTGGGGAGCCCTTCTGAGGTGCTGGGACGTGGCCCCTAAGCCACCGGGGAGCAGGTGTCACCCATGCCTGCCCCCAAGGCCCGCCTCACTGTGGGGTGCGCGGGACCCTTGGTCCCTGGCGCGGGCCCGCCCACCTGCAGGTTGGCCTTCTTCAGCCGGTCGTTCACCAGCTCCGTGTTGCCCTGCTCCTCCTCCAGCTCCTCCTCCAGCTGGGCGATGCGGGCCTCCAGGCGCCGCTTCTCCTCCAGCGCCAGGGCCCTGGGCAGGGGTGGGGGGCAGTGAGGGGCCCAGCCCAGAGGCGGGGGTCTCCAGCTAGGTCGCCCCGAGTGTCCCGCCCACCCGCCTCTGCACTGATGCCTCACCCTTTGCCGCTGCTGTTGGCCATCTCGTCAGCCAGCTCGTCCCGCTCCTGCTGTGCCTGGCGCTTGGCACGCTCGGCAGCGGCCAGCTCCTGCGGGGGGGACCAGGATGTCACCAGGGGGGAGAGCCACCTCTGCTGCTCCCCATGGTCTGCACTCTGCAAGGCCATGCCCCCTGGGTGCCTCTCCTCTCCAGGCCCGCCACCTCCCAGGGACTGCCTCTGAATTCATGGCTCGGGCACAGGCTTACAAAGCCCCAAGACTGGGTGCCGGGAGCCAAGACAGGTGCCGGGAAGAGAGAGAGAACTGAGAAACCAAGCCAGCCTGATGGCAGACGCAGAGCCGGACGCCCCACAAGCCAACCCCGCCGCATTCTGGGGAGACCAGAGGTCGAGAGGGGCAGAGGTGTGAGTTGGGGCCAGAGCGTGAGGGCCGTGAGCCTGCAGTGACAGGCACGTGCCCAGGCTTCTGGTCTCACAGGCAGGAGCCCTCAGCATCCCCCTGTGGAATGCGCAACGAGCCCTGGGGACCCGCTGCTCAGGGTGGAAGCTGCCCGGCAGTGACCACCAGCAGGAGGTGGGCCGCCACAGAGCCTCACTTCATGCAGGGCCCCCAGGGTCATGATGTAGCCCACCCACGTTTCAGCCACGCCAGGGCGCCGCCCGGCAGGCACCTGGGGAACGCTCTTGAGAGCAGCCCGCCCCCTGCTGAGGCCCGGCTGGGTCGCTCCCAGGCCCACCTCCTGCAGCTGGATCATCTCGGCCTCCATGCTCTTGAGCTTCTTTTCGTTCTCCTTGGCCTGCGCCAGGATCTCCTCCCGGGAGGCACGCGTGTCGTCCAGCTCGCGCATGTAATCCTTCATCTGGGCCTGTGGGTCGGGGGAGAGGCTTGGCACTGCGCCCACATGCACCTGCTCAGCTTGCCACTACCCCCTCTGAGGGACACCCCCCACCCCCTTGCAGGGACGTGTTGCCGAGAGCAAGATGCAGCTGGTGCTTAGCCTGATGCCATCACGTTTAACCAACTTAACTGGAAAAGGGCAACATAATAACCAGACAAAACGCTCTTTTATCCTGCGTTATTTTTACATGTTTTTGCCTGTTGGAATGAATAAAGCATCTTTCTGGCAGCTTTATTCAGTGTCCACAGCACACGTTAGCTCCAGCTGCTGACCTGGGCACAGTGCTTGGGTGCCGTCCCTAACGCACCCAGCACTGTAAGCCATCGCCTGCCAGGCACCCCCAACTACGGGGCAGGCAATGGAGCTCCTTGTTACTCCCCGCAGTGTGCCCGACCGACTCGCAAGATCTCAGTCATGTAGCTTCATTTAACTTCTGCAGGTAAATACTGAACTAGCGTTGCCCAGGCCAAAGGGTGTGACTGGCTGCACGTGGCCAACTGTGCCAGCTAAGAAGTGCCACCAGCCACCCAAGTGTCTCCTTCCCTACAACCTCACCAACAGGGACTCTCGCACTTGCAGGTTTAGGAGGCCCGACAAGGCCTCTGAGAGCTGTTTTCAATTTGTTATTCTTTAATGATTGGGGAAACAGAAACTTCCCACGTGTGTCCCTCGCTCTGCTGCCTCTCCAGTGAACCACCAAGTCAGAGCGCTCGGTCATTTGCCCGTGAAGGCTGGACTGTGTCTAATGGCCTGGGTCAGCACCTGAACTATTCTGGAAACCTGCCAGGTAGTGCTGTCTTCCCCAGCCCACTGCACTTCTAGGTTTGTGTTCTTTCAACATACACATACAAAGCCACCGATTTTAAGGCAGGAGTCAGTCTAATGTGCTGCTCCACCTCTGGGATTCTGAGGCCTGAGGCATGGGGCTAAGGGAACCCTGGCTCTTCCCCGAGGGGGAAGGTGGGCAAAGCTTGGCCCCCGCTGGCAAGCCTGCTGGGGCCCAGAGGTGAACCCCAGTGCCACCAGGACCCACTCTGGCCTGGCCCGATCTCACCTGTAGCTTCCGCAGCTGCTTGATGGCTTCGTCGCGGTTCTTGTTGGCCGTGTCAATGTGGGCCTCCAGGTCCTTCAGGTCCATCTCCATCTTCTTCCGAGCGGCCACTGCAATCGAGCGCTGCTTCCGCTCATCCTCCAGCTCGGCCTCCATCTCTCGCACCTGGAGAGACACCAACAGCTCGGGAGGCTGCTGTCCATGGCCCCTGCGCCAGCCGCGAGCCCAAATGGGCTCCAGCCAGTCCTGGTGGGAGCCCCAGGGCCTCCAGAGCCAGCGAGGATTGTTAACCATGAACACCCTAACCAGACAAGTGACTCACCCTCCGGGCAAAGGAATGGAAGGAAAGGCCAGGAGCCCTAAAGTGATCCGGGCAGAGGAAGGAGAGGGGCTTCCAGAGCTGGGGCAGAGGGGCTGGCCGCGGGGTCGGGGAGACGCACGCACCTGCCTGACGAGCTGCTTCTTCTTTTCCTCACTCTGCTCGTCGCGGCCCTGCAGGTCCCGCTCGAACTGGGCCTTCATGGCCTGCAGGTTCACCTCCAGCCGCAGCTTGGCATCCTCGGTGGCCTGCAGCTCGTCCTCCAGCTCCTCCAGCTGGGTCTTCATCTCCTCCACCTGCTGCTCCAGCGCCCGCTTGGACTTCTCCAGCTCGTGGACCTGTCACACCCGAGGGCCCGGCTCAGGCCCAGGGGGCCGAGCAGGGCCCGGAAGCCACCGGCCTCGGCTCCCTCCCTCCCTTCGGCTTTGCAGCACCCCACCCGGCACCCTGGGGGGGACCCCGCCGGCGCAGGCGCTCACGCTCTTGCCGACGTCGTCCTTGGAGCTCATGAGGTCCTCCATCTCCGTGCGGAACTGCTTGTTGAGACGCTCCAGCTCCGCCTTCTGCTCCATGGCCTCCTCCAGGGCCCGGGCCAGCGACAGCGCCTTGGTCTCCTTCTCTCGGGCCTCGGCCTCAGCCCGGTCCCGCTCCTCGGCGTACTTGGCCGAGATGGTCTTTTCCTCTGCCAGGAGCTGGGGGGGAGATGGGAGGCCGGGAGGCTCGAGGGAACAGGCTCTCAGGAAGGGCTCAAAGCTGCCGACTACAAGCCGGACGAAGTATCTGGACCCAAACTCCCAGGAATGAGGATCCCAGATGCTGGGACTGTAGGGGGCGGAGGGCAGGGGGGACCCCAGAGCAAGCCCAAGGCTGCTGCCCAGACGACCTGGCAGAAGGCGCTGGCTCCAAGGGGACATGCTGTCCAGCTCAATTTGGGGACCAGTCAAGGGCAGAGATTGCCAACGATGCCACTTTGTTAAGTCTCTTTAATTTCTACCACTTACTCATGATGATCCCATGTGTCACATGGTGCCCCTTTCATGAAAACCTACACAGGCACTGTTTCTCTTGCTCTCAGAATCTGAAAAGCTTTGGTTCTTCTGAACAACTGGTTAATGTGTATCTAGGAGAGACTCAATCTGGCTGCTGAGAAGCCCAAATCCACTTTGGGTCCTCCTCAGATGTCGGCTTAGATCCCTCTGGTGTTCATTCTCTGCCCGGGCCCATTTCTGGCTGAACCTTGTTTTTCCACCTTCCTGTTCCCTTTGCCCCAGTACCTCACTTATCCACGGGTTGGGAAACTCTTTTTTAAAGGGCCAGATAACCAACGTTTTAGGCTTTGTGGGCTGCGTGGTCTCTGTGGCAACTACTCAGCTGTGCTGCTGAAGCATGAGGAAGCCAGCAAGACGCAAGCAGAAGAGGGAGAGCGAGGCTGTGTTCAACGAAACTATCTACGAAAGCAGGATGGCTGGGTCTGGCTATGGTGTGCAGACCTCTGGTTTACTCTAGTTTTCTACCCTGTGCCTCTATCGTCCACATCCCTCTAATTTACCTCAGGCCTTTTGGAGTGAGAAACAGGTATAAACACACCAACAAAAGTTTTAAATAAAGAGTCAGATCCATTAGAGAAAACTTAGATAATATTTTAAAAAACCAGGAAGGGGAAAAGTCACCCTAAACCCATCTCATGCAGCTACCCTTCCTCTAGTCACCTCCTCTCTGCGTCCCTCAGCATGCTGGACAACCAAGAGGGACACCTGAGTGGTGCCTCCAGCCTCATCTCTGAGCTGGTCTGCAGTGGCCTCTGTCCTGGGCTGTGGTGACTAGAGGAAAGAGGCCACCAGAGGGGGGAGAGCTGTGCCACACACCTGGTCGAACTTCTTCTGCTTCTTCTCCAGGTTGGAGACGCTCTGCCGCTGGTGGTCCAAGTCCACGAGCAGGTCGTCCAGCTCCTGCTGCAGCCGTGTCTTGGTCTTCTCCAGCTTGTCGTAGGCAGCCGCCTTCTCCTCGTAGCGCTGGCTCAGGCCCTCCAGGTCCTTCTGGAGCTTCCTCTTGGAGTCCTCGGCAGTCTCCAGGCACCCCAGGCCGTCCTCCATCTTCTTCTTCATGTCTGTCACCTGGGTGGGGGCAAGGAGGAAGGACATCCCTAAGGTGGCACCTGTTCAGGTAACATGCCTGCACCCGGGGGCTGGCCTGCTCCACCATGGAGGGAGACCAGGGAGCAACCGAGTTAGGGGAACCCCCTGAAGCTCTTCCCTCCTCAGCCAGAGGCAAGAAACGTGAACTTTTTCTGCCCAGCGTGAAGCCCAAGGTCAAGGCCACAGGTCAGCTCTGGCAGGACTCTGAATAACAAGGTCCACCAAGTCCCTCATTTTACAAAGACTGATGCCCAGAGAGGAGAGCCTGCCCGTGCCCGGGGAGTGGGGCTGCAGCCCTGCAGGGGTGTTGTCTGCTGGAGGCAAGAGGACCACCAAGTACCCACCAGGCAGCCCCCGTCTTACACCACGACCGCATGAGCCCACTGCTCACGCCTGCCCAGGCGTGGGAACGAGGGGGTTCAGGACTTCTGGCCTGGCGCATTCGAGGCCCAAGACAGGATCTACAGCAGTGGTTCTCAATACCTTCTTGGCCATAAATTCTTTAACAGTCTAGAGAGGCCTCTGGACCCCTTAACACTATAATTCCCTAACATACATAAAATAAAATATATTTGATTCCTAACAAACCAATTATAGGAAAATGCTGTTGCAATTTACTTTTTAAAATCGTGGCACGATAACCTACGCACACCTTCACCGACATGCAGAGTGACGAGGTCTAGAGGCAGGCCTAACAACAACCCTGGAGCAGTGACGAGCCCTGCAACAGCCGGGTGACTGGTGACAGAGTCCCAGCGCTGCTCCCGCTCCCTGGCTGACCGTCTGGCTCCGTGATGGGAGGAACGACTATGTTTCAGCCACAGACCAGTGAAAGCCAAGGTCTTCCTTCCCTCCCGCCCGAGGCCAGGGCCCCTGCACCCTGCCCTGGACCCAGGCTGAGAGCCCTGAGCTGAAGGCGCGTGCTCAGCAGGGGGCAGCGCCCCGGTGGAATCCCACCAGTCTCCCTGAGCCTCCCGCCGGGCAGCACCCAACCTGGGCGTGGAGGGTGGCAATCTGCTTCTCGAGGTTCCGCTTGGCCTCCTCCTCCTCCTCCAGCTGCTCCTTGAAGGAGTTCTTCTCGTCCTCCATCTGCTTCAGCTTGGTGCTCAGGCTCAGCTTCTGCCGGTTCTCCTCCTGCAGGAGCTCCTACTCCAGGACGGGGCGGGGGGCCGAGCGGCTGCTCAGCAGATGCAGCACCAAAGCCCACGGCCACCCCACCGCGAGGGAGGGAGGCGCACGTCCACTATGAACCAGGGGACAGGCCGGCGGGGGAAGGACCCCGAGACCACGGGGATCAGGACGGGGTGGGGAGGGGGCAGGTATAGGATGAAAACCCAGAGGCCTGGCAGCTGCTGCCACAGGGGCACAAGGCGGTCCTGGGAATGGCCCCAGCCACTGCCCCCTACCTGGGTGTCCTGCAGCTGGGACTCCAAAGCGGAGAAGTCCTTGGTGAGCTTGCTGGACTTGCTGTCAGCCTGGTTGAGAAGACCTGTGACATTGTCCAGCTCCACCTGCACGAGGACAGGAAAGACAAGGAACCATGACCAACTCCACCTTGGCTCTTTCAGGCAAAGCTGGACCCAGGTCACAAGCTGAATGAACCTCAGTGCATCTGACTGAGGAGCCAGAGTGAGGCAAGAGAGACGGCGGGCGCCTGCCGATTGGGACCGGGGAGCCGCTGGGGACCGTCCCCAAGCTGGGCCTCACGGGCCTCACCTGCAGCTTGGTGACCTTGTCGGCCAGCTCGGTGCGCACTCTCTCGCCCTCGCTGAACTTGGCCTGCAGCTCCTGCCACTGGGCCTCCGCCTTCTTGCGCCGGTGCTCCGAGTCGCCCTTGCTCTGCAGCAGGACCTTCACCTCACTGGCCAGCTCCCCCCGCTCGTCCTCCAGGGTCTGCTTCGCCTTCTCGAGGGTGGATTTCACCTGAGAGGGGAGAAAGTCCAGAGGTGAAGGGGCCACCTGTGCCCTGGCATGCGGGGGGCCTCACTGGAAGAGCCACCGAGTGCAGATCCAGAAACCGCTGCCACCAACAGCAACAACGATGCTGGGCAAGCTCAGGATGTGGCGTGCTGGTAGGAGCCCTGGCCTGATCTGTGCTCTTCTCACCTGCTGGGGGGTGACGGGCACAGGGCCCCCACGCCCCATGCTCAACCCCTGCCCAGCCTCCCTCGCTGGGTAGAAGGAACGTTCAGGGACAAGCATCGCTGATTTTAACGGCAGTATTATAGGGTGAAGGAAATTTTAATTGTCCCTGGACTTCTAATAAAACCTCTGAAAACTGCTGCTCTAACTAGTTGTGTTCTCAAAAAATATAAAAGTGGAGTTTCCAAAATAAATGCAACAATCCAATTCTAATCTGCACTGATCGAGTCACAGGGTCACCAATAAGTCTGAGGATAAACTGGACCTGAGAATGCAACAGTAGGTCGGGTGGAAAGAGGTCAAGGCAAGGGAAGGCTCTAACTTGTAGAGAAGTGGGGGAAGTTGAGAGAACATGAACGGGCTTGGTATGTCTCTACAGCATTCTGTAGATGGCCTCGTGGGAGATTCTGAGACTTCTCTAGCAGCTAACAAGACTGGCCATGAGCTGGAAGCCACAGGCAGCAAGCGGCCTTGGTAAGAACTGCCCAGCCATCAGCTCCCTGACCAAGAAACCAGATGGGATCGATGTCACCAGGGTTTTCCCCCAAAGACCCCGACCAAGCACTTGTTGGGGTATTTCAGAGGACCCCAGCTTCGGGGTTATTCGATTCCACGATGCACTGTGGCCTGGCAGGTTGAACAGAGTAAGTATGACAGTGAGAAAGTACAGCACCGACGACTGCTGAGGCCCTCCGTGTCACAGTCTCGGCTCCTTTGGCAACAACATGCCACGTGGGACGGGCCTAGCGTTATCCTTTACAGACGGGCACAGAGGTGACCAGTGGCCGAGGTCTCACAGCGCTACGGGAGGGAGCTGGACCTGGGCCCCGAGGGCCTGACGCAGGCCCGCTCGGCTCCGCAGGACAGGTGGACGCCACACTGCCCAGCGCGGCCGCGGCCTTCTCAGGAGGCACCTGCCCTGGCAGCCCCCGCGGCCCACGCACCCGCTTCATCTGCTCCAGCTGCTCCGCCAGCTCCTCCACGGCCTGCGAGTGCTTCTGCCTCATCTCCTGGATCTGGGCCTCGTGGGTCCTGGCCTCGTCTTCCAGGGTCTTCTTCAGGATGGTCACTTCCTGCTCGCGTTTGGACCTGGATGGGGACACACCCTCAGGGCGCAGGCCGAGGACGCCGGGGCAATGCGCCCTGGGCCTGTCCCTGGCTGAGCCTCCACCCGGCCTCATGGGCACTGTGGGGAGGCCACTGGTACCCTTTCAGCCTTACCACCCCCCCCAAGTCTAAGCTGGGTTCTGAAGGAGGTCTGCTTGGTACAGAGACGCTGCCCGGGACCTCGGGTCCTAGCTCTGCTACCTAACAGCCCCGCCGGCATGTGTGCAGAGGCCGGGGCCCCGCTGCCCCCATCCACAGGGACGAGCAGCCAGCCCGGGGCCCACCTGAGCTCCTGCTGTGCAGCGGTGGAGTCCAGCGTGTCCTCCAGCTCCGTCTTCAGGGCCTCCAGCTCCTCCCCGAGGTCCCGTTTCTGCTTTTCAGCTTTGTTCCTGGAAGCACGCTCAGAATCCAGGTCTTCCTGGAGTTCAGAAATCTGCGATTCCAGCTCCCGAATCTTCTTGAGAGCCATGTTTTTCTGGGCTGCTTCTTCCTCCACTCTGTCAAAGAGACGAGAGGTACCACAGGAGGTCAGTTCACCTTCCAAGAGCAGCGTGAGCCGGAGGGGCCGCAGAGGAGCAGCCACGGCCAGCCAGGCGGTCATCGAGGTACGTGGGCTGCCGAGTAGGGGTGACAGCTGCACAGGACTCTTTAGATTCCCAGAAATAATAATAAAGGACACAGGGCAGGCCGGGCTGTGCTTCAGTGGCTAAGAACTGCTCTGCCGTGAACCTGGCTTTTAAAACAACAGAAGGTGCTCACGGCTCACGGATACACCCAGCTCGAGGCAGGAAGCGCACGTGGAAGTGCCTGCTGTCCCCGCGCTGCCGGTGGCCTGGGCCTCACCTGGCCAGCGCGGCCTGGAGCTCCTCCTCCTTCTTGGCCAGCTGCATCTTGAGCTCGGCGATCTGAGCCTGCAGCTCGGCGATCTGGTCGCTGAGGTCCGTGGAATCTCCCTCCAGCTTCCGGCGGGTCTTCTCCAGCTCCTGGCGCTGCTTCTCCTCCCTTCGAAGGCGCTCTGAGAAGGAAGGAGGGGAGAAAGCAGGAGAACCCTGACTTTCCTGGTTTTGTTTTGAATTATTTACATAAAATATTGAGTAGATACAACTGTCGTGAAACAGGAGTTCGACACACCAGCGCTCCCACCCGATCGCTCGCCTTAAAACACGACACCGTCAGCCTCGTGGTCCTGTCCCTCCACCCCAGGCCTGTCCTTCCTCGACAGGACAACTACTCTCCCACAGGCTGCGTTTACTGTTCCCTAGTTTCTCCTTAAGGTGGTGCCACGTCTGTATCCATAAAGAGTAAAATGTTTAATTTTGCATGAATTTGAACTTACACACTGGAAAAGGAGTGTATCGATTCCACCAAGTCAGTACAGCAAGGCTGGGACCAAACAGGAACTCCAAAGCCAGACTGCCTGGGTCCCATTTCTGGCTTTACAGTTCCCTTTATGACCTCAGGTAAGTTACTTAACCTCTCTGTGCCTCAGCTTTCTCCTCTGAATAAGGAGATCTAGATTGAGGTGAGGCTCAAGTGAGTTAACGTGTCAAAGCACTAGACACACCCATGCCCCGTCCAGGCTAAGTCTCGGGCAGTGGCAGACTCGAGTCCAGTCCTAGAAATGCCTTCATCACTGAGATTAGAATTTTGAGGTTTAGCTTGCCAGGTGCTGCTGCAATTGACGCATTCTGACTTCTCCCTAGTCTTGTACTGTGAACACGCCACATGTTACTTATCCACTGTGGTGGTGCTTGTTCCTGTGACCAGTGCTACGATGCCTGCCCACGGCTCCGGGGCACATGCATGGCACGGCCGGTGGCCCTGCAGGCCAGGGTGTGCAGAGCTGCAGCTTGCTGCAGAGTGCCAAGCCGTTTCCCAGAGCCAAATACTAAGGCACACTCCCACCAGCAGCATGCGTGGGTTCCCCTCATCTATGTTTATGTCAACAATGGTTGGTGTCCAACTTTCAAAAGCCTGCAGTCGAGCAGGCATGCCCATGTTAGACCTCTTGGCTGATCTTTGATAACGGAGTCCTCTAGACTGTTCTGGGAGAAGGGAGGGAGTTAGGGAGGTAGAGAGCGGCTGGGAGGAGAGCCCTCCACCTTAGGGCTTCTCTTCTCCCGAGCAGCCTGCTCTGGCCCATCCCATCCAAGTGTGAACAGGCCAGGCAGGGTCCCGAAACCAAGAGGGGAAAATCCCCTTGGGGCCAGCCTGCACACTGCCGACGCTGCAGTACTGCCCTCTCTGCTGGGGTCCGCAGGGCTGAGTCTCCGCATAAGCAGCGGCTCCGGCACACGTAGAGGTGTGGCCTGTCCTCCCTCACCCGGCTGGCTGCTCCTCTGGGGGCGGGGGCGGGCCTTGGGCGGCCACAGATCCACAGGGCACTATTCACCACGGGCCCCAAGTCAAGCCTGGCCTCTCAACACCTGTCTAGCACTTTACAGTGAAGCTGCATTTCACACGCACTGTTGAGTCTAATCCTCAAAAACCCCGTGTCGTTACCTCCACTTTACAGATCGGGAAACTAAGGCTCAGGGAGATTAAGAAGATAGAGCTTGGTGTCAAACCTTGGGCCTCTCGGAAGTGTGAAAATGGTGCCTGACACAGAAATGCCCAACGCTGACCTGACTCCTTCACGGAGAACATCCCTCCTGCTCGCAGAGCACCAGGTGCCCGGGGCCGGACTCCCCGGGGGCCAGACATGCCCTCACAACCTGCCCGCCTTGGTGGTGCCGACCCCCATGCCCGCGTGCGCCCACCCCGGGCTCCTGGGGGCTCGGTGCTGGACAGGCGCATCGCGGCCGTCCCCCTACCTTCCAGGTCGGTGATCATGGCCTCGTGCTTGTTCTTGAGCTTGGCGAGGCTCTTGGACTTCTCCTCCTCCTCCATGAGGTTGGTGGTGAACTCGGCTATTCTGTCTTCCAGCAGCTTCTTCTCCTGGGGAGGGGAGGGGAGCAGTGTCAGAGCGCGGCATTTTAGCCTGGGTGGAGCACAGAACACCTCGCTCTCTACACAGTATGACGGCTCCTCCATAAACTTAGAGGCGAACACCAAGGCAGGGCCTGAGACACCTGGCCAAACGCATTACGATTTCCTGGATCAGAGGGGAAATTTTGAAAGCTCGCAAGCCCCCCTACAACAGCCAGAGAAGCTTCCCTAGGATCTGACGAGGCGGATGGCCAAGCCCTCTCGGACACCTTGGAGCCGTGGCCCTTGAAGGGGCAGCCATCAGGGCTTCACCTGTGCCACCAGCTCCCGCGCACTTCGCACTCAGCCACTGCGCCACAGTGACCTCGCCCCATTCCGCACACCCCAAATAGGCCAGGGTGCTCTCCTCGTTTCCTGCTTTGTGTGCCCATGCCGGAGTCCCAGGCTCAATAAGGCGCCCACCCCAACCTGCCACACAGCCGGGCGGCGGTGAGCAAGTGCTGCCCCCCAGCATGAGCCCCGGGTCGGGCGCCCTGCCCTCCCCACCGCCCCTGCTCTGGGTGACGCGTCCCTCCTCACTCGCCCACAGGGCAGACGTTCTCAGGACAGCCAGCCCCCTCGGAGATGGCGTGAGGAGCAGCACAGGCCAATCCCGCCCGTGGCTGACACGGAAAAAGCCCCACGACAGCCCACGACAGCGGTCGATGCACTGCTCCACGAGGCCTCAGGAATCCACAGCTTGGGGACAGCTCTACCCAGGAGAGATGCCGAACCCTTCCCCTGGGCCCGGGTCACTAACGAGCAGCGTCCCTTCGGGTGTGACCGCAGCGCCCGCCCAGCCTGGGGCGCCCCTCACCTTGGCCAGCTTGCAGTTCTGGTCCTCCATGATGATCTGGTCTTCCTCCAGCTTCTTCAGCTTGGCCTCGGTGGTGACCTTCTCGAGCTGCAGCTTCTGGCGGGCGCTCTCCTCCTCCTCCAGCTGCTCCTCCAGCTCCTGCCAGACCCAGGGAGACTCTGAGCGGCGGCTAAAAGGGGGCCCGACCCCCTCACTGAGAACCACGCACCCGGGACCGGGGAGGGGGTGCGCAAGCCCCAGGCCCCCTCCCGGCCCCTTGTGCTCCGTGCTCCCTTTTGCGAGCTGCCTGCCAGTGACATGGGAAGACTGTCAGAGAGCCTGAGCCCCCCGCTGATGCCTCCCACCCTGCAGACCAGTCAGGGCCGGACTGGAAGGAAGAAAATTAAACGGCTGTGGTGCCTGTGGGGACCTGAGGCACACAAGTTAGAAATAACCACTCGAGGAAGAGAACCTCCCAGGGTGCCTGGAGGACAGGTGGCTTACTATGGGAATCCTGGTCCCCGTGTCCCCGGACCTCTAGCCCTGACCTGTCCCCAGTGCCCCGTTTCTCAAGCGCCCGGCCCAGCCCCTTTCCCCTGGGGCGGCGGCGCACCTGGATGTTCTGCTGCATCTTCTTCTTCTCCACCTGCAGGTGCTGGCAGCGCTCCTCCTCCTCCTCCACCCGGGCCTCCAGGTCGTGGCAGATCTCCTCCAGCTCCTGCTTCTTGGCGGTCAGCCGGGCCCGGAGCTCCTCGGCCTCGGCACACAGCTCCGTCTCTGCCTGGAGCTGCTCCTGCAGCTGCAGCTTCTCCGCCATGAGCTACAGCGAGCACACAGTGGACTCAAACTCCTCGCAACCTCCTCAGCCACTCCGGGACCGAAGTTCTCGAGTCAAGGCTCCCGGAGGGAGAGGGACAAGCCCACAACAACAGTTTCCTTCTAGAGGGTATTCAGGCTGGGGCATTTGCAACATGGTGCCCTGTCTGCGTTACCACTGCCCATGAGCCATGTGCCAAGATTCCCAGAAACGAGCTCAGGGAGGCAAGTACTGCAGCGGGAGCAAGAAGCGGACACTCATGCTCTTGCCACCCCAGCGGGAGCCAGCCTGTGCCACTTAAGACTGAGAGGGGTCTGCCATGTTCCCATCCCAACGGGAGAAACACTTCCTTCAACTTCAAACATGCCCTGCGCCCAGGCGCCCAGCAGGTGGCAGCACCGAGGCCGCTGCACAGAAGCGCACCTGGGACTGGAGCGTCTCCATCTCCGTGAGCCTGTTCTCTGCAGCCTGTTGCTTCTCTCGGACCTTCACCAGCTCCTCCTCCTTGGCCATCATCTCCTCCTCTTGTCGGCTGACCTGCAGCAGAGGCTTGACCTAGGAGAGGAGATGCAGTAGGGACGAGCTCAGCTGGAGAGCAGGTAGCCTCCAGCTTCCTCTCTCCTCTGGAAGGAAAGGTGAGCTCCTGGGGTGTGGGGGTGGGGAATCTTCCTGGAGATCAGTTCAGTGCAGTGTACCCCAGGCCTCTGACCTGCTAATGACATTTCAGGGACATGCCCTCTGCACAGAGATGCTCACAAAGGCAGTGTTTGGAAGAGCGAAAAGTGAGGAATGACATAAAGTTCCAGCATTGGGGGAAAAACCAGGCAAATTATAAAACATCTTCTAGGGAACATGTATAATGGCTTTTTAAAAGTGATGCTCGTGAAGGAATGTTAAACGGAAAAGGCAAAATACAAGAATGCGTATGGTTTACGTAGCTGGGATTTATAAGGAGCGAGGAAAAAGAAAAAGACCAGGAATTAATTCTGAGTCATCTGTTACTGGTGGCTCAAGGAGAAGGGAGCACGGTGTGTTTTAATTTTCCTTCTCTGTGCTTTGCTGGTCACAGGCGCAGGTCTGAGGCTTGCTGTCCCCTGGGGGCTCCAGGGCAGGCTGGGGGCCCGCAGAGCCCCCGGGCAAGGGAGGGAGGCCCAGGACCCACCTTGGTGAAGAGTCGCCACCACTGCCAGTTGCGCAGCTTGAGGTAGGCGGCGCAATTCCGCTGAAGGACTTTCATGGCCGTCAGCTGCTGCTGCCGCTTGGCAAAGGCCCTGGGGCGAGGGGGACACGGTCAGAGCCTTGGGGAAGGCGGGCAGGACTCTCAACCCGACGGGGTGACCGCGCCCTGGGCCAGGGCTGCAGGGGACCTATTCCTGCCGGGCACTTCAGAAAGGAGAGCAGGGAGGAGGTGGCCCCCACCCCGGAGCTGTGTGACCCTGGCAAGCGCAGAACCTGCGCAGGGCGAGCCGGCCCAGGCCTACTGTGTCTCCCGCCATCACAGAGGGCGAGGGGGCTCCGGCCGCCAAAGCCTGACGTGAACCAGGGCTTTGTGATACACAGGGGCCTTCGTTACCCAGACAGCACCGACTCGGGCCCTGGGGACTAAGGTGCAGCCACACCCCGCAGCAGGAGAGTCCCCAGCACCCGAGCGTGCGGCTCTTGGAGTCAAGCATGGGGCTCCGTGGGGCAGCAGACACAGGGGTCACGCCACATGGGAGCTTGGTGGCAGGTCCCAGCCAGCGGCAGCTTTTGGGGCAGGCAAACTGCACACTCTCCCCTTCCTAGGCGGCGACTGTCAACCTCAGGTGGAGATGCCAGTTTCCACTCGGAGCTAGAAGCCCAGGGGACAGAGGGCCAGGAAGGGCCGTGCAGCCTCCCTTGGGCGGACATCTGACCGGTGCTACCGTGCCGCTGGTCACAGCTGCCCGAGTGCTCCTTGGAAACAGGGAGCACGGGAGGGCCTGCCGGGTGGGCAGGCTGGAGGGGGGGCAGTGTCTCTGGAACTCACTTTCTGGCCAGGTAACCCCTGCAGCAGGCCTGGAACCCTATGATGACGTCCGTGATCTTCAGGTCCCGCTCCTCCTCCAGGTGGGCCAGCACACCCGCCCGGAAGAAGACTTTGCTCTGGCCGATGCGGTACAGGTTGTTGTCCAGCTCCAAGGCCTTGATCTGGTGGGAGGGGACGGGCGAGGCTCATGGGGGGCCGTGGGGAGAAGGGGCCCAAGGGCCTGCCTCGCCGCCACTGGGGTTGGGGGAGCAGGTGCCGGCGAGCTCCTTTCCTCCTGGGAGAAGCTGCCCACTGACCACACCGTGGGCGAAGACCAGAGGAGACGCAAGCAAGAGAGTAGAGCACGTTCCACCCATGGGGGCCGCGGCCCAGCCCCACGCCATCCCGACTATCCAAGGACCGAGGGGTGGCCGCTGGGGGCGGCCGGCAGAGTCCAGGCCTGAGTTCAGCCCTCGAGGGGCGCTCGCCTGCCAGAGCCGCGCCCGCCTGTCCCCAGCAGCGGGGGCAGCGGCCCCACTCACCATGAGCACACACGCCTGCTTCCCGTCCATGAAGCCCTTCGGAATGGAATTGGGGGTCAGGATCTCATACCTGGGGGAGGAAAGAGGAGCCTGGTCACCTCCTTCCTCCCTCCCCCCAGCGCATCCTGCAAGCCCCGGGGCCTGGAACGCACTGGAGAGCAGCATCACCCCCAGTGCGGCTGGTGGAGAACTCCTTCACAGATGCTCCCAAGGGAAAAAGGGATGCTGGCAAATGCCACCCTGCCCTGGACTAAGGCTGAACGACAGGAGGGAGGCCTGGTGGTTTCCACAACTTGGGTGGGAACTCCTGCGGGACTGTTTAAATCACTTTTGGGGGGTGAGCGTCAGGCTGGATGCCTCCAGGCCCCTGCCCGGGTCCTCCTCTGCGAGCCTGGGCTGGGGGAGCTCGGATCTTCCCGGGGTGCTGCGGGGACCCGCTAATACACTGGGGCAGTCCACCAAGTAGAGGCTGCACCGCAATACCGACCGAGACGGAAACCGTCATCGGGCAAACAGGACGGGTCACGGCAGCCTCTGCACACCCAGCAAGAAGCTGCAGCGCTCGACGACGTCCACAACGTCCCTGTACCGCCCTGCATCCTCTGATGCTCTGGCGGGCCCTTTTTAAGTTTCCGTGCACAGCTCCTCTGACTTTAGCAAAAAGCACCAGGTGCCCCGGTCACGAGTTCCACTTCAGCAAGAAAACAGGAGGGAAGTGAATTTGGCTCAACTGACAGAGCATCCGCCTACCATACAGGAGGTCCAGGGTTCAAACCCAGGGCCTCCTGACCCGTGTGGAGCTGGCCCACGCGCAGTGCTGATGCGTGCAAGGAGCGCTGTGCCACGCAGGGGTGTCCTCCGCATAGGGGAGCCCCACATGCAAGGAGTGCGCCCCCCAAGGAGAGCCGCCCCACGTGAAAAAAAAGCACAGCCTGCCCAGGAGCGATGCCACAGACAAAGAGAACTGACACAGCAAGATGATGCAACAAAAAGAGACACAGCTTCCCAGTGCCGCTGACAAGAATACAAACAGACAAGAATACACAGTGAATGGACAGAGAGAGCAGACAGTGGCAGGGAGGAAGGGGAGAGAAACAAAAATTTAAAGATTTTAAAAAATAAAAAAATAAATAAAAGAGGGGAAAGCCCTTCTCCCATAGAGGGTGGAAGAGAGGAGCGTGTGAATGGCCGCTGCCCCGGGCCCTCCCTCTGCGGGCAGCCCCCCGGGGGCCCAGGCCCCGGCTCACCTCTGCCGGAACTCCTGGAAGACCACCCTGTTGGGGAAGCCCTGGCGGCAGATGCGGATGCCCTCGAGCACCCCGTTGCAGCGGAGCTGCTCCAGCACGAGGTGGGGGTCCAGCTTGCCGGCCTGGAGGAGAGAACGTACGTTGTGTCCTGCTTCCGCGCCTAGGGACTGACGGCCTCTCCGAACCCAGCAGGACAGAAGCCGGGGGCTCTGCCGCCGCCAGGTCTCGGCAGCTGGGCCAGAGGCTCGGGCCCGGGGGCGCGGGGAGCAGACGGCGGAGCCAACTGCAAGCACGGCCCCACGCGCAGCCCTCTCCTCCGGGCACCACGAGCCAGCAGCGTAGGGACGGGACCCAGGGTCCCGGGGAGGCCCGGCGGGCAAGGCCCCGCTTGGGGACGGCTGGGCGTGCGCCGCACCTTCTTCTCGTGGTTGGGGATGATGCAGCGGACGAAGTTGGGGTTGGTGTTGCGCAGCGTGGCCATCAGCTTGGCCAGCTGCTCCTTGTAGAGCTGCCCCACGGTGCGGAACATGCCCTTGCGCGTCTTGAAGGCTCCGGGCAGCGCCGTCTCCGACATGCCGGCCACCTGGTCCAGCCCGATGATGCGGTCCACTGCAAAGGCCACACGGCGCACATCAGCACCGCACCCGGGGGGCGCGCCAGACAGACAGACGTGGACGGGAGAGGAGGCGGCAGGACCGACAGCGGCACCCTTTAGGCTTGGACTCCCCACAAAGTGCGCGGGGCACCCCCAAAGTGGAGCGAACCTGACCTTCTGGACGGGAAAGGGGGAAGGGGAAGACTGCAAAGCCACCGGGCAGGTTTCTCTCAGGGAGCGGGGCATTCGCAAAGGCTCATGTCAAGGGCCGGGCACCTGGCCTCAGCCCGCCTTGGAAGCTCCTGTTCCCAAAAATGCAACAAAGCTGGTAACGTGTTTTAGAACAGGGAGAATTCCACTCGCTTGCCTCTAAGGAGTCACAACTTGACTTACAGAATCGTCCTGTAGCCACATGGTCCCAGTTCAAGGGGAAAAAAGTCTCGAGTTCACGTGGACTTTTACCTAATAGCGCGGGGCTGGGAGCTCCCGGGCCACTACCTACTGGACTGTGGGTGATTCTCTCTATACCTGGTATCAGCCAGGCACAGCCCTCCAAGTCAGGGACCTAGAGCAGTGCTTGGTGGTGCCAGAACAGAGCACACGAGAACCACTGCAGATGATGAACGTGCAAGCTGGCAGATTTCTCCCATCTCCTTCCCCCTCGCTCAGAGGTTACCATTTAAACCCCCTCGAGGGAAGCAGCCCTTGTCACTGTGGCTCATGCCAGCAGCAGGGAACAAACCTGCTTTCTCCAAGGCAAAACCAAAACGAACAAAACCAAAGGGGCCAGCGATTTGAGGGCAGTTTTAAGGACAAGCTGGGATTAAAAGTGGAGCCTTCCAACGCTGGGTGTAAAAGCTAAGAATTCCAAGACAAAGCCCGCCCCCTGTTCCTTTGTGGCAGAACCCGATTACCCATTTAAAGACAGGACAGGTGCTCAAGACAGAAGCTGGGGTGAGGACCGGCCTCTGAACGGCCGACTGAATCAGGAGGGAGCTTTGACCTTCCTTGCCACCAGGGGACTCCGAGGCCACCAGGCTGCCCAGAGGAAGGCTACGGGTGGCCGCGGGGCACCGGCCATTTCACTGGGTGTGTCCTGCACCTGGGGGCCTGGCTCTTAGGGTCCCACACATGGCAGTTCACACAACACCCAAACCTCATGCCAAGACGCCTGCAGCCATTCATGCGGGAAGACACCACCTCAACAGAGCGGCGCTCTGTGGTGGCTGTCAATTTGTAGACTTTTCCCCTTGTGAGGTCCCCCAATATCTAAACACAACCCCCATTTTCCTGTGCGGAAGCCCAGGGCAGATGAGGGGAATGGGGTAGAGGCAGGCAGGAGGGCACGGGGAGGCAGGCAGCATCAGCCACAGCGTTTCTTGCACAGCTCGAGGATGCACCACACACAAGAGACGCCACTCGGGTGGCCAGTCACCTGATTCTAGGTGGAGAATGGGAAAGCGCTGATAGAAATAGGCTCTCTGAGTGCTCTGCAGCTCTGCAACAGAGAGGTTAAAGCAAAACCCAGGCAAAGGCAAAGGAGAGACCGGCAGGAACCATTCCAAAGGAAGCCTCTGGAACCACCAGCCTACCGAGGAGCAGAAGGCAGGAAGGCAACCAAGCACGGGGGACTGGGAATGGCAGCGGTGCCCTGGGCCACCTCAGAGCTTCCCACGTGCGGACGGCGCCAGGGCCGCCCTCAGCCGGGAAGCGTGGAGAGGCTCTCACCGCGGGAGGGTCTCAGGGGGCCTCTCGAGGCACAGAGGACAGAAGCCAGAAGCCACCCGGCTGGTTCCCAACGGGAGCAGGGGAGACGTGCGCCCCTTGTTCGGCGGCCTGTCCCCCGGCAGGGGAGGGAAGGCGGAGGGCAAAGGGCGTACCATCCTTCCACAGCTCCGAGACGAACTTGTCGGAGGACTGGTGGAGCAGCGTGGCGATGTTGTCGTTCAGGGGGTCCATGTTCTTCATGAGCCACTCGTCGGCCTTGTAGTCCACCTAGGAGAGGCGGCCGGAGCCGCGCGGGCCCGTGACCACTCTGGAGGGCACGGCCACACGCACGGCCAAGTCCGGAGGCGGGCTGCCCTTTGGCCAGTATTCCCACGCCCAAGAAGGAAACGAGGACTGATTATGAGGGCAAAGATAAAAACCAACCCAGATGCCTGCAGCACAGGACCAGTTAAGATATGGCTACGTAATAGAATGCTGTTTTGAAGCTTTTCTAAAGGTAGTATAAATATAAGCAAAGAAAAAATTCTGGAAGGACATATACCAAAATTCTAGTAATATTTCTTTTTGATTAATAAGTAATTTTTGCTTTCTCTCGGTTTTATCAGAATGTCCAAGTTTTCTCTAATGAGCAGGTTATTATCTTTTTAAAATTACATTCTTAGTAAGTCAAGTAATGGAACATTTTATTTTTCTTGCAAAAAGTCCCAAAAGAACACAAACAGAGCAGCAGTGCCCCCGCTGGCCTCTCTCCTCCTAACCCAAACCGCAGCCCAGAAGGAAGCCCGAGCTCCCGGCTGTGTCCTCTCCTCTCCTTCCCTGTGTGTGTGTGCACGGCTGCAGAAAAGGGAAGTTTATAATGCTGGTTTTTCTTTCCCCAGGGCCAGAGTATCCCTGCTGGTAAATGAAAACCCCAGAACTGTATGCCTGGGCCATCTTTCTACTTGGACCTCGGCGGCTGTCCCTGGGGCTCGGAGGAGCTGTGCAGCAGCCCAGAGCGGGGAGGGACCCCGCTGACCCCGCCACGCGCCCCACAAAGGACTTTCCAGGTGTTTCGTTTTTGATGCTAAAAGCAACACTACAATAAAAGCCGTCTCGGCGTACGTCTCAAAGGTGAACGACACTGTGCAGGCCCATGCAGCATCTCCTGGGGTGGAGGGTTGCTTCGGTGGCTTAGGAGCCAGGCGGGCTAAGTGACAGGGGCGGGCGTGTCCGCCATGGCGTGGACCCGTGGGTGGGGACGGAGGGTGGCCTTGGGAGCAGAGCTGTGAAGGCTCACGGCTGCCCTCACCCGTCGTCACTGATGAGAGAGCGGGCCAGCCCCCCACGAATCACGTGTTCGGGCTGCAGTGACTGGTGAGGCACTTCACGCAAGGAGCCCAAACATGCTGAGAAAAACCAGCTGTAGAGCAAGCCTCTCCGGGCACAGGACACGGCTGCTCCGTGAGGAATGCCCCGGCAACAAGCGCCTGGAAGGACGTGTGGCCAAGCGTCAAGGGCAGTTCTGCCACCACTGGCTGTGTGACCTTGGCAACGACCCTGCCACCCAGAGCCTGGCCCTCAGCCGGGGGCAATGGTGCTGTCCTCCAAAAGGGGACACCCGGCAACATCTGAAGGAGTTTTGGTTGGGTGTTTGCGTCTGTGCACACGCACACTACTGGCCTGTGGGGGAGGCCACGGATGCTGCTACACAACGCACTGGACAGCAAACACCCCCCCCACCCCAACCAACCACCCGGGCCAGGGCCGGGAGCACCGAGGCCGAGAAGCGCTCCACGCAGCACACACGGGCATCGCCAGCTCGTTCGATACTCGCAGCCTGTGAGGTGGGTGCTTGGCCTGTTTTCTCTGAGAAGTCAAGGATCAGAGAGGGTAAGCCACTGGCTCGAGGGCCCACAGTTTATGAGCGCCAGAGCTCTAACTCCAACTTCAGAGCCTGTGCCGTTAGCGCCGAAGTCCTCACTCCCAGGTCTGAAAATGGACCAAGCGACAGCAACAACGTTACAACTGGCCTGGTCACCCCAGGGAGCTGCTGCAAGCGTCCTGGACAAATGTAGTGTGCGGACCCTAATGGAAACTTGGGACTTCAGGTAGTAACAGAAGATTGGCCCATCAACTGCAACAAGGTACCCGACTAATGCAAAATGTTACTAACAGGGAAAACCATGTGCGTGGAGAGGCAGTCTACGGGAACTTTGCACTTCCCGTGTGATTTCTCTGTAACCCCTCGGTTGCTCTAACAGAAAAATATGACAAATATGATGGTAAAACTAAAACCAACAAGTACATGTGCTTGCCAACGCTGAGTCCTGCCACGAGGCACGTGGCCAGGTGAGTCATGGGCCAGGCCCTCCTGAGGCTGCCCGGCTCTGGGTCCTGGAAGGAATCACCTCCGACACCTGCCTGTGAGCTCGCCTCACCTTGCCCGCGTAGTGGATGATGCAGAAATCGGCTTTGTCCTTCAGCTGCTTGGGCTTCTGGAACTTGGGGTGAGTGCCCTGCTCCTGCATCACCTTCTCCACGAAGCTCTTGTCGGTGGCTTTGGGGAACCAGCACTCCTCGTCCAGCAGGGCCAGGATGCCAGGGGGGCCTGCCTAGAGGAAGCACAGCATCAGGACGCGGCCCTTGCCCACCCAGGAAGCCGAAGCTGGTTAACTGTGATCCCCAGGCAGCCAGAAGCCGGCAGCCCTTTTCCCCTAAGGAAAAAGGGAGCCTTAGGGAGGCTTTCAGTATGAGAGGCTGGTTTACAAAGAAGCCTCTGGGTCCTGGCTGAGGATGACAGACACCGGACCCCAAGGCCCGTCACAGCAGCTCTTCACCTCCAGGGAACCGGACATCACCTGAATGCAGAGGCCGTGGCCTGCGCCCCCGGGGGCTCTGACTCCCAGGGGTGCTCAGTAGGTACCCTCACTGACACAGGATCGGGGTGCCTCCCCGCCTCGAGACACTCTAATTCTTGCTCTCTATGTCTGTACAATTAGCTGATGAGACATAATGTTTAAACCGGCCCCCCGAGGAAGAGAGAGCTTCCCTAACACCTAAGACAAGAATGTAGATTCAGACATTGCGGAGAGACTGTCTGTTGAGACTTGATGCCGACTGGGCTCCTAGTAATTGGATGATTCAAATGATTAAAAAACAATACTCCATCACGCAAGTCAACTGTTTTGCACTGGGACTAAGCAGAACTTCGGTGCCCACTTCCCTTTAGCAATATTTTCAAAATGAACCACCCTTTTCCCAGGCCTTCTGGTTAGTTAACATTTCAGTATAGCTCAGGCACACACATTCTCAAGAAGCTCGGGATCCCAGAGAGAATGAGTTCAGTAATTTAACTTAATCCAGACAGAACCACATCACAAGTAGCTCGAGTTCCGTTAAGCCCCCCACAAACAGGCCACCAGGCACCCCAAATTCCACCTGGCAAGAGCTTCAAGTATGATCCGACTGGAAAAGGGAAACAGATTCTAGCTACAGCCACCCTCAAACCACTAATGCTGGGGTAAAAGCTCCTGTGGGATAAAAGCTCCCGTGGGGTAAAAGCTCCCGTGGAGTAAAAGCTCCCGTGGGGTAACAGTCCTAAGGGAGAAAGGACTGTGCTTCGGCAGGGGCTCCAGGGAGAGGATTCCGCAGGCAGCGGCTACAGAATACCCAATTCTAGGCCGACTGAAAGTGTCTGGGTGGAGTTTTATTACATAACAACGCCAGGTTTTTTTGAGACCCAGCGCTGGCTGCGGGGCGCAGCCCTTGGGGGACGCCAGCAGGAAGGCTGACACCGGGGGCAGAAAGCTGAGGGGGGCAGCTGCCAAGCCCAGTGCGTCTCCCTTGGGAGGGGCTCCCCGGCCTGCCAGGTCTAAGCCCCGGGCACCCACCACGCCTCGACAGAAACCGAGCCGGAGGCGAGGAGCAGGGCCCTGGAGAGCACAGGCAAAAGGCCGGGCCTGGCCCTTACTGGCTTCTCGATGAGGTCGATGCAGGGCTGCAGGTCGAGCCCAAAGTCTATGAAGTTCCACTCGATGCCCTCGCGCTGGTACTCCTCCTGCTCCAGGATGAACATGGTGTGGTTGAAGAGCTGCTGCAGCTTCTCGTTGGTGTAGTTGATGCACAGCTGCTCGAAGGAGTTGAGCTACAAGGAGGGAGGCCAGGTCAGGGACACCAGCCTCCTGCTCAGAGGCCAGGAGCCCCCGGGAAGGACGCCCCGCCCCCAGGGCCCTCAGCACTGCCGTCTCCAAGGCCTGGACCGCCAGGCGACCTTCCTGCCACCACCTGCTACAGCAGGCGACCTCCGCTATCTGGGGCCCAAGGCCCTCCCTAGCAGTCTGGTAAAGCCCTTCTTAGAAGACTGCTCTTAAGTGCATAAAATACACAGACTGCAAAGGAAAGAAGTTATGTTGAAATAGAATTACATAAAATCGTTAAAATACAATTATAAAGTATCAAGACAATAATATACTAGAGCAGGTTTAATAACTTCTGAAATGTTGGAGAGGTGAATATAAATGACACATGGTCTTTGCAACAACTGCAGTGTGACATGAAAATATTTGATTTCTGTTAAGTGATAAATCACAGGTCTATTCACAGTTGTGTTTTGTTGCAGTTTTTTTCAACAGCAAAATTTCATTAGGTTAGTGGAAAAAAAAAAAGTAAATGTTTTGCCTTCTAAGTATGTGGTTGGCTTTTTAAAGAATCTCTGGATCCACTCTAATTATCAGGTTTTCCTAGACCTCAAAGTTCTTACGTGTAGGGATGATGTCTTCTGCCAACGCTCGGTAAATAAATATTTGCTGGAAGAAAAAATAAATAGAAAGCACCTGGCCATGAAGCCTCTAGGAGCATGAGGCACAAGGTGCTATCCTCTCCAGCACTTGTGGGTGGCAGCGTGCACCTTTGTTCAGCTTAGAATACAGCCACCCCACGTCTACGCAAGGAGGAGGCCAGCCCCGGGAGACCACGGAAGAGGCAGCCGACAGGCTGAGGAGGGGCCAGGGAGGGCGGCTAAGGGGGAGGGCTCACATCAAAGATCTCGAAGCCGGCGATGTCCAGGATCCCGATGAAGGAGGCGCCCTGCCTCTTGGTCTTGTCCAGGGCCTTGTTGATGCGCAGGACCAGCCAGCGGAACATCCGCTCGTAGGTGGCCTTCGCCAGGGCTTCGATGGCAAAGTCAGCCTGGGAGGAGCAGCACCGGGGGTGGGGTCAGATACAGTCCACTTGTGGGGGCCCCCCCCAAAGAAACACTCCTAAACAAGGGGGAAGCTTCTGGCACAAACACGTTCCCCACAGTGTTTACAACGAGAAACTGAAACACGCTCATCGGGCAACAAAGCGGACACTGGCAATTTAGGGAGACGTTTGCAAAGACCTTTGGTAAATAAAATGGGAACGTGCTCAAGTTTTTGCAGAATAAACGAGAAGATGTCTGAGATCAGCTTCAAAACAATGCAGTCGGGGGAGCTAGGAAGGAGCTAAGATTGAGATGAACTGGGTTTGAACAGGGGTCGATAACTGGTGAAGCTGCATCATGGGTGGGTGGGGTTCAGGCTACTCTTCTTTCTATTGTTTTCTACATGTTTGAAAAGTTCCAAAATAAAAACTCAGCATGACAACTAAGTTTAAAAAATGAAAGAGGGAAGTAGATGTGGCTCAAGCAACTGGGTTCCTGTCTACCATATAGGAGGGTCCAGGGTTCGATGCCCAGGGTAAAGGCAAGCTGGCCCGTGCGGTGAGCTGGCCCACAAGGAGTGCCACCCCACGCAGGAGTGCCCACCGACGTGGAGAGCTGGCGCAGCAAGATGATGCAAACAAAAAGAGATCCAGAGAAGAGAGAATAAGAGACACAGCACACCAGGGAGCCGAGGTGGCGCAAAAGAATGATCACTTCTCCCCCAGTCTGGAAGGTCCCAGGATTGGTTCCCAGAGCCGCATAATGAGAATACAAGCAGAAAGCAGACACAGAAGAACACAAAGTGAATGGACTCAGAGAGCAAAAAATGGAGGGAGGAGGAAGAAATAATAACTCTTTAAAAAAAAAAAAGACTTCCTGGAAACAGAAAAGCTGTCTGAGAACAACGGCTACTGGGCAGAACTATGGTTAATTTTTTTTCTCCTCTTTACTTTTCTGTATTTTCCAAAATTTCTTAAGTGTTCATATATTTTCATTATGAAAAAAATCAGTGTTCTTGAATTCTTAGGGAAAGAACAGCCGACAGTAATGCACACTGCCTCTTGAAAACAATGTGTTTCACGGGGTGGCTGTGCACAGAATCACCCACAGGCTCTCTCCACCGGTGTGAGGCATGGAGGATGGTTCCCTTAGGAAGGAGGATTAACCACCGCAAACTTCAAAATGCTGTTTGAGAGGGAAGCGGACATGGCTCAACTGACAGAGCATCTGAATACCATATGGAGGGTCCAGGGTTCAATATCCAGGGCCTCCTGACCTGTGTGGTAAACTGGCCCATGTGTAGTGCTGATGAGTACAAGCAGTGCCATGCCACGTAGGGGTTTCCCCCGTGTAGGGGTGTCCCACACACAAGGAGGGTGTCCTGCAAGGAGAGCCGCCAGGCGTGGGGAAAAAAAAAAGTTCAGCCTGCCCAGGAGTGGCAATGCACACATGGAGAGCTGATGCAGCAAGATGACGCCAACAAAAAAAGAGATGCAGTTTCCTGGTGCCGCCTGATGAGAATGCAAGCGGACACAGAAGAACACACAGCAAATGGACACAGAGAGCAGAGAGTGGGGGGAAGGGAAGAGAAATACATAAAATAAATCTTAAAAAAAAAAAAGTTTGAGACAGGACCACTAGAACCTTAACTACTCCCATCGCCAGTGCCGTGAGGGCTCCTAGAAGCAGGAGCAGGGGAGATCAGTCCACACCAGCGGGGACCTCAGCTCCTGGGGGAGGCATCACGTTTGTCCAGGACAACGAGGAAAGGATCCTGCTCGTCTCTCACCACGAGCTGCAAGGCAGCAGGTGGTGCTGAGACAGCCGCTTGGCACGAGCTTCAGGGACAGCAGATGCCGCCACCCTGGCACCAAGCGGGACAGGCAATGGAAACATCGCGTCCTTGTTTTATACGTGACGGGCCTGGCTGCTCCGCCCTCATTGCGCAGACACTTCCTGGGGTGCGGCCTCGGGCAGGCCCCTGGCTTCCCTGGGCCCCAGGCCGTCACTCCCTGGTCATTGTGTGGCTTGAATAAGGGGACCCAGGTTGCAGTTCCCAACACCGCACAGGCCCACCGCGGGCCCCAGACCACGCCCCCACGGCAGGCGCCAGTGCTGGCCCCCAGGACGGCTTTCAGGAGGCGACCCAGCTCCCCGTAGGGCAGCATACCTGCTCTTTGGTCTGTGCCTTCTGGACGTAATCCCGGCCCACCTTGATGCGTGGGGTGAGGATTCCTCTGGTGAAATCAGTCACGTTGATACCCAAGAGGTGGGACACTTTTTGGGCAGCTGATATTTTTCAGAGAGCGGGGAAGAGAGGAGGGAGAGAGTTTTAATTAAACCCAAGAGGGCAAGTCCCTCCACTCAGCCTGGGAGCAGAGAAGAGAGCTGTGGTGGTAACAGACGACTGTTACCAGGACGGCTCCGTCCCGCCCTTCCTCAGCAGGGCCACGGAAGCCCGGTCTCCCTGCAGCCTGGGCTGTGCCAGGTCAGTGGGCGTGGCAGCCCTGGCAGCCACGGAGCCATGGGGCAGGGAGGCAGCAGGCAAACCGGGGGTCCGCACCAGGTCTTCTGCACTGCCTTGGCACCTCCCGGGGATCAGAGGGGACCCTGCTCAAGGACAGGGCTCAAGAGACAGTCGCCCCCCAGTGCGAGGGCTGCAATCCACACAGGCCCACGGGAGTACCTGCTACGAGCCATGAGCCCACATGGTCAAATTTTTAAAAAGACAGCAAGAAGGGTATGGCGAGGGCAAGGACCTTAAAAGGGGACATTTGCACCAACCCAAGGAATTAGGAGATGCCAAGTCAGAGCAGTGGCTCATGATCCCAGGGTTCCCAGACAAAGCCAGTGCAGGAACCACTGCTCGAGCGTGAGGGGAGCCCTGGTACGTGGGCTCAGAGGTCCATTTCAACCCGATGCTCCTCTGTGAGCAGCAGCCCCTGCACTGTGGGCTTGAAGTGCATGTGAGGATTTTACATCTGGACAACAAACACAGGGCCAGAGTCACAGACATGCACAGAGCTAAAAAAGAGAGGACGACCCCTTTATAACCAGTGTCTGGAACTCCTAAGCACATGCAAGCTCTGGGACCTGTCCCCGCGGTCCGCAGGGGCGAGCCCAGGCGTCACCTGTGTTGTCGGGCATGGACGCCTGGTCGGTGTTGCGCTCCTTCTTGAAGGCGATGTTGCCGAGCTGAAGGACCCCCGAGATCACCCGCAGCAAGCCTTTGGGGTGCAAGCAAAGGCGGCTCAGAACCAGACACGGGCTGGCATGAGCCCCCTGAGTGGGAGTGGTCCCTCCCCCAGGGGACCCTTCAGCAAGACAAGCCAACGGACGCCCACCACCTCCTGACCAAAGGGGCCTCTCGCAGGCTTGGCCTGGGCAGCCCCGGGCTCAGGCGCAGCTCGGCCTGCGCTCCCGGCGTTCCAAGTCCGTACCAGATGTGCCTCTAGCCCAGAGGTCCACTGTCTGCCCCTGAAAACAAAGTCTTCCTGGAACACAGCCAGGCCCGCTCATTTTCGTGTTGTCCACAGCTGCTTTGCGGCTGCAGCAGCAGCACTGAGTAGGAATCACATGGCCTGCAAAGCCTATCTGGTCCTTACAGAAAAAGTTTTCCAATCCCAGTTTTAGTGAGAAAATATCTGAAGACGTCAAGCCAGCAGGCATGAGAATGTACTGCTACTGGGAGCTTTAAAGGTTGTCCAGGCAACCAGGCAGGGCCCGGCTGCTCTAACGGCCCATCCACAGCTAAAAGCGTGCTGGTTTACAGAATGAGGCGCCTGTCCCTCAGACATTAGGAGGAGTGCAGTGATGGCAGGCATGGTCCCTACCCTCTAAGAAACTCATGGTCTAGTAGGACATATGCACAAGTCAGTACAGGTTGATGGTTGTCTCAGTAGAGGATGTAACAAGCAGTACTGGAGCTCAGCTTAGGAAGGTGAAGTAAGACAAGACAAAGCCACCCAAGTGTCCACGAACCTCACCCTAGGGAAAAGGAGCACCCCCTCGATGCTCCAACTCACAGCCTGAAGTGAGGCTGAGAAGAGCCCTAACCCGCGCTCCACCTTCCCTCTCTAGGGAAGTGAGAAGACACAGGCAGGTCCCACCCTGCTATCTGCTCTGGGCTTCACCCACACAAAGAACCCAGCCCTGCTCTTCCACACTCGGCCGAGACACTGCACTTTCGCCACTTTCACAAGGGCAAGGGCTCCAAGAGCAGACCCAGACCCTGGAGAGGAGCCAGCCCACGGGCAGCTCCGGCTTCGGGCCTTCGCTCCCCTCTGCGTGAAGGCCTGTGGGGCCACCGGGAATGAAGAGCCCTGGGCTCCAGACCCGGGGGCTGCTTCCCCACTTCCGAGGCCTTCCTCCCAGGCTCTGTGGGCCTCCCCAAGAGTCACAGCCCACAGGAGCTCTCCCCAGGGCCTCGGGCGTGAGACGACCAGCCTCCCGCCTCCCGCCCCTTGCCCCAGGAGGCCGGCCTTACCCATCTGCTCGTCTTCCGGGATGCCCATAATCCTCATGGCTTCCATGGTCTCCTGGAACATGTCCTTGTCCTGCTGCCCAGGGATGGTGACGTGCCCGTTGGACAGGAAGCGGTACTTGTTGTACGGCTCCAACAGGAGATCGGCTGGCAAGGGCGGGGGCAAGGGCAGCTCAGTGAGGTGTCGAAACCAGAGACCAGAGGCAACGCTGCACTGCCAAGGTCTGGGGGGACAGACAATGGACTCGAGGCCCTGGGACCCTCGGGAAGCCGCGGCGTCCCCCAGAGCCCTGACTTCGCCCAGTCAGCCAGCACAGTGGAGCGACAGGGCCCACCTTCACAGCTCGTGTACACAAGCCCCGGCTTTTCTCTGGCACGGTCAGAAACAGAAGACCATGTCCTCGGGACAGCACGGAGAACAGAAGTCATTCACGCTTCTCCTCCCAAGCCCAAAACCAGAGCCTTCACTTCCCAAACAGTGCTTCCGGCTCAATTTCCAGAAGACCCCGCGCCACGGCCACTTACTCTTGAGGTGCTCTCCAGCCCCTGAGAGGAGATAGTAAAAGATGTGGAAGGTCCGTTCGTCCTTGGCCTGACGGATGGCACGAGACTTCTCCAAAAGATCTTTGCAAAAGCTAAGGAATTATACAAGCAGGAGGGAAGGCAACTCCTCTACTTTCCTCTTACCCCTGGTCAAAAGGTGCTGAGTGTCACCAGGTAGAAAGAATGGCCCTGAGTGGCAGAACAACACATAAAGCAAAAGCAAAAAAGCTACTTTGGTTCTATCCTTCCAGGGGTGCAGCACATCCCAAAGGGAGGCTCACATACCCAGGAGCCTGATCTGTTTACAAGGCCCTTCTTGGGAGGAAACGGACGTCAGGGTGCTCTTTGCATGCACAGGCTGTAAGGCTGGCAATGGGGAGGAATGAAGTAGCAGCCGACCAAACCCCACCCTTCTGGGAGCTACAGGAGATGACTTTCAATAGTTCTATCCTGTTCCAAGCAGGACTCTATCCTATTTACAAAGAAAAACCTGAACTCAGAGCCGGGGTTTCAACAGGCTGGTAATCCTCCCACCTCCCAGCTCCCACAGAGGAGGGTCCTGACAGGTCCTGAAGGGGGAAGTGGCTGGAACCAGGAAGCAGCTTCTTCTCTACCAAGGGCCCTTCTTTCTGCCCCAGACCCAGGAGGCCCCAAGGATACAAGTCTCAATGTTGGCGCCAACAATGTAGCCATTGACATCAAAGTTGATGCGAATGAATTTGCCCTAAGGAAAGATGGGTAAAGAGATTAGGGGCCCCTGCTTTAGACCACAGAGAAGGTGCCTGGGCCTTCCCGCCCCAGCCTGGAACAGCAGTTGGGAGGAAACCAGGCTGATGTACCCCGTGTGGGGACCAGGGGCCCTCTAGCTGCCCAGGACTTGGGCACCATGCTGCCTGGGGACAGGAACTAGCTCGAGGGGTGGCCTGCTCCTTCCCGGAGGGGAAGAGGTCTGCCCCAGGATCTCAAGTATTCCTCACTGCTCTGTGGGACCCAGGCACTCGCTGGATCCTGCTTCCAATAAGACAAGCAGGGGTGCAGCCTCCCTGCTCCCTCGCTGGCTTCTCGCCACCTTTACAAAGGAGGGAGAGGGCAGGTCCCCCCAGCTGCAATGAGGCACAACAGGACCACAGAGCACCCAATCTGAAGCTCCTCCTCTTTTAGGTACAAGTGCCCGAGTGGAAGGCAACACTTGCCAAAGCCCTGGGTAGGAGCCGAGAGGGCTCACGAGTATGAGTCTCCTGCCCCAGGAGCTGGAGTCGGCACCGCCTCCCACTACTCACGAATCGCGAGGAGTTGTCGTTCTTCACAGTCTTGGCGTTCCCGAAGGCCTCCAGGATGGGGTTGGCCTGCAGCAGCTGCCGTTCAAGCTCACCCTGGAAAGGAACCCGGAGGCACTGTGAGGGCCGGACAGCGGCATGTGCTGCCAACGCCGCCCCACCAGGCGGAGGGATAGCAGCAGAGCAGGGTCTGACACCCACAGGCCAGGAAGAGGGCTTTTCTGCGGGGGACTCTGGTGGCCGATGCGGCCATGCCCAGGCCCTGGATCCTCAGACAGTCTTCCCGCCGGGCCCTCGGGATCATGCCCAGTTTGCACTTTCATGGACCTGACCAGCTACTGGCCTTGGAAAAGGAGAAGTGGGGAACACGCTCGGCTCCAGGCGACCCGGTACTCCCAACAGGGACTGTCCGTGGAGGACCACGCCTTAAAGCAGCAGGTAAACTAAAGAGGCTGGACGGTGGCATCCTTCCCTTTTTGCCACTAAGCCCCATTCCACTCCCACCCTTTACTTAGGAGGAGATGAGGGACCAGACCCATGAAGGAGAGCAGCTCATCTCATGCAGGTCCTGATAAACATTTCCTTTTCCTTACTGGTCCCCTGCCCTGCCAGTCCCGAAACCTACTCCCAGCATGTCAGGGATCTGCCCGTGGGATCACCTGGGCCTGTTCTGGGTTCAGAGCTAGTTCTTGATAACACCAGTTACCCTACCCGTGATTTCAGGTGGTTTACAAACGCATCTGGTGCCTTCTTATCCTGTATCCTCAAAATAATCAGGGGAGACAGGACAAAGTGGTTCCACTTCACAGAAGAAAGACCTGAGGTTGAGGGAGGGTGAAGCACTTGCCCAAGGCCATCCGGCTACCAAGCAGCAGAGGGACAGTGGCATCCAGGTCTCCAAACCGCACCTCTCAGCCGCTGCTGCAGCCCTTTACCTGCTCCCCAAGCCCCACCCGGGGGGGGTTCTAGCTGATGGGTTTAGGTCAGCCTCAGGGGCAGTCTCCTCCTGCCCATTCTGGCTGAGGAAAATACAGGGCTCGTTCATGTCAACACCCAGGTACCCTCTGGGGGAAGTATCATCACGGAAGGGCCAGGTGGGGTTTTGTATTTATCCGTGGGGCTGGAATCCAGCCAGGGTTTTACAGGAATAAAGGCTGCTCATGAGAGACAGAAGGGAAACTGGTAAGAGCGGGAGACCCCGGGAGAGCCGTGGTCCCCAGGCTGCCGGGCGCACTGTGGCAGCGCAGCCCTGTCTGCAGAGCACTGCAGGTGCCCTGGTCCTGGTGGGCAGGGCGGAAGCCCACCAGACCCTGCTCTTCCCAACGGCATCCTAGGCAGGCCAGGGGCTGGGGTTCAAGCCGAGGCGCAGGGCAGCGGCACCAGGGCTCCCACCCCCGCCTGGGGACCGGGGGGCGCCTGCCTGAAGCAGCCCAGGGAGCCGGGCTCGGACGAGAGCCGCCCCCCACCCACCACGGCGTTCCTCCCAAAGCACAGGCCAAGCAGCCGGATGGGTGAGCTGCCCCGTCCCCACGGGTGGGAGTGTGCTCCCCCCCCCAAACCCTGCCGCCTGTCCTGGTCTGGAGGGAAGGCTGAGCCCCCCGTGAGGGACCACAAACTGGGGCCGTGGACAGCAGAAGCGGCAGGCCAGCCTGGGAGAACCCTTCAGACTCCAGAGCTGAGGACCCTGCTGGAAGGGGGATGGCTGACCTGTGAGCTTTTCTCCATGGAATGTAATTGGGCATGGAGGAGACTTATTTTTCACTGCAACTTGAAGATGAAATAACAAGGTATTACAGACTCCTGAGGCTGGGAATTACCCATCTGGTTTCAGAGGCTCCACTGGGTGGTGCACTGCCAGCGGGCACCAACGAATGCATAAAAAACTGAGAGGGAGAGGAAGGACCAAAGGTCGCTGGTCAGACTACGAAGTCCAAACGGAAAGTCCCTTTATCCGAGACTGTGGGCCTCGTAGGCCAAGCTCTGCTTCATCGACCAGCAGCCCTGGGGGAAGCCTGGCTGCCCCACATCAGGTGAGATCTGGAACCTTCTGACTGGCGGCCTTGGGATAAGAACTGGGCCACTCCAAGTGAGAGGGTGCGGTCCCTCCCAGGGTATGCTGTGACAGGCCTCAGGATGCAGGGCCGGCTAACCCAAGTTCAAGAGTGTCTTGTGCCCCTGCTGCATGTGGAACTCACAGTGCAGCTTCAGGCAAGGAAATCCACCAAATTGGCCCCTTGCCTTGAAAAGCAAGGACCTAAGAAGTATCAGAAGCCAGAGGTGATGGACTCACTCACCCTGGACGCCTGCTAGAGCCAGGGTCTGCACGTGCATCCTGAGGAGGAGGACGCGACCTGCGCGCTCCCACTTATCACCCCTGTGCCCCCCACGGCGGCGTCACTGAGTGCTGGAGCCCCAGGCACAGGGCAGATGGGTCTTCCTATCACTTTGTAACTGGTCCTGTCTCCTGCCCTCCGATGTCACCAGGCACACTCTTGGCGTTCAGTAAACAGTTGGAAAATTGATTTTACTGCAAAGCCAGACAGAGGCAGGAAACCAAGCTGGGAATTCCTAATCTCACTCACAGCTCTGTTTTTAAAATAAACCTCCTAAAAAGGGTGGAAAATGGGGAGTGGATAGAGGGAAGAAAAGAAACTTCATTGGTTTCTAAATATAATTCTTAGCACCTCAAGGAAAAAGATTTAGAGTGTCTTATGAAATTTGGCACAAGAAAAGTTACTTTTGGTTCAATTCCAGAAAACTGTACTCATTAGGACATTCTGCAGAACACACCTCAGATCTGCATGCAGAGAGTCACACGCCCCCACTTACTTACAGAGGCCCGTAGCAGGCCAGTATGGTGAGCGTACCCTGATGGCTTGAGGGGACACCACTAGCACTCAGATTTCACCAGGAAGTTTAAAAGTGTGTGCATGAGAGCGAGAGAGCAAGAGAGAGCACCACGCGGTCATGCTGAAGACTGAGCATCCCCAACCCCTGGGAAACTCCAACGGGGACCTTCCCAGGCTTGCTTCTGGCCAGAACAGGAGTGGCAGGTGAGAGGGACCAGCCTCCTGCTCTAGTCTGGAAGACGGATCCGTGGGGGTGGGTTTCCACTGTCGGGCCGTCAGTCCGCTGGGTGCTAGGGGAAATCCTGGGCATGACCGGGGTTTCTGAGGGTGTCTACGCAAGGCCTGTCTGATTTTGCAGGAGTTACCATTTCAGAGTGCATGAGAGGTCACTGTGTGTCACACCCAGCCCCTCCCAAAACAACCAGTGAGCCGAGACTACGAGAATAGTTCTAGCTGCAGAAGGTGACAACAGTGTAGAGTGAAAAGCTGCTTAGAAAAAAATAAAGACTCTAAGGGCACACGATGGGCAGAACACGCATTCCTGGTGCAGAACGTGCAGTAAACGTGCAGCTCACCTAGCGAGGCCACTGCCGAGATCGACCACAATCCATCAAAAGGGAGAGGGAAGAAAATGGAAGTGAGATGACTTTCCCATTGCAATTTCTCTCTTCATTGGGGGGCTGGCCACCCAGAGGCAGTTCCACAGTAGGGAAAAGCAGCAGGAATTTAAGACCCTGCAAGTCTCCTTCCATGTGAAAACCAAGCTTTGGAATCTCTTCTTGCAACTTCCAGAGGTGGCTCCCACACAGCAATTAGCTGCAGACTCCCAGAGTGCTGCTATGCAAACCCAGGCTGGGTCACCTCCGGTTTCCACAGCAACATGGAAAGTTACAAGGCCAAGGGAAAAATGGGCTTGCTACCAGCAAACCTGCTACCACTGGCCCACTTGAAAGAGGGCTAAGCTGCAGCCGCCTGAAAGCAGGCCCAGCCTCGGCTTCGTACCCCAGAGCAGCTCATTCTCAGCAGAAGCCACGAGACACGAAATGCTCTTCCTCGGGAAGGTCAGGCACTTTCTAAGTCATCCTACCAAAGGCCCAGAAAGCGGCAGTGGGAGGAAGGCTGTGACTCACCTGGTCCTTCTTGCTCTTATGCGAGGAGGCCACGTGAGCCAGGTACTGGATGACCTTCTTGGTGTTCTCTGTCTTGCCAGCTCCAGACTCGCCCCTGCCAAGAGAGGCACGCAAGTCCTCAGGGGAGAGGTGGCCAAGTCCCTCCCACTGTGTGCCCCACCACCACCACCATTCTGTTGGGTGCCGAGGAGGAACCCAACGCCTAGTGGCGCAAAGGGGGGCAGCCAAATAAATGCTAAGTCTGGAATTCTCATTCGGTCATTTCCCAGGGCCTGAGGAGAATAAACATATTTCCACTGCCTGTGCTGGTCACTTGGCAGCGCTGCATTCAAATATTTTAGGAATCGGTTTTAGGCAGCTGTTGACTTAGGGGTCAAAGGCATTTCTACGTGTCCCCTTGAAACTGCTCCACGGGAAGGAATGCGCTGTACCATTAGCCCCTCAGCAGTGGGGTTTCTGTTTCCTTGTTAGGGGCAGGGGGCAGGGGGAGAGGACCCAGTGTCCTGGTAAGGCCAGATAAAGAAAGCCACTATTCGGAGCCAGAGGGCAGCTATCCTGCCCAGGACTACGGGAGGGCCAAGCAATTCCCTGCTATGCTAAGGTTCCTCTCGGCTATAAACCCCACCCCTCCTGCCCACCGGCTCCTTTGAGGAAGGCAAGTTCAATCTATAGCCATGAAATAAAGCTCATCCCTGGTGTAGGACCACTGAAGAGTAAACATACAACTCCTGTCCCTGGAGAAGGCGACAGAGGACCTTGGAAGTGGGACTGGAACTCATGGGCTCAGGCTTCACCAGGAGCCCTCAACAGTATAAACAGATCAGTGAGAAAATAAGGCACCCATGCCTGGAGAACACTTACGTGCACAAAATGGACTGATCTTCTCGGTCTGAAAAAAAGGAAACATAGGATGAGACAGAACAAAATTAACATCTGCCAGATACCAAAGTTCCAGCTTTGGCTTCTTCTCAACAGCCCATTTTGCACACAAGAAGGTACAAAGCCTCAACTGCTGCCCTTGCAGGGGCCGCCCGGAGCTGCAGCCGTGGGCAGGGCAGGAGTATTTGCGGTGGCCACCGGGCAGCTGCTCCAGCCTCCAGGCCTGGCTCGGGCTGCTCCACCTCACTGGCCCGCCCAGTCACCTTAGAGCAGGGGCTCTTAACCTTTTTTGTTCCACGGACCCCTTTGCCAGGCAGGTAAAAACCACGGACCTCTTTCTAAGTCCACACGATACTGTGTATTAGTTAATAAATATATCACACCTGCACCAATACGTCCCCATAAGAATGTTTTTTTGAATCTCAATTTAAGCTCACGGATCACCCCTTGTTAAGAACCCGTTAGAGACTAAAAGCCAATCTGTAGGAAATGCCCTGGAGTCTACCTTACACATATGTGGCAGGTGTTTTAAAGAGTGTCTCCATTTAAATAAGGAGTACTGCTTAAGAGGCTGGGAAAGGGGGCAGAGTACACGAGGCTTGGCTTTGCCATCAGCCAGGCCTGGGGTAAAACGCTGCCTCGTCTCCCAGCCTCAGCCTCCTCCTTCCTCCGTGACATGGGGAACAGTCCACATGCAAATAAAACACGCGAGTGTGCCCAGCACAGTGCGTGGCACATGCAAGATGCTCAGTTCAGTTTTGAGATGGCTAGAAAGGAAGTTTATCAGAATGACAGCTTTTGACAAGTTTCTGTAACAATTTGATCTTTAGACCTGGGCGTCAGAAACTTTCAGCAACTACCCCCAGCTCTGTGGACCACTCAGCAAGTAGGGCTATGACACCTTGCTTCCCTGGGGTACGGAAGGAATGGTGAAGCCGCACACTTGGAGAGCTCAGTTCAAGGGGAGCTGCTGAAGACATTCTGGCAGACCCAGTCCAGGGCTGGGCGTCCAATTTTAAGCAGTAGCTGAAAATACAAACTCGGTTTTCTCCTTTGCATCCACCCCACATCACAGCCCCCTCCAGGCTTG
Source organism: Dasypus novemcinctus (assembly GCF_030445035.2). Taxonomy (NCBI): domain Eukaryota; kingdom Metazoa; phylum Chordata; class Mammalia; order Cingulata; family Dasypodidae; genus Dasypus; species Dasypus novemcinctus. The sequence goes on from NC_080684.1 coordinate 96,193,354, forward strand.
GCCTCCTTCCTAATGGTTGTTCTGCTGTGAAGCATCTAATTCCCAAGTCTCAGTTTCCTTATCTGTAAAGTAGAAGTGCTACCAACTCCCCTCTAGGATTATCTTGAGAACTGGGAATAACACAGGAAAGGGACCTGGCCTGGCACCCTGTGAGCTGTGCGGTCCACAACGGGAGCTGCTCTGTGCCTCTGCCTCGTGAAGTCACCGTGGTGTGGGCAGTGGCATGGCCGGCGCAGTGGGGAAATCAGGAGTACTAGGGGTCAGCAGAGTCCGAGTCGGTGATGGAAGGAAACACGGGCACTGGCAGTTTTTGAAGGCCAGGCTCCCCGACTTGTGCTGCCCAACCAGGGCCTACAGGACGGGGCACGAGCTGAAAGAGCTGGGGGATGACTCATGGCTTTCTGGTGTGTGAGGCCTCGGGAGATGAATTTAGCCACTGGACGCCAGCAGAGCCGAGCGGGAGGCCACCCCCAACAAGCAGGCGGGCTCTCTGGCAGCCTAATCTTGGCCTCTCCCATCTGCTGGAGGTCCATGAGGGAAGGGGAGAAGGACAGAAAGAACACAAGACCAGCTTCACACCCAACACACACGGCAGCTCCAGCTCTCACGCAGCCTTCTTCTCCCCCAAAGAAGTTCCCCCCTCCTGGCTTTCCCCACACCAGGGTCCCTCAAGGCTGAGCAGCAAGGCCTGAGGTTTGAGCTCCGCAGCAGCTTCGTGCTCAGGAAGGAGGCAGCAGGGGCCGAGGGCTGGGGAGACAGGGCAGTGTGGCAACCAGGAAGGGCTGGGCGCAAGCTGCTTTGCAACCCCAGGCCCTGGCCCTCCCCCACTGCAGCTCCCTGCGGTCTGCCCAGCTGCGGGCATGTTTAGTCACCCTCCACCAGGAGGCAAGAATGTACCTGCACGTGCTGGCAAGTGAGGAGGCTGCAACGCGAGCCCTACCATAAAAGGAAACATTCCCATCCCCTGCAGAAGGAAACGTTTCCCAGGGCTGCTTAAGCCTGTTCTCTGGGATGGCTGGAATTCCTCTAATTGTGTCAGGAGGAGTCAGATGCTGGGCGGCTGAACAACAGGAAGCAGAGTCCCCAAACACACATATAAGCGTGCACGCAAGCACACGCAGGCACAGACAGGCACGGGGACACACGCATTCAGGCACACAGATGTACATGGATATATGTACACACAGGTGCATGTGCATACACAGGACACATGCAGAGCACATAAAGACACATGAGCACGTGCGAATATGGACACAGTACATGTGACATACGGGTGCAGGTACATGCACATGCAGACTGCAAACACTGGGGCCTGTACAGACAGACATGGACACAGAGATGCACACACAGAGGCCTGCACACGCTCCACATTCCAAAATTCCAGAACCAAAACTCACTGTAACCTCCATGCCACCCCAACCCCCCTTTCTACTCCTCTGACCTTTCACCTCCAATTCTTCAAGTGGGGCTACCACAGTCAACACAGCCTGAAAGGAAATATTCTGTGGCTTTAATATTACACTTTGAAGAAAACTTAACATGCTTTACCAGAAAGAGTCCTTGAACCAAATGCTTTTAAGAGGAAAACCGATGGGAAGCTTTTCTCATCTCTTCAACTCTTGCACCCACCACTTAGAGTCCCAAACCCAGCGGCCTGGAATCAATTCCAGCAGTAGGTTTTCTTCACAATAACCTTCCCAGGTACGTTAGATAAGGTGGGTATTGCCCCTGCTTTGCACAGGTCCCTGCTCACAGCATTCTTCCAGATTTGTTCCTGGGCTCAGAAGCACCTCTCCCGGGGTTGTGAGCTGACTAGAATTCTCTGAAGCCAGCTGGCTCTTGACCTGACTCCGTTTATTCTGCCAAACCAGCCTGTGCAGCCCGGGAGGACCCATCCCCACCACTCCCTCCACCAGCCCTTCTCCCCCTCCCCAGGACGAGGCTACCAGGTGAACCCAGCCCACTCCATTGGTTCTCAAGTCCTGACGTGGCCTATGTGGACCAAGGGCTTATTTGAAAATGTCCTTCCTTCTGCTGAACTGGAAGAGACAGACAGACACAGGTGTACACCCACACAGGAACCCTTGGGCTGGGAACCTGGACCTGCAGAGAGAGCCCCCCAAGAACCCCGCCCAGGAGCAGATGCCCAGGTAGGGGTGGGCACCACTGAGGCAGAGCTGCGCATCTCTGCAGCAGGGTCCACCTTTGCTCAGATAAAATCTTCCCAAATTCCCAAAGTGAGAAACAAGATAAAAACGGTAGCTGCTGTGGCTGAAGAGGGAGTTGTGGGCGGGGACTGGGGGCTGGGGTCCTCCGCACACAGTCTGAAGACTCCTGGTCCCCGTGTCAGCAGCAGCCACCTCTGGCTCGCACTTCCCGGCTCCCAGGGAAATGATCCTCCTCAACAAGCCGCCTTTTCCAGCCTTTTCCAGCTCCCCAGCTCCCCCAGCAAGCTCTCAGCACACCTTCCTTAGAACAAAAAGGGTTTCAGGGTACACCTTCAGTGTACCCAGTGAGGCAGGGGGTGGGCAGCAGCCGTCCCGGGGCTGATGGGGGCTGCCTGCAGTGGGCAGGTGTCCAGCCGGCTCAGGAGGCCCCCACGCAGGCGAGAGGAGGGGGTACCCTGACAGGCACCCAACCCTACCAAAGCCTCCTGCTGTGGCCTTATCACTCACTTCCTCTGCCAGAGGCACGGAAGGCCAATTCATGTCCATAAAAGGTCACGCTAAGCAGCAGTGATATCAGCCCCCACAGGAAGTACAGAGAGAAGAAAGAGCGGGGCCTGGCTCACCGACAGTGGGACAGACAGCCATGGCCCGGGACTGACTCATCAGAAGGCTCAGTGAGAAACACCTCCCGGAGAGTGCGGCCCACAGCTGCTCTGGGGGCACACCTGGGAGAGAAGCTGCTGTGGGACCCCGGCTTTGGGTCAACCAGGCTTCCTGACAACTGACTGAAGAGTAGAAATGGAACGGGGCAAAAATAAGGGGGGCGGGCACAGCGTCGGGTTGGGTGAGACGCTGGTGGGTGAGCCTGGATGAACCGTGACAAACGCCTGAACTTTCCTCTATCAAGGGGTCTATTCAACTTGTTTCTCGTGAAAATTCTGGCACAAACCTCAGGGGGCACCCTCTGGTGGAGGCTGCACCTCCCTAGCAGGGAAACTTGTTGGCCTTGCCTGGGAGGGGAGCCCCGGGCTGCCTGGGGCAAACTCCCCAAGACTCTCTGGCGGCACAGAGGCCCTGAGGGCGCAAGCGCCAAGCGATCACCTAGTCTGGCCTGCGTGGAGTCGATGGGCTCTGAGCTCAGCACTCAAGGCGGGGAGGCTGAGCAAGCAGCTGGTTCGGTCGCCTCATTACAGGTCAGGACACAGAGGCCCCAGAAACCCAAGGGCTTTTTCAAAGCACACGTGGTGGGCCAACACTTAGGACTCTGGTTCCTGGGCCCTCCCCACACCACCCCGTCACGGGCTCCTGCAGGGCAGGGCACCTGTGGTTCCGCCGTCCTCCCCCAGGGCTGCAAGGGGAGGTGGCAGCCCGCTCAGGAAGGATCTCAATTTAACCCGCCCATAGTCTTTCAGGCTTATCTGCTAGTTTCTCCAGAAGCCAGACCAATCCACCAGCGCAACCTACGGAACACAGGCAGCTCCCAGCACACAGGCAAGGGGCCAGAAATGTCCCGGGGGTGGTCCACCCGCATTCCCTCAGGCACGGCAGGCAGAGAGAATACTCTCCTTGCAGGGCTGCTGCCAAGGCGGCTCTCACAGGTCTACCGGCCGGAGGGAAGTTCAAAGTCACGGGAGGCACCCGCCTGTGCCGCTTGCAGCCACCAGCCAGGGACCACGCCGCCTTGCTCTGGCCCGACATTTCTCCTAAGGAAGAGGGACCCCAGTGGAATCCCAGAGGAGAAGGGCTTTCAGAGGGGATACACAAAGGGCTGGACTCGCGGGGAGAAGGGAGTGGAGGACAGCAGGAAAGACAACAGGATGGCAGCCGGGGGCAAGGTGGAAACTGCCGGCCACGCCTGGGGCAGAGCAGAAACAGCAGCTGGCTCGTGGAGCTCCCTGGGCAACAGCCTGGGTCGAGACTCAAGCAATTCTACAAAAGCCTCCTGCAGAGAACTGGCTTTTATGTTCGGTGGCGCTCAGCTTGGCCATGCTGGCACATGGCCCTCTGGGGTCCCGGAGCCAGAACTTGAGAGAAGACGACAAACCAGCTGGTGAGGGTATTCACCAAGGGTTGTGGGGGCCTCGTCGGAAGTTAAAGGTGCAAAGCAGCTTAGCTGCTGGGGGTGTCACGGGGCAGCTGTTTTGCTGGTTGGGGGCTGAAGGTGGTAACAGCAAGACGGTGGGCCACACTGTCAACCACCAACAAAGCTTTAGGTTCTGAGAGGCAATTCTTTCTCATCTCCCACTTCAGCCAGCAAAGCAACACATAGTGGGCTTTTTTTTTTAAAAAGCAAGCATAAAGCTGAATCCTTGAAAAGGACCAGTTAACCACAGATCCCTCTTCTAGGAAGAACATTTTATAGAAATGAGACGGACAGGCAGGACCACACTGTAATTGAGCAGCCTCATCAGGGCCGGGGCGTGGAAACTGGCCCTCTTTCCTACGCTGATTCTGTCGCAGCATCTCATCTGGCTCATCGCCAGGACAGTCAACAGAAAACCGGTTCAGTGTTGCTGAAGATCCAACTCCGAAGCATCCCCAACATTCTCCCGTAGCTCAACCGAGACCACATCCACCCCCAGGCCTCCAAGCTGCGAGCTGCGAGCTACGAGCTCCGGCTCCAAGGACTAGATCAGGCAAGCTGGAAGCTGCGTCTGCCCCTGAACGTTCCGCGGCCGCTGCAGGGGCAGACAACTGACAAGCGGCTTCCTGCGTGCTGCTGAGAGCCTGAGCGCCTGGAGGACTCCCTGGGTGGGATTAAAAAGCCGGGAGAGAGGAAGCGTTTGGTTATCGCCTTCATTACACAGGAGGGAGCATGGGTGGAGAAGGGAGTGCTTTTAAGGTTGTACGCCAGGCAGGGGCAGTTCCATCACAGAACTAAGTTTCCAGGCTCCGACTGCTTCCTTCTGAGGAGCACTTATGGCCCAGGCACCCCGCATGGCGTCTCATTTAGCCCTTACAAAACCCCGCAAAGGACGCTTCGTCAGGCCCCAGTGCAGGTGAGAAGGTGAAGGCTCCGTCAGTTACGCCCACCTGCCCACCCGGTCAGGGCCAGCGCGTGGGCGACGGCAGAGCGGGCTGCCGCGGCCTCCGGCGCGCACACGCGTGAGGAGACCTGACTCCAGGCCTCTTGGCGGACAGCAGGGCCTTTGTGTGGTGGCGGCTGACAGGGCCACTAAGGTGGGGTCACCGCGTCTGCGGCTTCTTGCCGCTCGCGTCCTCCGCCACCTGACCTGCGCGGCTGCTCAGACCGGGGCTCCATGGTGCCCATGAAGCAATCCCTGGTCTCTGACCCATATCACGCTTTTCCTCAGGAGGGCCGTGGAGGGCAGATAGTTCCCCGGGGGACAACCAGCAGGCGTGCTCCTCCCCCCACTAACCCCCGAACCCGACAGAAGGGTTCCTTCAGACACTAGCCGGGACGAGGAGGATGGCGCCGCAGGCTGGCCCGGGGGCCGCAGGACGGGGAGACCGGGCCCCGGGCAGGCTCCCTGGTGCCTGTGGACAAGCCAGTCAAGGCTTCTGGGCCTGGGGATCAGGACCGTGCTCATTTGTGCAGATGGCGCTAAAATTCTACCCTTCGCTGTTTCCGGAAAGGTCAGCCAACCACTGGCGGGAACGTGGACACTCTCCCAGGCACTGGGAGCGGCGCCGGGGTCTCCGGTCACCTAACACTTCTCATCGAGCTTCCTCTGGGGGGCAGAGGTGGGGCCAGGGAACAAAGGGTTAAATAGTTCTTGGATTAGTTTAGGCAAACACCCCCCCACGCCCCCACCCCTGCTGCTCCCCCAGAAATGCTGGGAGCTCATTAAAATACCATGAAGTCACTGAAAGTGAACAAAACCTGGCATTCTGACTAATTAACACAGAAGGTTATTTTTTTCCTGCTCTTGCTGGGGTGGTAACTGGGCTCAAATTCTCCCCCACGGGCCAGTTCTCCTGTAAGGACAGGCCCGCCCTCACCCCAGGAGCACCATGGTCCAGCCCGGCCGCTTCTGTGGCAGGCCCAGGGCTCCTTCCACCTGAATTCCAGGGCAGCAGCACAGGGCCTGCGCTCTCATCCTCCCAGTCCCAGGCAGTGCAAAGCCTCCAGCCCCCAACAGGATCCCGAGCAACAGACCAACAGACCAACCTCCCAGGCAGGAAGCCCCACTAATGGCTCTGACAACAATTAACCAAAAGGAAAAGCCAGGGTGGGGAGCATGAACCCTCCCTGTCACCACAGCTTCAATTAAACCAAGGACAGGAAATGAAACATACACAAAACTGTGCTGGGCATGTCTGGGCTGCACAATAACCACTTACTGACAAATACCTGCCAGGCTTTCCGCAGGCCCTACCTGGAGGTGCCTCCCCGCCCACCCCGGGCCTCAGCGACCTCGCTTTCCTCTGAACTCCTGAGACATCTGCATCTGTCTCAGGTGCCCCGGAACAGCGTATGGGTAACAAGGGGCCCTGCTCTGCAGCCACAGCCACAGATCTCCTTCTACAACTTGGCTAGTCTCTGCTCCTGCCTGCCAGGGCCCCTTGGTAGTCTGGCGCTTTTTAATCTAAGGACACCTCGTACTGCCATGCCCACCCTGCGCCCAGCGCAGGCAGTGCTAACCCATCACAGCAGTCCTTGGCTGTAAGCCTCCACTCCTTGGCAACACGGGGCCCCAGCAGCACGGAATCAGGGGGGGTCAGAGCTGAAAGCTAATCCGTACTCCTCAGCTCACTGGTTCTCAACTGGGGCGACAGTTCTCCCCCACCTCCCTTGGATATCTGGCCATGTCGAGACATTTTTGGTTATGACATATGGGTGGTGGGGTGCTACTGGCAACAAGCGGGGACAGGTCAGGAGTGTTGGGAAACAGCCTACGATGCACAGGACAGCCCCGCACAACAAAGAATTATCCGGCCCCAAATGTCAACAGTGCAAGCCAGAGAAACCCTGGCTGAGTCTAAGGAAGAGGTGGCACGGCCACATGGTTTATCATCTAAACAGGGATGCTTCTGCAAGTGGAAGAGGGCACTCTCAGTAACAACTCCAGGACAAGAGGCGTCAACCAGGACCATCCAGGCAAAGCTCGCATCTCAAAAACAAACAGAGGGAAGTCCCTGGGAAGGATCGAAGAGCTCATCACACACCTCGTGAGAGCCCCAGACAAAGCCACCAGCGACTTGTCAGAACAAACGTTAGAATGCCATAAACGAGAGCCAGCTCGTCAAGGGAATCTTTGTCTAGGTCTTCTTTAAAGATACAGCAGAAAAGGAACTTCTGGCCATACCTTTTAAGATGTGAGTTGCAGAGAACAAACTTGTTTCCCCCAAGGTCCCCCCAAGGTCAGCAATGTGACAAGGTGGACTAAGATTTCACTGCAAAAGAGAGAAGGTGACTGCAGACCCTGGGGCTCCACTGTGAGATCTGCTTTAGGGCAAGAACCAAAGGCTCTTCTCAGGAACTTTCCTTACTGGTGAACGTCTTGTCATAACATGGGCAACTTCATTATTAACTTCTTCCCCACCCCAAGAAGAAGAAACCTGTTGCAAATTTCTTTGAAGGTCAATCGTGATTAGGAAAAATCTTCTCAAGAGCTGACCAGGACTGGCTGTTGAGGACACAGAGAGAAGTGGAATTATTTCCCACCCAGCAAAGGTTGGAGAACAGCCCCTGAGAAAGTCTGAGTTGCAAAACTCTAAATAGCCTTGAAGCAGGATCCTCTGTCACACTGTTGTAGTCTGTGTTGGGGCTAAGACGTCCCAACCAGGGTTTGAACTGAGAGGCCTGTCAAAGTGCGCCATCTGCAGACAGACCAAGGAAGTACGTGAGAAGAAGTAAATAAATGAGGGAGGTTTTTTCGGGCCTTTATAGCTTCATGATCCTAAAGGCGCTTGAAAGCGGTTCTACAACCTATTGCAGGGTTCATGGCCCAGATGTGAGCAACTAAATAAGGATAATTCTAAAGAGCCAGAACAGCTTGAACCAAGAATCAAAGAACAGCAGTAACACTAAATCCCCACACGAGAGAGAGAAATTGAACATCAGCGTAAACTCACCATCATAATCAGTTGCCTAGATATCAACAAAAAAGTACAGCCATACTAAGAAAATGGAAGATATGGCCCAAGCAAAGGAATATACCAAAGACCCAGATGAGAGACAGGTTTTGAGACAATTAACAAGGCCCATACAAATCTCCTAAATCAAATTACTGAGTTCAAAAACAACAAGGCTAAAAAGAAAAGAGACATCAAGAGGACACTGGACAAACACAAAGAAGAATGTGAAAACCTGAACAGAAAAATAACAGAGGTTATGGGAATGAAAGGCACAATAGGTGAGATCAAAAATATATTAGAGGCGGCGGACTTGGCCCAGTGGTTAGGGCGTCCGTCTACCACATGGGAGGTCCGTGGTTCAAACCCTGGGCCTCCTTGACCTGTGTGGAGCTGGCCCATGCGCAGTGCTGATGCGCACAAGGAGTGCCCTGCCACGCAGGGGTGTCTCCCAGGTGGGGGGAGGGGTGTCCCCCAGGTGGGGGGAGCCCCACGCGCAAGGAGTGCGCCCCGTAAGGAGAGCCGCCCAGCGTGAAAGAAAGTGCAACCTGCCCAGGAATGGTGCCGCACACAGAGAGCTGACACAACAAGATGGTGCAACAAAAAGAAATACAGACTCCTGTGCTGCTGACGTCAACAGAAGCGGACAAAGAAGACATAGCAAATAGACACAGAGAACAGACAACTGGGGTGGGGGTGGGGGTGGGGGTGGGGGTGGGGGGGTGAAGGGGAGAGAAATAAATAAATAAATCTTAAAAAATATATATATATTAGAAAAAAAATTAGAAGCATACAATAGGAGACTCAAAATGATAGAAGAAAGAATAAGAGATGAAGGAGACAGAAAAGCTGAAATTAAAGAAAAAAAAGCACAGAGAGAAAAGAATGGAAAAAATAGAACAGGGGCCCAGGGAGCTGAATGATAATATGAAGTGCAACAACAAATAGGTCATAGGAGTTCCAAAAGGAGAAAAGGAGCAGAAAGCGCATTTGAGGAAATAATGCTTAAAAGTTTTCGAACTCTCATGAAAGAAATGAATTTAAATGCCCAAGAAGCACAGCATAAACCAACCAGAATAAATCCAAATAGACCTACTCCAGAACAATATTACTCAGAATCTCAAACGCCCAAGATAAAGAGAAAACCTGAGAGCCACAAAGAAGAAGCAAATCATCACATATGAGGGACACCAAGTAAGACTTAATGTGGATTTCATCAGAAAACCATGGAGGCGAAAAGACAGGTATACGACAATTAGGGTAATGAAAGAGAAAACCTGCAAGTCGAGAATTCTTTATCCAACAAAATTGTCCTTCAAATATTAAGGTGAGATTTAAAAATACTCACAAATAAACAAAAAGTAATAGAATTCGTAAAAAAGAGTCCAGCTTGGCAGGAAGCATTAAAGTGAGCCTTATAGCCTGAAAGAAAAAGACAAGAGGGAGAGGTGTAGAGGAGAGTGCAGAAGGCAAGAACAGCAGAAAGGATAACAAAAAGAGTAAAAAGACAGACAAAAATAAGATATAACATACAAAAGCCAAAGAATAAAATGCATATACAGTAATATCATTGAATGTGAATGGATTAAACTCCACAATCAAACGATGTAGGCTGACAGAACGGCTAAAAAACAAGCCATATGCTGTCTACAAGAGACTCATCTTAGAGTCAACGATACATATTGGCTGAAAGTGAAAGGCTGGAAAAAGATACTCCCCGCAAACAGTAACCAAAAGAGAGGAGGGGGGAGTGAATGTGGCTCAAGCAGCTGAGCATTTGCTACCCACATGGGAGGTCCCAGGTTCAATCCTTAGTGCCTCCTTAAAAAAACCAAAAACATGGGAAACGGACTTTGGCCCAGTGGTTAGGGCGTCCGTCTACCATATGGGAGGTCCGCGGTTCAAACCCCGGGCCTCCTTGACCTGTGTGGAGCTGGCCATGTGCAGTGCTGATGCACGCAACCTCCTTGACCTGTGTGGAGCTGGCCATGTGCAGTGCTGATGCACGCAAGGAGTGCCGTGCCACTCAAGGGTGTCCCCCGCGTGGGGAAGCCCCACGCGCAAGGAGTACGCCCGTGAGGAAAGCCGCCCAGCGTGAAAAGAAAGTGCAGCCTGCCCAGGAATGGCGCCGCCCACACTTCCTGTGCTGCTGACGACAACAGAAGCGGACAAAGAAACAAGACGCAGCAAACAGACACCAAGAACAGACAACCAGGGGAGGGGGGGAAATTAAATAAATAAATAAATCTTTTAAAAAAATAAATAAATAAATAAATTAAAAAACCAAAAACAGGCATCCGCAGCAGCCTCTACGTAGGCCCGACTTCTCTCATTTGTGCACCTCACTCAGCTTCCTTTGCAACCACATCCGACAAACCTGATATGGCTGAAATTGAGAAATTTGATAAATCAAAATCAAAGAAGACAGGAAACACAAGAGAAAAATCCACTGCCTTCCAAATAAATGATCTAACAGGAAGAAGCAGGCGAGCTGTAAATGAGGCATGCGCCACTGTAAGTACTGTACATTCCACAAGCACTGCCTTCTTATTTTACTTCTGTTAGCTGTTAACTTTGTAAGATGCAAAGAGGTTGGATCAAGTTCAAGTGACCATGCTGCCCCTTTTCACATCAAAGACTCAAGAACTGCTGACAAGGAAGGCTGTATCTGCCTCTCCACCTGCCTGTCGGGCTGACAGGGAAGGAAAAGAACTTGCATGTTGGTGAAGGATGACAGTGAAATCTAGAGGAAAAGCAAAAGCTGTTTAAAGGTGTCCTACAGGCTGTAAAATGCAGTTTAATCAGAGTGCCCTTTCTTTTTGCTCAAATGATTTTAATTATTGGAATGCACAATTTTTAAATATGCAAATCGTTTTAAAACCTAAAAAACAACAACAAGCAAACAAACGAAAATGCCAACTCAGGGGAGCCGACGTAGCTCAGTGGTTGAGTGCCAGCTTCCCACATATAAGGCCCCAGGTTCAATATCAGCCCCATTAGCGCAAAAAGAAAAAAAGAGCGAGCAGAGGTACTATACTAACGTCGGACAAAAGAGATTTTAAATGCGGAAAGGTTATTAGAGATGCAGGAGGCCATTATACATTAACAAAACGGACAATTCACTAGAAAGGAGAAAGTCATAAATATCCATGGACATAACCGTTGCCCCAAAATGCATAAGGCAAACTCTGGAAAAACACGAAGGAAGAAACAGACATCTCTATAATAATCGTCAGAGTCTTCAATACCCCACTCACAACATTAGATAGAACAACTAGATAGAATATCAACAAGGAAAGAGAACTTGAACAATATGATAAAGGAGCTAGACCTAAAAGACATATACAGAACCCTGAACAAAACTCAGTGGGTTATACAATCGTCTCAAGTACTCAAGGATCTTTCTCCAGGATAGATCACAAGCTGGGTCACAAAGCAGGTCTCAGTAAATATAAAAAGAATGAAATCATACAAACCACTTTCTCAGATCATAATGGAAGGAAGCTGGAAATCAATATCAGGAAAGGGGAAATTGCAAATGTGTGGAAGCTAAACAGCACACTCCTAAACAATCAGTGGGTCCCAGAAGAGACTGTACGAGAAATTAGTAAATATCTTGAGATGAATGAAAATGAGAATGCAACTTATCAAAACTTATGGAACACAGCAGAAGGCGGTATCGAGCTGGATATTTATAGCCCTAATGCCTACATAGGAAAAGAAGAAAGAGGTAAAACTGAACACCTGGGGAACTAGAAAAAGGAAAGCAAACCAACCACAAAACAAGCAGAAGAAGTAATAAAGATTAGGGCAGAAATAAATGAAATTGAGAACAAAAAAAACAAGAGAATAATTAACAAAAAGCTGGATCTTTGAGAAGATCAATAAAATTGAAAAACCCCTAACTAGACTAAAAAGGAAAAAAAGAGAAGATGCAAATAAATAAAAAATGAAGAGGGATGTTACGACTGACCCCACAGAAATAAAAGAATCATAAGAGGATATTATGAGAAACTGTATGCCAACAAATTAGACAACCTAGTTGAAATGGACAAACTCTTAGAAACACACAAATAACCTACAAAGACTCTACAAGAAACAGAGGAACCCAACAAACCAATCACATTCAAAGAGATTGAATTGGTCATCAGGAATCTCCCAAAAAAGAAAAGTCCAGGACCAGATGGCTTTACAGGTGAATTCCACCAAACATTTCAAGAATTTACACCAATTCTGTTTAAACTCTTCTAAAAATTTGAAGAGGAGGGACAATTACCCAATACATTTTATGAAGCCAACATCACCCTAATACTAAAGCCATACAAAGACACTACAAGAAAAGAAAATTACAGACCAATCTCTCTAATGAACAGAGATGCAAAAGTTATCAACAATATACTTGCAAATAAACCCAACAGCAAATTAAAAGAATTATACCCCATGACCAAGTGGGATTTATTCCTGGTATGCAAGGGTGGCTCAACGCAAGAAACCAATTAATGTAATATATTACATTAACAAACTGAAGGAAAAAAACCTATATGATCATTTCTATCAATGTAGAAAAGGCGTTCAACAAAACCCAGCATCATTTCTTGATAAAAACACTTTGAAATAGGAATAGAAGGGAAGTTCCTTAATATGATAAAGGGCATATATGAAAAACCCACAACCAACCTCATACTCATTGGGGAAAGGTTGAAAGCTTCCCTCTAATGAAAAAACAAGACAAGGATGCCCACTGTCACCACTGTTATTCAACATTGTACTACAAGTTCTAGCTAGAGCAATTAAGAAAAAAAAAAGGGAAAAAAAAAGAGCATCCAAACAGGAAAAGAGGAAGTAAAACTCTATTTGTGGATGACATGATCCTATATTTAGAAAATTCTGAAATATCTATGACTAAGCTACTTAATAATATACAAGTTTAACAAAGTAGAAGGATTAAAAAATCACACAAAAATCAGTAATGTTTCTGTACATTAGAACTGAACAATCTGAGGAGAAAATCAGGGGGGAAATTCCATTTATAATAGCCACAAAAAGGCTCAAATACCTAGGAATCAATTTACCCAACTATGGACAGGACCTATATTCACAAAACTCAAAAACAATACTAAAAGAAATCAAAGAAGACCTAAACAAATGCAAAGACATTGCATGTTCATGGATTGGAAGACTAAGTAGTATGAAGATGTCAATCCTACCCAAACTGATTTACAGATTCAATGCAATACCAATCAAAATTCCAACAGCCTTCTTTTCAGAAACAGAAAAGGCAACCACCTAATTTATTTGGAAGGGAAAGGGCACCCAAATAGCTAAAAAAAAGTCCTTAAAAAGAAGAATGGCGTGCAATGATGCTCACTCCTTGACAATGAAACATATAACAAAGCTACAGTGGTCAAAACAGCAAGGTACTGGCATAAAGACAGACACATTGATGAGTGGAAGAGAACTGAGAGTCCAGAAATAGACCCTCACCTCTATGGCCAACTGGTTTAGACAAACCTACCAAGTCGACATTACTGGAACAAAATAGTCTCTTCAACAAACGGTGCTGGGAGAACTGGATAATCATAACCAAAGGAATGAAAGAGGACCCCTACTCACTCCCTAAACAAGAATTAACTCAAAATGGATCAAAGACCTAAATATAAAAGCCGGGACTATATTTCTTCTAAGACTACTAGAAGAAGATGTAGGGAAACATCTTCAAGACCTTGTGGTAAGTGGTGGTTTCTTGGACCTTACACCAAAAGCCCAAGCAACAAAAGGAAAAAGTGATGAAATGGGACCTTCTCAAAATTAAACACCTTCACACATCAAAGGACTTTATCAAAAGGGTAAAAAGGCAGCCAACTCCATGGGAGAAAATATCTGGAAATCGCATATCGTAACATTTTATATCCGTGACATATAAAGAGATGCTATAACCAAAAAACAAAAAGACAACCTGATTTAAAAATGGGCAAAAGACTTGAACAGACATTTGTCCAAAGAAGAAATACAAATGAAGGAAAAAAGCACATGAAGAAATGTTCAACATCACTAGTGATTAGGGAAATGCAAATCAAAGCTACAGTGCGTTATCATTTCACACCTATTAGAATGGCCACTATTAAAAAGCTGGAAAACTACAAGTGTTGGAGAGAGAATGTGGCAAGACAGGAACACTTATTCACCACTGGGTGGGAATGCAGAACGAATGATACAGCCACTGTGGACAACTGGCAGTCCTAAGGACGTTGACTATTTGCTACATGGTCCAGCAATACCACTACTAGGTATGAACTGAGAATAATTGAGCGCAGTGGCACAAACTGGCATCTGAACACTGACGTTCATAGCGGTGTTATTCACGACGGCGAAAAGATGGAAACGACCCTGGCAAATTCAACTGGCAAATGGGTAAACAAATTGTGAGGTATACAGACAATGGAATATCATGTACCTGTAAGAAGAAATGAAATCATGAAGCATATGACAACGTGGATGAATCTGGAAGACATTATGTTGAGTGACACAAGCCAGACACAAAAGGACAAACACTGTATGACTGCACTATTATGAATAAATATACTGTGTAAACTCAGGGCATTAATAACTAGAATATAGGTCACCAGAAAACTCAATGTATTTAGAGAATAGAAAGTTGAAGATTAATCTGTACAGATTTGGTAAAAAGGTTGTTTGTAAATCTTTAGTAAGGAATAGAAACGGTGAAAGCACATCATAGCGTTTCTAACTAGCAGTGATAATATATGGGTATGACAGTGGTTGAAAAGGAACATCCAAGGCATCTGTACTGGGAAGCGGACTTGGCCCAGTGGTTAGGGCTTCCGTCTACCACATGGGAGGTCCCCGGTTCAAACCCTGGGCCTCCTTGACCCGTGTGGAGCTGACCCATGCACAGTGCTGATGCGCGCAAGGAGTGCCCTGACACGCAGGGGCGTCCCCGCATAGGGGAGCCCCACGTGCAAGGAGTGCACCCCGTAAGGAGAGCTGCCCAGTGCGAAAGAAAGTGCAGCCTGCCCAGGAATGGTGCCGCACACATGGAGAGCTGACACAACAAGATGATGCAACAACAACAAAAAAAGAAACACAGATTCCCGTGCTGATGACAACAACAAAAAGAAGATGACACAGCAAATAGACACACAGAACAGACAACCGGGGCGGAAGGGGGAAGGGGAGAGAAATAAAGAAATAAATCTTTAAAAATAAATAAGTAAAGTCACCTATGCTATTAGAAGGAAAGCTAAAAAATGTAATATGGGACTATAGCGTAGCAAAACCTCATGTGAAGTACTAGTATGGATAATATTGCGTATATAAGAATGTTTTTCTTTGAAACGGAACAGTTGTATGTTCATGTTACAAGATGTTACTATAACGCAAAAATACAACAAAGTAAAATATGGGCAGTAGTGTACAGTAATATATTAATAATTTTCCATTAAGGGTAAAAAAAAGAAAAGGAAATATTCTAAATGAAAGAAACTTTGTTAGACAAAAGGTACTACATACTGTTTGACTCCATCTGTACAAACCAGAAATATAAATAAATTAGAAAGTCGGAAAAAGAAGAGCAGATACGTCCACCAGGGGAAGGATAGGGAGATTGAGAGGTGATTATTAAGGGGTAGAGTTTTGTCTGTTTTTTTGCTTATTATTATTATTGGAATAATAAAAATGCTCTAATAATGACCGTTGTGATAAATGTACAACTATGTGATTACACCAAATACCACTGACTTTGGATGGACTGTATGCTTTATCAATATGTATCAATAAAAAAGAAGAAAGCTCCAAGATTTTAGGTTCCACATACCCACAAATATATTTCCTATCCCTCGTCAGTCTCCAAGAGAGGAAAACATTCAACCACTCATTCTCTAATGTGGGGCAGGCCTTCAGTTCCTGGCCGAGACCCCCTGGTCAGCACAAAGGAAAGCTCCCGCCCTCTCACAGTAAGATACTCAGTATTCTTAATTATCCCCAACTTATGGGATGGCTTTGTGCTTTGCCCCAATTTTTAAATTTTTTATTTTTTGGTGTTGAAAATAGAATTTGGGTAAATCACTTCAGAAAGAAGTCCCACAGGTTGTATGAAGAAAGGCTGACAGTGCAGTTCCAGGGGCTCCAGCTCCTGGCAACGTGCTTTTTAGCACTACATTATTCTTGTCATAATAAGACAAGCATGCCTAGCTGCAAAGAAGGCCTGTGCTAGAAAACCATCCAAACCCAGCATCCTAGTGTGGGAGCATGCCCGTCTCCAGTAGTTCAGATTTAAAGACAACGCCAGGGTGCACGTCTTACCCAAGCCTGACTCATAACCTCCAGAGATAGATACTAACTCTTTTCACAGAACATTCTTCCACCAGACTGCTCTGTTTAACACTCTGCAACAAATATCCTACTTTAAAACCAAAGAATGGGCTTCCTCAAGGAATGCTGGTAGATGGAAATATAAAATCAAAGGCTAGGTCAAACTAGTACACCCTACCTACTAACCAAACTTAGCAACGAAATACCGTCTCCACAGCACCTGATGTGGTAGGACAGACCCATGGGTTGCCATTTTAAACCACTAAACCACTAAATCAGGGACAAAGTTGCAATTTTAAACAACACTGTCAAAATTGACTACAAAGTTTAAAAAAGGATGTACATGTAACAGGACATGAAAAGCCTACAGTCTCTGTAAGAGACGTGAACGGGGCCCGAAAGCTGGGTTTGCGTTAGCATTCCACTGAACCCCCACCACATGCCAGGTTAAGCCCTGGGAATATAAGGGCAACCTAGGTCCATGTCTAGGAACCAAGAACAGATTTGTACACATAGAAGCCAGGGTTCTGGTGACAATCTGACCCAGATACTCTGTCTGGAGAGCAGTGATGTGCCGGTCACAGCTTTAAACAGAAGAGGGACTGGCCAAGGTTGTAGGTAGCTGGAGTGGACAGCTGGAAGCAGAGTGGCCTGTTAGAGAAACATAAGCAGTTCTGTGTGGCCGGGAGGTGGACAGGTAAAAGGGAGACCAAGAGCTCTGTGTGTGCTCACTGGGGGCAAGGGAAGGAGCTTTTTCAAGAATAGCAAAAGCTGGGAAGTGGATCTGGCTCAACAGATAGAGCATCCACCTACCAATGGAAGGTCCAAGGTTCAAACCCAGGGCCTCCTGACCTGTGTGATGAGTTGGCCCACGCACAGTGCTGATGCGTGCAAGGAGTGTCATGCCATGCAGGGGTGTCCCCCGCATAGGGGAGCCCCAAGCACAAGGAGTGCACCCCGTAAGGAGAGCCACCCAGCATGAAAAAAGTGCAGCCTGTCCAGGAATGGCGCCGCACACAAGGAGAGCTGACATGGCAAGATGATGCAACAAAAAGAAATACAGACTCCTGGTGCCGCCTGACAAGAATGCAAGCGGACACAGAAGAACACACAGCGAATGGACACAGAGAGCAGACAACTGGGGGGGAGGGGGAAGGGGAGAGAAATAAATAAAAAATAAATCTTAAAAAAAAAGAATAGCAAAAGCAAGAAAGTCTGTAGAAAGTGTTGACTGACTTATAGAAAGGGGTGAAGGAGAGAGAGAAGAGCATAAGATGAGCCCCGGTTCCTGGCTTGGGGGCTGGATGGATGGAGGAGGGGTGGGTGGACAGGAAGGCATGTGGTGGGGGGAGTGGCATGTGGTGGGGGGAGTGGCAGGTGGGGGCCAGTGCCGGTCCTCAACCTGGAGATGGTGGTGGAAGCCACGCGAGGGGCAGTGGTCATCACCAGAGCACAGGGGGCGGGGAGCTGGGAGGGAGCCAAGGAGAAGGAAAGGCAGAGATCAAGGGAGCCAGAGGGAGCCCCAGGAAGGAAGGGCTTTCACAAGGAAGTGGCCAAGACTGCCCAATGCTGCAGAGAGGTTAAGATAAGAACTCAGGAGGACAATGGATTTAGCAACCAAGAAGTAATGGGTGACCTTTGTCAGAGAAGTGGTGGGGCCCGAGGCCAGGTCTGCAGGGCGGGATGGAGCTGACAGGACAGAGCCAGCACGGGGCAAGCCAGAGCAAGGTGCAGAATCCAGGAGAGGCTTCTTGTTTTTTTTCAAAGATGAGAGATATTCAATCATGTTTTCAGGCTGTAGGGAAGGAGTAAGAGAAAGAGCTGAGAAAATTGGAGGAAAGGGTGTAACTGGAAAGAACGGGCTGGGAAGAGAGCAGAGAGGACTGGCATAAGAGCTCTCAACAAGAATGGAAACTAGGGAAACTAATAGGAAATGTATTTTATAGCGCTTCTAGAATGACCCAGAACCTTACAAACAGATCCTTTGGACAGCCATTGGTCTTGGCTCCCCTAAAACGGCTTCAGAATTCCACAATACACTGCCCCATCGTTAGTGCCATCAGTGCTGCCCAGCCATGACCAGTGTGGCTCTGAGTGCGAATTAATTCTCACTACAGGGCAAAAAGCAGGGGAGTGCAGCTTGGTGAAGGCTCAGCCGCAGGGAGGCGAGCCGGCCTCCTGCTCACAAAGCCGTTCGGCCCCACGACACTCACCTTGCATCATGCTCCTGTAGGCGGTGTCCGTGATGGCGTAAATGTGAGGGGGCATCTCGTGCCTCTTCTTGCCCTTGTACATTTCCACGATCTCTTCGGAGTAGATGGGCAGGTTCTTATAAGGATTGATGACCACGCAGAACAGGCCTGAGTAAGTCTACAGGAAAGAGCAGCAAATGGGAATGGGTTAGGATGTCTGCTTCTCAACAGTGTGCAACTTTTGTGGTATTCTGAAATATGACTCCTTCAAACGACCCTAAGCCAGCCCAAGGATCGACCACTCCCGGGACCCCTTGCTCTCTCGGCGCTGCTCCAGCAGACGGCTGCAGGTGTGGGGTGACCAGCACCTCTCTGCTCTTTTAGTTATGGTCCTCCCTTGACTGCACGACTGTTGCCAGCTTTGTATGTCAATCAGGGTGTGTAGTCTAGTTACAAAGCAGTATCCAAAGGACAGTAAGAGATGTGTCTCTCATCATGAAAGATGCACAAAGAGAAAAGGTTTCAGTTACAGCAGAGCAAACTGTGTAGAAACACAAAATATTCTACACTGAAGGATTCTCTAAACCCTCCTAAGGTTGGGAAAACCCTCTGTACTCCTAAAGTAGGCAGATCTCTTGTGGGCTAGTGGATCGCTGGCAGAAACCTCTCTCCCTGGTGCCTGTTCTACAGACATTCACATAAAAATTCTGCAAAGCCTTAAAGTCCAGGTTTGTTTGTTTTTTTTTAAAGATTTATTTTTTGTTCCACCCCCCCCGCCCCCCGCCCCAGCTGTCTGTTCTCTGTGTCCATTTGCTGCATGTTCTTGTTTTGCCCACTTCTGTTGTTGTCAGCGGCATGGGATGTTCCCATAAGCCTTCTTCAAGACTCAGGTCTTTCCCCGATGGAACCCAATTAGTCAGTGACCTTAATGGGAGGCACCTAAAATGCACCCAACACGCAACGCTTGACCTGACCAGGTTAAAATCCGACACTGGAGTCAGACTCCCTGGGTTCAAATCCAGCAAGGTCAAGTTTCTAAACATCTCTCTCCCTCCGTTTCTCAATCTCCACAGTGAGGACAGGCTGAATCCACAGCTCCCTGAGGACTGAACAGGGTGAGTGGCCGGCACGGCACCCACCACAGCGTCAGAAGAACACCTCCCAGTGTCACCAGTTTATAGAGAGCTGTCTTTCCTCAGTACCGTAAGGTAAATCCACATTAGTTTGTGGCATTAATTCTTTTTCTAATAATTATCCTATTTTCCCCCCAAGATCCTTCATCACCACCAAAAAATGGCAGAATCCGGATAGCTGAGAGAGCCCTTGAGATGGCAGGGAGGACGTGGTTCTCTGCAGGCATCTGGAGTGAGCCGAGCACCCACCTCTGGGACAGCGTGCCACGGGCCCAGGGGACTGGCTCAGGAGACGGCGCTCCCTGCTTCTGCACACTTGCAGCCCTGACACTGCTCGGTGCCACTGAAGGCAGCAAAGCAATGAAGCGCAGGGCTGGGACCAGGCCCCATCCAGACCTCCCTGCTCATGGAGGGCGGGAGTCCGAGCCCATTACATCCCTCTCTTTTCCTCAACTCCTCACTGCTCCCTGTTCTCCCCCTTGATCCAACAGCAGCTAAGAGCTGAGGGTCGGCACCAGTGGGCCAACCCGGTCCCGCCAAAACTGAGATTGAATCTTTCAGCTGAACCCACAGACAAGGTGCACAAGGAACCAGTTGTGAAGACAAAGGCGCTTCCCGGACATTAGTCAAAGGCTACAGCACTTGGAATTTCCAAGCACAAGTTCAATGGAAAGCAGAACTCCTGGGGCACCCATGTACCATACACTGGTCTCCATTCAAGAGAGCAGCTGAGCTTAGGAATGAACAACAAGTGTGTTTGGCTGCCTCTTCTGTTCGGAGGAGGGGACGGAGGCCCTCGATTTCCTTTATTCCTGGGGATAATCAGCCATTTGTTTTCCCTCCAACTCCCCTTTACACAAGGGACCAGGAAAGCTCCAAAGCAAAGAAGTCCAAATGTGGCACTGCCAACCTGCAGCCTGGGGATCGCGTGGAGACAGGAGTGAAGTGAGAAACTTGTGTGGGTCTCCCTCCATGTGACTGTCAAGCGGGGACAAGCTAGAAGTCAGGGAGCGGCAGGTCATCCCAGGAGCTCAGAGACAATCGAGCTTTGTTCCTGGAGTTTGCGAAAACCCACACTCTAGGAACTCCAGCCCGATAAAAGCGATGGACACACGGCCCTGCATTTATGGAGTTCCACAGGGGCCAGATGTTTTCACACAGCTGGCGATGACAGCAGAAGGGATGCAGGGTTAGGACAAGTCTCTGCGGCAGCTGGGCAAGCAGACGGTCCTGAGGCAGGGTCTGTATGGGGCTCCAAGTTCCCGGGGCTAATCCCAGCAAATCTGAGGCTTTGATCACAGTCAGCCCCGTGTAAGCAGTGCTCAGACCAGGTGGGAGGACGGAGACGGCAGCCCTGGGAGCACAGACACCGAGCAAGTGGCTCTGCTCCCACGCGCCTGCTCCATTCACGGGCCACAGAGGCTCTTTGTGCCCAACCGCCCCCTGGCCCAGGGCCTCACCCATAAAAGAAAGGACAGAGCAGCTGTGGCACAAAAGGAGCCACTCCACCCACAATGCCAGGCAAGCCCTCCGCACACAGGTCCGAGTTAGCAATCTGGAACCCCGCGTGCAAAGGAGTGGACAGCTCACAAGCCGTGCGGCACCCCTACCCGGTCACCCCACCAGTGGGGCTCTGCCGCTGCTGGGGTCTCCATTAGGACCACTGCAGGGACAATCAACTTCCCCAGCGGTGTTGCACAGGAGGAGGCTGGTATGAGCAGCAGAGAAACCAGACTTGGGAGATTGCAGACAAGGAGCAAAAACGGTCATTAATGCCTCCAATCAGTTTAGAGCACAAGCTAGGGTCCTACCCACTGTCCCTGCATAAGACTGTGCATGTATGTCACTTTTAGAGGAAAAGACCAAGAAATACTGAATGCATTTTAATAACTGATATCCCTCTTCTTGTGAGAGGGAAAGACTATCTGCAGCCAGCTGATATGGGCAAGGGCACGCTGTCCAACAATTGCATGCTCAGTCAATCTCTAACGGGACTCAAGTTGAACAGAGACACTGGCAAAAGGTGAAGTAGAAGAATGGAGTTACCTTCACTTATAACAAGTAACAGCAGCTATGTGAGTCCAGACCCTGCCGCTGAGCAGGTGCTGGCTGGGTACTTGACAAAGCTTTCACGGAATCCTGGGAGGAGGAAGCGAGGCTTCGTGCAGCCCAGTGACATAGGAAGGGGCTGAGCTGGGATCTGAACCAGGTCTTGGGGCTCCAACTCCCATGCCCTTAATCACTCTACTTTACTGAGCACAGACTATCTTGGCTTGCCGACACCACAGAGTGGTACAACATAAGCCACAAAGCCTGCTGAGAAGAGCCTCCCACCCCCAGACAATGGGTCTGTGGTCCCCACTCCTGCAGAAAGACATACTTCTTTGAAGGCTCTTCATTTTTCTGTAAGTCACCAGTGCTGCACTTCAGTGGTTAATACTCCCAGGGGTAGGGAATTTTTAATTGGTCCATAAAATACACTCATCAAGAAACAGAGCAGGGGGAAATGGACTTGGCCCAGTGGTTAGGGTGTCCGTCTACCACATGGGAGGCCCGCGGTTCAAACCCCGGGCCTCCTTGACCCGTGTGGAGCTGGCCCACGTGCAGTGCTGATGCACGCAAGGAGTGCCGCCCCATGCAGAGGTGTGCGCCCCACGCAGAGGAGTCCCCCGCGTAGGGGAGCCCCCACGCGCAAGGAGTGTACCCGTAAGGAGAGCAGCCCAGCACGAAAGAAAGTGCAGCCTGCCCAGGAATGGCGCCGCCCACACTTCCCATGCCGCTGACGACAACAGAAGCAGACAAAGAAACAAGATGCAACAAACAGACACAGAGAACAGACAACCAGGGGAGGGGGGGGGAATTAAATAAATAAATAAATCTTTAAAAAAAAAAAAAAAAAAAAAAAGAAAGAAACAGAGCAGGGAAGCAGATTTGGTTCAATGGACAGAGCGTCCACCTACCACATGGGAGGTCCAGGGTTCAAACCCAGGCCTCCTGACCCGTGTGGTGAGCTGGCCCATGCGCAGTGCTGATGTGCGCAAGGAGTGCTGTGCCATGCAGGGGTGTCCCCCACATAGGGGAGCCCCATGCACAAGGAGTGTGCCCTGTAAGGAGAGCCGCACTGCGTGAAGAAAGCGCAGCCTGCCCAGGTGTGGTGCTGCACACACAGACAGCTGATGCAGCAAGATGACACAACAAAAAGAGACACCGATTCCCGGTGCCGCTGACAAGAATTCAAGCGGAAACAGAAGAACACACAGTGAATGGACACAGAGAGCAGACACCGGGGTGGGGGGAGAGAAATAAATCAATAAATCTTAAAAAAAAAAAAAAAAACACAAAACAGAGCAGTAACCAAGCTGAGAGTTAGGAAACCCAAGTTCCAGCCTCAGCTCTGCCACCTCGCTGCGTGACCCTGGATAAGTTCCTTGCCATCTCTAGACCTCAATTCTTAGAAATGGACTAAGCTTGTCTATGAAGATGGATTTTTCCAGGTGGATCATTCCAGTATCTACTTGTTGATGGGTCCTCAACTAATCAGGCTCATCCCCAAAAGGAAGTCATCATGGGAAGTGGATTTAGTTCAATGGATAGAGCATCTGCCTACCAGATGGGAGGTTCAGAGTTCAAACCCAGGGCCTCCTGACCCATATGGTGAGCCAGCTCACACGCAGTGCTGATGTGTGCAAAGAATACTGTGCCACGCAGGGGTGTCCCCCGCGTAGGGAAGCTGCACGCGCAAGAAGTGTGCCCCGTAAGGAGAGCCACACTGTGTGAAAGTCCAGCCTGCTCAGGAGTGGCGCCGCACACAGAGAGAGCTGATGCAGCAAGATGACACAACATAAAGAGACACATTCCCAGTGCCGCTGACAAGAATCCAAGCAGACACAGAAGAACACATAGTGAATGGACACAGAGAGCAAACAACTGAGGGGGTAGGGGGGAAGGGGAGAGAAAGAAATAAAAATAAATCTTTAAAAAAAAAAAAGAAAAAGGAAGTCATCATGGCAGAAAAGAGGGGACCTAGTTATCATGCACTGATTTAGCCATCAGCAAGGTCCTCACACACAGTCAGACCCAGGCAGTATTTCTGAGCAATCCAAATAGCCCAAATGGCCCACGGTTCAACACGGAGGGTTTCTGTAGAAGGCAGGGCACTCAGAAATACCAGTCCAGTGGGCTAAGGCAAGCCAGCGGCCTGTGGAAACAAGTCCTGAAGTCGCTCTGAATTGTTCAGAAAGTGGAAAGGCTGACCCTTTGAGAGCTGCTCATTGTTCCTGTAACAGGATGAGCCCAGCTACTCCTTTTTTTTTACATCATGAACAAACCCCTCGGTCTGAGATTTGATCTCCCCAACTGTAAAATGAGAGGGTCATCATAAATAATCTCAAGATTTTTTTCCCCTGAAGCTCAGAAAAAAATTTGAGAACAGTTTATCTAGCCCCAAGACCAAGAAGGCTGGGGGTGGCTATAACAGCATATTTTCAAAAATAGCTATTTTTGGAATAATCAGAACAAGGTATTTCTTCCCCACTGGGGAGAGAACATAAGGAATTGGAGAATATAAAAGCTTGGAGTCTTATCACCAAGAGAAAGTACAAATGGTAATTTTCTAACATTTTCTCAAAAGGTGATGAGCCATCTTTCTGCCAATGTAGCCTGTCTAGAAAAGAAAAGCCCACTCCTGATCTTTTGAATGTTTGGGGTCTTGGCACATGCTGTTCTCCGTCACGCTGGCAGGGAACCGGGACTGAAGTGTTGGATGGGCTGATTCCAGTCCTCCTCTTGGTGCTCACCCCTGCTCAAACCCTGGTCCCCAGAGAACTGAGTCACGCCTACAAGCCTCCACAAAGAATAAGACGGCAGAGGTGCCAAGCATGACATTGGGTAAAGCGGTGAGGGCAGAAGGAACTGGTGGTGAGGGAGGACAAAGGTAGGAAACCAAGAGACGGCATTCCCCAAGTTAGAAGGAATTTACCACGCTGGCCTGAACTTCTTTGTTTCCACCAAGATTCAGGGTGTGGACCAAGGCCAGCCGGTGGGTGGGCATAACTGAGACATGGCTGCTCTTCTCCCTAATCAGACTTAAAACAGAGTTCCTGTTATTTCCATCAAGTGCTGTGGCTATGCAGGAAAGACACAAGAGTAATGCTCTGGAGACCTTTCCACCACGATGTGCAGATGCTAAAGTTCAAGGATGTCACCCTGGCATTCCCTAAAGCCTCTGTGTACCAGAGGTCCAGGGCCTGGGCATCTGAGAGGGTGGGGGCCTGGCACCTCCCACGCCTGAGTGCCCAGGCTGCAGCCCCCGGGGGGGCTCGGAGAGCCACTTACATAGATGAGCCCTGAGTAGTAGCGCTCCTTGAGGTTGTGCAGCACCGAGGCTTCGTTGAGGCACGTGAGCTCCGCCATATCCTCCACCTTGGAGAACTTGGGTGGGTTCATCTTCTGGATGTCATCCTTGTTCACCTTCACCTTCTTCCCGTTCTCCACCAGCTCCACAATGGCCTCCTCGCCCAGCTCCTCCTTAAAGCTGGCGGGCTCAAAGCCACTCTTCTCTGAAGGCACCCATACCAACTTCTTGGCTGCCCAGTCGGCCTGCGCCAGCGGGTTATTGATGAAGTTTTTATCCACATAGAGATACTTATCAGCAGCTTGCTGAGCCATGGCGACTTAGAGCCAGGACCTGCGGGAGAAAAGAGGAAAAGGCATTAGACACAGCTGCAGTCACACGAGCACCACTCACACTCACCTCTTATCTTTGCACACTTTATAGCAGGATAATACAGCAGAACTCTATTAGAACAGGGCTGCACAACTAGCCAGAAATTTTCTACTCCCCACTCTTGGGAGAAAGATTACATTGCTGAAAACACGAGTTGATAACAGAGATTTTCTAAGAAATTAGTGGTAAGGAGTACCCTAGGATCAATCATCAATCAAATGAATCTAAAAACAGAATTACATTATTACAAAGTCAATAAAAAATAATAAAATTAAAAAATTAAAAAAAAAACAGAATTACTGTGCCAAATGATAAGCATAATGAGTCTCAAAGACAGGCAATTTAAGTCGCTGCTAAAGCATGGGAAGTGGAACCATACAATTGAGGAGGACTTTCAACAAAAACACGTTTCTAATTAACCAAAAAATCCAAGAGACTACCACCAGTCTCCATTTTGAAAAGCTTTTTCTTTTTTCACAGTCTTGTGAGGCACTCTTGAAAAGGCAACCCTCACACTTTCTGGGCGAGGAGAGCTTAAGCACATGCGTGTTTGCTTTTTTTGAAACGCATTTGCAAAATAAAGATGATGAAACAACAATTCCTTATACTTGTGTAGCTTAGAGTTTCTGGAGGTTTTCACACTCTAATTAGTTATCTCAATAGATCTCTGTCCTAAAAACTCTGTAAGGAAGGTAGGTAGGTATGATTAGCCTACCTATGATTTACAGATGAGGAAACAGAAGCTCCCCAGAGGTAAATAGACTTGTGCAAGGCCACCGAGGAGGAGAAGCCCCGGCTTCGGACTCCCAGCCCTGTGCTCTTCCACCACTAGCACAGTAGTTATTCCCACGAGGCTGGCCTGGCTGGCGACTGCTGCTCAGGGCTTGAGACCCTGGTTCACTGAGGCAGATCCAGCCCCTGGCCGCCAGCCCATCGAAGGAGCTGGCCCAGAAACTCATGGCCCAGCTCCCCCATGAGGTCAAGCCCCATCCCACCCCTGCCCTGGGAAATCCAGAAGGACCCAGATCCAAATCCAGAGCCTCACAGGTGTCCATGCTTTCAGATGGAGGCCAAGGAGGCTGGAAGCTTGGGAGGGAAATAAAAGCAAAAGGCTAACCAGCCCAGCAAGAGGCTGCCCAGGCCTTCCCTGGGCTCATTAAACCGTTTCCAGATCAAGGGCGATGGGCTCCTCTGGGCTCACTCCAGGAAACCACCGTGGCCCATGGCCTGCCATTCTCATGTGGCCACTATTATGTGGGTCTGGGGTCTAGGCAAGAGGCAATGCCCAGGGCACTGCTAGTTTCATTTTGGCTTCCTTGCTTCCCCTCTGGCAAGTCCAAGTACAGAAATCAAAGGTCTCTCTCTGCCACAGTGAACACCAGCTCTCCTCCACCTCCCTGCCATCCACCTGACCACTGAAGTCCCAGCACCCAGGCCCCTGAAAGCAGAATCCCGAAGCTCCCCATCGCATCGCATCACGCCACTCACCCGCTTAGGAAGGCGCGGCTGTCACAGAGCACAGGTTCTCCCAGGCAGCTGAGGGTCAACCTTCTTGCATACCCCACAAAGGATGGACAAGACAACCTCCCATCAGTATACGAAGGGGGATTCACCTGAAGCCCCCCCAAACTCCTAAAGTCGCTGATGGGTGGGAGTGCCCCCTGATCCAGCCCAGAGAAGCCTCTACAAGACCCTCGCAGGAGGTGGCAGAGAGGCGGTTATTAAGTTTTGGACTCCCCGTGCACACCAAGCCTCACCTAACTGCCAAGCCCCCAACAAGAGGTCTCACTACCTGTCTAGACATGAGTAAAAGGCTCAGAGCCACCCACCCAGGTGGGGGAGGGAGGTCCTAGCCCTCGTCTGCCTGGCCCCCCGCCTGGGCTCTGCCCTGCACACTTGTCCTGGGGACCCTCCGAGAAGGCAGGCTGGCACTTGAGCTGGGTCGTAATGTCGATAAGCTGAGGCATGGGATTGGGGGCAAGTGCATTCTCAACTCCCAACTAATATTTGCTGAGTGTTATCAGGCAGGGAGCTGAGCAAGCGCGTGTTCCCAGCCTGGACTGTGGGGCCTGTCAAAAAGCAGAATGTGTTAGAATCCCTGGGCACAGGGAGGGCACGGCTGCCAGCCCTGTTCAGACTCCACTTCATTCCAGCATGCCAGCCCCGGCGCAATGAGCAGCAGGACGCAGGACTAGCTTCAAGAACCGGCCTGGTGGCCCACTCGGGCTGCAGGAGCCGGGAGCTTGGCCCATCCTGGAAACCTGGCGAAACTGCCCAGCCCTGTCATCCACCCTTTCGTGGAATCTCTGTGCCAGAGGGCCACCAACGTAACAGCAGCTGGCAGGGGCAGGCGGAAGAATTCTAGCTTCAGGCCTTCGGGAAGGGGAGGGGACAGCTAGTTACCAGCCAGCACTGTCTACTCCTGAAGCTAAATGAAGAGGAGCCAGAGGATGGATAGAATCAAAAAGCCGGACAAGACCCGGGAAGGACACGGAGCAATCGGAATCCTCACATGCTGCTGGGAATGTGAGGGGGTGCAGCTGCTTTGGAAAACAGCCTGGCCGCTCCTCACACGATTAAACAGGTACCGTCGGACCCAGCAATTCTTGTCCCAGGAGAATTCTACTCCTGTCCTACCCAAGAGAAATGAAACAAATGTGAAACAATGTTCCTCACAGCACCATTCACAACAGCCAAAAGGTGGGAACATTCCAAGTGTCAAGGTCTAAGCGAACAGTGGAATAGTATTCAGCCACAAAAAGGAATGGAGCACCAACACGCGCCACAGCATGGACGTACCCTGCAGATACCAGCTAAGTGAGAGAAGCCAGTCCCGAACGCCCACATCCCACCTGACTCCATCCTATTCCCGGGAAAGCCCAGAGGAAGGAAACCACAGAGACAAAGCTAGAAGATACAGGGGTTCTTCCTGAGGTGGTGAAAATGTTCTACTACTGCCTGGGGTGATGGCTGCACAACTCTGAACACACTAAGCAGCACTGATCTGTGCAGTGTGGACGGGTGAACTGTAAGGCACGTGAATCACATCTCATGCAAGCTCTTTAATTAAAGGGGCGGGGAGGCATGTGCTTGTCCAACAGAGGGCTGCTCCCTCATCCCAAAGGCCAGTGGGGCCAAGGACCCCCGAGAAGCCAGCTGAGAGGAGCCCCGCTGCCTCGGAGCTCCCGCAGCGGAACTGCTCCTCACGCAGGGCCAGCCCTGCTTGCCAGGCCAAGGACACGGCTATCTGGTTTCCTGGTTTCAGCCACCGCGGGGATGACGTGGGGCAGCGCAGGGCCAAGATCAATACATGGGATAGACCATGGGGAGGGCCGCAGAGGTCACAGGAAACAATGGGGGCTCTGTGAAAGGCCCCGGGCCACCCGACCCTGCACCTTCAGAGCCTCAGGCCCCCCCACACACACACACCCGGGGAGGAAGCCAGCAGCTCCCGCAGGAGAACGCCACCTCTCCAGGAGGCAGGTGGATCACACAGCCACTGCAAAGAGCTTCCAAATGTAAAAAATGTAGGAAAAGGATACTAGCCAGGAAGGCGACCCGCTAAAGGCAGCAGCCCCCACGCAGCCACTGTTCACGGCCACGCGGATGCGCAGAACAGCCTCTCGGAAACATTCTCCAACGGCACGTACTATAAACATCCCCCAAATGAAAAGAAAATACCCCTCGCTTCCTGCCACCACACCCTCCCAAACAATCAGTGTTCCCTTCTTATATGGTCCCATCTAGTCCTGGTTCATAGAAACCCTTGCCTTTTAATGTCATATGCAGGGCACAGAACGGCACATTTTGTGTCTTCTCCACTTATGATGACCTTTTTCCCTAGTGCTATTGTGTGCTTATTAATAATTTTTAATGGCTACATAATATTCCAAAGGGTGTTTTGTTCTTCAGGTTTTTTTTTTTAACTACCACTTATTAGTTTTTTTCCCCTCTTAAGGAATTTTCCCCCTCTTCATTTAAAGAGCCACTTGAGATAAAGTCCCAGAAGAGTTACTGGAGTAAAGGAACATGCAAACATTTGTATGGCCCTTACATGTATTATTAAATCGCTTTCCGAAAGGCTTGATTGGGTGGGCGCTACCATTCGAGCAGGACATACATGTAACAGTTTGCTACACAAAGCAGGACTGGGTATCATTAAATATATGTGTGTGTGTATGAAATATACACATCCACTTATATATAGCATTCAATTAATTTAACAGGTATCAAATTGTAACTGGTTTACATTTTTTTACTAGTGAGGGAAAACCGCCTTTCAACAACATCTATTTACGTAGGTCTACAGGAAAGATCTTTGTGGCTCCGATTAGGGAACCTCAGGAAGTCCTGGGAATCGGCAAGGAATGGGCAGGCAGGCGAGGAGTTAAGGGGAAACAGGCCAGCCCTCAGCGCCTGGGGGACTGGGGACTGGGGACTGGCCGGGGCGTCATGCAGCCTTCCCCACCCAGCTTCCGGCGAGGCAGCTGCCTGCGGCTTCCTGCGGGTGCCATTCCAACTCCATGAGACCCAAGGAGTTGCCTTTTTAGGCCATAATCGAGCAGCACACACAACCAGAGGCTAAATTAGGACTCTCAGGAAATGATGAAACTGAAAGTAAATAGGTTGACCAAAAACCTTGGCTTTCAACCCAAAATATATTCCTCGATTATCTGCCCTTCTCCCCTACCCACCCCCAACATCCATTTAGACCTTTAATTTTTCCTACTTTCCAAAAAAAAAATCCCCTCCATCCCTCCCTCTCTCTTTTTCTCTTTTTATTTATTTGTCTGTTTGGAAAAGAAACTGCTAGCCTCTTTAAGACAGAACATATTGGTCCAAACACGGCAGGCCTTTCCATTCCTAGACAACTAGGGTTTATGTCAAGTCTTCCCTGGGCCAAGCTAGCAGGAGCTTTCAAGTAATCACACTCATCAAAAAACTGCTACTAAACTCTATACTTCCTCACTCAATCGTCACAATAACTTCCGTAAGGTATAGATCATAATTCTTTAACAGATGACGAAAATGAGACTCAGATCACAAAACTCAGGTTCAAACTCGGAGCTATGTGGTTCTGATGCTGTGAGCAGTTCCACTTCCATGGCCTTTCCCATGCACTCGCTGGGGTTACTGGGTGAAAACGAACTGAGAACTCCCCTGGTTAACAAATCGGTGAAACAGACGTTAATTTTGCCGACCCAGAGCTGTACACTCATGCCCTCAGACTGCCTTTCACAAGAAAATCTGCACATATTCACCGTAAATTGCTGGAGCTAAAGTAAGGTGAGTGAGCACCGGCTCAGCCAGGGGTGACCTTGGGCAAGCCTGGTTTGCCAGGAGCTGGACTCATCAATCACCAGTGGCTCTTAGCTCAGAGAGCCCAGAAGCCCCAACAAGACACTCAAGTCCCAGCATCCTCTCTGATGTATGCAAGCAGGCCCTCTATATGCTTTTTCACCCCCATCCCTATGCCAGAGAACACCCCCCCTTCTCTTTCTCCTTACAGCCATTGGTTCTGCATTAAATGAAGCCATTAAGGTGCCTGAATTCCATGGTGAAGGAGGGCTCTATGCAAGCAGCTGCTGTAATAATACAGTACAGACATTTTCAAACCCATTAGATTTGTTTATACAATCAACTAAAAAAAATTGTGCCAAAGGAGCAAAGGAGACCCATGGAGTGTATACAGTCGTAGGGTAACAGGTAGCAGACACACAACTAGTTAAAGTGGGCAGAGAACAAGTTCCTTGGTTTTCTTTCTGTTCACCTTTGGTATCCGACATCCGAACACAGC
This sequence comes from Dasypus novemcinctus, assembly GCF_030445035.2. NCBI lineage: Eukaryota > Metazoa > Chordata > Mammalia > Cingulata > Dasypodidae > Dasypus > Dasypus novemcinctus. Next base: position 96,224,739 of record NC_080684.1, read on the forward strand.
AGGCACCTAATAGAGAGGCTTGCCCTAGGAAAGAATGAAGATCAGGCACTGGCCGTGTGACCTCTGGCACACGCCACCTCTCTGGGATGCAACTGCAAGTGCAGATAAGATTCGTGTTGCCTGCCCTATCTCGCAGGGCCTTTCAATTCAACATATAACCTAGCACTGAGAGGCTGACGGACCTAATGATGAGAGGGACACCTGGGAGGTTCACCGCAAAGGGGAAGACCCACGTAAACAAGCACTTCTAACAAGACTTGGTGAAGGACGGGAAGACTGGACTGGAACATGCGACCTGCTGTAGCAACAAAGAGAAAGTGGCCGTTCAATTAAAAACTTGGAATCTCAAGGGAGAGTTTCACGGATGTTGTGACATTTAAGCTGGGTAGACATTGGCTTGGGAAGGAAGATGGTGGAACAGAGTCCCAGGCCAACAGAGAAGAGTGAAAGCCTAAATACGGAAAGGGGAGGCAGTGCCTCACTAAGCATGAAATGCCCGCTCCCTGCAGGCAGGTGTTCTCCCCTGGCACGTGGACACCTTGGTTGGAGAACTCTGTTGCCGGGGCCTGTCCTTTGCACTGCAGGGTGCTGAGCAGCATCCCGGGCCCTCCCTACGAGATGCCAGCAGCACCACCAGTTGTGACAACCAAAAATGCCACCAGACACTGTCAAATGTTCCCTGGGAGACAAAATTGCCTCCAGTTGAGAACCACTGATTTAAGGGGTTATATGAGCTCTCATAGCACCGTGTAGACAAAAACTGTGCTAAGTAAATTCTCTCCCAACTCTGAAGTGCACAGTCCAAAGTTCCTTTATAAAAACAAGTTTCCAGGGCAAAAAAAAACCCTCCCAGGAGACAAACAATGACCCACTTATGGCACTGTCACCAAGGAGTAAGTTTCCCTTTTAATATACTGTATTTTAAGGGAATTTACCTACCCTCACCTGCTAGCCTGTACTTTAAAGATTCCTAAAGGCTCAATTTAAAAAATAAATATAAATTTTTTTTAATCTGGCAAAGGAGATGCCTCACAAAAGCAGGGCATGAAATCTTCAGAGCCTCCAACATGGCAGCTCAGCATATGCTCCATAAGCCAAGTTCCCCGGCTGCAGAAGGCCCAGGCGAGCAAGGGGAGACAGGTGGCAGCAAGGTCTCGGGGTGGCTCCCATGGCTGTGCCAGCTCCCCGCCCTGGGAGTTCCATCAATTCCTAGTATTTGAGTAGTTTTGGCAAATCAGGATTAGGCCCAGGGAGCCCGTGGATTCCCACCAACACGGAAAGGCCAGATGAATTCTCTCCGCCGAGCACTCTTATGTATCCAAGCACCTACCAGCCATCTCACCTGGGTGCCCCCGACAATCCAGACCTGCACCCTCCCCTGGGGAAGACCTTGTCCATCTGGTCACCCAAGACAGTCACGCCACACTCCTCCCCACTCGGGGACAAGCCCTCTGCCAATTCCACGGCCAGGGCCCCGCTCCAGGCCAGGCCCACATCGCCCCCTCACTGGGCTACAACTGCTTCCTTGGCTAGCCTTCCTGACTCTTTCACCATCTGCTAATCAGTCTTCCTCCCTATCTTCAGGATTACTTGCCAGCTCAAAATTTTATTCACACTGCTTCCTATTTGATTGATATAACCGGCCCCACACTTCCAGGATAAAACCAAGTCATCCTTGCATGGGGTGCAGGTCCCATGTGACCCCACCCATTAACGTGCAGCCACCTGCCCTTCCTTTCTGCCACTGTCGTTTGGAACTAGTCAAAATTCCCAGATCACATCCCACTTCAAAGAAGCCTCTGTGCCAGGACCCTCTCTCAAATCTCAGCTCAAATGCAACCTCCTCTGTAAAGCCCTCCAACTGCCGCAAAAGGACTTCCCCTCCGTGTCCCTCCCCTCTGTGATCTATACTCGTCCCCACTGTAGTAATCAAACAGCTGGACTGTAATTATATACAGTTTTATTTGAAGGCAGGGACCAGGTCTCGTCATCTCGGTTCCAAATGTCTAGCACAATACCTGACCCAGAGTTTCAGAATGAGTGAGTGAGTGAATGAGTGAATGAGGAACAAGGTAAAGGTAAGGAGAAATAGTAATGGGGAAGGTTTATCCAAGAGGTTGGAAAATCCCCTTGAGCCATGCAAAGTAGGCCAGAGCGTTAGAGAACTGAAGTGAACAGGGAGACCCATGTTGAAAGCAAAAGAGGGGCACAGGCACCTAATTTGTTACAAAAACCAAGCCATTTATGGACTAATTTTCCTATCACCAAAGCAAAGCAAAAAGGGAAAGGAGGCATATTGGGGATTTCGATCTACAGAGAGGAATAAAAAGGTAAAATTAAGTTTTGCATAAGGTTGAATAAACATCTGTCTTCTGGAAACTTCACCCAAGGTGGAGGTGCTTACTTGGAAACTTCCGAAAGGAACTCCCTCACTGGGATGCAACAAAAGGCCCCAGGCACCTTCCATGCCTCTTGTGGAGCACTCGGTCTAAACAGGTGCTAGCTAGAGACTCCAACCTTTAATACCAACTCAGAAGCGAGAAAGAGAACTTGGAAAAGCCAACGCTGTTCGAGGCAATGATTCTGAAAATCCGGAGACAATGGAACAGGCGCAACCTTGGGAGCTGGACCTCGGCTAGAGACCCGTGTCCCCCACTCCCTGGTCCTGTGATCCTAAAGCTGTCAGCACCCCAGTTCGCTGACTTGAGGAGGAGAAAAAGCACTCGGCATCAGAGGCGTTGTGACAAGTTCTCAGCAAAGAATCCAGCCCGCATTGGAAACCCCTACCCACCTCCTGCACCTTGTCCTCTGGGCCTAATCAACCCCATCCTTCCTGCGAATGACACCTGGGGCTTAGGGACAGCTTCCAGATGAGTGACTCTCCAGGTCACACCAGTCCACAGAGAACAACACGGCCTACAACAGTGGCGCCCGACTACAGGCATCTGCAAAAGGGAATGGTTCCATGGCTGAGGGGGGCTGGCCACGCTGCCCACCCGGGGGCCCTCCTGCAGAGGCGCAACGCCCACGAAGGTTCTGAGAAGCCGCCGGTAAGGAGACCTGCTTAACTCTGCCCAAAAAGGCTCAGTGTCCACAAATGTCCTGCAGGAAAAACATTCCTCGGATGCCAGACTGGGAACCGGTGGCGTGGCGGGACGTGCTCCAGGCCCGCGAGGGAGAGCCGGGTCACTCCTGGCTGGACACTGCCCGCGTGGGCAGCCCTGCGGAGGTCACCAGCTGGAAGACGTGCTACCTGCCCGGCAGGGGCTGCTATCAGGCTCACCCAGCCCGACACACAGGAGCCTCCCTGCACAAACACAGGTTATGGGCGCAGTTATCTACAGGGAGGAGTCACCAAGAGACCACTCTGTCGCTCAGGGCCGACCTGACAGCAGGCTGGAAATGGCCCTCTCCCCAAGGCCACAAGAGAGGGGTCGTCCCGGCAGCCCAGAGATGAGAGGAAGGGACGCTGACAGAGGGCCCCTTCCCTCCCCGCCTCAGGAATGTTGTTTGCTTGCAGAAGCTGGAGCTTGTTTCCATTAGCAATATTCCAACCCAGCCTGGGCTGATGCTCAGCAGATAAGAAAACCAGGCCAGGGAAAGGCCAGAGCCCCAGAGCCGCCCCCTTCACCCCTCCTCCCTCTAGACTGCACGCGAGGGCTTCCCACACTCCTGTGAGCCCGTGGGAACGGGGCGGGGGGGGGGGGATGCTCGCATCTCACACCCACAGACCCCAGGCCGTCGAAACTAAGGCCAGGATCTTGAGAATCCCTCAGCAGGGTTTCCTGGGCACCCAACGTGTGGAGGAACTGGGGGGCGGGAGAAGCAAGGATCTCAACCATGTGAAGGAACGCGGACCCGTGAAGAACCGCTCCACATCACTAACGATTAGGGAGATGCAAATCCAAGCTGCAATGAGATACCGTTTCACACCTCCCAGAATGGCCACTATTACAAAGACAGAGAACTACAGAACAGGTGCTGGAGAGGATGTGGAGAGACAGGAACACTTACTCCCTGTTGGTGGGAATGCAGAACAGTGCAGCCACTGGGGAGGACTGCCGGGCAGTTCCTAGGAAGGTGACTACAGATCTGCCTCGTGACCCTGCAATACCACTACTGGTATAAACCCAGAAGGGCTGAGAGCAGTGACACCAACAGACACCTGCACACCGATGTTCCCAGTGGCGTTACTCACTATTGCCAAAAACTGGAAGCAGCGCAAATGTCCACCAGCAGATGAGTGGGTGAACACACCGTAGTGTATTCACACGATGGAATGTTAGGCAGTTGTATGAAGAAATGAAGTTGCAAAGCACATGACAACATGGATGAACCAGGAGGACATTATCTTGAGCGAAGCAAGCCAGACACAAAAGGACAAATACTGTATGACTGCGCTACCATGAACAAAATATATTGTGTAACACATACTGTATGAGTTTAAAAAAAAATTAATAGGTATTCAGTATAATTAATTGAGAAACGTGCTTATTCAACCGTGCTTTTTTTAAAATTGTTTATATTTTCTATTATTAAATGCACAAAACAAAGTTTAAAATGTTAAAGAAAAAAAATTACTGAATTTTTAGGTGTGATGATGTTATGGTGGTTATGTCTTTTAAAACAGTCCTTATCTTTTAGTGGTCTGGATAGCATAATTCAGATGAAATTACAGATGACTGGGATTCACCAGTGTGGAATGAGTAGGGGGATAGATGAAATAAGTTTGGCCACATGTGGATTATCGTGGCAGCTGAGCGATGGGTACGTGGGGAGGGAAACACTATTATCTCTACTTTTTGTGTATGTTTGAAATTTCCCATAATAAAAAGTAAAAATAAAATAATAAAATAAAATAAAGAATGTAGACTTTACTCCAGAGACAAGGAGAAGCCACCACAGGGCAGTGGAGGTGACAGGGGGAGAGTGACATCATCAGATTTGTATTTTAAAGAGCTCCCTACCCCCCCACCTCCCGACCTCACTTGAAGGGGGCAAGTGTGGGTGAGAATCAGCAGCTGGAAAGTCCCAAGGCTCAGCTTGGAGGGAGCCTCAAACCTGAGCAGAGAGGAACAAGGTTCTGTGACTGGCGCAGGTAGGAAGTGGTTAACGTTTCCTGCTCCGCTCTCAACTGCTCTTGGGCCTCCACAGCCTCCCAGGCTTTTCTCCTAAATGAGAAGTGACCCAGCTATCTCCAGAGTCCAGGAATAGTGTCCCCAAAGCGCCCTGGCCACGCTCTCACGGTTCCGGTCACGACAACTGAAGTGTCGGGGGGCCACTCAGAGCCGAGGACACACCACTGAGGTCCTGGGCCCATCAGTCACGGAGGAACGCGGTCAGAGCAGGGAGGCCGCCCCCGCAGGCAGCACCCGCCCACCCGCCTGGACCAGGAGACCAGCCGGGCCTGGCGCCCAGGGCCTTGAGACCCGACCAAACCAGCGCCTCCAACTCTGTCCAGCCCCACCTCTCGGGGCCCCCACCGGACGCCGCCGGCTAGCCCTCGAGTCTGCTCCCCAGCAGGCTCTTGGCTCACCCACGCCCCAGAAGACAGGCTGGGGACGGCCATCCTCCCCGACCACTGGCTCCTCCCCCAGGCAGCCTTCCTCCCAGATACCACCCCGGCCGAGCGTGGCACAGCCTGCCTTCTACCGGAACCACCGTTTCTCAACGGGCTGTCTTCCCTGCTGTCCCTAAAGGCAGGGACAGTGCTCACCCCCTGCCCACCCACCCCACCCACTTACTCGAGTTCTGGCTGAGTCCAGGGTACTGAATCGAGAGGGCCCTCCCTCAGTGTTTGCTGACATGAACTAAAGGGATCGAAAGGCTGGGTTCCAGGGGAGCGGCTATGGCTCAAGAGGTTGAGCACCTGCTTCCCACAGGGGAGGTCCCGGGTTCGGATCCCAGTGCCTCCTAAAAACAAAACAAAAAACAAGAAGCAAACAAAAAAAACAACTCAGGAGAACCAATGTGACTCAATGGCTGAACACCAGCTTCCCACATATGAAGTCCCAGATTCAATCCCTGGTACCTCAAAAAAAAAAAAAAAAAAAAGGTTTGGGTTCGAGCTCACACTGTGTCTTCTGGGGACCTGGCTAGCTAAGATAATAACCTCTTAATCCCCTCACATCTCATGAGGGAGGGAGGGAAGGAGGATAGATGGACGGAAGAAAACATCAGGGAAGCAGATATGGCTCAAGCAATTGAGGTCCCTCCTGCCTACCACATGGGAAGTTCCACATTTGGTTCCCAGAGCCTCCTAAAGAAGACAAGCAGGACAGCAAGCTGGCATAACGGGCTGGCCCAGCACGCTGATGCAACAAGAGACACAAAGAGGAAAAACAGGGAAAACGGACTTGGTCCAGTGGTTAGGGCGTCTGTCTACCACATGGGAGGCCCGCGGTTCAAACCCCGGGCCTCCTTGACCCGTGTGGTGCTGGCCCATGCGCAGTGCTGATGCGTGCAAGGAGTGCCCTGCCACGCAGGGGTGTCCCCCGCGTAGGGGAGCCCCACACGCAAGGAGTGCGCCCGTAAGGAGAGCCGCCCAGCGCGAAAGAAAGTGCAGCCTGTCTAAGAATGGCACCGCACACATGGAGAGCTGACACAACAAGATGACGCAATAAAAAGAGACACAGATTCCTGTGCCGCTGACAACAACAGAAGCGGACAAAGAAACAAGACACAGCAAATAGACATAGAGAACAGACAACCGGGGTACGGGGAGGGGAGAGAAATGAATAAAATAAATAAATCTTAAAAAAAAAAGCCAATATATTATTTAAAAAAAAACAAAGAGGAAAAACATAATGAGAGACACAACAAAGCAGGGAAGGGAGGTAGCTCAAGCGGTTAGGTGCCTCCCTGCCACATGGGAGGTCCTGGGTTCAGTTCTCAGTGCCTCTTAAAAAGAAGAACAGCACACAACACACAGACACAGCAAATGCAAACAACAAGGGGGTGGGGAGAAATAAATAAAAATTTGAAAATCTTTAAATGTAGCAGGGATACTTTTTTTAAAAAGTTAAAAAAAAAAAAGGACACATCAGCACCAGGATTAATCAACTTTCACAATGTAAAAGGCCTGGCAGGCAGGCCACCGGCCAAGTCAGTGGCTAAGTCATCTGTACTAGACCCTTGACGTTGCTTTTAACTGGTTCAATATTTGCACGATGAGCTCACCCATGCGCCTCACCTACTCAGTAATGAGCTTCCAAAGCAGTCCAGGGGAAGCTGCGAAGAGAAGCAAGGTATTTCAGATATGGGGATGGTATCACCGCCCAGACAGCCAAGCATAGATTACCCCCTCAGACTCGCCCCCATGTTGGAAGAGATTGACAGGAAAACTGTTTGGCAGTTTTCACATTTGGCATGGGACACAACACACCCACCATGCCCTCCCGCAGATACCATCTCACTGCTTGCCAGGGGCCTCCCGTCCACGCAGGAAAGGCAACCTGAGCCCTTCGGAGTCCTACAGCGAAGTCGTTCCTTCCCTATGGTTCTGCTGATAGAATGATTTTTCTTTCCTCAAGCATTTGAGCAGAGTTTGCTGAAACCCAAGGCAAAAAAAAATAACCATACTTGAAAGATTTAATTATACGACCGCTGCCTCTGCCTCGATGGGAAAGTGCAGCACGCCACTGTTCTTCGTCCACATCATGACTACTGAGGAAATGCAAGCCAAGACCAGAAACTAAAGACAGCCCTGAAGGTCATCAGGCCAGTGCCCCCAGGCCTTCAGCGCCTTCTTACTCTCTGAGTGATATTTCAATAAAAATAAAACTGTAAAAAACAGCTCAGTCATGGCCGTCCGTACCACCCCCCAGCCGGCTCTGGTCTTGCTGGGCTGAGAACCAGGGGCAGGGGCAGGTTCCCAGTCCTTGCAGGGCCCCCCCCCCCCCCCCCCCCCGCCTGGCAGAGCAGGTGCCGAGTAAATGCCTGATGAACTAAGGGAAGGGGAGGGTCCAGTCTTCCAGAAGGTCCAAACGTGAGGGAAATCAAAGAAAACCCCTTTCGCCCAGGCTCAAGTGCTAGCACGCAGTCCAGTAATTCGCCTCTTCCTTTCCCAATGTAAGGGTGACTCTCCTATGATTCACTTCCCCCTTCAGGAGGTGGGACAGCAAGGCCCGGAATGGGCCCCGGCTGGACGGTCACTGCCTTCAAGCCACTCTCCCCACGGTGTGTGCCAGAACCACTCTCCTGCATTAAGGCGAGCTACATCTGAGGTGCACAGAGTCATTCTGTGTTCAGGAGACACATGACTGGCCAGAGGTCAACAGCAATCTTCCCATATTCATCAAGGCAATGTTTAAGTTGACTCTGATAATAAGCTTCATCACTAAAAGGAGAGAGACCTTCCAAACAGTGATAAGGTGTTCGCGACCTTTATGGAAAGCATCTCCCAAAGCACCGGGCTCAGGAGGCAGACCGCCTGGGATCGGAACCCCGGACCAGCCACTTAACGACAGAACCAACTTTGCCAGGAAACTTGGCCTCTGGGCCTCAGTTTCTCCTTTTGTAAAATGCGGAGCTACCAGCCACCTCCAAGGAGGCAGCCCCCAGCAGGCCAGGCCAACTGCTTTCTGAGCCCCGGCCCCTCGGCCCACAAACGGGCTCACAGAGGAACCCTGCCTGGCGGCGCCCCCTGCGCACCAGCTCCCCTCCCCCTTCCACCGCCTCTTCGCCTCTCAAGAGGGCCCGTGCCACGGCTGAGCTCACGATGAGTCAGTCACAGACTGTGGGCCCACTTCGAGGGTTTGAAGTCACATCCTGCCTAACCTAATGCAACAGGATTTATTCCACTCTGGGAATGCAGTTCATTTCCCAGAATTCTGCAAAGAACTTCAGTCCAAAGAGTCTGATCTTGCAAGGAGCTCCATTTACAGGCTTGGCTGCAAGGCCTCGCGGAGCCCAGCTCTGCTTAGGCCTGTAGGCAGGAACCACACCAAGTCAGGGCTGAAGGAGGCCTCCTGGAGCATCTTGTCCTGGTGTTCAAACTTTTTTTTTCTAATCTCAAACTACACTTTAAAAAAAAAAAAAGGAAATTTAATTTTTAAACAACTTTTTATCACAAGTACATGCAAGCATGACAAATAAGTTTCACAAAATGCTACACACGCCATGCACTCTGCTATTTTCTACTTAGGTCTTTTTTTTTTTTTTTTAAAGGAGGAATAGGGATTGAACCCAGGACCCTCGCACATGGGAAGCAGTCACTCAGTCACTGAGCTACATCTACTCCCTAATGAGAGTTGGGTTTTTTGGTTTGTTTTTAGGAGGTACCAGAGATCGAACCCAGGACCTTGTACATGGGAAGCAGGTGTTCAACCACTTGAGCTACATCTGCTCCCTATCTGGGCCTATTTTATTTCATTTCTAAAAATGGTGGTTGCATCCCATTTTACTAGTTTCACAACACGCACACCCCCAATAAGTCTCCATCAATAATTTGGAAAATGTCAATTTGATTCAACCCGTGCTTAGATGAGGCTCAGACTAGTTCAGCAGCACGCCCAAGGTCACACAGTGAGTTAGGCCATGCAGAAATTCAAAACCCAAGTCAAAGGAAGGCTCTGTGGGAAAAGCCAGCTTCGGGCAGGTAAGACAGCAGCCAAAGCGAATGATCACCGGACATTTGTTAGACACGCTCATCTCACACCGCTCACATCATCTGATCCTAACGACCTTGACAAAGCCAAGGCACTGCTCTGCTGCCTCCCACTACCTGCCTCCCACACCCCCCTTAAAAAAGGGGAGAGAGGCACAGGCTCAGAGAGGCCAAGTGACTTACCTGAATATGAGATTTATGAAACAATCTTTGAGGACAAGGGAGAAGATGACAAGGACAGAAAAAAGAACCCAGTACTCACAGTATCCAAAATAAGGGATCAAATCCAGCTACAATGAAAACAGCATCACTCAAATTTCTACCCTCAGCCCCACACTGAAGAGACGCCCAGAAGTGATGTGACAGCAAAGGCTTCTCACTACAAAGGTCAAGTGGAGAGGAAGGCCCTTGTCCGGCACTGAAGCGTCAGGGAACAGGCTTGCAACATCTTTCTCTGCCTGGGGCAGACCCTAGGCCTACAAGAAGCAGCCCTCATGCCTGATAATAGCCTACTGATGGCAGCTCTGTTTACAGACACACGGGACACACTCCACCAACAGGAAGCCCAAGGTTTCCATTTCTCCAGATCAGCCAACAAGGACCCCTCCCCTACCTGAGAACGTGATGAAGGCTGTGAGCCCCCTGCATACCACTTCAGGGGCTCACAGAGGCCCTGCAGAGCGGTCTAAGGATTTTTGAGAGCCCTCTGGTTACAAACTCAAGCTCCAAATCGAGAAAAAAAACAAAGGGACCAGAAATAAGTTTCCTCCTCCACCAAGGCAATGTGAACAAAGACTTGAAGAGGTGTCTTCCTTCACATCCTCCCAAGGAGTGCGCAGGATCTAAGGCAGGTTTGAGGAAATGCACAGGAACAAAGCCTCGGTGAGCACAGTCCAACAGTGAGATCTGCTTGGAAAGGGGAGATCTGGGGTGGGGGGCCAGGGACGCCATTTCCCCTGGGTTGGCTGGATTACCCTGGACTCCGAGATCAAGTAAACCTAAAATTGGATGGACACGGTCTCCCCTCCCTGTATCCCCATCCTTTGGTCCTGTTCTAAGTTGAGCAGCACATGCCAGCGTGGGCACACAGCCGCACGGTGCCCACAGCCAAGCTTTCCAGAGAAGCTGGGGTGGGCAGCATCCTTGAGCCTGCTGCTTCCCTGGGGAAAATGACCCAAATAGAGGCCATGGAACTAAAATAAAACGCACTTCTATCACTTTTTAAGAAAAGTTAACTTGCCATTCCCAGAGCAGGCTGTGGGAGCACCCCTTCCTGAAGGGCTGGCCAGCCCCAGGTGTCCTTGTGCAGGGAGCCAGGCAGCGGGGAGGACCTCGCCGCGTCCTTCACAGCAACCTGGCCCCTGCCCATTTTACCACCCACCGAGAATCGCTCCTTTGCCCAGGCCACAGTCTGGCTGCAAAGAGGCCAAGGTTGAGCCTGTACTTGGGGGAAAGGGAGCAGCCCCTGCCCTAGGGAGCTGCCAGGTTCAGTCACACCATCCTGCCCCAAGCCCAGTTCACACACACACACGCATACACGCACACACGCACACGCACACATACGAGAGCCTGCCTGCACACGTGCAGCACAGAGCGTGCTGGCATCAGGGAGTTAGGCAGGCGTGGACGGGAGCGCTAGGGTCTCCACTCACTGGTTGAGGGGATCTGGGTAGGCTTTTAAATGCCCTGGAACCGCCCTTTCTTCATCTGCAAAGGGGGACCTGTAAGCCCACCTGGCAGGACTGGGCTGAGGATGGCCTAAGGAGGGCCAACTCCCACCTCTCAGTGCTTCTCACGGGTGATCCCATCGTACCTACAAACAACCCTAGAGGAGGTCCTGGAAACTGAGGCCAAGAATGTTCAAGGGACTTGCTCAAGGGCACAGAGGTCTCACCCTGGGCTCCGCCGCCTTTGCACCTAAGTACTCGGCTTCCCTGAATCTAAGGATCCAGTGAGGCAACACTCGTACGCACAGCCGCCAGAGCCAGATAAGCAAGCAGCAGCCATCCCCGTGACGTGGAGGGGGAGAGAAGGGAGAAACCCCTCTCCCGCGTCACCCAGAGCCAAAGCAGGGGCGACTGCCCTCCTTACTGCCAAGGACCGCCTCAGATCAGCCTGCTTCCCCTTCCACATTCCTTTTAACCAGATTTCTCCAAGATAAGAGTGTTGGGGGAGGAGGAGCAGTCTGTCGCCCACCCCTACAGCTCCCAGGCTGTCTCGGGATCAAACTGAACAGCCAGGAATTTAAGGAGCCTGTCATTGTCTGTGACTCCCAACCACAACCAATTTGGAATGTCCCAGGTCCAGGAGCACAAAGGCTGTGTGTAAAGTCCCACCAAGGATGAGCCTTTGAATCTGCCCCAGCCGCTGATCTTTGCTCAAGTCCACAACTGAGTACCACATTCTTCAGATTCTTGTCTGAAAGCCAGAAGCCAGGAAAGGAGGTGGAAAGAAACACAACTCCACCGTTTCTACCTAAGGATAATTAAAGCCTGTGGCTTGTTCTAAAGGGAGAGCCTTTTTTTTTTAAGGAGGTACCAGTGATTGAACCCTGGACCTCCTACACGGGAAGCAGACACTCAACCATGGAGCCACATCAGCTCCCCAAAAAGTGACCTCACCTGAGGACACCAGGAAGTAAATGGCAGGGCGGGGCTCGCTGCCAGACCCTCACTCCACTACCTGTTACCTAAGCCACAGGAGGCTTAAAGTGGAACGAACCCCAGGAGGAGCTGCAAGAAGGAGAAAAAGGGGAGAAGAGGGGGCGGGGGACACAGAGGCTGACAGGCCTTGCGAATTCCAAGGTGCTTGGCAAGTACGTCCCCTCTTAACGAGGCCTTCTTCGAGCACCTCCTCCTCATCCTGGCAGGCACAGAAGCCGGCAGTGGGTGGCACGCCGGGCAAGAGCAGCTGTGAGCAGCATGCTGGTGGGCTAAGAAGAGGAGGCCTGGGGAGGCTGCGGGAGAAACGCCAAGCCCCCCGGGAACCAGGCTGACCAGGTCACAGCAGTCACCTGCCCGCCCACCTTTACCTGGCATCCACCAGCCCTGGCTCCGGTGCAAGAGGGAGGGCCGTGTTTTATTTCTGGACGTGAAGCACCGGGAACTCACAACCACTGCTTTATGGTTATGGACAAAAGCCGAGACTCTACCAAATCCCGGCTTCACAAACATTATCCATATAATGGCTTAAGTGGGATGAGAAGACTGGAGAGGCAGGGGGAGCAGATATCTAAGAGCTCGCAGAGGCACTCGGATCTCACTTGTCACCTGAGGCAAGTCACTGAGGTTCTCTGACCCTCAATTTTACCTGCTATAAAATGGGAACACAAATTGCCACCCTCTTGGGAAACTTTAACTGCCCTAATCTGAATGTGCCTTCAAACTTCAAAAAGTGAAAGCATTGAAAAAAAGAGAAAAATAGGTTTAAAAAAAAAAAAAAGATCAAAATAACCTGGCATTGTTCTGGACAATTGTGTATAAATAAAACATAAGTGTACTAAGCACCAAACCCTCGGGTGGTAGTTCCTCTTAATGTTCCTCATTCCACAGATAAAGAAACTGAGGCACAGTTACATGACTCACCCAAGGTCAAAGAGCTGGCAAGTGAGGAAAATCAGATTCGGGCAGGAGGAAAGACTCCAGAGGCTCTGCCTATCTGCTTAAATACTAGGCTTGGGCACATCATCCCAGCAAGCCTCAGAACCCAGAGAAATCAAGTGATCTGCCCAGGATCACATCCAGCCAAGGAAGAGGGCAGTGGCCTCACCGGGGCTCCGGGCTCCCGGGCCAGTGCCTCCCCTGAGGGTGGAGTTGGTAAGTGGCAGGGCAGGCTCCTGCCAGACCCTCGGGCCATTATCTATTATCTAAGCCACAGGAGGCTTAAAGTGGAACTACCTCCAGGAAGAGCTGGAGGAAGGAGTAAAAGGAGGGGGTAGGGAGAGCCCCAGAGGCCGAGGGACCTGGTGGATTGCAGGGTCTGTTCAACCCCGCACAATCTCGGATGCTCTCAAGTAGGAACATATCCACCCAGGTCTCAAGAACGCGCCAGGGTCCGTCAATGACCCCTCGAATGGGGGAAACCAGCTCGGCAAGTGAGCCAGCCGAGGAGCCCTGAGGCACTGCCCCGGCACCGCGGCAATGGCACCGCGGCAATGTCGACATCAGCGAAGTCGTCAGCAAGGCAAGCTGGAACTGGCTGCCAGCCAAACTGTGGCCCGCGCCTGCCGCCTTCACAGTCCTGCACCAGCTTTCTTCAACTGTTACTCCCAGTAGGGTGAAAGCATTATTTGTGGCTCAACAGAGGGGAGGAGCCACCTCCAAGAACAAGTGGCCAGGAGAAAACCAAGTGAACCCCTGGTGGGGGGCTGTGACCACCCCTGGAGGAAGGCACAAAAACCTGGCAGCTGGGCAGAGGCAGGCGCTCCTGCTCCGGGTCCATCCCAAGGTCCCAGGGAGTGATGGGCTTTGACCAGGAGTGGAACTCAGGAGTGGAGAGGACGGAGGGGAGGAGGGCAAGGTGCGCTGGCAGGGAAGGGGAGGGCAGTTAACATTTATTGGGGATCCAGCATGAACCGGACCCTCTGCTGAGTGCCTTCCATATTTTAACTCCCCGAAGAAGCACCGAGAGACGGCCAAGGGCCACATTTTACAGATGAGGAAACCGGGGCTCAAAGCAGGTGACTAGCAAAGGAGAAAATCCCTGGAAGGTCCTTCCCTCAGGACTGCACGTGCACAGCTCATTCCCTGGGTTCCTTCCAGTCTCTGACGGAATGACCCTGGATCAGAGAGGCCTTTGCTCACACACACAACCCCCTCACTTCTCCCTTGGCCCCATTCTTTGGTCCCCATACCATGGACCGCCATCTTGACCTACTGTCTATTCGACTGCTGCCTGGCTCCTCCCATTAGAATGTAAACTGCAAGGACTTTGTTCTATTTTATTCAACCAGATAGCCCTGGCACCTAGAATAGTCTCTAGCACACAGCCAACATTTAATGCATATTTAATGAATAAATAAACTGAGGAAAACAGGATTTAAACCCAGCTGCTGCTTCCAAAGTCACCCACTCCCTCCACTCCCTGCTTCCTCCTTCTGCTATGTCTAACTCCATCCCTTGTACCCATTCCCTCCTCTAATATAATAGTGAGTAAATAATTTTAAAGTGTCACTTAAAAGATAATCTCCAGCCTATAATCACTGCCAAGTAGCAGTATAAACAAGGAGACAGAAGGTAAATAAGAAAGACAAGAACTTTGCCCTTCACTACCCATGAGCATTACTATCTAACAAGTGCTGGTATCCCAGTTACATTTTGCATAGATTATTATTTAAGTCAGTGTGTAAAAATAAGGCTATGGTTTAGGGTTTCCTTTCTTTTTTTTTAAGTGTGTGTTTAACAAAGAAAGGGCGATTGAGGACCATGTCAGAAGCTCTCCAAGTCAAACCTCAAACCCAAGAGGCCTGCACTGACCACTGCGCTAAAGCCTTACTGGAGAGAGGAAGTGAGGCTGGCCAGAGGGGAGACACGTGCAGGACACTGACGCCTCCCAGGGCGTCTGTGGCCGCACCCCGGCGTCTTCATTCCCAAGGGAGGGTGGGTGGCAAGGCTCTGGCTCCTTCGCAAATGACTTGGCTCCTGCTCTCTAGGAAGATGGCAGAATTCGAATCAGAATCACATGACTTGGGGGCTGTAGGGGGGCCTGGGATAGTAGGGGGCCCAGAAAGAGGGAAGCCCAACACACCCCGCCCCCAAGTGAACAAACAGGATGCTGTTACCTGGAATTAAAGAAAACACTAGCGCAAAGACAGTTCCTGCACCCAGTTTCTATTCCCTGGCGCAAGCCATCGCCCAGCCCACCGTTGGCCCAAATGTATCCCCTACTGTAAACACCTATCTGCTCAAAAGCCACCACTAAGATTCTGAAGCTTCCTCTTTACAACAAAACTAAACTGTTGCAACTTGTTGCTACAACTCACCCCCTCTTCAGGGGGAGGGAGAGGAGAAGACGGGTGCGAGCAGAGACCAACTCGCTGCCAGTGGTTCTTGGCCATCTGGAGACCACCCCCTACCCCCACCTCTCTCCAGCCCCCACCCTGGTATGGCCAGGGGGCGATTCCCTGAGCCTCCTTGCTGGCAAAAGCCCTAGAGGCCTCCGGTCCCTGTCGAGGCCTCGGGTCCCTGTCAACGTGTTTTCTGGCTCAGGTCTTGTAGCTGCAGACACAGACCAGGGAGGCAGGGGTATCCCTACTTCCAGGACAGGGAAAAACAGCACTCCATTCAGACGGCATGTATACAGGGGGGGCCGGGGAGATGGCGTGGGCAAGGAGCTGGCAGGTTGATGACTCTCCCCCAGGAGCCCAGAATGCCCTCCCAGCTCTGCACTACGTCGTAAGCTGTATCGCAGCTAGCGACAAGGCAGTTGTTCCTGCTTTCCATCAACTCGAACGGGGCTTCTGAGCTGCCACTCTCTCCAAACCCACCTCTACTACAACCCACAATGCCAAGCTGAAGTGACTTTTTCCCTGGGTCTAGACTGTGGGCCCTTGGGGCCTGGGCCTATGGCATCTCATTCATCAGCATCCTGGCCACCAAGCAGTTTCTTCCCTGGAACAGGCACTCAGGACATATTTGTTGGATGAATGAATTTCCGAAAGAGTCAATAAAGCCCATGGAACTTCCTGGCAATGTAAATAATGGTTCTTATCCCCAGTGTGTGTACCATAATATGGCCATTAAAATTATAACTGTGGAAACTGTTGCAACATAGGAAAGTTTATATTATAGAGCTAAGTGAATAAGTCAGACTACACAATAGCATCTACGTTCTGCTTACAAGTTTTGTAAAATGTGCATTTACACGGACAGGAAACCCAGAAAAATGCAAACAGTGGATGGTGCAAAGGGCAAATTTGTTTCTTGCTAGTTTTGTTGTTTTTATGTTTGTGCTATAAATGATCCACTTTTAACTTTAAAAGGGGACTTGATTCCAGTAATAATTAAGATTCTCTTGACACTTCCTGAAAAATCTCATCCCAAGTCCTTCAGCTGGGGACAGCTTGCTGGCCACAAGCCAGGGAGCACAGCAAGAATCCCAGTAGGTTAAGGATTGGGGCTCAGCAGGGTAAACAAAATGGAAACCCAGAGGTTTTCCCACATTTCCCAAGAAAAGGCGCAGGGAAACTGGCCTTAGTGGATCGCCAGGGGCTGCTGCTGGGTAGGGAGCGGGGCAGGGAGCTCCTGAGGAGGGAAGGAAATCTTTCGCCAGCACATGTGCCTCAGAGGACCTCAACAGACCTGAAACACCATGGAACGACCTCTGCTGGAGTCTGAGCAACTGAACAATGTCCCAGCCCCTACACCGTGCACACAGTTCTGATGCTGCCTCCTCCAGGAAGCCTTCCTAGACTTCCCTGTGCCACTCCCCTGGGCTTCTAGCCCTCTGTATCTGCCAGAATACCAGCAGCCCCTGGTCCAGTGCCTGGCCCAGAAATAACCTGGATGACTATTCAATACACAGACAGGTAGAGGATAAAGGAAAGGAAAGAATGAATGAATGCAACAGTTTGCAGCAAGCTGATGTCATGAAAAGCGCACTAGTGGAGGTAGAGGCGGGCCTCCGGCCAGCTGGCCTGTGAGCACGACAGCCACAGCAGGCAGGCCTCTCCCAGGGCCTGCATTCGCGCCGGCACAGGCGTGGCCTTCTCACCTGCCCTTCCTGTGACCAAACACGCACACTGAAAAGTGGCCTGCCGGGGTTAAAGGTGAAGTCGGCAGGCGCAGCGGCACTCTCCGGCCGGCACCCCGGCCTAAGGAGCCACCTGCACGATGGAACACTAGGCCCCCTGCCGCTGGGCCAAGGCTCCACTGGCCGGATCACTCCTCAACTCCTCAGGGGGCCAGGCCCACCCCTCGTGATGCCTGAGGCCACGGAGCAAGGCCAGGGGCCAAGGGCACCTCTGCAGTCACACAGGCGGTTGAAGGCACAGCGGTGAAGGAGGAGGGCTCTGGAGGGCTCTGGAATCAGCGCCTCGGTGTGAATCCTTCACCTGTAAAACGGGGAGGCTTCCCGTCCCAGGACGTGGTGAGAATCACGTGAGCTAATTCACGCAGGAGCACAAGCGCAGCGCCTGGGCCTCAGCAGGGCTGCCAGGAGATCACGGCTGTCACCGACACAGGGGTTCTGGTCAGCAGAGTTGGCCCTCAACCCAGACCTCCGGAGTCCCAGGCCTTCCCCCTTCCCCCTCTCTGTCTCCCCACTTCCTGCAGGGAATTTTTTTTTAAAGATTTATTTTTTATTGATTTCTCCCCCACCCCCTTTGTCTGTTCTCTGTGTCCATTCGCTGTGTGTTCTTGCCCGCTAAGATGGTAAGGCTCCTGAGGACAGAGGGCAGGACTGTCTGGCCCCTGCCATCCCCAATGACACCCACCCCCTCCCCCAGTGCAGTGCTGGCCCCAGGCCAGGAACTCAATGAGTCTCTGTTGAATGACTTGGGGGAGAAATTGGGGGGCAACTTCCTCACACGCAGGTGGCTCTTAAATTAAATACATAAATATATATATAAGCCTTAAAATGCTTCCTTACCACCATCCTTCTCTACCCAGAGATTCCCAAACAAGTACCAAGCATGAGCTTTCTATAAGACTGAGAGATCACTAAATGGCATTCAAAAGTTTTTGGATGTCTGGGCCCCCACGATGAGACCTGAGAGCAAAGCTGGGAGGGCGGCGGGCAGTGGAGGTGATGCAGTTAGGTGAAGGCAGACCCCACTGCTGCTCTCCAGGTCCTCCCAGCCCTGTGTGCTCTAAAACCTTCTCCCCAGTTCTGGCCCAGGTAGATTAGGTCACCCAAATCCATCCAAATGCCTTGTTCTTTATGTTTATCAGACAGGAAGTTGCCTTCTCCAACCCAGTGACTTAATGCAAAACACAGGAAACACCACGGCTTTTGAACATCGACAATTCTAAATAAAGGGGCTTTCTCTCTTTTTTTAAATGCTCAGAGTCCCATAACAATTTGAACTCTACTGCGTGACAAGGAGGATGCAAAAGTTGCAGCCCTCAGAAACCTCAGCCTCAAAGCTCAGGGAGTCTTCTAGAAGGTTCCTCAGTCATCAGTAACAGCACCATGTTATCAAGGGTTAGGCTTCATGGACAAATTTAGAATCCTTAAAACTTGGATATTCCTGAGGACAGACGATGGATGATAACGTGAAGAAAAGGAGGAGGAGGGAGGGGAATGGGCAGAGGACTGGGTCACTTTACATACATTTCTGATCATCAAAAAATAGGGGGAAGCGGACTTGGCTCAGTGGTTAGGGCATCCGTCTACCACATGGGAGGTCCACGGTTCAAACCCCGGGCCTCCTTGACCCGTGTGGAGCTGGCCCACGTGCAGTGCTGATGCGCACAAGGAGTGCCCTGCCACTCAGAGGGGTGTCCCCCGCGTAGGGGAGCCCCACGCGCAAGGAGTGCGCCCCTTAAAGAGAATCGCCCAGCGTGAAAAGAAAGTGCAGCCTGCCCAGGAATGGCGCCACACACACGGAGAGCTGACACAACAAGATGACGCAACAAAAATACACACAGATTCCCGTGCCGCTGACAAAAACAGAAGAGGACAAAGACGACGCAGCACATAGACACAGAGAACAGACAACCAGGATAGCGGGGGAATAAATAAATAAATCTTTAAAAAAAAAAATAGGCATCTCCATGTTGCATTTGGGAAATTTGAGGCCCAAAGAGACAACATTAATCAACCTATGGACTAACAGTTCCACCAGCTCTGCCTGATCCCAAAGCTCTTTTGTTTCCTCTACTTCAGGATGGGTATGGAAAATAGAACAAATCCATCGACACACACTCAGAAACCACCAGTTTGTAACCACACAAGACAACGTTAAATGACTCTAAGTTACTAGAAATCAAGGCTGGCTAAAGGACACTGAGATGCCAGTGTAGCTCTCTAAATGGGCCACACTGCTGGGTACTGGAGCACACGCTCAACCACTGAGCTACACCGGCTCCGGGAAATAGTAATGTTAGCACTGTGAGAACCTTCTGCTAAGTGGCCCTGTCCAACTGGAAAAAGTTCAGACACCCGAAACACTTCTCATCCCATTACTTAACCCTCTGTCACTCCCGGCCCCCCCCCCCCCCCCCACCAAAAAGAAAAAGATTAAGGGAGTGGGAGAACAGATTTTTGAAGAAAGATTAAAGGAGCTAAGTATGTGTTACTTGGCTAGACAGTACATAAATGCGAAGAAAGGGGCGATAACAGTTTTCAAACACTTTTAAAAGAAACTGTGATTTAAAGAAAGGCAATGGGGTTGAGTGAAACCAGGGGCCGAGGCTTTCTACCAACTTCACAGCATGAACATGGACAAGAGACTCTCTAATTAAAAAAAAAAAAAATTAAGAAGGCATCACTAAGATTCTTTCCAGCTCCAACATTCTATTTCTAAGTAAATTCATTAAGGGTTTGTTGTGTTTTTTTAAATTGGTGTTGTTCATTTGCATCTTTTTCTTTGAAGCTGGGCAACATCTAGACTTAGTGTAAAAGGAAAAGAAGAAAACAAACAGACAAAAAAACCCAAAAAACCCTAAGACCAAAATTCCCTTAATGTAAATGTTAAATGTTCTTTTGTCAGTGACAATCTGCTCCAAAAGAGAGAGGGAGCATGTGTGGCTCAAGCAGTTGAGCAGCTGCATCCCACAAGAGAAGTCCCAAATGCCTCCTAAAAACAAAACAAACAAACAAAAAAAAAAAAAACAGCAAGCAAACAAATGAAAAAAATCAACTCAGAAGAGCTGATGCGGCTCAGTGGTTGAGCACCGGCTTCCCACATACAAGGTCCTGGGTTCAATCCCCTGCTCTAATACCTCAAAAAAAAGAGTGAGAGAGAGATGAGATTATAGCTTCCTCTGTGCATTAAAAAAGGCCACGGGGGGCTCGAGGAGGCCCTCCTCTCACAGGTCCTGGCCCTCTGCGAAGCACTAAGGAAGCGGCTTGCTCTCCACAGGCCTCAGCCCCACCTGCGCAGGCAGGAAGCCACACCCTTCCTTCCAAGCTCCCTCAAGCCAGCTGAGGGTTCCTGGGGGGTGGGATGGCAAAGGGGGCGAGAGAGGCGCACAGCCGCTGGAGGCACGATCCGAGACCTGGAACGCCGACCTGGGGAGAACGCGGGCTGAGGCTGAGGCTGGGAAGCCAACCAAGCGCCTCCTCTGCACCCACATGTGCAGGCATGGGTGCTGTGTCCCTTCCGGGTGCTGACTCACCTGGGCTCGAGAAATTTAAGTCTTCAGAACCAGGGCTGAGCAATTCCAACAGAGGCCTCAGCCGCTTTTTAAAGAGCCACACACCAGACCCAAGAGGGCAGCTCCCGCATTCCTCTGAAGAAGGGGTGCCATCTAAGCACAAGGGCGGGTGGGGGACAAGGGGGACCCAGTCTTCAAACCACCCGTCCATGTGGGGGCAGGCCCATTTTTTTCCTCAGGCTCATTTTTAAATTCAGCTCATTTTGTGTTGCTGAGGTGGGCCTGCTCGGGACCCTGGCTGGGTCTTCGGCTGACCTCTCTGGTGACAAGAGCCAGGCCCGGCAGCGAGCAGAGCTGGCAGCTCCACTACCACCCACATCACCCAATGCTAAGAGGGTCTTCCTTGAGAAGGAGGTGCTCAGGACCGCCAACTCAAAACACCCTCTGATCACACCCTCTCCAGAATTTGGCTTTTCCACTGTTATTACTACATAAAAACTGCAGACCAGATGTCAGGTGGACAACTGGGGATGAAGGGAAAGGGGCATGGGCAATTGGTCCAAGTTAAAAAAAAAAAAGATGACCCAAGAGCGTGATGGTCTCATTTACCCAGAAGGCAGCTACCCATGAAAGGAAGCATATGAGCTGGAGCCAGGGAACTGTGGGAAACTGGGGGAAAAGGTAATCACAAAATACTTTCCAGACACGTATGTGGCTACCTTTTCTCATACAGCAAAGAAAAAGCAATCATCTACCATTTCCCAGAATACGAGGGAGTGGATCTGGAGATATTTCAGGGGTTCCTCTGGTGATGTTGTGACATCACAGAGAAGAAAACCAGACCTGAAGTGCTCCTTGGAGCAAGTCGGTGCATTTTTAAGACCCTTCCTAATTCCTTGCACCCAGCAGGCATTTGATAAACAGTCAGTAAGGAAAAAGATTTGAAATCCAGAACAATGCATTTGGGAGTTGAGAAGTACAAAAGTGGTCAGCCAGCCCCCTTACAGAAAAGAAAAATAAGAAAATTTAACTTTTGAATGTATGACTATTCAAAGGCAATGTATATGCAGTTTTAGACACACACACACAAAAGGAAATATATATAAAAAGGCATATACTATAGTGAAAAGTAATACTGCCCCCTGGGTCCTTTCTAGAGACAACCACTACTACCGGTGTCTTAGCATCTTTCTTGAAATATCCCATGTACAGAAGCAGAGTGGACATGCCATGATTTACACAAAAAGGAGCACTTTGCATCAAGGTGGGTTTTTTCCCACTTAAGACATATTATGGAGAGCAAGTTCAATGTTGGTACATACAGATTGGCCTCTTTTTTTAAAGGCTGCAATGATTTCCACTTAGACCTATAGCATCATTTGACCCTTCTGATAAGACAGCTTGTTTGCTATCTTTTGCAATGACAATGCTACAGTGAATATCCTCCGACATTTCCTTTTGCCCTTTGAGTATATCCATGGGGTAAATTCCTAGAATGCAGTCAGAGGAAATACGATTTGACAGATATTGCCAAATGACCCGTAAAAATGAGCTGTACAATGTACATCCCACCAAAAAGGTACAAGCATGACTAAGAAACTGGGGCATCTTGGAGAAACTACAATGAACTTCATTCTTCAGTTTTCTAGACACTCTTGCACATAATTCATAGGTACATAGGCTGGTGCCTATCTTTGCAGGGTGATATGCACTTTATACCAAATCAAACACTCCCTCTACTCGAGCCAAAACAAAATCCAGGTCTCCAGACACTGAAGTCCAGCACTCTTTACACAAGGCCCCCTAGCTATCTCTGAGATCACAGGAAATGATGTCTTAGAACTAAAACCACAGTTTGCGCAGTCTGCCCCTAGCCAGGGCCCTGTACCGAGGCCTTCAGCACAAGCTCATCACCAAGTGTATCCAAAAGCCTCACAGACAGACCACCTGTGTCTTTACCACGTGTGTATCACAGCTAGTGAGCACTGCACACATACACCTTTTTAGGAGACAGAGCTTTGAGCCAGGAGCCGGGAAAAAACGGTTTGAATCACTCCTCTGTGGTCCCATTTCCTCACCTAACAACCCAGGGAATTAAGCCTGAGTATATTTTATTTAAAACTTTCTATATCGCCACTATCTGTCAGGCCCTCTACATACCTTTATTTCTTTTAGTTTTCACATCTAACTCCACAAGGTAGGCATCCTGAATCCCATATCATTATTGATGAGGAAACTGAGGCTAGGGAGGTTATGCAACTTGCCCAATGTCTCTACTAGCTGCAAAGTCCACATTATTTCCTCCATCCCACTCTAAATCCCAGCTCTAAAAAAGGGGATCCTATAAATCCAAGGGGACAGCCAGGGCTCTGTTCTGTTGTCACCAGAGGATTTAAGGCCAGGGGCTCAGCGCATCAAGGGTTAAGGCAGGGAAGCAGTGACTTGCCGGGACAAAGGGAAAATGCATTTCCTGCCCCAGGCAGAGATGCTGTTTTATGCTCAGCAAATTAGGACGTTTGTTTAATTAAGATGACACACAGATTTTGTTATTCTAAATATTTTTGGAACAGGAGGCTTAGAAGGAAGCTGTCAAGGCATGGATTTCTTTTTCCTTCGCTTTAGGTCTCTCTTTCTCTCCCTCCAAGGGAAGGGTAGGGCCAGGCTCAGAGGAAAACAACAGCTAACCCCTCCTCTCCTTTTGAAATAAAGATGTCAGGCTGGTAAGGGCTGTCTCGAGTACTTTACTGAAGGATTGATTAGCTAGAAGAGGAAGTGAGGAAAGTAGAGCCATCCTGGTTTCTAGCCATAGCCTACCAGGCAACACAGCAATGCTGCGTTTTTTTAGTGTGCTTTTCTTCTTTTAAAGCACTAACAGATCCTTGTTTCGTTTTTTCTGGAGCAAGAGCAGGCAAAAGGCAGGCTGTGATTAACATGCATCGTTCATCCTACCAGAGAGAAGATGTCCATCTCTAACTCCTCAGATTAAGAAGTTTAAAAATAAAAAGGACCTCTTTCATCTACCCTCATGAGCCCTTTGGACAAGCAGCCCCATAGAATGCACCTCTCTGATTGCTCTTCTCCAGGAACTGGATAACTCCCTGAACGGAGCTTGCCAGAGCCAGCTCGGCTCTTCTTTGGGCACCTATATCTGCCCCTGGGCGCTGCCAGGACTTGCCGGGTTTAGAGAGTGAAGCTCTTTGGTGTCACCGGCCAGGCAAGATCCCTCAGCCATCAGGGACTAGATGGCTCTCAAATTACAACTGTACAATCTTGACACTTTTAATTACTCCCCAATTATCCACTAAATGTACTCCCAGCACCACGTGCTTGCCTCAGTTGGCCAAACCTGCAATGTGCTCCTTCCTCGCTGCAGCTTCCCTCCTCACCCCCCACAAAAGTGGCCCCGCTGGATCTTGGAATTCCTCCAGTCCTTTGTCCGGGGCATTCTTGGGAGACTCATCACAGGCTGCCTTTGTGTTTCCATTCTGATACTACCTCCCCTAGAAGACTGAAAAGTCCAAGAGAGCAGGGCCTCCTCTAAGAGGCCTCCAGGAACCCCACCGGGGGAGGCCCAGCTCCCTTCTCCCAATCCCCATGACTCACACAGCACCTTTCTGAGGTCCCTGTCATCTCCACCTCACATTAGAGTCATCGACAGATTTGTCTCGGCTCTCCCCTAAATGCCCGAGGGCATGCGCCAGGTCTTACTCAACCTTGTACCCACCCCCCCACTACCACCTGGCTGAGCCCTTGGCACAGAGAAGCCAGTTAAATATTTATTCAGTTACACATCTGTGTGGCCTCCCTCTCCCCTCCACAGCAGCCTTATATTTAAATTCACTAATATTCCTGGACAGAGGGTCTAAACAGGTCTTAAGCAGCCTCCCTCCTTCCCCTGAGCTTATCAGGCCTGGCTCAGAAGCGGCCAGTGCTGCACCCAGACGGAGCTAGGGCTGCTTCCCCTTCACCAGTTACTCAACAGTTACTTTGAAATCCTGCTAAACCCAGAAGATCAGTGAACCCAGAAGTGGCTTGGGACCCTCAGGTCCTGGGACTTCCCAGGAGCCTCCTCCCCACGGGTGGGTGGGGTCGCTGGTGAGCTTCGGTCCTGAAGGTACCCCCCGTTTCAGTGTGAAACGGTGGGCACCTGTGGAGCGTCCGGGGGCCTCTGGTCCTACGCTGGACCTCAGCATGGCCCCGGAACAGGATGGGAAGAGGACCCCAGCACAGGAAAGGGAGGGGGGTAAAAACCCCGGATCGGGCCCAAGCAGGAACGAGGCGCACGCCCAGGCCAGGCCCCAGCGCCGCAGGATCCCGCTCCCAGCGCCCGGCCCGGGCGCGCGGCCCTGGGTGAGGCTTCCGGAATCAGGTGCTCGCCTAGCCCGCCCCGACGGCCGCAGCCGTGCCGGGGCCTCCTCTCTCCCGTGTGACAGGAGTCAAAGGTTGGGGTGGAGAGTCCTTCCTGGCCCGCGGCCGCGTCCCCGCCGGGCGCGCTCGCCCACGCACCCCTCGGTGCCTCTCGCGCCCCGCGTCCCGGGCCCGGCCGATCGCAACCCCGCGAATGAGGAAGTCGGGAGCCCAGGGAGGAAACGCAGCCGCGCGCAGGCCACGGTTCTGTGCCATTCTGACTCAGGAGGCCGCCCTGACAGCTGCCAAACGGTCCCCTCCTGCCCGTTACCTCCGTTCCCCAAACGCCTGGAGACTTCCAGAGGGACCCCTGCCGGAGCCCGGCGGGCCCGCGCCCCGCACCTCACCTCCACCGCCCGGCTGGGTCCAAGGAGCGGCCGCTGCCCGGAAGGGGTTAAGAAAGTTGGGCCAACTCGCCCGGGCGAGGCCGGGCGGGGCGCGCGCCGGCGGCAGGAGGTCGGGGCTCCCGGGTGCCCGGCGCTGGAGCGAGCCCGGGAGCGGGGCGCGCGGGGGCGAGGCGGGGGCGCGCGGCCCGAGCCTTCCTCCGGCCCGCGCCCCGGGAGCCCGCGCAGGGGTCCCGCCGCCCCGCGGAGGATGCGCAGCCCCGGGCCGACCCCACCCGGCGCCCAGGGCGGGACCGCTCACCTGCGCCTGGACGGCCCGGGGAACAGGCGCTGCTTCTCCCGAGGCGGCCGGCGGGAGCGCTCGGGGCGGCGGGGGGCGCGCGCGGGGGCAGCTGCAGCAGGTCGGCCTCGCTCAGCCTCGCTCGGCCGCTCGCGTCACGCCCGGGGACCGCGGTGCTCTGCGCGCCTCGCCGCACCCAGCTCGCTCCTCGCCGCCCTCCCGCCCCGCCCTCTCCGCCGCCCGCGGGCGGGCCCGAGGCAGGCCCCGCCCCCCGGGCTGTCGCCCATTCGGGCCGGCTCCTGGTCTTGATGGACGGACGTCTTAGCCCGTGGAGAGCGGGGTAGGCGGAGCCTCTGGGGACAGGGGGCGGGGACTGGTCCTCCCTATCCGCCCCCACCTCCACCCACTCCACCTTCCCCCGCGCTTCCTAGGCGGGAGCCCCGCCCTCCTAGGGTGGGGCCAACGGACAGCCAGGTTCGAGGAGGAGGATTGACGCGGCGAAGGCCCAATCAGGAGGAGGAGGCTGGGGCCGCAGCGGGCTCTGGAGCCGGCTTTTGGTGCATTGCCTGCGCTGGGGCGAGGCCTCCGGAGGTCGGGGGTGCTGGCGCCGGGCCTCGCGGGCTCTTTTTTCCCTGCCCCATGTCATCCTACCAGAAGAACAGATATTAAGTACCATATATGGGAAAAGTGCTATTTTACAGAATTAAGCAGGCCTGTGTGGGCGGGCGTGGACTCAGCGCCGGGTTGCGTTGTGGGCGTCCAGAGTTCGAGTCCTGACCCTGTCTGTTTAGAGGAAAGCACGCTGCTTTACTCCTTAGAGCTTCCAGATATTTGCTCAATCCCTCTGCCTGATGCCCTCCGCTCCTCTCTTTACCTCCACCCGATTAATACTTGTTACAAAATATTTTCTTGTTTTTTGTGTGTTTGGTTTTTTTTTAGGTATGCTAATCACACTTTCTGGGAGGTTCCTGCCAAGGAAGAGAGCGCATTGATTATTGCTTCTTTTCAAATTTTTGTTTTTATACTTCTCTTTCAATCCACTGGGAATTTATTTTGGTTCTGGAGTGAAAAAGAAATCTGATGTGATTTCTGTAATAGTCAGCTGCCCATACACCATTTTCCCCACTGATTTCAGGTACCACGTTCATCATATACTGAACTCATATATACTTGGGTCTGTTTCTGAGTTTTAGCCATTAATCTTTCTGTATGTTCCCGTGTCAGCTCCACAATGCTTTAATGTCGATAGCTTTATAATACATTTTATATCTGAAAGAGAAAAGTTCTCTTTGTTACTCTTTCCTCTGGAATATTCTTGCTCTCATGACTAAGCTATTCTCCCAAATGAACCTCAGAAAAAATTGTATGTTCTAAAGGTAAAAGAAAACTGAAAAAAAAGATTTAGCAACTCTGTGACAAAGGATTATTATCAATAATATATAAAGAATTTTTCCCAGACAATAAGAAAAACCAAAATACTCCAAAATAAAAATGGCCAAAACAGGAGCAAGCAATTCAAAAGGGAGAGATATAAATGGATACCTCTTTTTAAATTAATAATCAGAAAAGCAAACAAAAGCAAACAGGATGTCATTTTCACTTATCAAATAAAATGAAAAAATAAAATAAAATAAAAATGCCCAGTATTAGACAAGTTTAGAGATGCAGGTGGAAAAGTAAATTGACCAAAACAGTCCTGAGAATTCACCTTAATTGAAAAATGGAGAAGTGCACAGACATGTGTAAAAAAGTTCTTTGCAACATTGTTTATACTCTCTAAATATTATAAATAATATCCAATAAGAGATTGACTAAATAAATTTTGATACATTTATGTTTAAAAAAGGCATTAAATTATTATGTAAATTTGTATATATTGGTTTAAAATACATTAAATGAGGAAGAGTACATTATAGAATGCTACTCTAGGGGATAACATTTATTTGTATGCAGTCTTGTTTGTGTATGCATGTGTATCTTTCTCAGAGAAAGAGAATGAAGTTTAAAAAGCATTAATTACCTCAAAGTGTAAACAGGGGCTATGTCTTGACAGAGGGGTTGTGATTGATTTTCTCTTTTGGTTATCTGTATTTCTAACGTAAGTATCATTTGCATAATTTTTGGTGAAAAAAAAAGACTCATTTCAATATCCCCTCTTCCAAGAGGCTTTCCCTGGCTCTCTGGGCCAGGTCGGGTACCCCTCTGTGCTTCCTGATCACCTGCATTCACCTCCCTCCTAGCACTTCCACTCTAGATTTTAATTACCTAGATAAGTAAACTTGCTGTTTCCCTACCCAGGCTGGAAGCTGCCTGCGGACTGACAGGGGCTGTGCCTCAATTGTCTCCATGGGCCAGAACTAGCACAAGGTCTGGCATATAATAATCCTCAGTGAATGCTTGAGCAGAACTCATTGAGCCTCTGTTTCCTTATCTGTAAAATGGGTGTAATCACCAGGCCTTACTTCACCCACAGGAATGTCCGAAGGAGCACAGGAGACCTGGGACCTGAAAGTGTTTTGTAAACTGCTAAGCAGGGTACATTATTGATAATCTTTCCATTTTCCTCAAGCTCCCAGCCTCCTAGCCCCAGACTTTCCTTGGAATTGAGATGACTAGGAAGATGGCAGATCTGCCACCCCCTGAATTCTCTCTTCCTCATCCACTAGACTAGCTGCTTCCCTAAATAAGGAAGCCCCACTTCTTGCTATCCAGCCTAACCCTCCTCCATCCTCCAAGAACCTGCACCCTTGAAACTTTTCCACTCCTGGAATATTTTTAGAAAAATGTTTCATCTATTTTGTCTGAGTATTATGTTTGGTGCAGAAAATAATTTTTTAAAAGACAATTATTAATAAAATCACCCATACCTTATCACCCCAACATGGCAAGTATCAACAAACCTTGTAACTTCCAACACGCATGCATACACACACACACAAACACACATCCATGATTATATACACACATATGTATAAATAGATATGCATATATTATATATATTTAAAATAAAATTGGAAGAAGCATGGGAAAAATACAGCTGGAGTGACCTATGGACTGTGGTTAGCAGTAATAACATAATATTCTTGCATCTATGCAAAAGATGTACTGTGTTGATACTGAAACAGTATGGAAAAAGTGAGCCAAATGTACACTATGGACATGGCAATAATCAGATGATATTATTTTATTTGTAGCAAATGACACACCTCAGTGTGGTGTGTTGATGGAGGAGTGTTGTTTGGGAATTCTGCACATGTGCATGATAGTTTTATAAGTTTACAGCTTCTCTCATAAAAAAATATATTTAGGTTGGGGGAAAAACACACAAATGTAAGATGAGAACTATGATTAGTAGTAAGATTTTGACAGTGTTCTTTCATAGTTTGTAACAAACGTCTCATAACAATACAAGGTGGGTGGAGGGTGTATGGGACCCCTATATGATGTTATGCATGTTTGCTTTGTAAGTTCACAACTTTTACTATATGCTTAATTGTTTATGTATGTTCACATATAAATGATATAAAGATAATAATAATCAGATGGGTTAGGGGAAAAATACTTTGTTTAGTAGTAATATTTTGACAATGCTCTTTAATCATTAGTTAAAAAGGTTTAAAAACAATGCAAGGTATTGTTGGTAGGGTGAGATGTTATATATGTTTGATGTTATATGTTTGTTTTGTAAGTTCACAACTATTATACATTTATTGTTTATGTAATGTTTATGTATGCGTGATATATTTCAGTTTTTAAAAAGTTCAAAAATAAATAAATAAAATTGGGAGATCCACACATATATGGTCACCTGACTTATTGCAAAACTACCACTGCAAATAAGTGGAAATAGATAATCTTTTTAATGAATGGTACGAGGTATGAAAAAAAAAAAAAAACCTTCTAGAAGTAACCATATAAGAATATCGTCACAACCATGAAGTAGACAAAACGTTCTTAAACAAGACCAAAAAAAAAAATGCTAACCAGAAGACAAGACTGTTAAAATGAACTTCATTAAAATGAAGAATTTCTCATCAAAAGACATAAGAAAGTGAAAAGTCAAACCACAAACTGGGAGAAAATGTTTGCAGTATATAAATCTAACAAAGGATGGTACCCAGAATTTATCAAGAACATCTGCACTAAGGAAAAAAGACAATTATTTTTAAATGGGCAAAATATTTGAATGAGCAACACCTAAAAAAGGATATCTAAATTGCCAGTGAGTTATGAAAAGGTACTCAACATCATTAGGCATCATAGAATTGCAAATTAAAACTATAGTGGGATATACCACTAGTCCCCCACCAGAATGACTAAAATTTAAATGCCAAGTACTGGGGGCAGATATGTTTCAAGCAGTTGAGCACCTGCCTCCCACATGGGAGGTCCTGGGTTCAGTTCCCAGTATCTCCTAAAGAAAAAAAAAAAACAGACAACAAGCAAAAACAATGAGCAAACAGATGAGAGAGGAGGGAGCTAACTCAGGGGAGCCGATGTGGCTCAGTGGTTGAGCATCAGCCTCCCACATACAAGGTCCCAATACCTCAAAAAAAAAAAAAAATAGCCAAGTGTCGGTGAGGATACAGATCAACTGGAACTCTCATGCACTGCTGCAGGAAGTGTACATTGTACAACCATTTTGGAAGTGTTTGGTTGTATCTTCTAAAGTTGAATCTATATGTATATGCTATGACCAAACAATTCCACTCTTGAGTCTATACCCAGGAGATGAGTGCTGAATCCACCAAAGGCATGTACAAAAGTGTTCACAGCCACTTAAAAGAATGAAAATCTGGGTGTGGGGGGAAGTGTCTATCAATAGCAGAATGGATATATTGATGTGTTTATACAATGGAATACTACACAGTGGTATACAAGTGTGCATACTGCTGTTACCTGTAAAACTAGGGATGACTCAAATTTCCATCACTTGATGGATGTGGTATATCCATACAATGGAATATTATTAGGAGATAGGAGGAAATGAAGTACTGGTCCAGGCTACAACATGGATAAACCTTGAAAACATTAGGCTAACTGAAAGAAATCTGACACAAAGACCATATATTGTATGACTCCATTTAGATAAAATGTCTAGAACAGAGACATCTATAGAGACAGAAAACAAATCAATGACTGCCTGCAGCTGGGAGGCATGGTCAGGGGAATGGGGAGTGTCTGCTAAGCATATGAGGTTTCTTTCGGGGAGATGAAAATGCTTTGAAATTAGATAGTGGTGATGGTTGCACAACTCCATGACTACTAAAAACCACTGAACCGTACATTTTAAAAGGGTCCATTTATGGTATATGCAGTATATCTCAATAAAGTTGTTTTTTAATGGCTGAATCTCATAGACATGGTTGAGTGAAAGAGTTTAGACATACAAGAGTAAATGAGGGGAAGCAGACGTGGCTCAAGTGATTGAGCTCCTGCCTACCACACAGGACGTCCCAGGTTTGGTTCCTGGTGCCTCCCAGAGAAGACTAGCAAGACAGTAAGCTGGCGTGGCAAGTTGACAAAACAAGATGATGTAACAAGGAGACACAAAAAAAGAGGAAACACAATGAGACACACAACAAAAAGCGGGGAGCAGAGATGGCTCAAGTGATCGAGCACCTCTCTCCCACATGGGAGGTCCCAGGTTCGGTTCCCGGTGCCTCCCAAAAAAGAGAAGACAAGCAGACACAGAGAGTACACAGTGAATGGACACAGATAGCAGACAGCGAGCGCAAACAATGAGGGGAAGTATTAAGTAAAATAAAATCTTAAAAAAAAAAACCAAGGAAAGAACAAAATAAAAAAAAAAGTAGATGATTAGCTCCTATGTGATTCCAATTTTTTTTCATTTTTTTAACTGAAATTTTTTATTGTCTTTTTTTTTTTAAAGATACAGAGATGACACAAAATTTGATTCCAATTTATGTGAAGTTTAGAACAGGCAAAACCAATCTCTAGTGACAGAAACCAGAACAGGTCAGGAGGGAACTTTCAGGATGCTGGAAAGGTTCTATATCTGATCAGGTTGTTGGCTCTCTGATCTCCACACATGTAAAATCCACTGAGTTGTACGTGGAAGAGTTAGGTGCTTTCCTGCCCTAAGGTATACTTCAATAAAAAAAGGAAAGCAATGAAATCAAATAAAATTGGAGCAAAGTGTAAACCATTAATGCAGTCGGACAAAGGTTCTATGGGAGTTCTTTGTACTGTTCTTGCACTTTTCTGTAGCTT
Source organism: Dasypus novemcinctus (assembly GCF_030445035.2). NCBI lineage: Eukaryota > Metazoa > Chordata > Mammalia > Cingulata > Dasypodidae > Dasypus > Dasypus novemcinctus. The sequence goes on from NC_080684.1 coordinate 96,256,869, forward strand.
CGTGATTATTTCAAAATTAAAAGATACAAATACCATAAACAAAGAAATGAAATCGGGATCATCCCGTATTTCCAGTTTTGTGCTGCTGCTCTTTTGTCTCAACATCTTGGCAGTTCGTTCCTCTGCCTACAAACATACTTTGGATTTCCCTATCTTAAAACCAAGTCAGGGAAGCGGATTTGGCCCAAAGGACAGGGCATCCACCTACCACATGGGAGGTCCAGGGTTCAAACCCCGGGCCTCCTTGACCCGTGTGGAGCTGGCCCATGCGCAGCACTGATGTGCGCAAGGAGTGCAGTGCCACGCAGGAGTGTCCCTCGTGTAGGGGAGCCCCACGCACAAGGAGTGCGCCCCGCAAGGAGAGCCGCCCAGGGCGAAAGAAAGTGCAGCCTGCCCAGGAATGGCGCCGCACACACGGAGAGCTGACACAAGATGATGCGACAAAAGGAAACACAGATTCCCGTGCCGCTGAAGACAGAAGCGGACAAAGAAACAGGATGCAGCAAATAGACACAGAGAACAGACAACTGGGGTGGGGGTGGAGGGAAGAGAAACAAATAAATAAATCTTCAAAAAACAAAACAAAACAAGAACCAAGCCAGCACCTTCTGGTGCGGCTGCAGCTCTGCGCTCCCCTTCCTCTCCCGGGCAGCTTTCTCCAGGGCCGTCTGCCCTCAGGCCGGTAGACACCCGCCCCTCACCCCCTGCAGCGCTCACTTGCCTTTGCCCACACCTGCCCCTCGGGGGTCAGCGAGCCCACACCTGTAGATCTATCCTTCCTAGAGGGCATTTGAAGCTGCTCCACACTCCTCACTCGCCCTTCACCCCACCCCCCTGCCCTCACAGACTTTCCAGAAACTCCGCAGATTCCTTGTTCTCCCTTCACAGATGGCGCCTCAGCCCCCGGGCCAGGGTGGACGGGGCTGGAGAGGGGCTGGAGAGCAGGCGGGGTGGCGTGGCTGCCTCTGTAGGTGGGAGGCACTGTTCCTTCCCACCTCCTCGCTCTACCTGGTGTTAAATGACTTGAACGGCCACCTCTCCTGGAGCCTCGCGTTCACCGAGTGCCTCGCAACGCGGCAGGCTCTGTGCTGAGGCATGATTTAAGCCTTATCTCATTTAATCCTCACAGTGACACTGAGAGGACAGAGCAAACCTTACTCCCATTTTACAGGTGAGGAAACGGAGCGTCAGAGAGATTAAGCGACTTACCCAAGTGGCATAGCCAGAGTTCACACCAGGTCTGTGGGGCTTCAGAGCCCTGGCCATGACCACACGTCCCGCACCCTCGTTCTTGGGCTTCTCTCTTACTCCGCCCACCACATCCCCATTTTCAACGAAGACCTGCATGTGGACGACTTCCAAATCTGTATCTCCAACCCCAGACTCATCCTGACCTTCAGTCTTTTTTAAAAGCTATATATATGTATAGAGAGATGATAGATAGATAGATAGATAGATAGATAGATAGATAGATAGATAGATAGATAGATATTATGCTAAAAGAATACATGCTAGAGTAGATAGAGAATCTCCTCTTTGGAAGGATGTACAAGGAGTGAGTAACACTGTGTGTCCTTAAGAGGGGAACTGGGTTGGGGAAGAGGGGTAGGAGGGAGTGTTTTTCCTGAAAAACCTTTTATAGCTTTTCATTTTAGACTCCTGTGAAGGTGTTTTCTATTTATATTTAAATATGAAAACATGCTACAAAACAAAATAGAGATGCAAGATAATCCATGCTCATTTTTAAACTGAATAACACAGAGAAGCATCTGAGTCACCTGTAGTTTATTACCCAAGTCCAAGATTCTTTGTGTGTTTCCCGCTCGTTAAACTGCCTTCTCAAACCCCCCGCGCCCGCATCTGGTTCTTGCCAAACCTGTCTGCACACCTGACTTCCTGCTCCGCTCAGGTTTCCAGCCTCTCCGTGGCAGCCGGGCTCAAACCCCGAAGCCTCCCTCCTCCTGGCTCTCCCTGGCTCCTTCCCGCCACCACCTTACCCAGCCTCCCTCTCCCCGCCTCCCAATTCCTTCTCCTCTGGACCATGGCCTCAGCCCTCCCCCTGTGTCTCTTCCTGCACCCGCCCACATGTCTGCACCCCGGGAAACGCAGCGCTCAACACCCACTTACCGAGTGAGCTCTTACTATGTGCCAGGCCTGGGGCTGAGCCCTTGGCACGTGTCACCTATTACATCCTCGTAGCAGCCCCTTAAGGTGGCTGCTATTATTCTCCCCCCCCCCCCTTTTTTTACAGATGAGGACACTGAGGCTGGGAGGAATCAAGTCAGGTGCCCAAGATAAGGTTGAGTCTCTGATTCTAATTACAACACTGTTATATTTGTTTTATTATTCTCCAAAGCCCAATTATTATTATTAAGGTCATTCTCCTTATTTTGCAGATGAGAAAGCTGAAGCACAGAGAGTTAAGTGCCTTGTTTGAGGTCACTCATTGTTCAAGGCCACTCAGCTCCTCGGTGGCAGGGCTGGGATGTGAACCCAGATATTCTGGCTCCACAGATCCAGCAACCTCTCCAGCTCCCCTGTACTGTCTCAGTAGACTACCTTGGCCCTGAAAGAGCTTGGAGTACCTCCTGCCTCTCTTCTCCCATGATGCTTTCCACTGCCTTGGGCGACCCAGACTCCCTGCCCAGTATCCCAGCCCTGGGCAATTGTGTCCAGGCTCTGTTGAGCTTTATGTCTCCCTGGTCCTCTGCAGGGACCTATCCCCCAAGCAGCAGCCAGCTCACTGAGCTTTGAACCTACCCTCCATCACCACCCCTGCTTTTACACCCTCTCTGACCTCTCCCTCCACCAGACTCCTACACATCCTTCAAGACCCTGAGCCCCCACTAGAATGGTATGTGTACATCTCTCTGATATGTGTACATCTACATGACACAACAAAGGGAGTCACAGAGGAGAGACAGGGAGACCAGGGAGATAAGTTGGTGCAAACAATTGAGTGACTCTTTTCCATACCAGAGGTCCTGGGATCGGTTCCCGGTGCCTCCTAAAGAGAAAGACAAGAAGAAAGAGACAAGCAGACACAGAAGAACACACAGCAAATGGACACACAGAACAGATAACGTGTGCAAAAAAAGAACAACGATGAGGGAGATAAAACTTAAAAAATACGGTAATTAATTAATTAAAAATTCTAAAAATAAGTAAAAAAAAGAAAGTCCCTACAAAATTGGGTTATTGTGAGGATGAAATGATTTAAATAATGCCAGTGCCAATACTCGGGCCAGGCACAGAGTCATTTGGTTATAACTATGCATCTTCCTATCTATGTCCTCGAATAGGTTTGTTTTTCCTTCCCCAGGTATCTACTGTGGGCTCCTTGTTTGCCAGGCGCCATGCCAGGGGCTGGGATTTGGCAATGGGGAAACTGTTGGTGCTACACTGAAGATGCTCGCCCGGGGCTTGCAGGGCAGCTGCTGAGACCCACAAACAGAAGCATGGGGTGGGGGGGGCAAGGGGGTCATCTGTATAAAGGGGGAGTAGAAGCATGTTCCAGGAAGGAAGGTGGGGTGCAAGGCCCAGAGTGGAGGGGGCGCAGCCTGCGTGGGACTGCCAGCACCTCGGCATCAGGGTGTCGGGGAGGCAGGAGGGGTGGCAGCAGCCAGGGCCTGCCGAGGGAAGGTAACCCTCAGCCCCGCAGCAGGACTTGCCAGGCAGCCGGCGGGGATCCACCCCGAGCTTCTGGAGCAGATTCTGCACGTTCACAAGCTCCTCAGGTGTTTTTCATCAAATTAAAGTGTGACACACACCGGTTAGACCGTCATGCTGAAGAGTTTCCATTTCATCTGAGATGCTCAGCTGTGGCTGCACATTCGAACTCCGGGGAGATTTTAATTAAATGAGACTCTTAGGCAGGGGGTCCTGAGCACAGGTATTTTATACCGTTCACTACTCATTCAGCAAATGATGATTAAACACCAGCTATGTGTCGTCCATCGAAAGGACCACACCACCTCCTTGTTTGGATGCCACTCGGTCCCCCACTCCAGCGTGCGCTCAACAAACACTTATTCCATGAATCCAGTACCATTGTTCCTGTGACTGGTGCACAGCATGATCTCCCTAGGGCCCACGCTTGTCTCCATGCCATAACTCAAAGATCTACCCTTCCCCTCCCTGAAGCCTCTCTGGATCCTCCCACCTGATACAGATGCCCCCTCTGTGCCCCCCAGCACTGGGCTTGCTTCTGTCCTGGAATCCTCATGCCGCCAGCTTGCCTGCTTCTAGATAAGGAGGCCACGGGCTCCACAAGGACGATCGGTGCTTTGTATGGCGTTGATACCCAGTACTAGGCTTAGAGCCTGGCTCTTTGCAAGACCCTCAATACATGTTTAGAGAGTGAATGCGTAAATAATTTGCTAATGAAAATTAAGTAAGAATATATATGAGAGCTCTATATCACTGCAAGAAAATATGATTATTCATCTATGTATGCCCCACGGTGTCATACACAGGTAGGTGTGCAAGAAGAAATTAATAACCGTTCTTCTGAGGTATTCCTTTTAACATCTTTATCCATTTAAAGTGTATGATGCAGTGGTTTTTAGTATATTTGCAGACTTGTGTGGCCGTCCCCCACTAATTCCAAAGTATGTTCATCTCCCCAAAAAGAAACCCAGGATCCATTAGCAGTCACTCCCCATTCCTCCCAAAATAACCAATCCCACAACCCAAGGCAACCCCTAATCTACTTTCTGTCTCTATAGATTCCCTATTCTGGACAAGACATTTCAAATAAGTGGAATTGTACAATATGAGACTGGCTTCTTTCAGTTAGCATAATGTTTTCAAGACTCATGCATGTTGCGGCATGTATCAGTACTTCATGCTTTTCTACTGCCAAATAATATTCCACTGTAGGACAGACCACGTCTTATTTATCCATTCATCAGATGACAACCAGCTTTCTTACAGATAATACTTAGCTTTGGCAACGGCATGTCCATGTCCCTCCCTTAATTTTGGCATTAACTGTGTGCAGAGGGTTGCGTTTATTTCCATTTTGCAGATGAGTAAACTGAGGCTAGAGTGAGCAGTTGTGACCTGCCAGAGATCACGAGGCTGTTAAATGGCAGCGTTATAACAGCAAGCCCTTCGCTCTGCACCATTCTGCCCGGCTCCCTCATCTGGGATTTCATTAATGTCCTTTTCCCTCATGAACCCAACCTTCATAGGCCTTTCCTGGGGTCCAGGGTGGTCTGTGGCCACCTGACCTTGGATACATAGAGGTTTGGGTGTGTGCTCAGGGAGTGTGACCCCTTTATCTAATCTGGATTTTCCAGACAAGGGTCTGCCCTCCCTCCAGCCTCAGCGCAGACGGGCTATTTCCCTGGGGTGGACGTGGATGAGCGAGGGTGCAGGCACCAAGGAGAGCCACGGTGCAGGAGTTCCCTGCCTCACTGTCCACGCTGCAGGAAAGGGGCCTCTCCCACCTGCCCCGGCACCACCCAGACCTGCCCGCAGCGGCTTCCTAAGGCCCAGCCCAGCTTGCCACACCTCTTCCTCTCTGACCACAGAGAGCTTCAGATACACCTCTTTACAGCACTTGTCACTCTGGAGCCCAGTTATTTGTCTACACATCAGCTTCCCCAAACCTGGGAGCTGCAGGCATTAAGAAGCTTAATCATGTTTGCACCACAGCAATGACATTTAACAGGAACCCAGTCGGCATGGGTGGGATGACTGGATCTGCCCGTGTTTTAATTACAGCACCTGCCGTTTATTGCATGCTCGCCACACCCATTGTATCCTGTGATGTGGTGTCCAATCTCTGTTTCACTGGGCTCAGAAAGGTAAAGTTTACAAGCCCAAAGCCTGGTAGACAGTAAGAATTAGAGCTGAGATTTAATTCGAGGTCTCTCTGCCTCCCATCGTGCTGTTCTTTACCACTGGTGCGCTCCTCTTAGAGGTGAGTGTGGAAGTTAGAATCAGGCCTTTGGGAGTGGGTGATTCAACCACCACCACCACAGCAAAAAAGCACAAGGAGGCCAAAGCTTCTTGCACTCTACTTTCCTGTGATCTCTATTATTAGATCCTACTTCAGGTCTCAAGAGAAAAACACCAGCCCAGAGAGGGTGAGTGACTCCCAAGCACACAGAGCAAAACAGAAGCTCCAGGACTGAAGGCCAGGCCTGCTTGTTTCCAAGAGCAGGCTTGCTTCAGAGGGTCACAGTTACTGCATATTCATTCCACCTTGCACTGCTCAAGTGGAAATAGAAGTTTTCAATTAAAAAGATAAATGGCAGAGGGAAGCGGCTGTGGCTCAATCAGATGAGCTCCTGCCTGCCATATGGGAGGCCCTGGGGTTCGTCCTGGGGCCTCCTTGTGAAGGAGGCTCACCCGCACGCTGCGGAGCGCCGCCTGGCCCGCAAGCGCTGTGGAGAGCCGACTCAGCAAGGTGACGCAACAACAAAAAGAGGGAGACAAGCAAGAATGCAGAAGAGTGTGCAGCAAATGGACACAGAGAAGCAGACAGCAAGCAAGCTGCAAGGGGGGAGGGGAAACAAAATAAATACAGACACAGAAGAACACACAGCAAATGGACACAGAGAGCAGACAGCATGCAAAAAGCCACAAGGAGGGGATAAAAAATAAAATAAATAAATAAATAAATGGCAGATTGGTCCCACTATTGGAGGGGTAACCAGTAACAGCTGGGGTCCGTTCCTTTATCATTAAGAAGGGGGAGGAATAATCAACAGTTTAAACGGTAATGACATGAGGCTGAGCTCGCTCTCCCTGCCAAGAGGAGCCCGCAACAAACCTTTGCGTGTATTTCTTTCTCTCCCATTTCTAAGCGAGCTATGTTCTTTGCCCCACTTCCCAAATAAATTCTTTTTACTGGCCTAACTGAAAAAATAAAAATAAAAATAAATAAATGGTGGGGAAGCAGATGTGGTTCAAGCGATTGAGCTCTTGCCTACCACCCAGGAGGTCCCAGGTTCAGTTCCTTGTGTGTCCTGGAGAAGACCAGCAAGATAGTGGGCTGGCACAACAGCAGGTGCGGTGAGCTGACACAACAAGGAGACCCAAAGAGGAAAGGCAATGAGAGACACACCAAAGCAGGGAGCTGTGGTGGCTCACGCGACTGAGTGCCTCTCTCCCATATGGGAGGTCCCAGGGTTGGTTCCTGGTGCCTCCAAAAGAGACGATGAGCAGACACGGCACACAGAGAGCAGACGGCGTGTATAAATAATAGGGGGAGGGGGAGTAAATTTTTTTAAAAAATCTTAAAAAAAATAAAATAAAATAAATGGTGGGGAAATTGGAAGCCCCATACATTGCTGGTGGGATTATAAAATGGTACAGCCACTTTGGAAAATAATTTGGCAGTTTCTAAAAACATTAACCATAGAGTTATTATACCAGCAATACCACTCCTAGGAAAGGAAAACATACGTCTACACAGAAACTTATGCACAAATGGTCATAGCCAAAAGGTGGAAACCACCCAAACATCCATCCACTGATGAATGGATAAACAAAACGTGGTATAATACAATACTATTCAGCAATAAGAAGCAGCAAAGTACTGTTATGGATAAACCTTGAACACATTATGCTACATGAAAAGTCAGGTATAAAAGATCCCGTAACACAGGATCCCATTTTTATGAAAGGTCCAGAGTAGCCAAATCCATAGGGACAGAATATAGACTAGGGGCTGCGGCGAGGACAAGCGCAGGGAAGGACGGCCAGCGAGTACTGTTTCCTGTTGGGGTGATGAACATGCCATGGAATTAGACAGCGATGGTGGCTGGACAACTCCATGAGCTGAAAACCACTGACTGCACACTTTAAAAGGGTGAATTTTATGGCATGTGAACTATATAGCTCAGTACAGCTGTTATAAAAAGAATAAAAGTAAATTTTAAGAGAGCGACCTTTGCCTTTTCCAGATCCATGGACGCTGGCATTTGCTGTGAGCACCACAGCCCACTCCACGTCCTGCCACGATGAGAGCCTCCTCTCTGCGTCACCCAGTGTGGCACCTGCAGCCACGCCTGGCGTGTCTGACTTGGTGCGGGAGTTAAGCTGCGGCCCTCTTTCCTTCAAGGTCCCGTTTTGTAACGTTTGGCCTCATGGTACCTCTCTGTGGCAAAGGATTTCATGATCATAATATATCCTTTGCTGGGAACTCTGGTCACATGGTGTGAAGTCCATTCCAAGATGGAAAAGCTGATGGCTAAAGCCATCTTTTTTTTTAGGAGGTACCGGGATTGAACCCTGTACCTTGCACGTGCGAAGCAGGCGCTCAACCACTGAGCTGCACCCGCTCCCCTCTCCAGCCATCTCAACAGCCCAGAGCACTGGGAGGAGATGGAGTCAAGGGGATGTTACAGGATTTGAGAGACTTGGAGCAAATGCAGCTCTGCCCCCAGTGCAGAGCAGCAGGGACGGCAAGGCAGCACCCTGGCACCGGAACACTGGGGTTGAGTCTTAGTTCCACCCCTCCAAGCTGGGTGGGCTCGAACAGTCTCTTAACCCCTCAGGGCCTCCACTTCCTCATCTGATGAACCCTGCCGCAGGTGACTGTTGAAGGGATCCTTGCTTTTCAAACTATGGTCTCAGACTAGCAGCCTTCGCCCCACCCCAGACCTACGGAGTTAGAATCTGCAGTTTGACCTGATGCCCAAGGCGCAGCCGAGGCTGACAAGCATAAGTAAACATTAGATGAGGTGACAGCCTAGCTCAAAGCCTGCTGAGCCCGGTCTCCGTGGCCTGTGTGGGGAAAGAGTGACTTGCAAGATCCGGGAGATAAACAGGCTCCAGACAGTGGGGGCAACGACCAGGGCAAGGCAGAGAAGAGACGGGGGAAGCATTCCTCTTGCCCAAGCAGCGCCCCCACCCCCATCTCAAAGTCATTTAACCAAAGGAAATGAAGACAAAACCACAAAGTGCTGTGGGGCAAGATAGGGAGGGGCCCTGGAAATGAGGCAAGAGCTCACAGCCAGGGAGGGCCTCCTCGTTAAACACAGGGCAAAGGTATCAACTGCTGGCAGCAAGACTGCAGGGCCCAGAGGTGTCCCTCCTATCGGCAATGTCTGGACAGAAGGTAGACTCCAGGGGGCTGCCAACTCCCCCTTGACTTCCGGCACCCCCGTCAGCGGTTTCCATGGCCTCTAGGAGGCCCGCAGCAGCTGGCATTTAGCACCAAGCATTTTCCGAGAACGTACATTAACTCCTCTAATCCTCACCACGGCCCTTTGAGGAAGGTACCCTTACATTCCCCAGGTTACAAATGAGGGCACGAAAGCACAGAGGGAAGTGACTTGCCCAAGATGACAGAGCTAGTAAGTGGAGAAGCCAAGCTGCAAGACCAGACATCTGGCTCCAGGGTCCACCTTCTTAGCAACCCCTCTCTTGCCTCCGAGCCTGGAGTTGGCGAGCCATACAGCAGGGAAGGTCAGGTGCAGGGAGGAGCCTTCCAGGGTCTTGGTAATATAATAATAGTCAGAGCAGGAAGAGCCGCTACCCATCAGTCCAGCATGGGCACTGGAGCTTGGACGGCAGGGTCACCAGTTCCCAGGCACTCTCTGTCATCACCGAGGACACATCTTGCTGCCTCTCCTAGCTGCATACCTTCTGTCTCCCTCTGGGGTTCTCTGAGCCCATCCCATCACTCTCCAAACTTCCAGCAAGAGCCCCGAGCTTCCCTCCTCCTTGAGCCCAAGCCACCAATGCTCTCAGCCCAGTGGCCTTGCACCAAGATTTCTTGAGGGACTTTCAGGAAATCTCAGACCCCAGGGGGCCACTGAGTTCTCAGATCTCTCTGAGCTCTTCCACGCGTGCTGCCTGATTTCTTACATTCCATACCATCGTGCAAACTTCCACGTGCTCCTCTGTGACAGGAGCTTTGCCCTTGGCTGTGTCCAAAGCAGCATTTTTCATCCTTTTTTTTTTTTAGCCCCGAATCCACTATAAGAAATATATTTTATGGGGAATGGATGAGGTTCAACCAATTTTGGCTCCCGACTACCATATAAGAGGTCCAGGGTTCCATGCCCAGGGTCTCCTGGTGAGGGCAAGCTGGCCCACATGGAGCGCTGGCGCAGAAGCGCTGTCCTGTACAGAAGTGTGGCCCCATGCAGGAGTGCTGCCCTGCGTAGGAATGTCGCCCAGTGCAGGAAAGCCGCCCAGCGCAGGAATGCCGCCCAGTGCAGGAAAGTCGCCCAGTGCAGGAGGGCCGGACCATGCTGAGAGCTGGCGCAGCAAGATGATGCAACAAGAGACACAGAGGAGGGAAACGGACTTTGGCCCAGTGGTTGGGGCGTCCGTCTACCACATGGGAGGTCCGCGGTTCAAGCCCCGGGCCTCCTTGACCCGTGTGGAGCTGGCCCATGCGCAGTGCTGATGCACGCAAGGAGTGCCCTGCCACACAGGGGTGTCCCCCACGTAGGGGAGCCCCACGCGCAAGGAGTGCACCCATAAGGAGAGCCGCCCAGCGTGAAGGAGGGAGCAGCCTGCCGAGGAATGGCGCCACCCACACTTCCCGTGCCGCTGACGACAACAGAAGCGGACAAAGAAACAAGACGCAGCAAAAAGACACAGAAAACAGACAACTAGGGGAGGGGAATTAAATAAATAAAAATAAATCTTTAAAAAAAAAAAGAGACACAGAGGAGAGAACAGAAGAAGATATAGCAGAACAAGGAGATACAGTGGTGCAAGAGAGCAGTCGCCTCTCTCCCACTCCGGAAGATCCCAGGATTGGTTCCTGGAGCCACCTAATGAGAATGCAAGCAGACACAGAAGAACACACAGCAAATGGCCACAGAGAGCAGACAACGGGGGGGGGGGGGGGGGAATGGGGGAAAGAAATAAATTTAAAAATCTTTAAAAAAAAAAATTTTACAATGCAAATATACTCACAGATATGAAACAAGCTTCACCAAAAGTACTCTATTTTCTCTTCTAATCTTATTGTCATTATTTTTTAAATGCTAGTCATGACATTGACTTCATGCACACTCATGGATCACAACCTACAGTTAAAAATCACAGTAAAGATTAAGAGTCTGAGATTTGGAGTCTGACAAGCCTGAATCCCAGGGAATTCTATTGCCTGTGCAGCTTTGGGCATGTTACTGAACTTCTACAAACCACAAGACCTGCCTCAAAATGTTGTTTTGAGTAGTAAGTGAGGTAAGGGAGGTGAAAAACTTGGCCCAGGACCTAGTTCATAGCTAGAGCTCAAGAAATGGTCCACTCTTCATATTATGCTCCCTACAACATGTTATTATCCTACAGCTAGGGTAGAAAAGGGAGCGAGGCTGAGGAGGTGAAGTGACCCCAAGCTCACAAAGACAAGGGCCAAAGCCAGGATCTGAGTTCACAACAGGCTTCTCTTTCTTGCGGTCCCTTGCTGCCTCCCTAGAGAAGCCAGGCTCAGTGGGTGTGGCTTCCAAAGTTTGTCTTACTGGTTACAGCTCAGCCAGGTTTTTTTTTTAAGGAGGTACCAGAGATTGAACCCAGGCCCTCATATATGGGAAGTAGGTGTTCAGCCGCTAAGCCCCCCATCAGCCATCCTTTGAGAAGATAAGCTGCCCTCACTTGCTCCTGGAGCAGTGCACAGCCATTTCCTCTGTGCCTCTCCACTGTCCAATTTCACTCAACAGCTATTCGTGGGGCCCTGCGTGGGCGCACGGCTTTTTGCTCTTGCTGTCCCTCGGCCTGGGACACTCTTGCCCCACATGTTGCTTGGCGCCCTCCCTTACTTCCTTCAGGCTGCTCCGAAAACGCCGCCTCCGTGTAGAAGCCATCCCTGAACACCTAATCCAAAAGAGAACCCACGTCGTTCTCTAGGGCGGCCCACATACCCCGCTTTAGCTCTCTTCAGGCGCTCACCACCACCTGACGAATTGCGTTTGTGTTGATTTATTTCTTTACTCTTTGTCCTCACTAAAACGCAAACTCCACGAAGGCAGGGACTTGTCGGGCTGGTTCCCTGCTCTGTCCTCAGGGCTAGAACAGTGGCTGGCACAGAGCAGGTGTCCATTAAACGTTTGTTGAATCAGGAAATACATGCTGCCAAGGCTAAGAAGCTGGGCTGATGACTCAGTGGGGACCAGTGGGCACAAGGGCACTAACATGTACAAACCATGTGCCAGGCAAAGACAGAGGAGAAGGACCAATTCTGACTGTGAATCAGGGAAAGCTTCAAGGCGGAGATCCCTGAAGACTGGGTAGAATTGGGTGACTGGGTAGACTGGATGGAGCTGCAAAGAGAGAGAGCAGCGCAGGCTAAGAGAATGGTAACTGCAAAGTCAGAGGCAGGAAAGGGGGGTTGAGCACAGAGACCAATTCACCAGACTACAGGTTTGGGTTCAGGGTGGAGGGGCGGGTGGGAGGAAGGCTAGGGCAGATTGCAGAGGGCTTTATTGTAAATTTCTGATAATGGTGTAAAAAGACCTACCTACCTACCTAGCTACCTACCTGTTTCATTACGCTCCCATGCATGGTTCACAATTTGGGCGTAAAAGATGAAAATCTTCCTGCCACACCTATCCCGCCCCCAACCGCGGAAATAACGCACTCTCCCCACAATTAACCAATGTCACGGCTATTTTGGTGAAAGGCTCCAGCAGAGTCACCTTTACGGCGAGGCCGCACCTGCGCAGCGGCGGTGAGCGGCGGGGACTCGCGCCCTCGCCTCCGCCCCGCCCACAGCGAGGCGGCCTCGCTCACCGCTCCGCGCGCTCCTCCCACCACTCCCTCCAGGAAGTCCTGCGCCACCGGCAGACTGGTGGAGCTGATCACCCGCCCGCTTCCCTCCCGTGAGCCAATCGAGCGCGTTATGCAAAATAGCCCAGTTCCCCGCCCCCGCCGACAACCAATGGTTGGGCAGGCGCAACAGGTCGGCCAGGTTCCCATTCGGCCTGAGCTCCGAGAACTGCAAAATGTCTTCAGGTGGCGAAAAGTACTTTGAAACTGCGGAAGAAAGAAGGACGGCCAGAAGGAATGCTGTATCGAGGCTGATGGCCCTGGAATCCTAGAAACAGATTTGAAGGATTGCTAAATCATTTCGCCCGACACCCGGGCTGACCCTTACCTTGCCTGCGCACCTGCCAGGTGCTCACAGTCTTTGGTGAATACAGAAATCACCTCCAGCACACGTGCTCCGGGTAAGAAAAAGGGGCAGGTCCGAAAGTCTGCCACGTGGTGCTGGGAGAAGATACTCCATGGAAAATCCAAAGCAGTTTCAAGCCTTGTCTCTACCACCTGCTAGCTATGTGACCTTGGACAATCCACCGCACCCTTCTAAGCCTCGGTTTTCTCATCTGGAACATAGAAATAATAACATCACCCTCCTAGCTTGGATGTGAGAATCTATGAGGTAGTCAAATGGAAAACTTAAAAGAGATGATTCCCACCTCTTTTAACTATCTAACACGTAGATAGTGCTTGAAGGAGATTATCACTTCATCACTTCGTGGTTAGACTGCGGTTCAAATTCCGATTTTCCCAGTTACTTGTGGTGTGACCTAAGGCAAGTCACTTTATCTCTCTGAATCTCACTTTCTTCACACCTAAAATAAGAAATTCCATGGGATGGTTATTAAATTGTTAAGAGTTATAAGGCGGTTGGCACAGTCCATGTTTGGTGAATGGAGCCATGGGACCACTTGGAACATCAGTTTCATCATCTATCATCTAGATACAACAATAATGTCTGTTTTGCCTGCTTTGTAGGATTGTCATGTGTCTTAAATATCTTGCAACACGTTTATAAATGGAAAAACACTTCACTGTTAGTAATATTATTGCAAGGCAATCAGCACACTAGAAAAAGCATGGCTTTGGCCCTGGCCTGCCTTTTATTACCTGTGTGACTTTGGACAAGTTATTTCACCTTTCTAAGGCTTAGCTTCCTCTCCAGGAATGTTCCACCATTATAGGATCATCGTATGCATTATTGAGATGACTTACATAAAGCACCTACTATATGCCCAGCATACAACAGACTTTAATAAATAGTACTGGTTATTACTAGAAAGTTTTTATTTAAATTACCCTGAATTCTATTTCCTAATTTCTACCCATTAGTATTAAAGATTCTACTTCAGCAAACGAAATGTGGTATATACACATACAAAGGAATATTATTCATTTGTAAAAAGGGAATGAAGTTCCGATACATGCAATAACATGATGAAACTTGAAGACATCATGTTGAGTGAAGTAAGCCGGACACAAAAGGACAGATATTGTATGATCCCACTGATAAGAAATAATTAGAATAAGCAAAGTCATAGAGTCAGAAACTAGAATGTAGGTTACCAGGGGCCAGGTGGGGGAAGGGAATGGGGAGTTAATGCTTAAATTGTAGAGTTTCTATTTGGGATGATGGGATGGTGGTGATGGTAGCACAACATCGTGACCATAATTAGCAGCACCAAAATATATATCTGAATGTGATTGAAAAGGGAAATTTTAGGTATATGTTACTAAAATTTAAAAAATTTTTTTAAAAACCATAGGCCTTAACAAAGAAATAGTGAATCCTAAAGCAGACTATGGAGTATAGTTAATAGTACAATTATAAAAATGTTCTTTTATCAATGGCAACAAATCTACCACATTATCGCAAGGTGTTAATAATAGGGTTGTATATCGGAACTCTGTATTTTATGTCTAATTTTTCGGTAAACCTACAACTTCTCTAATTTAAAAAGCGGGGAGCAGGTGTGGCTCAAGCAGCTGAGCCCTGCTTTCCTTAAGGGAGGTCCCAGGTTCTGTTTCCCATGCCTCCTAAAAAAACAAACCAAAAAAACAGTCAACAACAAGCAAAATGGAAAAACAAACAAACAACTCAGGGGCGCTGATGTGACTCAGTGGTCGAGTGCCAGCTTCCCTCATAAGAGATCCCGGTTTCAATTCCCAGCCCTGACACATTGAAAAAAAAAATTTGTACTTCAAACCACGTTAGGAAGATGGGATGATGCAGGAAAACCTTCACCCAGTGTTCATTCAACTAGATATACTCTTTGAGTACCTACTATGTGCCAGGCATCTTGTCCCAGAGGCTAGCAGTATACAACTCTTGGAAAGAAAAAGAACAAACATTAAAATGCTTGTAGCTTTCCAATACATTTGAATATCTGAGAGAAAATTTTTCCCCTTGTTACTCTTTTAGGAATTTCATTCTTGCAAATAAACTTCAGAATCATTTTGTCAAGTTCTAAAGGCATTTGGAAACCGAGGAAAATATATACTACACATAAACCAAAATGTTATATCAGTAATAAATAAGATCTCTTCCAAACCAATAAAAAAAAATATCCAAATTTCTAAAATGGGTTAAGGACATGAATGAGAAACTCCTAAATATTAATCAATACAAAATAAAAATTATTATTTTAATAATTTGGGTAAGCTGGGAAATTTTGTAATTACTATCTTATAAAAATTAAAATGTGGATTTCCATTGCTCCTGTTCATGACTTCCTTGTCCAAGGAATATCCTGACATCCTGTCCACGAAATGCACAGAAAAACTTTATGGACATTATGTAAATTAAAAATAAACGTATTATATATGTATATGGATGTGACAGGGATTGTATGTTTGCAAATGTGTAGACCAGGAATCAACAAACTGTGGCCCATAGCCCATAGGAGCTGCTGCCTATTTTTTTTTTTTAATTTATTTATCTCCCCTCCCCGCCCCCCGCCCCAGTTGTCTGTTCTCTGTGTCTATTTTGCTGCGTGTTCTTCTTTGTCCGCTTCTGTTGTTGTCAGTGGCACAGGAATCTGTTTCTTTTTGTTGCGTCATCTTGTTGTGTCAGCTTTCCGTGTGGGCAGCACCATTCCTGGACAGGCTGCACTTTCTTTCACGCTGGGCGGCTCTCCTTACAGGGCGCACTCTTTGCGCGTGGGGCTCCCCTATGCAGGGGCACCCTTGCATGGCAGGGCACTCCTTGCGCGCATCAGCACTGCACATGGCCCAGCTCCACACGGGTCAAGGAGGCCTGGGGTTTGAACCGTGGACCTCCCATGTGGTAGACGGACGCCCTAACCACTGGGCCAAGTCTGCTTCCCTGCCGCCTATTCTTTTGATGGCCCATGAGCTAAGAAGGGTTTTACATTTTTAAATGGTTGTGAAAACATCAGAAGAAGAAAGCCATATAACATTCAAATGTCAGCATCCATGAATAAAGTTTCGAACACAGCCATGCTCATTAGTTTACGTGTTGTCTGTGAAACTACAATGGCAGAGCTGAGTGGGATGGTCTGCAAAGCCCAAAATATTTACTCTACAGCCTGAACAGAAAAACTTTGTCAACCAGTGGTACAGATGATCTCTTATAAGATTTGTAAGAAACTTGTAAGAAATAGTTACTCTGGGAGGGGAACTGCGGAGCCGGAGGACCCAAGTGAGAATAGGACTTTCTCACTGTACAAGAGTCCCTATCTTTTAAATTTTTTAATTATGGGAATGAATTCTTTCTAAAAAACGGTGTAATTTAAAATGTAATAAATTATAAATATATTGTATGTTATATAAATATAACTTATATAAAAATGAAATAAAAATATAACGAAAGGGAAAATAAAAGCTGGAAGTAATTTTTCATCTTTTTGGGTCGAGGCTTCGCCTGGGGCAAGACACCCAAATGCAGAGGCATAAACTGGTGTCCCCACATGACAGAATTTACTGTGGAAAGCGCTAGTCCGGTTTCTTCTAAGATCAGCTGGGAAAACTTCCAAACGATAGCAAAGGGTCACCTCTCAAAGGAGTGTGCATGGCTTGGTATAAACATTCTCAACGCCACGCTGAAGTCATGGTGCACGGAAGGAGCTGACCTTGGCCCTGGCCGCGTTTCCCCCAGCATCCGAGGTATTCGTGGATTCCGGGTGAGTCACTGCCGGCCCGGCTGGCCTTCCAGTCCCGTTAAGGAAGAATAACCTCATTAAGGAGAAGCGCTCCCCTCCCCCCCAGCCTTATATGGGTATCAGCTAGCCCTGGGCAGCTCAGCCACCCCCTCCGAGACCTCTCCAATTGTCCTAGATGCCTCTGACCTTGGACAGACTTCCTGTTCCTTCCCCGGGGGCCACCGTTTTAACTTGGCCCCCACCGCTCCACACGGGAGGCTCCCACTCAGCTGGAGAAAGGAGGGGAGGAGAGCGCCCAGGCCCAAGCCCCCTTCTCTCCTCCCTGGGGTCCACCCGACCCTGCAGGCCCAGTTTCGCCTGACAAAGCAGTCACCAAGGGAGGGCAGAGAGAGGCTGACGTTTTGTGCAGGGGAGTTGAACGGCTTCATCCTGGAAGTGACACTGTCACTTTCACTCTCATCTCAATGGCCAGCGCTAGGCCCGGCTCAAGTGAAAGGGGACGGGAAGTGCCCGAGGGAGTGGGACGTTTGGTTGCTGCGTCTGCCACCATCTCTCTGCTCAGCCTCCCAGCCAAGGCCAGTCGAGTCTAGAAGCGGGGGACCTTGGAGTGGCAGGGACCTCAACAGCCACTCATCCAGTGGGGTTGTCGGAAACGCAGAGTCCTTGGTCCTACCCCACGTTGCCCCTACAGGAATGCCTTGGGTGGGTCCAGGAAGTTACACACTCACCAGCTCCCCAGGGGATTTTAGATTTTAGCAGCAGCCAAACTTTGGGACCCACCAATGGACTCCAAAAACCTTTTGCATTGAAGGGAACTGAGGCCCAGAGCGGGACAGTGACTTTGTCAAGACCACAGAGGGAGTGAATAATAAAACGCAGCCCAGACTGCAGGCTCCCCAACCCGGGCTCAGGACGCTTCTGTCCTCACCGGTCTGCCTGTCCGTCTCCTGATAACAAACCTCACATTTCCTCTGGGCTGCCCCAGAGGCTGCTCCCACATCAATCCCCGTGGCCCAAGTTAACCAGGGATTGGTTCAAGGATGTCAGCGCCAGCCCAGAGGGGGGTGGGTAGCCCCAAGGGTGTTTGCTGGAGCTGTTCAGAGAAAGACGCTCTCTTCCACCAAGGTGCCTGCCTGGTTTGCGGCAAGCCGGGAGCAGCTGGTGGCTGCCTTTCGTTTCCTGTGGGAAGAGCCTGAAAATAAAGCCAGCAGCAAGGAAAGCAGACCTAAGAGGCAGAGAGGAGAGCTCTGACAGCATCGCGCGAAGCATCGCGTGAATACCTGGATCCCGGGCTGCCTGGACCTCCCACTCCGTGAGCCAACAAATCCCCTTTCGGTTCCCGCACATGGGAGCCCTGCTCTTGAACTGCCGACAGCTGGGGACCAAGCACTGGAGGGCAGGCGCATCCTGAGTCAGAGGACGAGGGTCGATGGAGGGACTGTGGGGAAGTATCAAGGTAAGTGAGAGCTGTGACCGCCTCTCTCACGCCAGGGACCCAGGATCAGCACAGGCCGCAAGCGGTGCTCAAGGTAATGTTCCAGATCAGCGTGGTGACACTCGGCATCTCCTGTGCTCTCCTCCCCTGGAGGTAAGCAGGGGAGACATAGTTATCTCTAAATGAGAAGGACACCTGAAGCTCAGAGGAGAGGTCACTGGCCCAAGGTCACACAGGAAGCCGGCCACGTGTTTTGACTCTGCTCCGCTGGGAAGAGCCGCCAGCATTGGGGAATGCCTGCCTCTCACGTTTTGCTCACACGCTCACGTCCACGTGCAAGCTCACGGGGTGCGCAGGGGACAATGGATACGCCATGTTACAGTTGGGGCAACTAAGGCGCGGGGTGGGGGTGCTGAGGGACTTGGCCCAGGCCACAAGGGAGGCGGCGTAGAGGCTTGATGAGAGTGGCTGGTGGGAAGTCAACCTGCGGATGGGGCGGGGGTGGGGTGGAGGGGCAGGGACGAGAGGCCTGAGGTCTTCTTTGATCACTCTGCCTTCCCCCCAGTTCCCCTGCAGGGAAGCCTCACGCAACAGCCCAAGAGGCACCACTGGGCTTCTGCTAAGAGGGAGGAAGTGGCCTCCAGAGCCAGACTGCCTGCTTTCAAATCCTGGCTCTGCCCCTCCAGAGCTGTGTGACCTTGGCAAGTTGCTTTCCCTCTCTGAGCCTCGGTTTCCTCACTTATAAAATGAGGATAATAACAGCATCTACTTCAAAGGAATCATGGGTGAGAATTCAATGAGAAAATGCTCAGAACAGTACCTGGGACAAAGGAAGCACTCAAAAAAGTTAGCAATTGCTATCCCATAGTAGTCACTCCGGGGAAAGACTGTACGCGAGAAGGAAAGGAATGAGTCCTTCATCTCCAGGTTCTCAGTCTCCTTACCCAAGTTCCACCAGTCCAAAGACACTGGGTTGTTCATGCTTCAAGGCACAGGACAGACAGCAGCTAAGACACGAGCATCACGGCCAGCTAGGGGTCTCAGAGCAGGAAAGGGCCCTTCCACCCTAGGCTCACAGGCTCCGCCCCTCTCCTCTCCCGTGGAACCGTGGCCAGGGCCTGGGGCAGTTTATTCCCTCCCTTGCCAGGGTCTTGCTGGTTTGCAAAGGACCAGAGAAAAGCTGGCTCCAGGGCCGCCCCGTCGGTGCACGTGACCGGGATGGACTCGGCAGCAGAAGGCCCCCGCCCCTCCCGTGGGTGGGAAAGCCTCCGCCCTCCTCTGGGGGACTCAGATGGGGGTCCCTGGTATGTCCAGAGGATAAATAAAGAGGGAGCGAAAACTAAACCTCCCGAAGTGTTTACTCTGAGATGAAAAGGCACAGCTAAACACGAACCAGCCGCAGAGGCTTGTGTACAGAAGCCACGAGTCTGGGACACGCAGGAACGTCCCAGGCTGCAGGTGAGCAAAGCCTCCCGGCGGGGTTGGGGGAGCCCGGATGGCCCAAGCCGGGAGGCAGACCGACTCCACCCACCTCGGTCTCACCGACTCCAGCAAATCTTTAGAAAACTAGACCTCTCCTTCCCTGGGAGCCCTCTGCGGACCCCACCCCACCCCAAGCTCCCATAGTCCTCCCTGGGTAGCTCTATCCCTGCAATTGCACAGTTTTTGTTCCTGCTTGTCTCCCCCACTAAGCATCAAAGGCTCGAGGGCAGAATGGTTAAGGGTGTGGACTCTGAGCCAATCTGCCAAGGTTGGAATCCAGTTTCCAAGCTGTGAGACCGTAACTGCCTTATGCCTCAGTCTCCCTCCCTGTAAAATGGGGATGATGATAACAACAGTATCTTCCCCATGGGGGTTCTGCCGGTCACTGCGGGTGTCCACTCTAATCATGCTTTCTGGAGCTGGGGAAACAGCCACAGGATGGGTTCAGGGATCTTCTGGGCCACTGCGAGACAACCGTGAGCTAAAGCTCCTTTCGCCGTCTGACCTCCTTGAGCACCTGCTCTTGACTGGAAGACCACAGTGACATTTTGGGTCTCCTGGAATTACTGTCAGTTCAGCGCTAAGGGCTAGTCATCCCCCAAATTATTTCCCTTTCCCCAATGCACAGTCACCCTGGAAAATGGCCCTAGGCCCCTTGGAAGGCTGGGAGACAGATAAACAATGTACATTCCTGGCCCTGTAGCAGGGTCCCCCCTACCCAGCCTCCCCTACTCAAGGTCTGTAAACTGGCTCAAGGCTGGGAATTAATTGAGGGGCTGCGATGTTCTGTTTTGGTGATACAAGTTAGACTTCTGTTCATTCAACCTTGAACTCTTCCACTTGTTATGACCAAGTAAGAATTATGTAAACTACCTGGCTCTTTCCTTTCTTTTCCGTAGTCAACTAACCAAAGCTGTAAGTCTCTGTGACTTTGAGTGGATTTAAATGGTTGCTATAGCTGAAGCATTAGAATGGAGCCTGTCACTCAGTAAGCTCATAGAAATGCGTTCATCATTATCACCCTCTTTATGCCTCCAGACCTGAGAGCAAGCAGGCTCTCAATAAATGGTTACAAATGAGTGAGTGACGAGGCTCTAGCTGAGGACTTAAGGTTCTGTGACTGTGTACGGCAACCACATGTCACATTCACCAGCTGTGTTCTCCCTGGGATTCAGCAAGATGGGGGCTTTGGGCCCCCACCATGGGATGATCTGCATGAGACCTTCAGGGAAAGGACTCATCAGAAGGTGAAAGAGCCCGAGCATGGAAGTTTGGTATAAGGCCACTGGGCCAAGGCCAGAGGGGAGAATTCTGACCAGAGAACAGAGCAGAGCAGCCCGGGCTGGGACACGGAGATTATGTCCACTGGGCTGGCGGATTTGGTTGTCAGTGTAGTCACTTGTTTTCATTTAGCTCCTGAGGACTGCCAGGTACATAATAAGTTCAGCGCATAGCACGTGGTTTTTGTGCAAGATCTCTTTCTTAATTATTTTATGTTTCTCTTTTTCCCTGATTCTCACTCTCATTTGCCTTCTCCTCCCCAAACATGCATGAATCTTGTAAAAGTTTTCCTTTAAGGACTTCTTATATGTGTTTTCATTTTCAAAAATTAAGCCCCATTCTGTTTACAGTCTTGAGACCTATATGTCCCTGTTGCTGGATGTACATCTAGTTCATTTTTGTTTGTTTGTTTGTTTCTTTTCCTTTTTTAAAAAGATACTTAGATTACATAAATGTTACAGAGACTATAAAGGGGATTCCCATATGTCCCACTCCCCCGCCCCCCACTTTTCCCCATATTAACAACTTCTTTCATTAGTGTGGTTACATTCGTTGCAATTGAGGAACACATTTTGGAGCATTGCCACTAAGCATGGATTATGGTTTACATTGTAGTTTACGCTCTCTCCCACCCAATTCTGTAGGTTCTGGCAAGATACGTAATGGCCTGTATAGTTTGTTTTTTCTTGTTGCTGCTTCAAACTCCCCAGTAAGGAGCCACTGAATTTTGCTACTGCCAACACTGCAGTAAACATCCTGACCCGAGCTCCCCTGTGGATTTTTGTGGAAATTTCCCAGAATGATTACCAAGAGTGGGATTTCTGGGTCCCAAGGCGTGCCCATATTTTGCTTTGCAAATTCTGCCTGATTGCTTCCCAGAGTGACTGTACCACTTCGCATGTCCACGTCGACACCTGAGGTTTCCCATCTCCAACCGTCGTCACCAGCACTTGGGAGGATCTACCTTTCTAATTTGTGGTGGGTGTGAAATGGTATCTCTCTGTTTTAAAAATTGTCTTCTCAGCCGGACTGTAAGTCTGTGAGGGCAGCAGGCCTGTACGGAGAACATAGTTGAGTGCGCAGCTCCCTGCTCAGGCCTGCCACATGGCGGGAGCCTCAACCTAGACCTCCAAATGAATGAGTGAATCCCGCACAAGAGCAGTTCTTCTAAGGCAGGAGGGGAGAGGCTGTCATGGATGAGCAAAAACAGAACGAGCTGATCCACTGAAGTCTCAGAAAGCCCCTGGCCAATTCCCTTGGGACTTTCAGGAGCATCTTCCAGCTGCTTGTGCTGGGTGGACGTTCTCACGAGGCCATAGAAATGCCATCTGGTTGCGAAGACTGGCATCTGTGCTTACCTAGAAAACACGAGCTGAGGGCAGGCAGGCTCTCTGCAGCAGGTGCCACCCCTGCCGGGCCTCGCTGGGCAGTTAGAGTCCCAGAGAGATCTGAACACAGGCAGAAAACAGAACAGCTGCTGGCGGGCGCCTGGACTGAACAAACCTTCCTCCCATGTAACTATTGTAATTTTTTAAGTTTGGGAGTAAGTGGAAACCACATGCTTCTGGACCATCCCTACCAAAAGTCACCCGGCGGTGCTTGTCCAGAACCGTGGTCCGATTGTCCGAGGCCTGGGAGAAGATTCTGTGCTGGAAGCAGGACGGGGGCCCCTCCAAGGACAAACAAAGCCAGGTGATTAGTGGTTAGGAATGGCCTGGGTTTGTGTGACCCTAGATAATTTACTTCCCTTCTCAGAATCTTGATTTCTTCATCTGTAAAGTGGGGATAATAATAGTGCCGTCCTCATGGGAACTCGACTAATCTACGAAAATGCTTAAGATATCATCCGGCCTGCGACCAGCACAGGGTGGACACTGGCTTTGAAAGACTTCTCTGAGGCCCTGGTTTGGCACTGATGAGGCCAGGAGCAGGTGAGGGGCAGGCCAGGGAGACGGGCACACTCTTCCTCTGGCCTCACTTATTCTTTTTTAAGGATTTATTATGTATTTATTTATTTCCCCTCCTTGCCACTTGCTTGCTATCTGCTCTCTGTGTCCATTCGCTGCGCGCTCTCTGTGTCTGCTTGTCTCCCTTCGTTGCGTCATCTTGTTGCGCCAGCTCTCCACAGGCGCAGACCGTCAGCTCTCCACAGGTGTGGGCCAGCCCACCTTCACAAGGAGGCCCCGAGACGTGAACGCAGGATCCCCCATATGGTAGATGGGGGCCCAACTCATTGAGCCGCAGCTGCTTCCCTCGCCTCACTTTTCAGGCTCCCTTGTGACTCCCTATAGATATGCCCACATACCCTCATTCATTCAGTCAACAAACTTGATGGAAAGCCCTGAGGACACAGTGACAAACCAGACAGGACCCTGTCCTCAAGGAACTCACAGCCCATGGGGGATGCAGACACTGGGCAGAGCAACAACGCCCCGATGAGGGAAAGCAGAAAGCGCTGAAAGGAGCCCGTCCGCCATCATCCGCCGCTCCCCTCTCTCCATCATTCTTTCCCAGCTCTCTTTGAGCCTCACTTTCTTCATCTGTAAAATGGGACTCATGGGGTTGTTTCCAGGTTCAGATGAGAAAATGGGGTGGTGGGGAAAAAAAAAAACACACAAAACTTTCTAGATTGCCAAGAATATCTAGGCAAGTGAACTGGATAATAGGATAACACTGAGAGGTACTGGCAGAGTGACGCTACAGCTGAGTGGGCTTTTCCTCCCAGAGCCACTGCAAGGTCCGTGGTTTCAGGGAGCTCAGTAAAGGAAAGATGCTCTGAACGGTTGTTGTAGTTTCCTAGGCCACTCGAAGCAAATGCCATGAAATGGGTCGGCTTTAACAATGCAGCTTTACTAGCTTATAGTTTTGGAGACCAGGAAAATGTCCAAGTCAAGCCATAACCAAGGCAAACTTTCTCCCTGAAGACTGGCTGCTGGGGGTCCAGCTCCTCTGCACATCACAGGCCAAGGCCACGGCAGCCTCTGTGGGTCTTTCCCTTGGCTTCTGGATTTCTTTGCTTTCAACTTCTTGCTTCTGAGGCTTTCTCTCTCTTTTTCTGAATTTCATTTTCTTATAAAGGACTCGAGTAAGAGGATTAAGACCCGTCCTGAATGAGGGGCATCACGCCTTAACTGAAGCAGCCTCATCCAAAGGTCCTCTTTACAATGGGTTTCACCCATAGGAGTAGAGTAGATTTAAGAACATGTTTTTCTGGGGTACATACAGCTCCAAGTCACCACAAGGGTCCATCAGTCAGGGACAGGGATGGGGGGCTGTTGGGAGATAAGAATGGAGCTGAAATTTGGTGGCTCAAACTGTTGGGATTTTCTAGACTGCCGGGACCTGTCGAGGGATGGCAGGGCCACGAGCAGAAGCTGATAATCCAGTCACCATCTCCTCCTCAGTCCACCTCCTGTAGGCCCAGAGGTCAAGGATTTGAGGCAGGGGATGGGGGGACAAAGCACGCTGCTTCAGCAGGGGGCTGTGCTAGAGGACAGACCAGGCTCCTGGACCAGGCCTCAGAAATAGTGTGGCTTCGAGGAGACAGAGATGTATTTTCCTCTCGTACATCAGGCCAGGCAGGTGGTCCAGGGCTGGCCTGGCAGCTCAACAGTGCTGGCGCCTTCCTTTTGAGGCTCTGCCATCACCCACATACCCTCCAGCTACAAAAGGACAATTTTCTTGCATTCAAGGCAGAGTCAAGGGAGAAAGGAGAGGAAGGGCTGGCACTCTCCCCTCCGATCAAGGGCCTGTGGTAAGCAGCCAACCCCTGGATGGCCCCCAGTGAACTTCATCTCCCAGTATTTATGCCTTTATGTGGTCCCTGCCCACGCTGGAGAGGGCTGACCTGTAAAACCAGTAGGATATTCTGAAAAAAGGCAGGATATGGCTTCTAAGGCTATCTCTCCCATCACTCGTTCTGGGGGAACCAGCAGCCATGTTGTCAGGATGCTCAACGGGCCTCTTGGAGGGATCCACACGAGAAGGAACTCATCCTGCCGACTGCCTGCATCAAGCTACAGCTGTGTGAGAGAGCCACCTCGGAAGGGCATCCCCCAGCCGCCGTCAAGCCAGCAGATGACTGCACAGCCAGCCAACGTCTTTTTTTTTTTCTTTTGAAAAATATTTATTGAGCATAAATAAATGTCCTATACATTAAATATCAAGACATATTCATTATTTTTTTTTAAGATTTATTTTTTATTTATTTTTCTTCCTTCCCCCCCACCCCAGTTGTCTGCTCTCTGTGTCCATTCGCTGTGTGTTCTTCTGTGTCCGCTTGTCAGCAGCACCCAGAATCTATGTCTTGGTTTTTTTGTTGTTGTTGCGTCATCTTGCTGCATCAGCTCTCCGTGTGTGTGGTGCCACTCCTGGGCAGGCTGTGCTTTCTTCGCACAGGGCAGCTATCCTTAGGGGGCGCACTCCTTGTGCATGGGGCTCCCCTACATGAGGGACACCCCTGCATGGCACAGCACTCCTTGTGCACATCAGCACCGTGCATGGGCCAGCTCATCACATAGGTCAGGAGGCCCTGGGTTTGAACCCTGGACCTCCTATAAGGTAGGCAGATGCTCTATCAGTTGAACCACATCTGCTTCCCAGATTCTTGGATTTCATTTGCATCTTCCATCAGATCCTCTAGCTGGTCTTATAAATCCTTGATCTGATTGATTTTCAAGAGCTTGTATGTGTTCTTCCTTTCTTACTCCCAGTTTCAGAGCATCAACCGTTGTCTCAGTGTCCTTCAGTGACTGGATGGTCATTGGCTTGTTACTTAAGTGAGTGTTGGGCAAGATTGTCCCACTGCAGTTCACACATTTGCCTCTGCTTTAAAACCAGCAAGGCTTTTTGCTTGACCATGTTCTCTGCAGGGCCCTCTCTCATCTTCCTGATCTCAGCAGCCAGTCGAGAAATCTCTTGGTCATTGGATCCACCGTGCCAGTACAATCAGTCAAGCTGGGTGGGGGGGCCTTGGGTTTCACTTTCCTGAAGATTTGGTTCATCTTGGGCGGCCATGAAAAAACCCAAACACTGAAGCAATCAGAAACGGAAGCACAGTCACCCCTGCCTTCACCCGGACTTCTGGCCCCGGTCAACATCGTGACTGCTGCTTCAGGAGTGACCTCAAGTCAGGGCCACTCAGCTAAGCACCCCCAAATTCTTGACCCACAGGAATTATGAGATAATGTTTACTGTTTGTATTAGTCAGCCAAAGGGTGCTGATGAGAAATACCAGAAATTGGTTGGTTTTTATAAAGGGTATTTATTTGGGGTAGGAGCTTACAGACACGAGGCCATAAAACATAAGTTACTTCCCTCACCAAAGTCTATTTGGCGCAAGATGGCTGCTGACGTCTGTGAGGGTTCAGGCTTCCTGGGTTCCTACGTTCCTGGGGCTTGCTTTACTCTGGGTTCAAGGTTCCTTCCTTCCTGGGGCTGGCTTCTCTTTCCTCTGTGAGCTGAATTCCCAGGGCTCCAGCTTAAGTCTTCGGCATCAAATTCCAAAATGAAAACTCCAACATCAGAAACCCTCAGTTCTGTTCTTTGCCGTGCCTTTTATTTGTGAGTCACCCCCCACCAAGGGGTGGGGCTCAAAGCCCTAATCATAACTCAATCCTGCCCAGGTACAGATCAAATTACAAGCATAATCCAATATTTCTTTTTGAAATTCATCAATAATATTAAGCTGTTATACTCTACCCTCTCAATTCCAAAAAAACATTACAATATTTTTTAAAAAACTTAAATCAGTTACAATGCAAGTACTAAATCATATCACAATCTATTTAAGGAAATACAGTTTGTCTCAGGGCGATATCCTGTCTGCTATAGACCTCTGAAACTTACAAAACAATTTATCTGTTTCCAATACACAAATGAACGATATAGGATAAACATTTTCATTACAATAAGGAGAAATTGGGAGGGAAGCATGAGTCATGGGTCCTCTACAGTTCAGTAAACCTACAGGGCATCCTCCATTCGATTTCAAAGTCTGAGAGTCATTCTTAAGAAGACAGTTTCTTCTCCTTGGGGCCATATGGTGACCCACCCTTTCCACTGGTTTGCCCAAGAGCCATTTTCTTGGTTCCACCCTCATCAAACATCTAGGTGTCAATGAAGCTCCAGACCTCTCCCTCCAAGAGTGTTGGGGTGATTGCCACACCTTACCCAATATTCGGGTTAGAGTCTTAACCCATCTAGTACAGTGAGGTGAAAACAATATCCCCCTAACCTTTGGCATACAGGCACAACCCTCTCAGAGCAATGAGTTGACCACCTGGCCTTCCCTAACCTTTGGGGGACAGGTCTACTCCTCTCAGACCTGTGGGGTGCTGACCTTAACCACCCTAATCCTTGGGGAATGTGCCCCACCTTCTCTGTACCCTGGAGCAGCAAAACTCTCCCAGAACATCTCACAAGAACATCCACCCTCTTCAACTGCTGGGGCAAACTCACCCTCTTGTACACATGGGTGGGGTTCCTCTCTTTGCCCAAGGTGATGTCGGAAGTCCAGATCTCAGCTTCCATGGTTTTCCTCTTAAAGCTGTTTCTCCTTCAGTCTCTCCTTTCCATGTCCTTTTTATTCCAGGCTGACAGTGGTTTTGTTCATACAGCTCTCTCAAAAACCTTGTTGGTTTAGTATGCAGGAAGCAGGGGTCCAAACCATCAGATAGTAAGACTTTCCACAAGTCTTTCTGACATAACTGCATTTTCCCTCCTGATTTACAAGTTCCAAGTTTAGTTAAGTCCTCCAGTGGGGCACTTTCATCCGGGAGCCTAATTTACAGAGGCTAGGAATTTTCAGAATCAGTTTCTGTTTTCTTTGTGCCCAACAATTCAGTTCTCAGCTTATCTCACTCACCTAGCATTTTGGTATAAGCTGCAAACAGAAGCCAAGCCACATTCTCTGGATTTACTTTGGAAATTTCTTCAGCTAAATGCCCAGGCTCGCCATTTTCAAATTTTGCCTTCCATAAAACACCAGGAGTTAATCTTGCTAAATTCTCTGCAACTTTAAAACACGGATCGCCTTTCTTCCAGTTTGCAATAATAGTTTCATTATTTACTTTTAAGGCACCATAAAAACTCTCTTTAGCATCCATATTGCTATCAACAGTCTCCTCAAAGCATTCTAGGCCTTTCCATCAAGCATCTCACAATTCCTCCAAAAAATACCCCTTACCCATTTATAAAACCGTTCCAGCATTTCAGTAATTGCAAAAGCTCTTCCGCACTCCTCGGTACCAAAGTCTATATTAGTCAGCCAAAGGGGTGCTGATACAAAATACCAGAAATCGGTTGGTTTTTATAAAGGGTATTTATTTGGGATAGGGGCTTACAGATACCAAGCAGTAAAGCATAAGTTACTTCCGTCACCAAGGTCTATTTGGAACTGGACGGCTGCCGACGTCTGCGAGGGTTCAGGCATCCTGGGTTCCTACGTTCCTGGGGCTTGCTTTCCTCTGGGTTCAAGGCTCCTTCCTTCCAGGGGCTGGCTTCTCTTTCCTCTGTGTGCTGACTTCCCAGGGCTCCGGTTTAAGTCTTTGGAATCAAACTCCAGCATCAAAACTCCAACATCAGAAACCCTCAACTCTTCTTTGCCATGCCTTTTATCTGTGAGGAATTCATCAATAATATTAAACTGTTTTAAGCTGCTATGTTTTGGGGAAATTTGTTATGCAGTAAAAGACAACTAATACGGGTCACCACTCAAATGCAAGTGTCTGTAAGGGTTGGTCCTGTTTAACCCCGCCTACACTGTCCCCTCTCGACCTTGCTCCAGTCACCTGCCTTCTAGTTATTCCTCCAACCTGCCCCCCTCTTTTCTGCCTCTGAGTCTTTGCACAAGCTGTTCCCTCTGCCTGGCATAGTTTTGCCTCCACTTTTCCACGGCTGACTGCTTCTCATCCTTTAGATTTCAGCTTAAACTCAGCTTTCGGTTGGAAGAGGCCTTCTCTGATTAATGTATCTAAATTAGGTACAGCTTCCTCCCTGTCTCACCAACCTGTTATTCTGTATCATTCCATCCAGACTGTTTTTCTCATAGCCCTAATCACAATTTGTAATTATTTATGTATTACTTTGTCTCCTCAAATAGACCTTTCAATCCATAAAGGCAGGGAGTGTTTGTCCCATTCATCCTTTAGCTCCAGTAACTAGTAGGTGCCCTGGTACATAGTAGACACTCAACACTCAATAACTATTTGTTGACTGAATGAATGAATAAAACAAAACAAAACAAAAAAACAATACTGATCCCAATTTACTTTATGCTGCTACTATACCCTGACACCAAAATCAAACAAGGACAGCAAACAACAACAAGAAAACCAACCAACCAAACAAACCAAAAAAACCCACTGAAGACCAATCTCTCTCATGAACTTAAGCACAAAAATCCCAACAAATAATGAGCAAATAAAATCCAGCAAGGTAAGCCATGACCAACTGAGATTTATTCCAGCTATGCAAGGCAATTCAATATTTGAAAATCAATCAGTATAATCCAGCATATCAACAGGCTAAAGAAGAAAAAATCATATGATCATATCACTTAACGCAGAAAAAATATTTGGCAAATTCAACACCCATTCACAATTTTAAAAACTCTTACGGAGTGGATGTAACTCCAGCATTTGAGTGTCTGCTTCCCCCATACGAGGTCCCAGGTTTAATCTCTGGCTCTGGTACCTGAAAACCACATAAACAAAACTCTCAGCAGAGTAGAAATGGAGGGAACCTTCCTCAGTCTCAAAAAGCATCCACAAAGAAACATACGGCTAGGATCACAGTTACTAGGGAAAGACTCCATTCTAAGACAGGGGAAAAGACAACGATGTCCGCTCTCACCACGCTTATTCAACTAGCGCTGGAAGTTACAGCCACTGCCATAGGCAACAAAAATACATAAAAGGAAAAAAAACCTGTTTCAACTTGCAGACATGATTGTCTATGTACAAGATCACAAGAAATCTACCCCCAAATTCTTAGAATGAATAAATGAGTAGTCAAAGGAGACAAGATCACCACTTAAAAATCAATTGCATTTCTGGGGGTGAGGTATGTGGGAATCCCCTGTATTATTATTATTATTTTTTGAGGGGCCCAGGGCTGGGGATTGAACCCAGGATCTTTAATGTTGGAAGCTGGTACTCGGCCACCCAGCCACATTGGCTTCCCTGAGTTGGTTATTTCATTTGTTTTACTTGGTCTTTTTTTTTGTTTGTTTGTTTGTTTCAGGAGGCACTGGGAACTGAACCTAGGGTTTCCCATGTGGGAGGTGAAAGAGAGTTCAACTGCTTAAGCCACATCTGCTCCCCCATTTGTTTTTTAAAAAATTCTCCCCACCCCCTTGTTGTTTGCACTTGCTCTGTCTGTTCGTCATGTGCTCATCTTCCTTTTAGGAGGCACTGGGAAGAGAACCCTGGAACTCCCAGGTGGGAGGAAGGTGCCTAATTGCTTGAACCACCTCCGCTCCCTGCTTTGTTGTGTCTCTCACTGTGTTTGCCTCCTTGCATCAGCTTGTTGCGTCAGCTCACCATGCCAGCCTGTCATTCCAGCCCGTTGCACCAGCTCACTGTCTTGCTCATCTCCTTAAGGGATTGAACCCGGGACCTCCCATGTGGTAGGTGGGAGCTCAATTGCTTGAGCCACATCCACCCACACCCCCTCCTGTATTGTTGATATTACATTTATAGAATCTAAAGCTTCTTTAAAAATAAAAAGTAACTTTAAAAAATTAATTGCATTTCTATACATCGACAATTAAGAAGTGGGAGCCGAAATGGAAAACTCAGTACCATTTACAGTTGCTCTGAAGAAAAGGAAATACGTTGGTATAAATCTAACAAAACATTCATAGGACCTATGCTTTGAAAATCATAAAACGCAGATGAAAGAAATCAAAGAAGATCTAAACACTTAGAAAGACACATAATGTTAATAAACTGGAAGACTCAGAAGAATGGAGATGCCATTTCTCCCTAAACTGATAAAGGTTTAATGCAATTCCTACCAAAATCTCAGCAAAGCTTTTTTGTAGACATAGACAAGCTTATTTTAAAATGTAGATAGACAAGGAAAGGCTGTAGAATAGCCAAAATCATTTTGAGAAAGAAGAATAAAGTGGAAGGAATCACTCTTCCCAATGCTAAGGTATATATGTCACAACAGTAATCAAGAGAGTGGGTGGGACCTGACAAGAGGGACAGACTTGTAGTTTGATGGAATAGAATAAAGAACCCAGAAACTGATACTCACTATGTACCTGTCTTAGTTTGCTGTGGCTGCTGTAACAAAGTATCACAAACCAAACGACTTGAACAAGAGCAGTTTATCATCTCATGCTTTTGGAGGCTAGAAGTCCAAAGTCAAGGTGCTGGCAGGACCATGCTTCCTCTGGAATCCATAGACTTCTGGCAGGGGTTTGCCAGAATCTGTGGCATCGCTCAATCTCTGCCTCCATCACTTGGCCATCTGCTCTGTTTGTCTCCTTCTGACTGTGTCCAAATTTTCTCTCTTTAAAGGACACCAGGTTTATTGGATTAGGACCCACCCTAATCCATTTTGACCTCATCTTAACTAAAACGATCTTCAAAGATCCTATTTCAAAATAGGATCACATCTACAGATCTGGGATTAGGACTTGAACATATCTTTTGGGGGGACACAGTTCAATCCATAACAATGTCCCATTCGTTTCTTTATTATTATTTTGAAGTTAGAGCAGTTGCCGGTTTACAGAAACATCATGCAGAAAGTTCAGAGTTCACATATACCTTCCTCTCATACATACAGTTTGATACATACATTAATACATACATTTTGCATTAGTGTAGTACCTTCATTACAATTCATGAAACAATATTATTATAATTATACTGTTAACTATAGCCCATAGTTTATCTTAAGCTTCACTCTTTGTATTGTACAGTTTTATGGGTTTGTGCGTGTGTGGTGACTTACATACAACCTATTTGTAGTAGTTTGATATAGTTATGAATTCCAAAAATAGATATTGGATTATGTTTGTAATCTGCTCTATTACCGGGCATGATTGAGTTATGATTAGGGCTTTGATTGGGACACATCATTAGGGCATTGAGTCCCCACCCCTTGGTGGGTGGGAACTCACAGATAAAAGGCATGGCAAACAAAGGACAGAGTTGGAGCTTTTGTTGTGAGGGTTTCTGATGTTGGAAATTTGACGTCGGAGATTGATGCTGTAGACTTAAAGCTGGAGTCCCAGAAAGTAAGCTCACAGAGGAAAGAGAAGCCAGCCCCAGAAAGAAAGGAACCTTGAACCCAGAGTAAAGCAAGCCCCAGGAATGTAGGAACCAGGAAGCCTGACATCAGTCATCTTACTCCAAATAGACTTTGGTGAGGGAAGTAACGTATGCTTTATTGCTTGGTATCTGTAAGCTCCTACCCCAAATAAATACCCTTTATAAAAACCAACCGATTTCTGGCATTTTGCATCAGCACCCCTTTGGCTGACTAATACACTCTTTAATAAAATCTGCCTTTTCCCCCCTTTTGCGAATATACAATTCGGTGCTGTTAATTTCATATGCAAGGTTGTGCTTCCACCCCCATCACCCATTGCCAAAACTTTTTCATCACTCCAAATAGAAACTCTATTGGTATGTTAAACATCAACTCCCATTCCCCACCCCCACTCAGCCCCTGGTAACCTGTATTCTAGTTTTTGACTATATGAATATACATAATTTGCTTATTTCATATAAGTGAAATCATACAATATTTGTCCTTTTCTGTCTGGCTTATGTCATGCCACATGATGTCCTCGAGTTCATCAATGTTATACCATGCATCAGAACTTCATTCCTTTTTATGACCAAATAATATCCCATTGTATGTTGTATTAGTCCGCCAAAGGGATGCTGATGAAAAGTACCAGAAAGCTTTTGGCTTTTATAATGGGAATTTATTTGGGGTTAAAAGCTTACAGCTCCAAGGCCAAATCAAGGCATCAGCAGAGATGATCTCTAACCTAAGTAGCTACGGTTGATCCCGGTGGGTTGCCACATGGTGAAGCAAGATGGCCACCCACCTCTGCGAGGTTTCAGCCTTCCCTCTGGCATCCTCTCTCAGGCTCAGCTGCTCTGCTTTCTTCTGATTTCAGCTGCAAGCTGGCATAGGGCTTGTTTTTAGGGCTTCCGCTCTCTCCTGGCAGAGGGCTTGTTTCTTCCCAGGCCTTCTGTATCAGTCTCGGCTGTCCGCTCTCTTTCCAAGTTCAGCTATAAGCTATCAGGCAAAATGGCTCATCTCTCCCTGGGACCTCAGCTGTTTGAGCCTTCTCTCTGTCACATGGCCGCATATAAAATGACAGCTATCTCTTTCTGGGTGTCTTTGTGAATGTCTGTTTATATCAGACCTGCAAGGGGGTAAGGACTCAACCTGAGTCACGCCTTACTGACGCAGTTGAATCAAAAAGCCCTAAAAGCAATCTTAACAAATCTAATCAAAAGTTCCTCAACTGAATTTAATGCAATCAAAGGGTATCACACCCAGAAGAATAGATTAGTTTACAAGCATAATCTTTCTCTTTTGGGGATTCATAAAATAATCTCAAACTGCCACATACATCTATACCACTTTTTAAAAATCCATTCATCTGTTGATGGACACTTGGGTTGCTTCCACCTTTTTTCCTTTTGGGCAGGGGGTGGGGGGAACACAGTTATTGAACGACCTTAACATTTTTTTCTTTTTTTTTATTAGAGAAGTTGTGAGTTTACAAAACAATTATGCATAACGTACAGAATTCCCATACATCACTCCACCACCACCTTACCCTGTGGAATATTCGTTACAAATGATGAAAGAACATCATCAAAATATTACTGCCAACTACAATCCATAGCTTACATTTGTTGTGTTTTTCCATAAACCACCCTATTATTAGCCATGAATTAGTATTGTACATTACAGCTCATGAGAGAACGTTCTCATATTTGTACTGTTAACACCCGTCCATCATCCAGCACAGGGGTCATTGTGTTATATGGTCTCATGCTTTGTAAATCCAACGTGTACACTCAGTGGCTCTCAGTTTCATCACAGCATTGTGCTGTCATCACCTCAGTCAATTTTAGAACGTTTTTATTACTCAAAAAGGAAAAGTCCTATATCTTCTAATACCCCCCATTGTTGACCCTTAGCTTTGATGTAGTACCTTCTTTGTCATTGACTCAAAAATTACAATATTACTATTAACTCTAGTCCATAACTTACATTAGTTGTATTTTTCCCATGTATAACCATATTCTTAACACCTTACATTTGTTCCAGTTCATAGAACATTCTTGTATTTATACTATTAACCACAATCCTCATCCATCATCAAGTTCACTGTATTATACAGTCCCTAGATTATCCTCTAGCTTTATTTTCCATTGACATTTATGTCTATAGACTATCCCTTTCAGCCACAATCCCATTTATAAATCAGCAGTGTTAGTTATATGCACTATCATGTGTTACCATCCACTCTACTCCCACGCATTTATAATTTATCTTGTTAAAAATTCTACATACATTAAGTATCAGCTCCCCATTCTCAACCCTCATTCTATCTCCTAGTAACCTATATTCTAGCAGGGGTTCTTAACCTCTTTTTCCCATGGACCCCTTTGCCAGTCAGGTGAAAACCACAGACCCCTTACTAAGTCCACACTATACTGTACATTATTTAATAAATATATCATACGTGCATCAACATGTCCCCATTTTTGAATTTCAATTCAAGCTCACAGACCCCTGGTTAAGAACTCCTGCTCTAGAGCTTAACTCCATGAGTTCACTCATCTGTATTTTGTTCATATTAATGAAACCATACAATATTTGTCCTTTTGTGTCTGGTTTATTTCACTCAACAGAATGTCCTCAGGTTTCGTTGATGTTGTCCTATGCATCCTGATTTCATTTTTTCTTACAGCTGCATAGTGTTCCCTCATATCGATACACCGCATTTTGTTTATCCATTCATTGGTTGATGGACACTTGGGTTGTGTCCATCTTTTAGCAATTGTGAATAATGCTGCTATGGTATGCAAATGTCTGTTTGAGTCCCTGCTCTCAGTTCTTTTGGGTATATACCTAGAATTGGGATTGCCAGGTCATATGGTAACTTAGCTTTCTGAGGAATCACCAAATTGACTTCCACATTGGCTGCACCATTTTGCATTCTGCTAACAATGTACAAGTGCTCCTATTCTTCCACATCCTTTCTGTTTTAGTTTGCCAAAGGGCTGCCAATACAACCCAGTAATGGGTTGGCTTTTATAAAGGGGATTTATTTGGGGTAAAAGCTTACAGTTCCAAGGCTGTGAAAAGTCCAAACCAAGGCACCATAAGAGGTGCTTTCTCACCAAAATCAACTGCCACGTGTTGAAGCAAGATGACAGGCAATCTCTGCCAAGGTTTCAGCCTTCCCCTCCAAGCACACAGTCTCTTCTTGAGCTGTCCATGGGCCCAGCTTCTTGGGGCTTTGTGCTTAAGTAATCTTCTGGCCCTCTCTCTTACAAGGCAAGATCAAACATGGCAGCTTCCTTTTCCTGTGTGTCTTTCTCTGTGTTTCTCCATTTTTATCAGACCCAACAAGAGTGTGGAAACTCAACTTGAGTCAGGCCTTACTGACGTAATCCAGTTGAAATGGTCTCAAAGCCACAGGAATGGATTAGTTCTCTTTTTGGGATTCA
The DNA here is from genome assembly GCF_030445035.2 of Dasypus novemcinctus. NCBI lineage: Eukaryota > Metazoa > Chordata > Mammalia > Cingulata > Dasypodidae > Dasypus > Dasypus novemcinctus. The sequence goes on from NC_080684.1 coordinate 96,292,649, forward strand.
TAAAAGAATTTCAAACTGCCACAGTCTCCAACACTTATTTTCTATTTTTCTTCTTTTTTTTTAAATACTTTTTTTAAATAGTAGCCATTCTATAGGATGAGACAGTATCTCATTGAGTCAGTATGTCATTGTGGGTTTTTTGGTTTTTTGGTTTTTTTTTACTTTTTGTCTATTTATCCCCCCCCCCCTTCCCTCAGATGGTTCACTTGCCTATCTGCTCATTGTTTACTTGCCTTCTCCAGGAGGCACCGGGACTGAACCCGAGACCTCCTACATGAGAGGTGACCGCCCCCACATCTGCTCCCCATGGGCTACAGCATCTGTTGGTTTGTGGCCTTTGCTTGTTTTGATGGGGGTGGGATCTAGCTCTGTTGCCATGGAGACAGCATCCAGCTCTGTTGCGGTGGGAGGTATCATCTCCTTGTCTTATTTAGGAGGCAGTAGGACCCGAACCTGGGACTTCCCATATGGTAGGCAGGTGCCCAAGTAGTTGAGCCACATCTGCTTCCCCTCATTGTGGTTTTGATTTACATTCCCCTGATGGTCATTTGTAAATCTTCTTTGGTTATTCAAGCATTTTTCTCATTTTTAAATTAGGTGTATCTTTTTGTTGAGTTGTAGAAGTAATTTATGTTCTGACTATCAAACCCATATCAGATATATAGTTTCCAAATATTTTCTCCCATTCTGCAGGCTATCTTTTCACTTTCTTAATAAAGTCCTTTGATTAGATGCACAAAAGTCTTAAATTTTGATGAATCCTGCCTTGCTAATTTTTAACAAAGGAGCAAAAACAATTCAATGGAAGAGAGACAGTCTTTTCAACAAAGAGTGCTGGACCAATTAAACATCTATAGACAAAAATAAGTAAATGAAATGAACCTTACACTTTATACAAAAATTAATTAAAAATGGATCATGGATTTAAGTGTAAAATGTAAAACTATAAGAATTCTAGTAAAACACATAGAAGAAAATCTCCAGGACCTAAGAGTTCTTAGATTGACACTAAAAACATGATCCATAAAAGGAAAAATTGATAAATTGGACTTCATCAAAATTTAAAAATTTTCTCTGCAAAAGTTGGGTGTGAATATTATAGACTGCTAAGAAATATTTGGAAATTACATATGCAACTATGAGCTTATACTTAAAATATATAAAGAACTCTCAAAACCCCATGTCAAACAAAGAATCAAACTGGAAAATGCACAATAGACATGACCAAACAGTTCACTGAAGAAGATATACAGATGGCTAATAAGCACCTGAAAAGATGTTCCATATCATTAGCCATTAGGGAAATGCACATCAAAACTACAATCAGTCAGAGAGCAGCTGTAGCTCAGTGGTTGAGTACCTGCTTCCCACTTACCAGGTTCTAGGTTCAATCCGCAGTACCTCCTAAAAATCAAAGAAACGAACAAAAACTACATTCAGCTATTACTACTGCCCTATCAGAATTGCTAAAACAAAAAATGGTGATAACACCAAATATTGGAAGGAAAGCAGAGAGAGAAACTGGTTCACTCACACATTGCTGGTAAGAATGTAAAATAGTACAGCCACTCTGAAAAATAGTTCGGCAGTTCCTTTTGAAACTAAAAATGGACTTACCATATGACACAGCAATTATACTCTTAGGCATTTATCTCAGAGAAGTGAAAATTTATTGTCATGCATATATTGTTTTTCTATTGGTGCCGTAATGACCTTAACAACTTAAAACAACACAAATTCATTCTCTTACAGTTCTGGAGGTGAGAAGCCCGACAAGCTCTCCAGGCTAGAATCAAGGTGTGAACAGGGTTGCATTCCTTCTGGAAGCTCGGGGGAAATCCCAGTCCTTGCCTTTTCCAGCTTCTAGGGGCCACCCACAGTCCCTGGCATGTGGTCCTCTTTCTCCATATCCAAAGAAAGCAAAGGTGTGTTGAGTCTGGCGCAGGTTGCATTCCTCTGCTTTTCATCCACAGCCACATCTGCTGACCACAGTCAGGAAAGCTTCTATGATCTTAAGGAACCAAGCGATTAGATTGGGCTACCTAGATAACCCTGGGTAATGTTCCCATCTCAAGATACCTAAATTAATCATACCTGCAAGGTCTCTTTTACCACGAAAGGTAACGCCCATAGGGACGAGGATGTGGATATCTTTGGGGGCCATTATTCGACCTACCACAGTATAGAAGCTTGTAAACAAATGTCCAGAGCAGCTTTATTCATAATAGCCCCACACTGGAAATAGGTCAAACTTCCTTCAATGGATGAAAGGTTAAACAAGGTCTGGTACCTCCATAGCACAGAATACTACTCAGCAATGGAAATAAATGAACTCTAGATACACACAGCTTTGCTGAGCTTCAAGAAAACTATACCGAGAAAAGAAAGTCAATCGCACAAGGATACATACTGCATGATTCCTTGTCTATACTACTGTGGCAGTTTGAGATTATTTATGAAACTCCAAAAGAGAGATTGTGTTTGTAAATTAATCTATTCCACTGAGTGTGATACCCTTTGATAGTATTACATTCAGCTAAGATATCTTTGATTAAATTATGTTAAGATTAGGGCTTGATTCATTCCCACATCAGAAGGGCATAACTCAGATCCCACTTGGTGGGATGATATAAATGGACATTCACTTAAGATACACAGGAAGAGAGAGAGCTCCACAAACACGGAAGAGAAGATAGCTCTGTCCTGTTTGATCCTGCGGCTCTGGGGAGAGACAAGCCATTTGCCTGATAATTTGCAGCTGAAGAGAACAGAGCAGCTGAGCAGCTGATACCCTGGAAAGAAACAAGTGCTATACTTGACTGATACAGGAAGCCCTGAGAGACAAGCCCTATGCCAGCCTACAGCTGAGATCCAAAGAAGTTGGGCCCACAAAGGCTTAAGAGGAAGAAGGAAGGAGAGACCAGGCAGAGATCGCCTGCCATCTTGCTTCAATATGTGGCAGCTGACCTTGGTGAGAAAGTACCTCCTATGGTACTTTTTTTTTTTAAGATTTAAAAAAAAATTTTTTATTTCTCTCCCCTTCCCCCCCCCACCAAGTTGTCTGTTCTCTGTGTCCATTCGCTGTGTGTTCTTCTGTGACCGCTTTTATCCTTATCAGTGGCACCAGGAATCTGTTTCTTTTTGTTGCATCATCTTGTGTCAGCTCTCCGTGTGTGTGGCGCCATTCCTGGGCAGGCTGCACTTTCTTTCATGCTGGGCGGCTCTCCTTATGGGGTGCACTCCTTGCACATGGGGCTCCCCTACACGGGGGACACCCCTGCGTGGCAGGGCACTCCTTGCGCACATCAGTGCTGCGCATGGGCCGGCTCCATACGGGTCAAGGAGGCCTGGGGTTTGAACCGCAGACCTCCCATGTGGTAGGTGGACGCTCTATCCATTGGGCCAAGTCCGCTTCCCTTATGGCACCTTGAGTTGGACCCTTTAGGGCTTTGTAACTGTCAGTTTTTACCCCAAATAAATACCCTTTATAAAAGCCAACAGATTTTTAGTACTTTGCATCAACACCACTTCTGGCTGACTGATACAACTACTCATGAAATAACATACCGTTACAGAGGTGGGGAAGAAGGGTTGCCAGATGTTAGGAATGGGGAACGTGGGATAGCTGTAGAGGTGTCCACAAAAAAAGGAGCCTTGGGAAAGTAGATGTGGCTCAAGAGGTTGGGCTCCTGTCCACATATAGAAGGTTCAGGGTTCGATTCCCAGGGCCTCCTTGTGAAGGCAAGCTGGCCCGCATGGCGAGCTGGCCTGAGCAGAGAGCTGGCCCATGTGGAGTGCTGGCCTCCACGGAGTGCTGGCCCATGCGGAGAGCAGGCGCAGCAGATAACGCAACAAAAGAGACACAGAGGAGAGACAATAAGAGATACAGCAGACCAGGGAGCTGAGGTGGTGCAAGAGATTGAGCACCTCTCTCCCATTCCAGAAGGCCCCAGGATTGGTTCCTAGTGCCGCCTAAAGAGAAGACAAGCAGACACAGAAGAACACACAGCGAATGGAAGCAGAGAGCAGACAGTGAGCGCAAAACAATGGGGGTGGGAGGATAAATTTTTTTTTTTAAAGGAGCTTTGTGGTGATGGTAGAGTGAAGTGTCTTGATTGTGGTGGTGGTTACGCAAAGCTACATCTGGGATAATGTTTCATGGACACCTCACACACACACTCACACACACACACGTTAATGAACACACCTGAAGAAACCTGAACAGGCTCTGTGGATTTTACCAACGTCGATTTTCTGATTTGTAATGATAGTTGTACAATCTGTTAACCCTGGGAGAGGGGAAAGGTACATGGGCCTTCTCTGTGCATTTCTTTCTTTTATTTTTAAGATTTATTTATTTATTTAATTCCCCCCCTCCCCCGGTTGTCTGTTCTCTGTGTCTATTTGCTGCGTCTTGTTTCTTTGTCCGCTTCTGTTGTCCTCAGCGGCACGGTAAATGTGGGTGGCGCCGTTCCTGGGCAGGCTGCACTTTCTTTCGCGCTGGGCGGCTCTCCTTACGGGGCGCACTCCTTGCGTGTGGGGCTCCCCTACGTGGGGGACACCCCTGCGTGGCACGGCACTCCTTGCGCACATCAGCACTGCACATGGGCCAGCTCCACACGGGTCAAGGAGGCCCAGGGTTTGAACCGCGGACCTCCCATGTGGTAGACGGACGCCCTAACCACTGGGCCAAGTCCGTTTCCCTCTCTGTGCATTTCTTTGCAACTTCCTGTGAATCTGTAATTATTTCAAACTTAAAGAGTAAAATTAAAAAGCTTGGACTCAGACTAGACAGGTGGTTTTTGGGTTCTAGTCCTGGTCTTAACTTGCTAGTAAGTATGTGGCATCCCTTGCCATCTCTAAGACTCTACGAGCCCATCTGTGAAATGGGGTTTTGTTTTATTAATATATCAGAGGTTTTCAAACTTAATGTTTAACAGTGAAGTCCTTTGTTTAAAAAAAAAAAAAAGCCCTACTGAAGCAGACGACACTGTTGGTGCCCACCCATAACCCCTGGCCACTTACTGGTTTTGTGCACCCCGGTTGGATTTGCTATGCCAGCTCTGTGAGACTGCGGGAGGACTCTCTGGCTTCAGGAGCCAGCGCCGCCTGAGCTCCCGGCAAGGCTGGAAGTGCTGGAAGTGCTGGAAGGTAAGCCCCCTGGGAACAGCTCTCAACACTCTCACCCCGGGTCCCTTGCCCTGTGCGCTACCCTGGCTCCCAGAGTCCCTGCAGGATTAAGCCTCCATTGCCCACGGTGGAAGCTTGCTGGATAGCGAACACTAGGGGTTGCCCGTCCTGTCTCACTTTCCCACTCTCTTACCTAAGTCGCCTGGGATCAGAATCGAAATAAATTACTTGCATTCAAATCCTGGTTTCAGGATCTGCTTTTGGGGAAACCCAAACCAAGTTAGAATCCCAGAACGCACAACGAGTGATAGCTGCGGCCCCAGGAGGAGCGCAGACGACCTTCCAGGAGGAGCGGCTGCACGTGGCCCTTGACGACCCCTGACTTCCGAGAAGGAGCAAATAGGAATGCACGACTTGAGAGGGCGCCTCAGGAGCCAAGAGCAGGAGGCGGGACCCCGAGGCCGCAGACTGGGCTGGGTCTGCTCGCCCACCCTCCACGTCCACGGGGCCAGTTCTTTCCATATCTTCCCTTTTCACCCACGACGGTGTTCCTCTTTTGACCAAGAAAGTGACACAAAGAGGAATGTGGTCACTTATGGGGCCTGTGGAGGAGACAAAAGACACTCTTCAGGCCCTCCCCCGGCTCGTACACCCCAGCTCCTCCGGAGGCGCTTTCCCCAAACTCTGAGCCCGGTGAGGGAAGGGGCCCCAGGCAGCGTGTCCTGAGGTTAGGGCCTGATGCATGCTGGGCAGCAGGGTTTCAAGGAGAGAGCACTGGGAAGGGAGTCCAGCTGCTGACCTAGCTGATGCCTCACATAAATGTCTTTATCCCTCTGAACTCCACTTCCTTCAAGTGTGTGATGGAGGAAACGGCGTCCATATGCTGGTTGGTTCTGAAGATCATGGGACTGGACAGGTAAAAGGGCTTTGTAAACCGTAAGGTGCTAGTGAGCCACGCACTATTCCAGTGAGCTCTTGAGGGCAGAGCTGTCTTTATCACACATATAAGTGTGTAGTAGGGGCTCAGTATATGCTTCTTAAATGAATAAATGACTGAATGAAAGTTTGGCTATGTCAATCCAACCGAAGTTTGCTAAGAGCCTACTATGTGCCAGGGTCTGTGCTGGGCACTAAGCAAAGCCCAAAGAACAAGACAAGATTTCTTACTTTCAAGAGCAAATTCCCTATGGGAACCTCTTTTTGGCCCACTTTTCTCTCCCTGCATATCCTCTGCCCAGTCTCAACCCTAGGTCACTGCTCACATTTGTGGCAGATGAACTCTGGGGTGGCCACCACGGTGCCTGCCTCCCAGTCCTCACACCCTCGGGTGATCCTCTCCTTAGAGTGTGGGTAGGACCATGACTTGCTTCTAACCAATAGAATATGGTGAAGGTGATGGGGTGATGGGGTAGACACGATTACCTGTGTGGGATTACGTTGCATAAGATGGTAACACTCTTCCTGGAAGACACTCTCTTTATATTTTTCTAATTTTTAAACTTTTTATTAGAAGTTGAAGGTTTACAGAAGATTCATGCATAAAATACAGTTCTCATATGTGACCCTAGTATCAACACCTTGGATTCGTCACGCACTCTCTCTTCCTGGTGCTGAGGAAGTAGGCAGCCACGCTGGGGCTCACGTGGCAAGGAACTGAGCGTGGCCTCCAGTGGACAAGCAAACAAGAAGCCGCAGCCTGCAGTCCTCCAACAGCAAGGAGCTGAATTCTGCCGACAACCCTGTGAGTTTGGACGTGGGCCCTTCCCCAGTCAAGCCTCAGATGAGACTGCAGCCCCAGCCAACACTTTCATTTCCACCTTGCAAGACCCTGAAGCAAAACACCTGGATAAGCTGTGTCTGGATTCCTGACCCACAGAAACTGTGAGATAATGAATGTTCATTGTTCTAATCTGCTGGGCTTGTGGTCATTTGTTACACAGCAATAGATAAGCCATACACTGTCCCTTTCTCCTGAGATTGTCTCTTCCCTCTTTCTTGCCTGGTCAGGTGTTCTTTGGTGGGGAAGATGTGTTTCAGTTTTTATCTTCCCAGAACCTCCACTCCTATTCCTTTGGTAAAAAGCCTAGTTTCCATGTGGGAAACCACCTCTCTCCCACTGTCGGACCATTTGTTCCTGTGGAGTTGAGTCTGCCCTCAGGCTCCTGGGATTGACACATGGCCCTGGATTCAATCAATCAGAGTTTTGCTTTCCTCTGGACATCTGTGATAGTTCAGGAGGAGCATGGGACTCAAGTGGGTGCCCTCAGAGTTATTCTGGATTTTTCCTGAGTTTGCTAAACTAATGGAATTTAATATCATCATTCTGGGGATCATTTGAGCCACTGTGCAGAGAGGACTTGCCTCAGAGTGAAGCCAATAGGAGGAAAACAGAATTTAGATGTGGATGGAGACCAAATCCTCCTGACATTGCTCACCCGCGAACCTGGGTCCAGCCAGCTCTACGCCTGGACATTCAATGATGCGAGTCAAGAGATCCCACTGTTTATTTATCTATTTATTTTTAATACATTTCAAATAGTTTTATCTTCAAAACCGAGTATATATTTTAATTCTAGTATTGATTTACATATATGTTTTTAAAAATCCATTGCTTATTTTTCAGTTGGGTCAAGTATCTGTCACTTGCATAAGAGAAGAGTGCTGGCTAATACATTTGTCTGCTCAAGAACCCCCTTGGGGAGTTCTTCTTTGAACAACACCCCCCCCCCAATCACTTCTCCCTGATGTAGTGCTCTCCCCACTTAGCATTTTGGTTTTCCTCTGTGGCTGTCCTATAGCAGCTTGATGTGACAAATACCCCAAAAAGTTCTGAAGAACTTTCTGAAAAATCTACCTCCTAGTCAGGCACACAGTATGCAGCAAAACCAAACCAACAAACAAAGAAACGCCTTTTGAATCAAAATGCAGGGTCCTAAAAGAAAGGAGTTTCGCTAATGCTGCGCCGAGCACCCAGGAGTGCCAGGAACTTTCAAATGTGCTGCCCTATGAGTTCCTGAGCCTTAGAGGCAGCGAGTTGGGCAGGAGACGCAGGTGCAAACAGTTGAACCCACGTGGTGTTTCCCTAGAAAAAGGATTTCCTGGTGCAGGGCTCTCCAACTTCAGCAAGCCTCAGAGTGTCCCATGCAGAGGAATTCGCATTTTCTCATGAGTTTCCAGATGGTGCTGACAGGGCTGGGCCAGGCGCACTCTGAGCACAGCGGGACTGAAGGCTGCTAAGAGGCTACCAGGCCAAGGGGGGATCCCAGGGTCAGGTTTGGAGGCTACGTGGCAAGAAGCAACCCAAACCACACTACGGGACAGCTCCCCGGAAGCGGCCCCACCGGCCTGCTGCTGGGCCCCGCTTCTCTGCCCCTGGGCTCTGGACTCCCAGCACTCCTCCACGGAGGCCTCCACCCACCCTCTTGCTAGAAAAGGGCTTGGCCTGGCCCCTGCCTCTGCAGCCCAAGTCCCCCAAATGTGGGAGCTTCAGGTAGAGCTTGTCTCGTGCCTGCTCCCTGCCTGCAGAGCGGGCGAGGGGAGGTGGGAGTCAGAACGGGGGACATTTCCCAGACACAGAAGGGGTAGTCACAAATTCCCAGGTGGCCACACAGCATAAAGCCTATTTGACATATATCAGGAAAAATGATTTGCAGTAGCGGGAAATTATTTACTTACAGTTACCTAAAGGAGTAGATTTAAGGAAGGTCCTTTATTGACTGAGGGGATGATAATAATAACAGTTAATATGTATTGCATGTTTATTATGTGCCAGAAACGGTCGTCGAGTGTTGTACATGTATTAACTCATTTAATCCTCACAACAGTTCTTTCTGGTAGGCATTGTTAGTAGAAACCCATTTTACAGGTGAAGAAAGTGAGGCTTACGGAGGAGAAGCCCTAAATGAAGGTCACGGAGGCAGAGCTGAGATGTGAACACGACGTGTCTTACTGGAAAGACATCGTCTCAGCAATGGCGCAGAACTCCCTCCTGGGACACAGCTAAGAGGGTCCAAGAGCAGAGACACTCGCACTGTCCTGCTTAAGAGGAAAGCAATCGAAAGGCCACAAAGCCAGAGCCCGGGAGAGTGGAGCAGCTGCCTGTGAAAGGGTGGCGAGGGGACCAGCAGGAGAGGAGACCGTGGGGAGGACGGGGCTGGCCACGCGGGTTTTTGTTAAATGTTCTACATACTGTGCAAGGTAACTTCTTCTTGTCCCCACCAAACCTTCAGTGAAATCTCCTGACTCACTGAGTGCAGCTGGTTTTGCAGATGGAAGGATGCAAACCCCTGAGGTCTCCTTCCGGGTGTGCAGGGGTGGGAACAAAAGCCATGGAAGGGAGCGCAGTCACACTTAAGCGACAAACAAGTCAGAGAAGGGATGTCACTGCCCAAGGTCACACAGCAAGGAGATACTAGAGTCTGAACTTGTACTCGGGTTGGCCTGACATCAAGGTCCAGACTGAAAGACTGACTTAACTTCTTCCATGCTCCCCTGAGAAATTTCCCTGGCCCACGGGCATAAATGGAGACGCTCAAGAATGCCTGCAGGTGCTTGGTGAACCTTCGGAGAGGGGCTTTCCCAAGAGCCTGTCACAAGTCAGGGCCCAGAGGGTGGGGATGGCTTGGGGACTGACCTCTCCTCCAGGCCAGGCTGGTTCCACCCAGGTTCTCAGTGGCCTTGATGGGATGTTTTTGGCCCCTTGGCACTGAGCCCCACACCTGCAGGCCCCTCAGCAGGTAGCAGGAAAACCAAAAGAAACGCTCAGGTGTTTTCTCTGGGTCTCTCTGGCACATTCTCTTTCTCTCTGGGTCTCTGCCTGTGTCTGTTCCTCTTTCTTCCTTTTTCCCTCACTCTCTTACTAATTTTTTCTGTCTAACTTGCTTTTCTTCCATTTTTCTGACTTTTATCTTTTCCTGACGTGTCTGTCTCTATTTTTCTGTTACCATCTGCTTCTGGTTCTCTCCTCTATCTCTGTTTCGCTTTTTGCCCATCTCTCTGTCTTTCCCAACTCCCTCTGGCTCCCTTCCCTTCCCCTTTGCCCTATTTTCCCTCCTCTCCCTGACCCACGCGCTTCCCTTCTCCCCGCCCTTGTCCTCTCCTGCCTCCCCTCCCTCCTCTGGAGACCAGCTGGCCCCTCCGAGGGGGGCAGCTCCCCAGGGGCCCGGCAGGAAGTGGACTTTACCTCTGACCCCGTCAGCTGCCCCGGGGGCGGCAGCTCCCCTCCTGCTCTTGTCCAAGCAGCTGTGCAGGCTCCCGGCGCTGAGGACACCTCGGAGGGGCGTCTCCAGGTGGAGAGTCGGGGGTCTGGGCTGTGGTGGGTGTGCAGGAGAGGAGAACCCCCATTCCACTGCGCCCCCGGGTCCCGGCACCCTCCCGGCACCCCCCCGCTCTGGGCGGAGACAGTCAAGGTCCCAGGTCCCTTCCTTGGAAGACAAAGGACACCAAAGGGCAAGGAGCTGGGGAAGGGGGTGGCAGGAACTGCAGCTGGGGCTTCAGGGCAGGACGGGGGGCAGAGGAGCCCCCCACGCTGGCATGGCTCCTAAGTCATTGTCACGTCCCCGGGGGGACGTGGCCGCGGGGAAAGGCGGTGCTGTAAGTTAGAGCCCGGGGCTTGTGTCCACTTCTGCTTGGCTGCAGCGCCTGGAACTCCTGGTGTGTCATGTGAAAGGCGGGCCTAGGAGACCTGCTGCCCTGTGAGATGGGGGCACCAGGGACAAAGGAGCCGGAGGTGGGAAAGGGAGCCGACGTTTGCGGATGCCCTGGGAGTTGGTGTTCTACGCTCCTGTAAGGCTCGGCCACACACTTAGGGGGTTTAAGCAACATCGACCCTGGGGTCTTGCAGGTCTGTCGGTCAGAGGTCAGGCCGGGTCTCACCGGCTAACCTCCAGGTGTCGGCAGGGCTGCACTTCTTTTTGGAGGCTCGAGGGGTGAAGCCGCTTCCTTCCCTTTTCCAGCTCCAGAGGCCGCCCGCATCCCTTGCCCAGGGGCCCCGTCCCCACCCTCAGAGCCAGCAGCTGGCGTCTCTGGTCATTCTGCTGTAGTTTGCATCTCCCTCTCCCTCTCTCCCTCTTCCACTTTTGATGACCCCTGTGATTACACTAGGCCCATCTAGTTAATTCAGGACCATCTCCCAACTTTTTTTTTTTTAAGATGTATTTCTTTCTCTCCCCTTCTCCCCCCCCTGCCCCCGTTGTCTGCTCTCTGTGTCCATTCACTGTGTATTCTTCTGCATCCGCTTGCCTTTTCAGGTGGCACCAGGAAACTGGGTCTCTTTTTGATGTCATCTTGCGGCATCAGTTCTGTGTATGTGCAGCGCCACTCCTGGGTGGGCTGTGCTTTTTTCACGCAGGATGGCTCTCCTTGCAGGGCACACTCTTTGCACATGGGGCTCCCCTATGCGGGGGCACCCCTGAGTTCCTTGTGTTCCCCTTACTCCACTGTGTGTGGGCCAGCTTACTGAACAGGTCAGGAGGCCCTGGGGATCGAACCCTGGACCCTCCGTATGGTAGATGGATGCTCTATCAGTTGGGCCATGTCTGCTTCCCTCCCAACTTCTAAAGTCAGATGACCAGCAACCTTCATTCCATCTTCAGGCTCAGGTCCCATTTGCCTTGACCCAACCTACTCACAGGAAGGGTTAGGACATGGGCATCTTGGGGGGGCGCACTCTTCTGCCCCCACACCCTGCTAAGGGGAAAGGACTTACAAGCCTCCTCTCATTTCGCCTTCTTGGGAATCCCAGGCAGGAGTTCTGTGAACCCCACTTTACAGGTGAGGAGGTTGAGGCCAAGACCACAGTGTCCTCAAGAGGGGGGGGCTAAAATTGGAGTCCAGTCTGTCTGGTCTCGCAGCCTGTGCTTCCCCACTCATCACGATCCTTTGAGAACCCAAGATGCTGTAGAAAAGCTAGATGCTCTGTGTAGCTGTTTGATACGGTTATGAATTCCAAAAATAGATATTGGATTATGTTTGTAATCTGGTTGCACCTGGGCATGATTAAGTTATGATTAGGGCTTTGATTGGGCTGTCATTAGGGCGTCCACCAAGGGGTGGGGACTCACAGATAAAAGGCAGGACAAAGGACAGAGCTGAGGATTTTTGATGTTGGAGTTTTGATGTTGGAGTTTGATGTTGGAGTTTGATGCTGAAGCCTTAAGCTGGAGCCCTGGGAATTAAGCTCACAGAGGAAAGAGAAGCCAGCCCCAGGAAAAGAGGAACCCCGAGCCCAGGAAGAAACAAGCCCTGGGAAGAGAGGAACCCAGGAAGCCTGAACCCTCACAGACGTCAGCAGCCATCTTGCCCCAACACGTGAAAATAGACTTTGGTGAGGGAAGTAACTTATGCCTTATGGCCTGGTATCTGTAAGCTCCTACCCCAAATAAATACCCTTTATCAAAACCAACCAATTTCTCGTGTTTTGCATCAGCACCCCTTTTGGCTGACTAATATACTCTGTAACTCACGAACACATTTGTGGAGCCCTCAGCGGGGACACAGAGGGCTACACCGTGGGTGAGGCTGGGGGCTCTACCGCCAGAGGAGTTTCCAGCCTGCTGGGCCAGGGGAGCCCACAGAGGCACAATGCAGAGGGGAGAATGGGGAGAGGGAGGGTGAGGAGGGCGTGGGGAGCCAGCCTCTGGGTTACTGATTAGGGCCCTGGGGTGAGAGGGCTGGTATCAGGGTCAAAGCCCAGCTCTGCATCTTCCTGCGGGTCCTGTGTTTAAGGGGAGCCTCTATTTTCTCATCTGTAAAGTGGGAACAACAGTATCACGTCCTTCCCGGGTAGACGTGTCCTGAGGACTGGACTAGTGGCTGTACAGCATTAAGCAGGGTGCTCGGCCACAAGACCTCATCCTTGGTCAATACTGGCAGTCCCAGTGGGAGGAGGATCCTGACAGACACCAGACAGCGGCGCTGGGCATGCACAAATGCGTTCATTCGAGGGGGAGGCAGAAAGGACCGCCCTCGGAGCTCTTGGTCGTTCCCCTCACTGGCCGTCAACTCTTGAACAAGCCGCTTCTCCACGCAGCGTCTCGGGGTCTGGGGTTTTTAGTTTTTCAGCCAGGGAAAGCAAATCCTGCCTTCTGGGTTTGTGTGAAGATCACATGGAATTAGGTATCAGGTGAGTCGCAGATGTCATGAATAGACGGTGGCGGTAAATCCTGACGCCCCAACACGCCGCGGTGGACAGGGCAAGGTGCTCTGCGGCTCAGGGCGCTCGGGTTACTCACTATCCGGCTCACAGAGTGCTGGGTGGGGGTTAGGGTGGGGTCTCGTCCCGGGCTCCCTGCTGCTCCCCCACCCTGCCCCCTTCCACTTCAGGGGTACACTGACGGGCAGTTCTCCCATCTCAGAGCAGACGTGGACACGTACCCCGACCTGACCTAAGGGTCATCCTAAAGTCCCACTGCTAGGGAGACTTCAGCAGTCGGCTGATTCTGTGGTTTTTCAATATATTTAAGAGCAGCAAACCAGTGCTCCAAGTACATCTTACCTGGAAGCTTGTGGACAGGGCAGATGAGAGTGGAAACCTCTCACTGGGTCTCCCAGGTCCCACCCGACATGGCGCCATCTGTGTCTGACCTTCCCATGCCCTGCCCCATTCCCACCACCGACAGCCCCAGAGCCTTCTTGATTTTCTCAGCACCCCACTTTCGCCCCCACACTCCCGGGCCTTTGCTTCTCTTCCTCCCTCCGTGGGCAATGCCTACAGTGCTGTAAAGCGGGGACCCTGCAGCCACACAGCCTGCGTCCAAATACTGGCGACTGCACTTAGCCACCGTGTGTTCTTGGACAACTTACTCAACCTCTCTGGGCGTCAGCCACTTCTCAGCGATAGATATAGGGAAGTGGTGGGAGGTGCCCCTTTGCAGTGTTGTGGGAGGACAGGTATCCTGGCAGCTTCGTGCTTATCACGGAGCTCTGTCACTGTGCAGTTTGACACACACGCCCTCAACCGACCTGTTTTACCCCCAGGAGGGAAGCTCCAGCAGCTTGCTGACCCTCTAGGACCCCCCAGGGCCTTCTTCCCTGCGGCCCCCTGCAGGTTCCCGGGCTGTCCCACAGGCACCCATAGGGGGGTGGGGGGACACTGGCAGCTGAGGGAGCTCGGGAGTGTGGGAGGGGGCGTTGGGTGGAGGAGGGTTTTGCCCCGTTTGCCCCTCGGCTGGGGAAAGCCCCTGCCCTCCTGCTCAGGAATGCCAAGCATTTCTTGCCATCACTAAGAAGGAAGGGGCGGAGGCCTGTCTCCAAGCTCCAAAGGATCCACATTGTTTGCTAAACCACAGCCCTGGAGAGGTCTGAGGAGGAGCCGGGGTTGGGGAAGGGGGGGCAGAGAAGCGGCTCGGGTTACTCTGGGGGAGGGGGGCGGAGTTGCCCTTCAAAGGAAAGTTTTTCCAGGGTGGGGGGTGGATGGACGGGGGCCAGGAAGGAACCCTCCCACCACAGCCCCCCCCTTCTCCCTGACCCCCACGTTCCCAGCCCCGCTGCCTGCCCCCACGCCTCCCCAACCCACCCCTCCTCTCCGAGTCACCGCATTTGGGGGCCTCCACCGGCCATGCCCCCTCTCCCGTATTTCACCCCGTAGGTGTCAGTGCTTTTGAGGCAACTGGAGGGGTGGGTGCTGCTGTGACTCGCCTCCCCCCGACTGTAAGCTCCGGACCGGCAGGGGAGCCTCGCCCTCCGCAGCGTCCGGGGGCCCAGGCTGCTGCTGGGCCAGTCACACGGCAGACTTGGGCAAGGCTGGGCCCGGCCTCTCCAGCCCCCTGCCCTCCCCCACCCACCCCCACCCCTGTCCACACCTCCCTGGGGCCCCGCACCTCCGCCCCGTCCACAGCCCTGGGCACGGAAGACCTGAGCTCCACACGGGCTCCGTCAGAGGGCACCAGACCTTCCAGATGAGTCCTGGGCGGGCTCTCTCTTGCCCGCCACGACCCCATTCTCTGTGTCTCCCAAATACAGACCCCAGAGGCCAGTTTCACTGGACCCTGGACCTCTTGGTCGGGGTTCAGCCAGAGAAACAGAAGCGGTAGGATACATACGTCTTGCCAGGAACTGGCCTCCCCGAAGTGGGGGGGCAGGCAGGTGGGCAGATTTTGGGAATCCGGACTTGGGAAGGAGACACTGTTGCTCCCAGCAGAATTTCCTGCCATCCCTTCCCCGAGCATATCTGCAAAACCCATTCGGTCGTGTAAGGAAACGTGACCCTCATTTGGGGGGGGGGTGGTCAGTTAGGATTCAGTCATCTTTGGGGGCCCTATTCTGCCTACCGCAGCACCCCAAAGGCCCAGCACCCTTTCCCCTTCTTTCGTTCACTCATTTTTCTGTGCAGGGTCCACCAACCCAGGCCCCTGGAGGCGGCCACAGAGGCAGGTGATTGTGACACCCAGACACAGGATCGTGAGCTGAGGCAGGGGCAGGGGCCTCGGAGCCCCCCACACACACACACGCTGCTCCCATAGAGCGAGGGGAGCACTCCCTGCAGCTGGCCCCAGGCTCCGGGGGTGTGCAAACCGTGGGATGGGAATGCCCTCTGCAATCAGTTGATGCCAACCCTTTATGGCGTGCTGGGGAGGGAATTGGGTTATATTAAAACAAACATAGATCTATTTGCAATGGAATGCAAAACTCACAAGCTTCCTTAAGAAAGCAAAGCAGATCCGAAGGAGTTGAGTGTGCCTCGGGCCACTCCTCTCCCTGCTCCCACCCATTCCTCTCGCAGGGAGACCCTGGCAGGGCCGGGGTTGAGAAGCGCTGGCGTGGACGGAGAGCACCGGCTGGAAAAGACAGGTGTGCGCGCTTGCATTCTTCCCGCAAACAGCTACAGGTGAGAGGGCCCCCAGGTTCTTTGGGGGGGGGCACCCCTGGGGGTGGGGGACCCAGCCTCTGCCCTGCAGGCTGGAGCAAGGCTGGGCTTCTCGCACCTTCTCAGCCTGCCTCCCAGTCTCGCCTTCACCAGCTTCCGCCACCTTCTTTTCATCGCAGTCTTAACTGGCAGCTCCTGCCTCCTTGAGCTGGGGCTCTGGGCCAGGCTCTCGGCCAAGCGCTGGGGACGCCACTGAGAACCAGGGCGGCCAGTGAAAGCAGACTGCGGTGCAAATCCAGCCTCCATCCACCACTTACCCGCTGAGCGACCTGAGACTGCCCTCTCTCTTCTGTCAAATTAGGGGGACTTTCTCCAGCAGGTGAAACCGAGAAAGGCTTTTAAGGCTCAGAAGAAATCCTGCCCGTAGTTACAAAGCCTGTTACTTAACTTCCCGTGGCAATTAATCACACCCTTGGCCTTTTGAGAAAATTCTCCAGGAGAGCAGTCTCCCCAGCACCTGTCACGGGGTCTGGCACAACATGGTAGGGACACAATAAATAAATACTTCCTTCAGTCTTTCTCTTTTAAATGTATTTTTTATTTATTTTTAAAAGATACATAGATCACACAAAATGTTACATTAAAAAATATAATGTATAATTGTATATGCTCCACTCCCTACACCCCCCACTTTTTCCCACATCAACAACTTCTTTCACTAGTGTGGTGCAGTCATTGCATTTGACCTCCTTCACTCATTTCTCCTTTCCTCCCTCCCTCTGCCCCTTCTTTCCACAAAATGCACATTAATCAGGTTACAGTGTAGCAGGAAGGTGCTCAGCAGAGGAATGTGGGACTCAGAGAGGTTAAGCGACTTGTCCAAGGTCGCACAGCAGGGGCGTGGCTGAGCTGATATTTGAACCCACTTACTTCTATCTGACTTTTCCCACTTGACCTAAAACATGTGCAAAGGTGTAGAGACAAGAAATGATGGTGGCCTGTTGGGGAGAGAGCAGAAACTGCAGGAGATGACCCAGGAGAAATGGGCTAGGGCTGGGTCATCAAAGGTCACGAGAGGGACAGGCGAGGGTTTGGCTTTGCTGGACGAGTTTATTCTTGCAGGGCCCTTGTAATACTAAACTGGCCACAGCAGAGGGCTTGCCACAAGTATTCAGTTTTTTCTCACCAGAAAAAGGGCAAAAATATATTGATAGATAGTAATAATCCCAGTGGAAAGAGTCTGAGCCTTGGAGAAATCTGGGTTAAAATCCCAGTGCTGCCACTTTGTGGTTAGAGGATTTTGGCAAATACTGAAATCATTTACTCCCCCCGAGCCTCAGGGTCCAGCTCCGGGAAATGGGCTGTGGTGAGGCTCAAAGGAAAAATATCCAGTACAAGCCCCGGATATTATCACCGTCATTCATTCCTATTATTATTACCATTAGCCAGACCTTCCCGGGGTCAGCCCTAGCTGGGGGCCAGGCTCCAGAGCCCTCTGTGTGCCAGGCCCGGAGGAGCTCTTCCCACCCGAGAATGCTCAGCCCGTAGCTTCTGGCTTCCCAAGTGTCTGTGGTACGTGCCCGCAAAGCGCAGATGGCAGAGCATCCTCTGTGGCCCCCAGGAGTCTACCAGGCTGAGCAGCAGACCCGGGACCCAGTCCCACAGCTCTCCCTGCCTGGCTGTGTGATCTCGAGTGAGTCACATCCCTCTCTGGACTTCAAACAAGGGAGGCGGACTAGACAACTAGAGGGGCCTTTCATTTCAAAGAGGCTCTTAGCTGGGGATCTGAGGCCCAGAGATGCAAACCCAAACTGTGCCTGCAGCGTCCAGTACAGGATAGGGTAAGGGAATGAAGGCCTGCAGGTCCAGGTGCTCAGTTCCTGAAGTTCCCAGGAAGTTCCATGCAATGCCACTAGAGACTTCAGGCTGAGCAAAGAGAAATATGGGACACACAATGAAATTTATACTTCAGGTAAGCAAGTAATTAAAAAAAAATATATGTGTGTCCCAAATATTGCATGGGACAGACTTATACTAAAAAAAAATATTTGAACTTCAAAGGATTCAAACTTATCTGGGCACCCTGTGTTTTACCTGGCAACCCTCAAGGCAAGAAGAGGGATGAGGATCTTCATGTGCTAATAAGAAATGTTCTTGAAGCTTTACGAAGGCAGTCTGGACTGCGCAGGTGCCAGCTGGGCCCTGAGCCTCAGCGGAGTTCCAGCTCCTACTCTCTGGTTCATTGGACTTACCGGGGTCAGCTAACAGGGAGGGGAAGATGGTCAACCACCATCCTAGGGAACCAAGAGGGCCTCCAACTGTAAGCAGAGGAACTGCACCCGTCATCCATGTGGAATCTAAGCCCTCTTGATCTAGAGGTGGAGGGGACATCACCATCCCAGGGTCCACAGGATGGAGGAATAAAATGGGGATATTCTACTGATATTCTACTATAAAACTATTGTGACGAGTAATAGAAGAAATTTTAGCATCGAGGTGGAGAAAGTGGCCACAGTAGTTGCTGAGGGCAGGGAGAGGGAAGAAGAGATGTGATGTGGGGCATTTTTGGGATTTTGAGCTGTCCTTAATGATATTGCAGAGTCAGATGCTGGACTTTATATATCCTGCCATAACCACTGAATGTGCTGGGGGAGAGTGAGAACTACAGGGTAAACTATTATCCATGTGGTGCAGCAGTGCCCCAAATGTCTTCACCGAGTGCGACGAGTGTGCCACAATGATGGGGGAGGTTGCTGGTGTGGGAGGAGTGGGGTGGCGGGGTGGGGGGTATACGGGAACCTCTTGTATTTTTTAATGGAACATTTTTTTGTGATGTATATATCTTCAAAAAAATATAATTTACAAAAATGATGTGGTGGGGGTGGGGAGTGGGTTATATGGGAACCTCTTATGTTTTGTTTTTTTTTTAATGTTTTTAATGTAACATTCCTTGTGATCTATTAACTTCAGTTTTTAAAAAATTTTTAAAAAACTAAAAACTTTAGTAAGGGGAGAAGCAGAACAGGGCGACCGCCCAGCTCCGGCGCGCTGAAGGAACACAGCGAGGGTGCACACAGGGCCACCAATGGAGGGCCCCGGGGTGGCCCGAGCAGAGGAGGGCAGAAGACTTTTCGCTCTGCCCCCTTTGTACCTTTTGATTTTTGCAGCAGGTGAATTCTTTCATCCGGGCAAAATAGATAAGTAAATAAATAACGTCAGTTCCACCCTGACCTCCACCCTGTACCCTTAACCTCCCACATTCTAGAAACACGCCAGTGTTTGTCTTATCCTTATCAAAAACCCTTTAGGCCTCTGGCTCCTGAGTCAGCCCTCCGCAGCACCTCAGGGCCTGCAGGAGCGGGTGAGTCACGGCCGCCCCCAGCCAGCTGTGCGCCACCTCCAGGCCTGCCTGGGGAAAAGCCCCTTCCAGCCGTGGCCCTTTTCCAGGCAGAGCCTGGTTCTCTCTCTTTCTCTCTCTCTCCTGACACTGTAATCAACTGAATTGGACCCCCATTTACTGGGTGCACCGGACATTGGGCACGGGGATCCTGGCAAATCTGAATGGGAGGGATTATTAGAACAAGGGGAGTGTGGGGAGGACTACTCTTGTATTTTCAGGGAGGTGACATCTGGGAAGGCTTCCTTGAGGAGGTGGCACTTGAGCCAAGGAGGTTCCAGCATTCCAGGTAGAGGGAATGGCATGAGCAGAGGCCCAGAGGCAGAAAGGGAGGCGAGTGGAGAGGTGCCTGCCTCGGTCAGACTCCACGCGCCCGATGGCGAGGAGTGTCGGTCTGATCGTGCCTGGCAGAGGGGCTGCCAGCAGCGGCGCAGTCTTGGAGGTTTGTTCTGCCATCTCGAGGCTCCTCTAGCTGGGCCCGTGGTGGCCTGGACTCAGGCAACAGTGTGTGCCTAACTGGAGCTGGAAAAAAGTCCTCTCCTGAGCATAGCCGGGGTCCTCCTGAATTTACCAGCGGGTCTTTTTTTTTAAGTTTTATTTATTTACCCCACACACACTGCCGCTTGCTTGCTGTCTGCTGTGTCCATTTGCTGCACGTTCTTCTGTGTAGGCTTGTCTCCCTTTGTTGTGTCATCTTGCTGTGCCAGCTCTCCACGGGTGTGGGCTGTCAGCTCTCCATGGGCACGGGCCATCAGCTCTCCATGGGCACGGGCCAGCCTGCCTTTACAAGGAGGCCCTGGGACGTGAACCCAGGGCCTCCCATATGGTAGACGGGAGCCCGGTCGATTGAGCCACAGCCGCTTCCCATACCAGCAGGTCTTTGCTGAGAACAATGATGTGTAAAGCTCAGTGCCGGGTGCAGGGCGTGAGGTGGGAACAAAGAGACCCAAACCCTGCCCTGGAAGAACTTGCAGTCGTGCAGGAAAGAAAAATAATGCACCTAACAGAAAGCCTTGCAAGCACTACCAGCAGAGTGTGCTTCATTACCATATCCAGGGGACAGGCTAGGGGGCCCAGGGAGAAGTAACCCCAAGCAGAGTAGGTGGGGCCTTTGCACATCCTTACATCCCACCTTTGTCTTCCAGGCAAAGCTTCAGGCCCAGAGAGGGACAGAGAATTATCCAGGTCACAGAGCAAGTCAGTGGCAAAGCTAGGAGCCCAAGCTCCTAGCTCCCAACCCTGTGCTTGGTCCGTACCCCCAGCTGCCTCCTACAGAGGTGAGAGCTCAGGACACTAAGGGGGCTTCCAGGAGAAGGGTTTTTCTAAGCTGACTTCAGGTGGTCCTTTGGCAGGTGGCACAGATGGGTGGTGTGCGATGCTGTTTCAGGAAGAGAAAAGGTGCTCCTGGGAACCTGCTCACTTTGTAACCAGGGGAGACGTGACTCTGCTTTGGCCAGGCTCAGCTCACGGCAGCCTGCCAGGTCATGTGGGAAGGATGGGGCAGCCAGATAAAGACGATCTCAGACAGTCCTCCCAGCAGAACTGGGATGTAGGAAGGATGCCCGTGATACAGGAAAGAAAAGGAAGGCTCGGGGAAATCAAATGTTTGGCCCGGGGTTCTATAAGGCAGCCGATGAAGCCATAGCAGTGCCCTGGGCTTCTTCCACGACACTGCACTGGAGAAAATCCATCGCCCGCTCACCAAAACAGCCTCACGGTTCCTCGAGACATTCCTGGCAAGTGCCTGAAATTCCACCATTACCTCCCTGTCTAGTTACCTGAACCCCTAAGAGGAGCCGGTAACCCCTGAAGCTACTGTCAGCCACAGATACTGCAGTGTGAGTTAGTGCTCAGCCCCGAGACCGCCAGCTGAATGCAGGGGCCTACCCAGCGTGGCCAGGACAGGTGAGGGGAGGTCCCAGGGTGCGGGGTCTCCCCTGCAGCCTGTGGGTTCTGGGTCCTGGGTCCTGTGCCCAGGTGGTGGCGTGTAGGGAGGCACCCAAGGAAGGAGGTTCGTGACCAAGTGGAAAGGGCGGAGAGCCTTAGGCAAGCTGCTTGCACCCCTGGCCTCAGCAAGCCTGCCTGTGAAAAGAGGGTACTGCGACCGCATCAGCCTTTTAGGGGGGTGCTCGAGAAGATCCTCCATGTCGAGGATTCTCAAACTTGCTGGCGTAGAACCCCCTGGAGGGCTCTTCGAACCCAGATTGCCAGGCCGCACTCCCGGGGTTTCTGATTCAGTTGGTCTGGGGAAAGGCCTGAGAATCTGCATTTCTGACAGGTCCCCTACCAAGTTCACAGGTGGCTCTGTGCCTGCTTGACCAGGGACTGCTCCTGTAGAAATAAGGGGACCTCTGTGAAAGCTGGGAGATCCGGGGAAGGGGTGGACAGAGCCTAGGACGGAAGTTAGCATTTTGCAGCCACCTCAGTCCCTGGACAGCACAGCTGGACAGAAGGTACCGGAAGAAGAGCAGAGCTGCACTCCAGAAACTCCCATGAATAATTAAGTCTCCCACTGAGTGCATGATGTCAAGTGCTTTCTACATGCCAGGCTGAGGGCCTCGTGTGAATTCTCTTCCATATGAAGTAGTTTATTAATATCCCCATATCTCAGGTGAGGACTCTGTGGTTGACAGAATAATACCCCTGCCCGAGATGTCCTCGCTGGTCCCTGGAACCTGTGAATGTGCTGCCTCAATGACAAAAGGGACTTTGCAGCTGTGTCGAAGTTAAGGACCTTGAGATGGGGAGAGTACCCTGGATTTTCCAGGAGGGTGCAATGTAATCACCAGGGTCCTTATGAGAGAGAAAGACAGCAGGTTGGAGAGTCAGAAAAGAGAAGTGAGACCGAATGAGAGGTTGGAGTGATGTGCTTTGAAGGAGGAGGAATGGGACCAAGTCTGTGGTCATTTGTTACAGCAGCAACAGGAAACTAATACAAAACTCAGAAAGGTGCCGTGCTGGGGACCGGGCTCAAGCCTGCTCTTTCTGCCTGCAGGAGCTGTGTTCAGAGCCTCCCAACCACAAAGGCGGCGTCTCAGCAGGCAGCAGCCACGGGAGCAGAAATGCTGCAGTTTTTCAATGTCAGAAGAATTATAACAGGACAGAGGGGTTTTCTGGGTAACATTTCCATATTCTGGACCAACTGCAGCCGATGGGAACTGGCTGCCTGCAGCCCTGCCTGGGGCCGGCAGTGGAGGAGAAGGTGGTGGGGGGCGCACTGACCTGGGCTAGATGAGGCCCCCTCCCTGCAGGACAGGCACTGGGTCGGGCTCATCCTTTTATACTCAGGGCCTCCAATGTGCCTGAACCAGAGGAAGCTTTCCCTAAGTGAGGGAGGAAAAATGGAGAGAGGGAAAGCAGGGAAAGAGAAATTTGTTTTCAGGGAGGCCAAGGCAGAATCCCCGCGGAAGGAGCTGCTGATTTCCCTTCCCAGCATCTCAACCCTCTTTGGATCACAGCACCGCATTCCTTTGGAGACCGCCCCCATTCCATTTGATTAGGGTGGGGCTGCCAATCCCAGGGGCATGGAGCCTGCCCGTCCTATCCAGGACAGGCCTGTGACCCCAGCTGGGCAACCCGACTCGGAATTTGAGCCTTGATCAGAGACACTGTGGGAGGCACAGCGCCTGATGGCCACGTCCCGGAGAGGTGGTCCACAAGCCCAGCCACGGAAGAGGAGGGGGCAGGGCTGCGCCCAGACCCCGGGTCAGCGGGACTCCGAGACTGCTCGGACCCTGGAGCTGGAAAGGTGCCTCCATACCACGCCCCGGTCAACGGTCAGGGCACAGCGGCCCTCAGCCGGGGCCGAGGAGAGTCCTGGGAGGGCGGCTGGGGCCCAGGCGTCCGCCCCTTCGCCATTGCAAGAACTAAGTCCATTATGTGCCTTGCCTTTTTTTTCCTGCTTAATTATTCAGAGTTAGTTTCCGTGGTCTGAAAGCAAAGAACCCCAATCAATACTGCACAGTCTTGCCAGAGGGAGGAGCGGGCAACAACCAGAGCCGTTCAGCTTCCAGAAAACCCCTCTCAGATGGGGGCTGGAGAGAAGCGGGGCTGGAGAGAAGGGGGGCTGGAGAGAAAGGGGGCTGGAGAGAAGCGCGGCTGGAGAGAAGGGGGGCTGGAGAGAAAGGGGGCTGGAGAGAAGCAGGGCTGGAGAGAAGGGGGGCTGGAGAGAAGCGGGGCTGGAGAGAAGCGGGGCTGGAGAGCAGGGGGGCTGGAGAGAAGCGGGGCTGGAGAGAAGCGGGGCTGGAGAGAAGCGGGGCTGGAGAGAAGGGGGGCTGGAGAGAAAGGGGGCTGGAGAGAAGGGGGGCTGGAGAGCAGGGGGGCTGGAGAGAAGCGGGGCTGGAGAGAAGCAGGGCTGGAGAGAAAGGGGGCTGGAGAGAAGCGGGGCTGGAGAGAAAGGGGGCTGGAGAGAAGGGGGGCTGGAGAGAAAGGGGGCTGGAGAGAAGCGGGGCTGGGTGTTCGCTGGCGGCAAGGTTGTCAGTCAGTGGGGGTGGCAGGGGATGACAAGAGCCCCGAGCCAGCAAGACCTGGGCTCGCTTCCTTGCCTTCCAGCTGCGAGACCTGGGCAGGTTCCTTCGCTGCCCGGCCTTCTGGGTCCTGGTCCGTGAACGAGGTGGCTGGCACATTCATCTCGTGAGTCCCCACCAAAGCACAGGTCCCCACAGGATGGCGTGTAAAGCACTTAGCAGAGTTCCAGCCTGCGACGTCTCGCCTCTCCAGGGGCGCTCGCCCCACACCGGGGAAGGCTAGAGTAGCATACCTGGGCAGCCACAGCCACGTCTACGCAGCGCTGCAGGCAGAACACTTGTGCCTTCATTTACTCTTTGAAGTGATGATGATTCCCCCAATCCACAGGCGAGGGTTCTGAGGCACAGAGGGGTTAAGTAAGCTACCTCAGGCCACCCAGCAGGTAAGCAGGGGAGCTGGTGTTTGAACCCAGGCACTTGCCATCCAGAGCTCCGGATCTTAAGGAGGACATGGGCCGCCTCCCCCACTGTGAGATTCCCTGACTGCAGGCAGAGGAGCCCACTCCTGCCCAAGAAGCTGGAGGCCCAGCTGGAAAGCAGACACCCACACGGAGGAGAGAAGAAAGGAGAACCAAGCGGGTGGCAGGGGCCCGGGAGCCGGGGAGACTCTGGGGGCGGGGGCAGGGGCAGGGTGCCTCTGCCTGGATTTCAGGCCATATCCAGTGTCTCCAGAAAGAAAGGCCTAGAAGGCAGCGTGCTAATCCTGAGGCCCTGGGGAAGCGTAGGCTCCTGGGAGAAAACAGTTTCCCGCAGGTTTCCCCCTCCCCTGGCCCTCCTCCAGCAGCTCAGGTTCACCTGGTCCTGTCACAGAGAAACAGGGTGGCACGGCACAGCCAGGACACAAGTCTCCCGGCCTGGGGTCCTCGTAAGCGCGTGGTCCGTCTTCCCCCAGAAAGGGGCACTTCTCCACGCCCTACTTCCCTTTCCGCAGACCCACAACACGGGACAAACAGAAGGAAGAGGGGAAACGGACTTTGGCCCAGTGGTTAGGGCGTCCGTCTACCACATGGGAGGTCCGCGGTTCAAACCCCGGGCCTCCTTGACCCGTGTGGAGCTGGCCATGCGCAGCACTGATGTGCGCAAGGAGTGCCCTGCCACGCAGGAGTGTCCCTCGTGTAGGGGAGCCCCACGCACAAGGAGTGCGCCCCGCAAGGAGAGCTGCCCAGCGCGAAAGAAAGAGCAGCCTGCCCAGGAATGGCGCCGCCCACACTTCCTGTGTCGCTGACGACAACAGAAGCGGACAAAGAAACAAGACGCAGCAAACAGACACCAAGAACAGACACCCGGGGGATGGGGGAAAATAAATAAATAAATAAATCTTTAAAAAAAAAAAAAAGAAAAAAAAACCAGAAGGAAGACTCCAAATTGGATTTGGCATCAGGAGACCTGGGTCGCTAGTACTTACTCAGACTAACTCCCTGTGTATCTTGGGGGGCTGCTTCCCCTTGCCTGGCCTTAGTTTCTACACTGGTAAATGGGAGGGGAGAGGGTGGCCAAAGGAACTAAAAGCAGGCACTCGAACAGATTATTTGTACCCTGATGTTCAGGGAAGACTTGCCATTGCCAAAAGGTGGAAGCAACCCAAGTGTTCATCAATAATGAATGAATAAACAAAATACGGAATATCCGTATAATGGAATATTGCTCAGCTGTAAAAAAGGAATGAAGTGCTGAGGCATGTTACAGCATGGATGAACCCTGAAGACATGCTGCGTGAAACAAGCCAGACACAAAGGGGCAAATGCTGTATCATCTTTTACATGAAATAATTAGAATATGCTTATTCATAAAGTCAGACACTAAAATACAGGTTACCAGGGGCTAGATGGGGTTGGGAAATGGGGCTTTAATGCTTAATTGGTACAGTTTCTATTTGGTAATGATGGAAATTTTTGTTAATGGATGGTGGAGATGGTAGTCTAATTGAAAGTAGATAAATGGAAAATTTTAGGTTATATTTGTTACTAGAATAAAAATTTAAACAACAACAACAACAAACGGTGGAACTGTACAACACAAAGGGTGAATCCTAACAAAAACTATGGACTATCATTAATAGCATAATTATAATAGTGTTGTTTCATGACTCGTAACAAATTTATCACATTAATGCAAAATATTAATATTGAGGAAAGCTGTGGTGTAGAAGTGGGTATATGGGAACTCTGTACTATCTGCCTGCTTTTTCTGTAAACCTACAACTGCTCCAATAGAAAAAAAAGGGGGGGGGGGGCGGATACAGAATAGCAGCTATGTACAGCAGGAGAGGCATAGAGAGATTGAGAGGTAATGAGTTTTGTTTGTTTGGTTTTTGTTTATTATTATTATTATTATTACTAGAATAACGAAATCTCTAGAAATGATTGAAGTGATGAATGCACAGTTATGTGATTGTACCGAATGCCATTGACTGTATACTTTGATTGGATTTATGCTTTATTTTTTTTAAGATTTCTCTCTCCCCGCCCCCAGTTGTCTGCTCTCTGTGTCCATTTGCTGTGTGTTCTTCTGTGTCTGCTTGTATTCTTGTCAGTGGCACTGGGAATCTATGTTTCTTTTTTTTGTTGCATTGTCTTGCCTTGCTGCGTCAGCTCTCCATGTGTGCGGCCCCCCTCCTGGGCAGGCTGTGCTTTTGTCTTGCGGGGTGGCTCTCCTTATGGGGTGCCCTCCTTGCATGTGGGGCTCCCCTACGCGGGTACACCCCTGCATGGTGTGGCACTTATGCGCATCAGCACTGCACGTGGGCCAGCTCAC
Organism: Dasypus novemcinctus; assembly: GCF_030445035.2. Classification (NCBI taxonomy): domain Eukaryota; kingdom Metazoa; phylum Chordata; class Mammalia; order Cingulata; family Dasypodidae; genus Dasypus; species Dasypus novemcinctus. The sequence continues at coordinate 96,319,260 of NC_080684.1, forward strand.
CACATGGGTCAGGAGGCCCTGGGTTTGAACCTTGGACCTCCCATGTGGTAGGCGGACGCTCTATCCATTGAGCCAAATCCGCTTCCCTATGCTTTATTAATACATATCAATAAAATTGATTTGTTTTAAAAAAGAGGGGGAGATTGGACTCTTATTTCCAAGGTCCTCTTTAGCTCCAGTGTTCAAAGAGCCAAGAGTTATGAGTTGGGACCCCTCTCTAGGCTTTTCCCAGTCTCTCCAGAGGCCTCAGAGACCCCCCAGATGGCAGAATTAGGACAGAGGCTTGGTGGCTGGGGGCTCTGACCCTTGCAACCACCCTCTGCTAACCCAAAATGCCAGGCCTGTGGCAAGCTGGCTGTCACAGGCAAGGACCACCCCCTGTGCAGAGGCGAGGGGGACTGGCCCATGGAAGGTGATGGGACAGAGGCCAGAACCCTGCTGGGTCCTCAACCACCCCCTTCTCCCCATCCCACCCTACCCCACCCACTCCCAGGGCTGGTGGTTCCTGTAAGGAATCTGGGGCCAGGTAGAGGCTTCTCAGAACTGGCAGGGAAGAGGGGCCGGGTGGGGCCGAGGCAGCCTGCGGCTGTTCCCGCCCCTCTGCTTTGGATCTGGAACCACATGGGAGCCAATCCTGTGGCAGGGGCTTTTCCGATGGGGAGGCGGGGGTATATGGGGGAGGGAAGCTGGGCCTGCTCCCCCTCCCAGGCTGCTTTGCAAGTTGGAGTAGCTGTGGAGTGAGGGGCCACCTCCCAGGATCCCAAAACTTAGAGCTCTTCATTAGCCAGAAGGGACCTCACCGCCACTAGCCTTAGACCTGGGCTGGAAGGACACTTAGATCCGTGGATTTCAAGCTGCAGGTCGTGGCCCCACTGGTGGATCTCGAATTCCGTGCGTCCCAATCAGAATTTAATAACAACAACAATAATAAAATAGAAGAGAAAATATCAGAGTCCAGTAGCAAGAGCAGATTGTCTAGTGAAACGCTAGTTTTGAGCTTGTGTGTTGTGCCAGGCTGTGATGCAATCAAAGTACTTCTCACTCCTGGCCCCAGAAACCTTGCAAAGCCACTGCCTGCAATGATGCGTCCACCCACCCCTTGGTTCACCGGGAGGGGAAAGTGAGCTGGCACTCGCAGCCCTCCCCATCTGGCCCCAGCTCACCTCCAGTGCCTCCACCCCTTGCCCTCACACCGCACCGCGTGGTCTGGCCTCACCTGGCTGGGTGCCCCACCCCAGCAGCTGTATATGCTCACACCTGTGTGCTTCCTCTAAGTCAAGGAGGCCCTGGCAATTGCCTTTGCTTTGCCAGTTGTCCCCCAGTGGAACCAGGCAGGATGACCCCCTCGCTGCTTGCTGTCCCACAGTCTCATTCCGGTTGCAGAGGGCACTTACCCCTGGTAAGTCATCTGGCCCACAGCAGGACCGGTAGCCAGAGGAGGGGCTTGGCACTCTCTGGTTTCATGAGTGGAGCAAGAGAAGGTGGGAAGGACGGTTGAACTGCCCTGGGGTGGGGTCCTGGTGCAGAGGCCTTGCTGCTTTAAGTCATCCAGCAATTGCTGTGTACCTGCTGGGAGACACGCACCCCACAAGCTACGGGGGTCACTGGGCCAAACAGAGTAACCACTGAGTGATAAGAGCCACAGTCGTGGTGTGTGCAAGGAGCTGGGGGGCCCTTCATGCACACCTGGGTGCAGGCAGGGACCCCATGAGCTGAGGACATTTTCTAGGCGTCTAAGAGGTTGACTGGCCTTCACCAGGCTAGGGGCTAACGCAGGGCTGGCTGGAGACTTGGGTTTTAGGCAGAGGTCAAAATCTCTTGGTTCCCAGTAGTTCCCTTATAGCACATACATTTGTAAATGTTCACACTTATTTACCCCCCGACCCCAACACACATACACACTAGACTGTAAACTTCACCAGAGTATGGACTGTGTGTACAGGGCTATGACAGTGTCGCTGCCCAGCACAATTGCCTGGCGGCCATCCTAACACATTAAATATTTACCCAATGAATATTCAAGAAACTGCGAATGGTTCCGGATTGCCTAAGAGTAAAGTCGAGGGAGGAAGTGGTAGGAAACCGGGCTGGGAGGTCTGCCGGCCTGGACCTCAGGGGGCACTTACACAGGCTAAGGGGTTGAAAAGTAAAGAATCCAGCAGTCAGAGTCACGGCTGAGAAATTCCCCTGGCCCTGGTGTGTGGGAAGGATGCCTGCGGGCCAGGTGGGCTCCCAGGCAGGCCAGGTGGGCTCCCAGGCAGGCCAGGTGGGCACCCAGGCGCGGAGACGCATGTCTGCAGGCAGCCCAGAAGGGCCGCTCTGGAGCTGAGGAAAGTGTGTGGCTGCAGGGGGCCACCAAGAGGCCCAGACCCCTCCCGATGGCCTTCTGGTCCTGGCGGTGGCCTCGAGAGCAAGGCGTCTTCCTTGAACTGCAAGGCAGTCCCTGCGTTGCACAGAACCTCATCCAATCCAGTTAGCGAGCTCAGGGGTTGTGCCCTCACTCCCTACTCACTTTTCTTGTTTTCTTTAAATCAGTTCATTTTAAAAGCACATGTATATATAAATGTGGCCACTGGATGAGGACATGAGGGTCAGTAGACTCTTTGCCCTTCATACTAAGAAAAGGAAACGTGATGTCTCTATGCACAGAAAGCCAACCCTCTCTGGACTCTCACATCATCAAAAAACATCGGGAAGTGGACGTGGCCCAATGGATAGAGCGTCCGCCTACCACATGGGAGGTCCGCGGTTCAAACCCCAGGCCTCCCTGACCCGTGTGGAGCTGGCCCATGTGCAGTGCTGATGCACGCAAGGAGTGCTGTGCCACGCAGGGGTGTCCCCCGCATAGGGGAGCCCCACATGCAAGGAGTGCGCCCCAGCACGAAAGAAAGTGCAGCCTGCCAAGAATGGCTCAGCACACATGGAGAGCTGACGCAGCAAGACGTCGCAACAAAAAGAAACACAGATTCCGGGTGCCGCTGATAAGGATAGAAGTGGTCACAGAAGAACACACAGCGAGTGGACACAGAGAGCAGACAACTGGGGGGCGGGGCGGGGTGGGGAGGGGGGAGGGGGGAGGGGGGAGGGGGGAGGGGGGAGGGAGGGGGAGGGGGGAGGGAGGGGGGGAGGGAAGGGGAGAGAAATTAAAAAACAAAAAAAGAAAGGGGTGAAGTTTCCAGGCTTCTAACTCCTGTTCTGGAGGAACTTTTACAACCTAGAATAAAGACTGAAGTTGTATCAAACTAAGAATTTCCTGTTGCTAGAAAATAGAAATGATTGCTACTTTATACTGATGGGATACAGTGAACTTCA